>NC_140988.1:329263758-329863758 GCF_052327205.1 Somniosus microcephalus
CCCAATCTCTCTCTCTCTCACACTCCCAAACTCCTCTCTCCCTCTCTCCACTCTCCCAATCTCTCTCTCTCACACTCCCAATCTCTCTCTCTCTCAATCTCTCTCTCTCACACTCCCAATCTCTCTCTCTCCACACTCCCAATCTCTCTCTCTCACACTCCCAACTCTCTCTCTCACACATCCTCCTCTCTCTCACACTACCCACTCCCTCTCTCTCTCTCACACTCCCAATCTCTCTCTCTCACACACTCCCAATCTCTCTCTCATCACACTCCCAATCTCTCCTCATCCCAATCCTCTCTCTCTCACACACTCCCAATCTCTCTCTCTCACACACTCCCAATCTCTCTCACTCACACTCCCAATCTCTCCTCTCCTCTCACACTCCCAATCTCTCTCTCTCACACTCCCAATCTCTCTCTCACACACCCAATCTCTCTCTCTCACACTCCCAATCTCTCTCTCACACACCCAATCTCTCTCTCTCACACTCCCAATCTCTCTCTCTCACACTCCCAGTCTCTCTCCTCTCACACTCCCAATCTCTCTCTCACACTCCCAATCTCTCTCTCTCACTCCCAATCTCTCTCTCACACTGCCAGTCTCTCTCTCTCACACCCCCAATCTCTCTCTCACACTCCCTGTCTCTCTCTCTCACACTCCCAATCTCTCTCTCTCTCACTCCAATCTCTCTCACACTCCCAATCTCTCTCTCTCTCACTCCCAATCTCTCTCTCACTCCCAATCTCTCTCTCTCTCACACTCCCAATCTCTCTCTCTCACCTCCCCAATCTCTCTCTCACACTGCCAGTCTCTCTCTCTCACCACTCCCATCTCTCTCTCTCACACTCCCAATCTCTCTCTCTCACACACTCCCAATCTCTCTCTCTCACACACTCCCAATCTCTCTCTCTCTCACACTCCCAATCTCTCTCTCTCACACTCCCAATCTCTCTCTCACACTCCCAGTCTCTGTCTCTCACACTCCCAATCTCTCTCTCTCACACTCCCAATCTCTCTCTCTCTCACACACCCAATCTCTCTCTCTCACACTCCAGTCTCTCTCTCTCTCACATTCCCAATCTCTCTCTCTCACACTCCCAATCTCTCTCTCTCACACTCCCAATCTCTCTCTCTCACACTCCCAATCTCTCTCTCACTCCCAATCTCTCTCTCTCTCACTCCCAATCTCTCTCACACTCCCAATCTCTCTCTCTCTCACTCCCAATCTCCTCTCACTCCCAATCTCTCTCTCTCTCACACTCCCAATCTCTCTCTCCTTCCCCCTCTCTCTCTCTCTCTCTCTCTCCTTCCCTCTCTCTCTCCTTCCTCTCTCTTCTCCTTCCCTCTTTCTCCTTCCCTCTCTCCTTCCATCTCTCTCTCTCTTTCCTTCCATCTCTCTCTGGGGTGGGGGAGGAGAGAGGGAGGGTGGGGGAGGGGAGGAGAGAGGGAGGGTGGGGGAGGGGAGGAGAGAGGGAGGGTGGGGAGGGGGAGGAGAGAGGGAGGTGGGGGAGGAGAGAGGGTGGGGGGAGGAGAGAGAGAGAGGGTGGGGGAGGAGAGAGGGTGGGGAGGAGGAGAGAGAGGGTGGGGGAGGAGAGAGAGGGTGGGGAGGAGAGAGAGGGGGGAGGGAGAGAGAGAGGGGGGGGTGGGGGAGGAGAGAGAGAGGGAGGGAGAGGGAGAGAGGGGGGAGGGAGAGAGAGAGGGTGGGGGAGGAGAGAGGGAGGGGGAGGAGAGAGAGAGAGAGGGTGGGGGGAGGGGAGAGAGGGTGGGGGGAGCGAGAGGGTGGGGGAGAGAGGGAGGGTGGGGGGAGGGGAGAGAGGGTGGGGGAGCAAGAGGGTGGGGGAGCGAGGGAGGGTGGGGGGAGGGGAGAGAGGGTGGGGGAGGGGAGAGAGGGTGGGGGAGCGAGAGGGTGGGGGAGCGAGGGAGGGGTGGGGGGAGGGGAGCAAGAGGGGGGAGGGGAGCAAGAGGGGGGAGGGAGGGAGGGAGAGAGAGTAAAGCAGGGAGAGACGGGGAGGGAGAGAGAGGGTGAGGGAGGGAGAGCGTGAGGAGAGGGGTAGGGAGAGTAAAGCAGGGAGAGATGGGGGGAGGGAGAGAGAGGGTGAGGGAGGAAAGAGTGAAGGGGTGGGGACAGGGGAGGGGAAAGAGTGAAGGGGTGGGAGAGCTTACCTTCTTCCTTCCTTCGCAGGGGTCCATCGGGCCACCTTCCCCCACCCGCCCCCGTCGCGCTCTCTCTCTTCCCCCCCCGTCCGCGCTCTCTCTCTTCCCCCCCCGTCGCGCTCTCTCTCTTCCCCCCGTCGCGCTCTCTCTCTTCCCCCCGTCGCGCTCTCTCTCTTCCCCCCCGTCGCGCTCTCTCTCTTCCCCCCCGTCGCGCTCTCTCTCTTCCCCCCCGTCGCGCTCTCTCTCTCCCCCCGTCGCTCTCTCTTCCCCCCGTCGCGCTCTCTCTCTTCCCCCCCGTCGCGCTCTCTCTCTTCCCCCCGTCGCGCTCTCTCTCTTCCCCCCGTCGCGCTCTCTCTCTTCCCCCCCGTCGCGCTCTCTCTCTTCCCCCCCCGTCGCGCTCTCTCCCCCCCCCGTCGCGCTCTCTCCCCCCCCGTCGCGCTCTCTCCCCCCCGTCGCGCTCTCTCCCCCCCCGTCGCTCTCTCTCTTCCCCCCGTCGCGCTCTCTCTCTTCCCCCCCGTCGCGCTCTCTCTCTTCCCCCCGTCGCGCTCTCTCTCTTCCTCCCCCGTCGCGCTCTCTCTCTTCCCCCCCGTCGCGCTCTCTCTCTTCCCCCCCGTCGCGCTCTCTCTCTTCCCCCCCGTCGCGCTCTCTCTCTTCCCCCCCGTCGCGCTCTCTCTCTTCCCCCCCGTCGCGCCTCTCTCTTCCCCCCCGTCGCGCTCTCTCTCTTCCCCCCCGTCGCGCTCTCTCTCTTCCCCCCCGTCGCGCTCTCTCTCTTCCCCCCCTGTCGCGCTCTCTCTCTTCCTCCCGTCGCGCTCTCTCTCTTCCCCCCCGTCGCGCTCTCTCTCTTCCCCCCCCGTCGTGCGCTCTCTCTTCCCCCCGTCGTGCGCTCTCTCTTCCCCCGTCGCGCGCTCTCTCTTCCCCCCCGTCGCGCTCTCTCTCTTCCCCCCCGTCGCGCTCTCTCTCTTCCCCCCCGTCGCGCTCTCTCTCTTCCCCCCCGTCGCGCTCTCTCTCTTCCCCCCCGTCGCGCTCTCTCTCTTCCCCCCGTCGCGCTCTCTCTCTTCCCCCGTCGCGCTCTCTCTCTTCCCCCCGTCGCGCTCTCTCTCTTCCCCCCGTCGCGCTCTCTCTCTTCCCCCCCGTCGCGCTCTCTCTCTTCCCCCCGTCGCGCTCTCTCTCTTCCCCCCGTCGCGCTCTCTCTCTTCCCCCCGTCGCGCTCTCTCTCTTCCCCCCGTCGCGCTCTCTCTCTTCCCCCCGTCGCGCTCTCTCTCTTCCCCCCCGTCGCGCTCTCTCTCTTCCCCCCCGTCGCGCTCTCTCTCTTCCCCCCCGTCGCGCTCTCTCTCCTTCCCCCCGTCGCGCTCTCTCTCTTCCCCCCGTCGCGCGCTCTCTCTTCCCCCCGTCGCGCTCTCTCTCTTCCCCCCGTCGCGCTCTCTCTCTTCCCCCGTCGCGCTCTCTCTCTTCCCCCCGTCGCGCTCTCTCTCTTCCCCCCGTCGCGCTCTCTCTCTTCCCCCCGTCGCGCTCTCTCTCTTCCCCGTCGCGCTCTCTCTCTTCCCCCCCGTCGCGCTCTCTCTCTTCCCCCCCGTCGCGCTCTCTCTCTTCCCCCCCGTCGCGCTCTCTCTCTTCCCCCCCGTCGCGCTCTCTCTCTTCCCCCCGTCGCGCTCTCTCTCTTCCCCCCGTCGCGCTCTCTCTCTTCCCCCCGTCGCGCTCTCTCTCTTCCCCCCGTCGCGCTCTCTCTCTTCCCCCGTCGCGCTCTCTCTCTTCCCCCCGTCGCGCTCTCTCTCTTCCCCCCGTCGCGCTCTCTCTCTTCCCCCCGTCGCGCTCTCTCTCTTCCCCCCGTGCGCTCTCCTTCCCCCCGTCGCGCTCTCTCTCTTCCCCCCCGTCGCGCTCTCTCTCTTCCCCCCCGTCGCGCTCTCTCTCTTCCCCCCCGTCGCGCTCTCTCTCTTCCCCCCCGTCGCGCTCTCTCTCTTCCCCCCCGTCGCGCTCTCTCTCTTCCCCCCCGTCGCGCTCTCTCTCTTCCCCCCCGTCGCGCTCTCCCTCCCCCCCCGTCGCTCTCTCCTCCCCCCCCCGTCGCTCTCCCTCCCCCCCCGTCGCTCTCCCTCTTCCCCCCCGTCGCGCTCTCTCTTCCCCCCCCCGTCGCTCTCCCTACCCCCCCCCGTCGCTCTCCCCTCCCCCCCGTCGCTCTCCCTCCCCCCCGTCGCTCTCCCTCCCCCCCGTCGCTCTCCCTCCCCCCCCCGTCGCTCTCCCTCTTCCCCCCCCCGTCGCTCTCTTCCCCCCCCGTCGCTCTCTCTCTTCCCCCCCCGTCGCTCTCTCTCTTCCCCCCCCCGTCGCTCTCTCTCTTCCCCCCCGTCGCTCTCTCTCTTCCCCCCCGTCGCTCTCTCTCTTCCCCCCCGTCGCTCTCTCTCTCCCCCCCGTCGCTCTCTCTCTCCCCCCCGTCGCTCTCTCTCTTCCCCCCCGTCGGTCTCTCTCTTCCCCCCCCGTCGCTCTCTCTCTTCCCCCCCCCGTCGCTCTCTCTCTTCCCCCCCCGTCGCTCTCTCTCTTCCCCCCCCGTCGCTCTCTCTCTTCCCCCCCCGTCGCTCTCTCTCTTCCCCCCCCCGTCGCTCTCTCCCCCCCCCGTCGCTCTCTCTCTTCCCCCCCGTCGCTCTCTCTCTTCCCCCCCGTCGCTCTCTCTCTTCCCCCCCGTCGCTCTCTCTCTTCCCCCCGTCGCTCTCTCTCTTCCCCCCGTCGCTCTCTCTCTTCCCCCCCGTCGCTCTCTCTCTTCCCCCCCGTCGCTCTCTCTCTTCCCCCCCCGTCGCTCTCTCTCTTCCCCCCCGTCGCTCTCTCTCTTCCCCCCCGTCGCTCTCTCTCTTCCCCCCCAGTCGCTCTCTTCCCCCCAGTCGCTCTCTCTCTTCCCCCCCAGTCGCTCTCTCTCTTCCCCCAGTCGCTCTCTCTCTTCCCCCCAGTCGCTCTCTCTCTTCCCCCCAGTCGCTCTCTCTCTTCCCCCCAGTCGCTCTCTCCCCCCAGTCGCTCTCTCTCTCCCCCAGTCGCTCTCTCTCTCCCCCAGTCGCTCTCTCTCTTCCCCCAGTCGCTCTCTCGCTTCCCCCCCCAGTCGTTCTCTCCGCTTCCCCCCCCCAGTCGTTCTCTCTCTTCCCCCCCAGTTGCTCCCTCTCTCTCTTCCAACAACAACATGCCCTCAAAAAAGCCTCTGCACCGCCCCCCCCACTCGCTCTCTCTCTCTCTCTTTCCCCCCCCACTCGCTCTCTCTCTTCCCCCCCGTCGCGCTCTCTCTCTTCCCCCCCGTCGCGCTCTCTCTCTTCCCCCCCGTCGCGCTCTCTCTCTTCCCCCCCGTCGCGCTCTCTCTCTTCCCCCCCCGTCGCGCTGTCTCTCTTCCCCCCCGTCGCGCTCTCCCTCCCCCCCCCCGTCGCTCTCCCTCCCCCCCCGTCGCTCTCCCTCCCCCCCCGTCGCTCTCCCTCTTCCCCCCCGTCGCGCTCTCTCTTCCCCCCCCCGTCGCTCTCCCTACCCCCCCCGTCGCTCTCCCTCCCCCCCGTCGCTCTCCCTCCCCCCCGTCGCTCTCCCTCCCCCCCCGTCGCTCTCCCTCTTCCCCCCCCCGTCGCTCTCTTCCCCCCCGTCGCTCTCTCTCTTCCCCCCCCGTCGCTCTCTCTCTTCCCCCCCCCGTCGCTCTCTCTCTTCCCCCCGTCGCTCTCTCTCTTCCCCCCCGTCGCTCTCTCTCTTCCCCCCGTCGCTCTCTCTCTTCCCCCCCGTCGCTCTCTCTCTTCCCCCCCGTCGCTCTCTCTCTTCCCCCCCGTCGCTCTCTCTCTTCCCCCCCGTCGGTCTCCTCTCTTCCCCCCCCGTCGCTCTCCTCTCTTCCCCCCCCCCGTCGCTCTCTTCTCTTCCCCCCCCCGTCGCTCTCTCTCTTCCCCCCCCGTCGCTCTCTCTCTTCCCCCCCCGTCGCTCTCTCCCCCCCCGTCGCTCTCTCTCTTCCCCCCCGTCGCTCTCTCTCTTCCCCCCCGTCGCTCTCTCTCTTCCCCCCCGTCGCTCTCTCTCTTCCCCCCGTCGCTCTCTCTCTTACCCCCCGTCGCTCTCTCTCTTCCCCCCGTCGCTCTCTCTCTTCCCCCCCGTCGCTCTCTCTCTTCCCCCCCGTCGCTCTCCTCTCTTCCCCCCCCGTCGCTCTCTCTCTTCCCCCCCCGTCGCTCTCTCTCTTCCCCCCAGTCGCTCTCTTCCCCCCAGTCGCTCTCTCTCTTCCCCCCCAGTCGCTCTCTCTCTTCCCCAGTCGCTCTCTCTCTTCCCCAGTCGCTCTCTCTCTTCCCCCCAGTCGCTCTCTCTCTTCCCCCCAGTCGCTCTCTCTCTTCCCCCCAGTCGCTCTCTCCCCCCAGGTCGCTCTCTCTCTCCCCCCAGTCGCTCTCTCTCTCCCCCCAGTCGCTCTCTCTCTCCCCCCAGTCGCTCTCTCTCTCCCCCCAGTCGCTCTCTCTCTTCCCCCCAGTCGCTCTCATCGCTTCCCCCCCCAGTCGTTCTCTCGCTTCCCCCCCCCCAGTCGTTCTCTCTCTTCCCCCCCAGTTGCTCCCTCTCTCTCTTCCAACAACAACATGCCCTCAAAAAAGCCTCTGCACCGCCCCCCCCCCACTCGCTCTCTCTCTCTCTCTTTCCCCCCCCACTCGCTCTCTCTCTTCCAACAACAACATGCCCTCGAAAAAGTCTCTCTCTCTCCCCCGTCTCTCTCTTTCTCTCCCCCGTCTCTCTCTTTCTCTCCCCCATCTCTCTCTCCCCCAGTCTCCCTCTCTCCCCCATCTCTCTCTCCCCCAGTCTCCCTCTCTCCCTCAGTCGCTCTCTCTCTCCCCCCTCAGTCTCTCTCTCTCTCCCCCCTCAGTCTCTCTCTCTATCTCCCAGTCTCTCCCTCTCTCTCCACATCTCTCTCTCTCTCACCCCTCAGTCGCTCTCTCTCTCCCCTCAGTCGCTCTCTCTCTCTATCTCCCCATTCTCTCTCTCTCTCCCCAGTCTCTCTCTCTCACACTCCCAATCTCTCTCTCTCTATCTCCCCATTCTCTCTCTCTCTCACTCCCAATCTCTCTCTCTCTCTCTATCTCCCCATTCTCGCTCTCTCTCCCCAGTCTCTCTCTCTCACACTCCCAATCTCTCTCTCTCTCACACTCCCAATCTCTCTCTCACACACTCCCAATCTCTCTCTCTCTCTCTCTCACTCCCAATCTCTCTCTCTGACACTCCCAATCTCTCTCTCTCTCACATTCCCATCTCTCTCTCTCTCACTCCCAGTCTCTCTCTCTCACACTCCCAATCTCTCTCTCTCACACTCCCAATCTCTCTCTCTCACACATTCCCAATCTCTCTCTCACTCCCAGTCTCTCTCTCTCACACTCCCAATCTCTCTCTCTCACACTCCCAATCTCTCTCTCTCACACTCCCAATCTCTCTCTCTCACACTCCCAATCTCTCTCTCTCTCACACTCCCAATCTCTCTCTCTCACACTCCCAATCTCTCTCTCGCTCTCACACTCCCAATCTCTCGCTCTCACACTCCCAATCTCTCTCTCTCTCTCACTCCCAATCTCTCTCTCTCTCGCTATCTCCCCATTCTCGCTCTCTCTCCCCAGTCTCTCTCTCTCACACTCCCAATCTCTCTCTCTCTCACTCCCAATCTCTCTCTCTCTCACACTCCCAATCTCTCTCTCACACACTCCCAATCTCTCTCTCTCTCTCTCTCACTCCAATCTCTCTCTCTGACACTCCCAATCTCAGTTCAGTTCAGTTCAAATGCTTATTGGCATGAAAGTTTACAGAGAACCATATTGCCAAAGCTTACATAGCAAAAAGGTACAGTTTTCCAACATTCTGTAGGTGTCAATCGATTTGACATTTGTTGGGTATATACAATATTACTTTTAAACAATATTAATTTTAAACAGTCTTTCTACTTCATTTGGTACGTTCAATATTAATTTTAAACAGTCTTACTTTTAAACAGTCCTCAGGTTGTGACATGTTGTTACATATTTAGCCCCAAGGTATGGTCTGTCTCCTTCTCCTAGGACTAATCTCAATTTTGACAGATCATCCAATTCCTTGAAATCTGGGGTTGTTTGGCTTAGCTTGTTGAATAATATGTTTCTTGATGTGTTGAATTTTTCGCATTTTAGAGGAAATGCATTTCTGTTTCAACCTCGCCAGCCAGACATTGATCGCATATTCTATTCTCTCTAGGCTGCCAGGATTTCTTGTATCTGCCTTTTTCAATTTCCAGTTGGTGGTCGCTTAGTCTGTACCTGGTGAGGGTCTGTCTCTGTTTTGTGTCTCTGATGGTCGTGAGGTAGTCTGCCAGTTTATATTCTCTTTTTAGGGCCCGGTAACATTCTAATCTGCTTTGCTTTCGGTTATTTTGTTCCAATGTTCCAGGTAGGTTTCTTTGCATTTTTTAATGATTTGGTTCACTCGGATTGGTGTTTGGAACGGCTGTGTTGGTCTGGGGCTGGTCAGGGTCCGGCTGAGTACTTAGTTTCAGTAGCAGCTGACTCAGGGGACTCTTTTCTGGGTTTAGCTCTTGGGTCTGAAAGGCTTTGAAATGAAGGGTGTCTGGGGAGCTAGATTTGAGGTGATTTAGGAAGTTTAGTGCTCGTTTTTGGATGTTTATTATCAGTGGGTATCTGCCTAGTTCGGCTCTGCATGCATTTGTTGGCGTTTTTCTTTGGGTGCGAAGGATGCTTCGGCAGAATTCTGCATGTAGGGCTTCTATTGTGTGTTTTTCCCATTTAGTGTAGCTTTGGTGATTTAGCGGGCCGCATACTTCACTACCGTACAGTGCAATGGCAGGATTATGCTGTCAAAAGTTTTGAGCCAGATTTTGATTGGATTTGGATGTTGTAGAATTTTCTTTTTACATTCCCAATCTCTCTCTCTCTCTCTCTCTCTCACTCCCAGTCTCTCTCTCTCACACTCCCAATCTCTCTCTCTCACTCCAGTCTCTCTCTCTCACACTCCCAATCTCTCTCTCTCACACTCCCAATCTCTCTCTCTCACACTCCCAATCTCTCTCTCTCTCACACTCCCAATCTCTCTCTCTCACACTCCCAATCTCTCTCTCGCTCTCACACTCCCAATCTCTCTCTCTCACACTCCCAATCTCTCTCTCTCTCTCACACTCCCAATCTCTCTCTCTCACACTCCCAATCTCTCTCTCTCTCACACTCCCAATCTCGCTCTCTCACTCCCAATCTCTCTCTCTCTCACTCCCAATCTCTCTCTCTCTCACACTCCCAATCTCTCTCTCACACACTCCCAATCTCTCTCTCTCACACTCCCAATCTCTCTCTCACACTCCCAGTCTCTCTCTCTCACACTCCCAATCTCTCTCTCTCTCACACACCCAATCTCTCTCTCTCACACTCCCAATCTCTCTCTCTCACACACTCCCAATCTCTCTCTCTCTCACACTCCCAATCTCTCTCTCTCACACACTCCCAGTCTCTCTCTCTCACACTCCCAATCTCCAATTCCAATTCCAATTCCAATTAAAATGCTTTATTGGCATGAAAGTTTACAGAGAACCATATTGCCAAAGCTTACATAGCAAAAAGGTACAGTTTTCCAACATTCTGTAGGTGTCAATCGATTTGACATTTGTTGGGTACATACAATATTACTTTTAAACAATATTAATTTTAAACAGTCTTTGTACTTCATTTGGTACGTTCAATATTAATTTTAAACAGTCTTAATTTTAAACAGTCCTCAGGTTGTGACATGTTGTTACATATTTGGCCCCAAGGTATGGTCTGTCTCCTTCTCCTAGGGACTAATCTCAATTTTGACAGATCATCCAATTCCTTGAAATCTGGGGTTGTTTGGCTTAGCTTGTTGAATAATATGTTTCTTGATGTGTTGAATTTTTCGCATTTTAGGAGGAAATGCATTTCTGTTTCAACCTCGCCAGCCAGACATTGATCGCATATTCTATTCTCTCTAGGCTGCCAGGATTTCTTGTATCTGCCTTTTTCAATTTCCAGTTGGTGGTCGCTTAGTCTGTACCTGGTGAGGGTCTGTCTCTGTTTTGTGTCTCTGATGGTCGTGAGGTAGTCTGCCAGTTTATATTCTCTTTTTAGGGCCCGGTAACATTCTAATCTGCTTTGGCTTTCGGTTATTTTGTTCCAATGTTCCAGGTAGGTTTCTTTGCATTTTTTAATGATTTGGTTCACTCGGATTGGTGTTTGGGCGGCTGTGTTGGTCTGGGGCTGGTCAGGGGTCCGGCTGAGTACTTAGTTTCCGTAGCAGCTGACTCAGGGGACTCTTTTCTGGGTTTAGCTCTTGGGTCTGAAAGGCTTTGAAATGAAGGGTGTCTGGGGAGCTAGATTTGAGGTGATTTAGGAAGTTTAGTGCTCGTTTTTGGATGTTTATTATCAGTGGGTATCTGCCTAGTTCGGCTCTGCATGCATTTGTTGGCGTTTTCCTTTGGGTGCGAAGGATGCTTCAGCAGAATTCTGCATGTAGGGCTTCTATTGTATGTTTTTCCCATTTAGTGTAGCTTTGGTGATTTAGCGGGCCCCATACTTCACTACCGTACAGTGCAATGGGCAGGATTATGCTGTCAAATATTTTGAGCCAGATTTTGATTGGGATTTGGATGTTGTAGAATTTTCTTTTTATTGCATATAGGGCACTCCCAATCTCTCTCTCTCTCACTCCCAATCTCTCTCACACTCCCAATCTCTCTCTCACTCCCAATCTCTCTCTCTCTCACTCCCAATCTCTCTCTCACTCCCAATCTCTCTCTCACTCCCACTCTCTCTCTCTCACTCCCAATCTCTCTCACACTCCCAATCTCTCTCTCTCTCACTCCCAATCTCTCTCACACTCCCAATCTCTCTCTCTCTCACACTCCCAATCTCTCTCTCCTTCCCTCTCTCTCTCTCTCTCTCTCTCCTTCCCTCTCTCTGTCTCTCTCTCCTTCCCTCTCTTTCTCCTTCCCTCTCTCTCTCCTTCCATCTCTCTCTCTCTTTCCTTCCATCTCTCTCTCTCTCCTTCCCCCTCTCTCTCTCTCTCCTTCCCAATTCCAATTCAATTCCAATTCAAATGCTTTATTGGCATGAAAGTTTACAGAGAACCATATTGCCAAAGCTTACATAGCAAAAAGGTACAGCTTTCCAACATTCTGTAGGTGTCAATCGATTTGACAATTGTTGGGTACATACAATATTACTTTTAAACAATATTAATTTTAAACAGTCTTTGTACTTCATTTGTACGTTCAATATTAATTTTAAACAGTCTTAATTTTAAACAGTCCTCAGGTTGTGACATGTTGTTACATATTTGGCCCCAAGGTATGGTCTGTCTCCTTCTCCTAGGACTAATCTCAATTTTGACAGGTCATCCAATTCCTTGAAATCTGGGGTTGTTTGGCTTAGCTTGTTGAATAATATGTTTCTTGATGTGTTGAATTTTTCGCATTTTAGGAGGAAATGCATCTCTGTTTCAACCTCGCCGGCCAGACATTGATCGCATATTCTATTCTCTCTAGGCTCACACTCTCCCAATCTCTCTCTCTCACACACTCCCAATCTCTCTCTCTCACACACTCCCAATCTCTCTCTCACACTCCCAGTCTCTCTCTCTCACACACTCCCAATCTCTCTCTCTCACACTCCCAATCTCTCTCTCACACTCCCAGTCTCTCTCTCTCACACTCCCAATCTCTCTCTCACACACCCAATCTCTCTCTCTCACACTCCCAATCTCTCTCTCTCACACACTCCAATCTCTCTCTCTCACACTCCCAATCTCTCTCTCTCACACACTCCCAATCTCTCTCTCTCTCACACACTCCCAATCTCTCTCTCACACTCCCAGTCTCTCTCTCTCTCACACTCCCAATCTCTCTCTCTCACACTCCCAATCTCTCTCTCTCACACCCAATCTCTCTCTCTCACACTCCCAATCTCTCTCTCACACACCCAATCTCTCTCTCTCACACTCCCAATCTCTCTCTCTCACACTCCCAATCTCTCTCTCTCACACACTCCCAATCTCTCTCTCACACTCCCAATCTCTCTCTCTCACACACTCCCAATCTCTCTCTCTCTCACAGTCCCAATCTCTCTCTCACACTCCCAGTCTCTCTCTCTCACACACTCCCAATCTCTCTCTCTCTCACACACCCAATCTCTCTCTCTCACACTCCCAATCTCTCTCTCTCACACTCCCAATCTCTCTCTCTCACACACTCCCAATCTCTCTCTCTCTCACACTCCCAATCTCTCTCTCTCACACACACCCAATCTCTCTCTCTCACTCCCAATCTCTCTCTCACACTCCCAGTCTCTCTCTCTCACACTCCCAATCTCTCTCTCTCACACACTCCCAATCTCTCTCTCTCTCACACTCCCAATCTCTCTCTCTCTCACACTCCCAATCTCTCTCTCTCACACTCCCAATCTCTCTCTCACACTCCCAGTCTCTCTCTCTCACACTCCCAATCTCTCTCTCTCTCACACTCCCAATCTCTCTCTCTCACACTCCCAATCTCTCTCTCTCACACACACCCAATCTCTCTCTCTCTCACACTCCCAATCTCTCTCACACTCCCAATCTCTCTCTCACACTCCCAATCTCTCTCTCTCACACTCCCAATCTCTCTCTCTCTCACACACCAATCTCTCTCTCTCACACTCCCAGTCTCTCTCTCTCTCTCACATTCCCAATCTCTCTCTCTCACACTCCCAATCTCTCTCTCTCACACTCCCAATCTCTCTCTCTCACACTCCCAATCTCTCTCTCACTCCCAATCTCTCTCTCACTCCCAATCTCTCTCTCTCACTCCCAATCTCTCTCACACTCCCAATCTCTCTCTCTCTCACTCCCAATCTCTCTCACACTCCCAATCTCTCTCTCACTCCCAATCTCTCTCTCTCTCACTCCCAATCTCTCTCTCACTCCCAATCTCTCTCTCACTCCCAATCTCTCTCTCTCACTCCCAATCTCTCTCACACTCCCAATCTCTCTCTCTCTCACTCCCAATCTCTCTCACACTCCCAATCTCTCTCTCTCTCACACTCCCAATCTCTCTCTCCTTCCCTCTCTCTCTCTCTCTCTCTCTCCTTCCCTCTCTCTGTCTCTCTCTCCTTCCCTCTCTTTCTCCTTCCCTCTCTCTCTCCTTCCATCTCTCTCTCTCTTTCCTTCCATCTCTCTCTCTCTCCTTCCCCCTCTCTCTCTCTCTCCTTCCCAATTCCAATTCAATTCCAATTCAAATGCTTTATTGGCATGAAAGTTTACAGAGAACCATATTGCCAAAGCTTACATAGCAAAAAGGTACAGCTTTCCAACATTCTGTAGGTGTCAATCGATTTGACAATTGTTGGGTACATACAATATTACTTTTAAACAATATTAATTTTAAACAGTCTTTGTACTTCATTTGGTACGTTCAATATTAATTTTAAACAGTCTTAATTTTAAACAGTCCTCAGGTTGTGACATGTTGTTACATATTTGGCCCCAAGGTATGGTCTGTCTCCTTCTCCTAGGACTAATCTCAATTTTGACAGGTCATCCAATTCCTTGAAATCTGGGGTTGTTTGGCTTAGCTTGTTGAATAATATGTTTCTTGATGTGTTGAATTTTTCGCATTTTAGGAGGAAATGCATCTCTGTTTCAACCTCGCCGGCCAGACATTGATCGCATATTCTATTCTCTCTAGGCTGCCAGGATTTCTTGTATCTGTCTTTTTCAATTTCCAGTTGGTGGTCGCTTAGTCTGTACCTGGTGAGGGTCTGTCTCTGTTTTGTGTCTCTGATGGTCGTGAGGTAGTCTGCCAGTTTATATTCTCTTTTTAGGGCCCGGTAACATTCTAATCTGCTTTGGCTTTCGGTTATTTTGTTCCAATGTTCCAGGTAGGTTTCTTTGCATTTTTTAATGATTTGGTTCACTCGGATTGGTGTTTGGACGGCTGTGTTGGTCTGGGGCTGGTCAGGGTCCGGCTGAGTACTTAGTTTCAGTAGCAGCTGACTCAGGGGACTCTTTTCTGGGTTTAGCTCTTGGGTCTGAAAGGCTTTGAAATGAAGGGTGTCTGGGGAGCTAGATTTGAGGTGATTTAGGAAGTTTAGTGCTCGTTTTTGGATGTTTATTATCAGTGGGTATCTGCCTAGTTCGGCTCTGCATGCATTTGTTGGCGTTTTTCTTTGGGTGCGAAGGATGCTTCGGCAGAATTCTGCATGTAGGGCTTCTATTGTGTGTTTTTCCCATTTAGTGTAGCTTTGGTGATTTAGCGGGCCCCATACTTCACTACCGTACAGTGCAATGGGCAGGTTTTCTCTCTCTCTCTCCTTCCCTCTCTCTCTCTCCTTCCCTCTCTCTCATTCCCTCTCTCTCTCTCTCCTTCCCTCTCTCTCTTCCCCCCAGTCGCTCCCTCTCTCTCTTCCAACAACAACATGCCCTCGAGAAAGCCTCGGCACCGCCGGGCTGCCCCAGCTAGTCTATATATATAAAGCGGCTCTTCTGTCTGTCTGTCCGCCTGGTCTCTATACGTTTGGAAGTTACAGAGCGTACCGACGCGCGCGTCGCCTCAAAAGAAAGCTTGCGATTCCGGACCGGTCATAGGCGTATTTACGTTTCGGCCGGACAAAAATCCCGCCCGCGGTATCCCAAAAACGTTCAGCGTTCCGCTCATTAGCACCTCATTAGCGATCGTGTGACGTCGAGGTCTTCCTACAGTTGAGTGTCGAGTGACTCGATGATTGACCAATCCTACGCTTCGGTGACCTGACCGGTCGACCAATCAGTGCGTGTGTGGGCGGGCCTTATCCTTCTGAACCGAGGTGAGTGGCCGCCATCTTGATTTTCCACGATTTTTCCCCCCACACTTTCTGTGTGTTAGGGAACTAAGTTAAATATTTCAATTATGTGTTAGGCAATTAATTAACAATTTATTTGAGTTTTATATTGTGTTTAGCAACGCCCCCCCCCTCCTCCTCACCCTCGCGCAGGGGGGACTCGGGGCCTGAAGCTGAAAAAATTTCTCTCTCTCTTTCTTCCCTCTCTCTCTCTCCTTCTCCTCTTCCCTCTCTCTCCTTCTCCTCTTCCCTCTCTCCTCTTCCCTCTCTCTCCTTCTCCTCTTCCCTCTCTGTCTCTCTCTACTTCCCCCTCTCAGGTGTCGCGGACGGAGCGCAGGCGCGCCGCCCGAAGTTTCCCGCTCGCTAACGGCCTTGCCGGCTCCCGCGGGCCGCTCGCACTGACCGCGCATGCGCCGCCCGCACTCACCGCGCATGCGCCACCCGCCCGCACGCAGCGGCCGTCCATCAGCCGCGCGATACGCGGGGGACCTCAGCAACGGCACCGGACCTCAGGCGCTAGGCAGGGGGAGGGGCCGGAGAGAGGGACAGAGGGGGGAGGGGAGGGGTGGGGGGGGAGAGGGAGACAGGGAGGGGAGGGAGGGAGACGGGGAGGGAGGGAGAGAGGGGAGGGAGGGAGAGAGGGGAGGGGAGGGAGAGAGGGGAGGGAGGGATAGGACAGGGAGAGGACATGACAGGGAGAGGGGGGACACACAGGGGCAGGGAGACCAAATGCCCCAAAATTGCCCTCGCGCCCCAAAATTGCCCTCGCAACGCGGGGCTCCCCAGCTAGTACTAGTATAAATGCCATGAGCCCTAATTTTGTTTAATAACCTCTTGTGTGGCACCTTATCGAATGCCTTCTGAAAATCCAAATACACCACATCCACTGGTTCCCCTTATCTATTCTATTAGTTACAACCTCAAAAAACTCTTAACAGATTTGTCAAACATGATTTCCCTTTCATAAATCCGTGTTGACTCTGCCTCATCCTATTATTATTTTCTAAGTGCCCTGTTACCACGTCCTTAATAATAGATTCTAGCATTTTCTCTGCTACTGATATCAGGCTAACTGGTCTGCAGTTCCCCATTTTCTCTCTCCCTCCTTTCTTAAATAGTGGGGCTACATTTGCTACCTTCCAATCCATGGGAACCGTTCTAGAATCTATGGAATTTTGGAGAATGACACCAATGCATCCACTATCACTAATAGCCAACTCTTTCAAAACCCTAGGATGTAGGCCATCAGGTCCAGGGGATTTATTGGCTTTCAGCCCCATTAATTTCTCCAGTACTACTTTTTTACTAATACTAATATCTTTCAGTTCCTCATTCTCGCTAGACCCTTGATTGTCCACTATTTCCAGGAAGTTTTTGTGTCTTCTTCCGTGAAGACAGACACAATGGCCAGGACCTTACCTGAAGAGGCGCGTTGGAGGCGGGACTGCTGTCTTTTGGGTTCTAGTCCCGCCCCCAGTGATGTCCGACGCACAGACGCTATTTTGCATCAATTAGCTTTGTTAAGTCCACCCTGCGGGCTTGCCAGCCAATTAAGAGAAAACTGGTGTCAGATGACATCAGTTGATGATGTGTCATCTGCTGGTTTCCTTAAAGGGGCCACCACTATTTCTTGTTGCCAGATGATTTTTTCAGTGTTTCACAGCATTGAGGTGCTGCAAACACTGACAATCACTGTACAAAGGTGAGCCCTTGCACCCAGGCTCTCCAGGGACTCTCTCCTTAGGCTAAAACAGATGGCAGCTGCAAGTGAGGTTACAGAAGTGATCTGTCACTTGTGGAGAGATGTTCTTCCAATGAGGTGGGACTACACAAGCACTTCAAAGCTTGTCATGCACAGAAATTCTAACCACATTAAAAATGACCTAGTACAGGCAGTTAAGTGGCTATAATCCTCTTCCTACTACTAGGAGTCAAGTCCCTGCGCAAATCGAGGACCCAACTCCTTGGAAGATTGATTGGAGGCGAGTTATCACAGAATCACAGAAACCCCACAGTGCAGATAGAGGCCATTTCGGCCCATCGAGCCTGCACCGACACATATCCCACCCGATCCCCGTAACCCCTACACCAACACATGTCCCACCCTATCCCCGTAACCCCACGTATTTAATCCCCCTAACACTAAGGGTCAATTTATCATAGCCAATCAACCTAACCCGCAGATCTTTGGACTGTGGGAGGAAACCGGAGCACCCGGAGAAAACCCACGCAGGGAATGCCCATTCATAAGTTGGAAGCGGGTTTTTGATTTTGCCAGCAGTCCTGCCTCCAAACCCAACCCCTGAGTGCCGGCAAAATTGCCCCCAAAGTATTTGTTTAGTTTCTCTGCTATTTCCTTATTCCCCATTATAATTTCTCCTGTCTCAGCCTGTAAGGGACTCACATTTACTTTCGTGAATCTTTTCCTTTTTACATACCTATAGAAGCTTTTACAGTCTGTTTTAATGTCTCTCGCAAGTTTACTCTCATATTCTATTTTCCCTTTCTTTATCAATTTCTTGGTCCTCCTTTGCTGAATTCTAAAATTCCCCCAATCCTCAGGCTTACTACTCTTTTTGGCAACATTATAAGCCTCTTCCTTTGATCTAATACTATCTTTAACTTCTCTTGTTAGCCACGGTTGTACCACTTTTCCTGTGGGGTTTTTGTGCCTTAAAGGAATGTATATTTGTTGTAAATGATGTATTACTCCTATAAATGCTAACCATTGCTCGTCCACTGTCATACCTTTTAATGTAGTTTCCCAATCTACCTTAGCCAACTCGCCCCTCATACCTACGCAGTTTGCTTTGTTTAAGACCCTAGTTTCAGATTTATCTAAGTCACCTTCAAACTCAATGGCCCAGAAATTCGGGTCGGGGGCTTCCCGCGGGTGTAAGCCCCCGACCTGCACTTACCTTGCGCGCCGGCCGTTGAGCTGTGGACTCCCGTGGAATTCCGATCCTGGGCCTGCTCCAACTGCCGGCGCGCAGTGCTTGCGTATCCCAGGGGCGCAGTTAGTTCGATGCGTCCCCTGGGATCACGTGGGCCATGGGGAGCCAATCGGAGCAGGGAATGCCCATTCATAAGTTTGACAGGAACTTATAAATACTACGGACCCCAAAACATCACTAAATCTTCAAATAATTTTTTTTTTTAATCACATTTTTTAAATAAACTATAAATTACATGAAATAACTATTTTAAACAATTTAAATTTTGGAAAAAACAATTTTATTTTCTAACGGGGCTAAAAATAAACTTACCTTGCTTTAAAGTATTTAAAAATAATAAACCTGTGGAAAAAATGTTTTAATTTTAATTAATTCACCACTTACCTTGTAAAAAGCAGGCCTTACGCCTGCTTTTTAAATGTGTAAATTCTGGAGACTTACCCTTCCAGGAAAACCTGCAAAAAAACCATAAGTTTGATGCGCACGCGCAGCCACTCCTGCACACGCGTTCAAACTCTGAGCCCCTTCGTTCAGGGGAACGGAAGTGCCGGTTTCCCGCGCATGCGCAGTGCATGCACAAAACCGGCACTTCCATTGGGCCTACGGGTGAGTACCCAGCGCGTACTCACCCGTGGAGACCCGAAGTTCTGGGCCTTCAATATAAAATTCTATCATATTATGGTCACTCTTCCCTAAAGGCCACTTTACTACAAGGTTATTAATTAACCCTTTCTCGTTGCACAATACTAGATCTAAAATAGCCTGTTTCCTAGAAAACTATCTTACATACATTCCATGAATTCGTCCTCCACACTATTACTGCAAATTTGGTTTGCCCAATCTATATGTAGATTAAAGTCCCCCATGATTACTGTATTACCCTTGTTACATGCGCCTCCAATTTCCTGATTTATACTCTGCCCTACATTACAACTACTGTTTGGGGGCCTATAAACAACTCCCACCAATGCTTTTTGCCCCTTGCTGTTTCTTAGCTCCACCCAAACTGATTCTACTTCTTGATTTTCAGAGCTAAGATCCTTTCTCTCTACTGTCTTTATCCCATTCTTTATTATCAGAGCTACCCATCCTCCTTTTCCATTTTGCCTATCCCTTCTAAAAGTTATGTATCTTGGAATATTTAGTTCCCAACCTTGGCCACTTTGCAACCACATCTCCGTATGGCTATTCGATCAAACCTGTTCATTTCTATCTGCGCTATTAATTCATCTATTTTGTTGTGAATGCTTTGCGCATTCAGATAGAGTGCCTTTAGCTTTGACTTATTTCTCTTTTTCTCTGATGTCACCTTAGTTACTGATACCTTATTACCTTTGTTACTCTATCTGACCCTTCCTGACCCACTCTGTTTATTTTTACCCAAAACTATACTCTGCTCTGGAGCCTTGACATTTCTCTCGCTGCTTTTAAATTGACTCTTTCCTGAATTCTCCCACCCGCCCTTCATTAGTTTAAAGCCTTGTCTACTGCCCTAGATATTCGGTTCGCCAGGACACTGGTCTCAGCCCGGTTTAAATGGAGTCCGTCCCAACGGAACAGCTCCCTCTTTCCCCAGCACTGGTGCAAGTGCCCCATGAACTGAAACCCCTTCTTCCCACTGCACTCTTTGAGCCACGCATTTAAACCCCTAATGTATTTGTCCCTATGCCAATTTGTGCATGGCTCAGGTAACAATTCCGAGATTATTACCTTTGAGGTTCTGCTTTTTAATTTGGATCCTAGCTCCTCAAACTCCCTCAGTAAAACCTTATTCCTAGTTCTACCCTTGTCATTGGTTCCTACGTAGACCACGACAACTGGATCCTCCCCCTCCCACTCCAAGTTCTTCTCCAGCCACGAGGAGATGTCTTTAACCCTAGCACCGGGCAGGCAACACAACCTTTGGAACTCTCAGTCGCAGCTGCAGAGTATCTATCCCTGACTATACTGTCTCCTACCACAACTACATTCCCTTTCACTCCCCCCACTTGAATGGCCTCCTGCACCAGGGTGCCATGGTCAGCTTGCTCATCCATCCTACAGGCTTTTCCCTCATCCACACAGGCAGCAAGAACCTCATACCTGTTGGATAAGGACAAAGGCTGAGGCTCCTCCAGCACTGCACCTGGGGTCCCCTTACCTGCCCGAGTTGCAGTCATAGCCTCTTGTCCCTGACCACTAACCAGACCTGTACCACTACTTAACCTAAGAGGTGTGACTGCCTCCTGGATCAGTGTTCAGGTAAATCTCCCCATCCCTGATGCCCCGCAATGTCTGCACCTCAGACTACAGCTCAAAAACTTTGAGCTGAAGTTCCTCAAGATGCAGGCACCTCCTACAAATGTGGTTGTCCAGGGTCACAATGCTCTACACAAACTCCCACATGCTGGTTGCGGCACACTGCCTGCACTGCCATCCCTATATGACATTGATTTATTTAATTTAATTTAATTTGTAATTAGGTAACTTAGTTTACAGAGTAGTTTCCTGATTACTTACTTGATCTATATTAAGTTAAGGGTACTGAAATTAAATATCTACCTGTAACACAATGCATTACAAGTAGTGTAGGCAAAAATCAACAACTCCTCCCCTCTCTTCTCCAAATTCTCACTCTTTCCAAATTCCCAACCAAAGCACTCAGTTCAAGTTCACTCCATTTAATCCAGCTCTGTGCAGACCGATATCTCCCTAATCCCCACCACCTCTTCATTTTTCTCTCTCTACCTTAGAACCTTCTTAAATCCAACCTTTTCAACCCAGCTTTCAGTCATCCCTCCGAACGTTGCTCCTTAACTCAGCATCCATTCTTGTATCTCTGTTATGTATTCCCCCCTTCCCTCCATAAAGTGCTTTGGGGTGTTTTCTTCATTAAAGGTGCTATATAAATGCAAGCTCTTATTGTTGGGATGCATGCCTGTTGGGGTGTATGTTTGTGTCTATCAATGGCTCTGTACATGTGTGTCTGTCTGTGTGTGTCTATATTTGCTACCTGTGTTTGTGTGTATAAAAATATATATTTGTGTTTGTGTTTTTGTCTATATTTGTGCTTATGTTTTACACCTATATCTGTAATCAGTATTTCTCTCCATATTTGTTGAGTTTGTTTTTGTCTCTGTGTGACTTTGCATGCAGTCTCCAAGTTTGTCTCGGTAGATATATACATATTCATACACACATACATTTCTGTAGATGGTTTTACACTAGTGCTCATTCAGTTCTGATTCTGGGAGACTGGGGTATGTGAACCAGCTCCCCATGGTTACACTGCTCATTCCAGCTCCCTTGACAGAATCATAGATCCCCAAAAATATTCGATCTATGGTCCTGCCACTGATAAAGAATTCTGATTTTGCAGAGTCTATTTGGGAAGGGTGGGATTCACATCTATTCCCCTGTTCCCAATGCTGAAGCATTCTGACCTTCAATCTACAGGAAGATTAAAAAAAATTGAATGTGACATTGTGATGCCATCTGCCAGGGTATTGTTTAATTTCCTTTTCTATGGCAATCCTCATCAAACCGCAATATTAACTTATAATTTAAAGCTGCTCCATTTGAAAATGATTTACATGGTTTATTCTGCTGACTCTTAAATGCTTCAGCTTTATACCTTCAAATACTAAAAGAAGCTGCTTTCTATTTTTTCAGTATTGATCCCGAACTGAAAGTAGAGATATTTTTTGATTTATATTGGTTATATATCATATTGTATCATCTGGAGCGTGGGGCAGATAAGGGTTTTATGCCAAAGATCTTTCCTCCCAACAATTCTGAAATAAACAACTTACATTAATATAGTGCTTTATACCTCCTCAGGACATCCCAAAACACTTCACATCCACAGTTACACAGTACATACAGCACAGAAACAGGCCATTTGGCCCAACAGGTCTATGCCAGTATTTATGCTCCATATGAGCCTCCTGCTGCCTTACTTCATCTCATCCTATCAATTTATATCTATCAATTTAAGATGATTGTTGGAGGCCAATCATCTCATCCCTAGAACATCGCTGCAGGAGTTCCTCAAGGCCCAATCATCTTCAGCTGCTTCATCAATAACCGTCCCTCCATCATAAAGTCAGAAATGGGGATGTTCGCTGATGACTTCACAGTGTTCAGTGCCATTTGCAACTCCTCAGATAATGAAGCAGTCTATGCCCGCATGCAGAAAGACCTGGATGACATTTAGGCTTGGGCTGATAAGTGGCAAGTAACATTTGTGCCACACAAGTGCCAGGCAATGACTATCTCCAACAAGAGAGCATCTAACCACCGCCCCTTGACATTCAACGGTATTACCATTGCCGAATCCCCCAACATCAACATCCTGGGGGTCACCATTGACCAGAAACTTAACTGGACCAGCCACATAATACTGTGGCTACAAGGGCAGGTCAGAGGCTGGGTATTCTGCGGCGAGTGTCTCACCTCCTGACTCCCCAAAGCCTTTCCACAAGGCACAAGTCAGGAGTGTGATGGAATACTCTCCACTTGCCTGGATGAGTGCAGCTCCAACAACAATCAAGAAGCTCGACACCATCCAGGACAAAGCAGCCTGCTTGATTGGCACCCCATCCACCACCTTAAACATTCACTCCCTCCACCACCGGCATACCGTGGCTGCAGTATGTACCATCTACAAGATGCACTGCAGCAACATGCCAAGACTTCTTCGGCAGCACCTCCCAAACCCACAACCTCTACCACCTAGAAAGACAAGGGCAGCAGGCACATGGGAACACCATCTCCTCCAAGTTCCCCTCTAAATCACACACCATCCTGACTTGGAAATATATCACTGTTCCTTCATAGTCGCTGGGTCAAAATCCTGGAACTCCCTCCCTAACAGCACTGTGGGAGTACCTTCACCACACGGACTGCAGTGGTTCAAGAAGGCAGCTCACCACCACCTTCTCAAGGGCAATTAGGGATGGGCAATAAATGCTGGCCTTGCCAGTGATGCCCACATCCCAGGATCGAATAAAAAAAAATCCTTCTATTCCTTTCATGTATTTATCTAGCTTCTTTTTAAATGCATCTATGCTCTTCACCTCAACTACTCCATGTGGTAGCAAGCTCTACATTCTAACCACTCTGAATAAAAGTTTCTTCTGAATTCCTTATTGGGTTTATTAGTGACTATCTTATATTTATGGCCCCTAGTTTTGGATAAGCCTATAAGTGGTAACATCTTCTCTACATCTAACCTATTGAACCCCTTCAAATTTTTAAAGACCTCTATCAGGTCACCCCTCAGGCTTCTCTTTTCTCGAGAAAAGAGCCTCAACCTGTTCAGTCTTTCCTAATAGATATAACCTCTCAGTTTTGGTATCATTCTTGTAAATCTATTTTGCACCTTCTCCAATGCCTCTAAATTCATTTTGTAATACAGAGACCAGAACTGAGCACAGTACCTTAAGTGTGGTCTAACCAAGGTTCTATATAAGTTTAATATAACTTCCCTGCTTTTGAATTATATTCCTCTAGAAATGAACCCCAGTGCTTTGATTGCATTTTTTGTGGCTTTGTTAACCTACATTGCTGCTTTTAATGATCTGTGAATCTGTACCTCAGATCCCTTTGCTCCTCTACCCCATTTAGAGTCTTATTTTCCAAGGAGCAGGTGGCCTCCTTATTCCTCCTACCAAAATACAGTGCATCGCACTTACCTATATTGAAATTAATTTGCCATTTACACACCTATTCTGCAAGTTTGTAACGTCTTGTATTTTGTCACTGTCTTCCTCAGTATTAAATATACCCCACATTTGGTGTCATCTGCAAATTTTGATATTGTACTTCCCAAGTCCAAATCATTATTGTAACTGGTGAGCAACAGCTGTCCCAACACCAATCCCTGTGGAACAGCACTTCCCACCTTCTGTCAGCCTGAGTAACTACCTTTACCCCTTATTATCTGTTTTGTAACCACCAGGAAACTCTTTGGTATCCGGCACCGACGGGACTGGGATGGTGCCGGTTGATAAAAAAAATTCCGGATAACGGAGAGGTATATCTACCGGGGCTATTTTTAACAAACAAAAATTTAAAAAATCAAGAAATGTGCAATATAATTGGGTACTCACCTACAGAATGTTGTGTTAAATGGATGGTGGAAGATGCTTGATTAAGTACAGTACTGCCAGTTGAGGGTAATCCATAACTCTTTAATTATTTAACAGTAAAACAAAACTTATAAACAACTGTATACTGTCGGAGCGAGAATGGTGCCGGTTAAATGAGAGTTTCCTGTTATCTATTCTGCTACTTGTCCCCATCCTCACTGTGTTGAAAACTAGATTCACATTACCATCTCCCACTCTAAATCATTCTTTCTTGAGAACTTAACACTGGAACTCTTCACTCCCTTACTCTTCCCTTCCTCCTACAAGCTGCAAGATTTCAAAACCCAACATCGGCATCATTCAACTACTACTTGAGTTACCTCATCTTCTCTCCTACTCTTTTCAACCAAGACCCTGCACTATGAGCCTTGGTCCTGCTCCTGGCTTTTTCAATAAAAAAAACACTGACCCAGACTGGATGGAAAAAGTTGATAGATTATCAATATCATAGAATCATACAGCACAGAAGGAGGCTATTCAGCCCATCATGCCTGTGCCGGCTCTTTGAAAGAGCTATCCAATTAGTCCCACTCCCCTGCTCTTTCCCCATAGCCCTGCATTTTTATCCTTTTCAAGTATTTATGCAATTCCGTTTTGAAAGTATGTATTGAATCTGTTTCCACCGCCCGTTCAGGCAGCACATTTCAGATCATAACAACTCACTGTGTCAAAAAAAAATCTCACCTCCCTCTGGTTCTTTTACCAATTACCTTAAATCTGTGTCATCTGGTTACCGACCCACCAGCCAATGAAAACAGTTTGGCCTAGAAATTCAGTGCCCTTAGCACCGATTTTGCGGCGCTAGAGGGCCTAGCGCTGCAATTGGCGCCGGTTCCTAAATTGCCTGGGGCCCTTCCGCGGCAGTAGACCGGTAGCGCTGCGCTGGCACCGATGACGTCATCGGTGTGCGCAGCGCCCCGGTTGCCGTGGTAACCCGGCCCCAAGCCGAAATTCAGTTGCGGCCGCCTCGCCAGTGGCAGCCGCAACTAAGACTCCGGCAAACGAGTGTTGCCGGAGTCTGCGCTGGCGCTTTAAGGAGGCGCGGCGGCCGGCCGCTTTCCCGCCGGCCGGCCGCTTTCCCGCCGGCCGCCTGCCCGCAGCTCCCTCCCCGGACTTCTCCCCCCCCCCCCCCGGAACAGATGCAAGCCCGGCACTTGTCCGAGGTGCCGGGCTCATTTTTGCAGAGATTTGCGCGGGCCGCGGCCGGGTGCAGGCAGCTCCTCCTTAACGGAAGGAGGAGGCCTGCACTTCCCGAGCCTGCCGCACCGCAGCGGGTGCCGCAGCGCCGGAATAGCGCCAGTTTTCAGGCGCTAAAACCCTTCAGTAGCGCCGGCAGCCGTTTGGGCGCGGCGCTACTGAATTTTTGGCGCGCGCAAAGGGACTTAGCGCCGGCGCTAACTTCCGGCGCTAAAGCCCTGGCGCAGCGCAAACTCAATTTCTAGGCCTTTCTATCTACTCTGTCAAAACCCATCATATTTTTGAACACCTCTATCAAATATCCCCTTAACCTTCTCTGCTCTAAGGAGAACAACCCCAGCTTCTCTAGTCTCTCCTTATAACTGAAGTCCCTCATCCCTGGTACCATATCCTATAAGAGTGCCCTAACTAAATGATAGAATCACTGGAATATTACTGTTAACATTTCTCAATGTAGGTTACTGTAGAGCTGTAAGAATTGAATCATGGGACCATAGTTGCTTGGACTTTATGATTTCAAACTGACAGTTTTGTAATACTGGGTAGATCAGATCATGGGGCCAATATTCCAAGTGTGTCAGCCACTGGCATTGTCCAGTGAAGGTTTAACAAAGTGGTAATTGTTTCATACCAATAAACTAAAATCACCAACTGAGCCAATTTTGGGGAAGAGAAGGGGAAGTGATCCAATAAACTGAAGTTACAGTCCAAATTTTAAAATGCTGTATAACATCAGCTCTATAATTCACACTTGGATGAGGCTTTATTCCCACTGACTAAAGTCAATATGATTTGGTGCAATTAACCTCTTAACATTACATCATATTGGAGCATTATTCTGAATGACACATTGGAAAAAGATTCAAGAGCAACAATATATATGGAGAAAATCTGTATCTGTTGCAACAAGTACAAGCCAAGTCACTCTCTGTATGAATATCTTAATGTCAGCAGGACCCATAAAATGAAAGAAAAGAATAAGTGACAGAATATTCCAGAAACTGAAACCATTGCACCCAGGAAGGTAAATCAATCGAAAGGTCCAAATCTACACATGAAATGTGACATAAAAAGTTGCACTTACACACTACGGGGGAAAAATTCAGTTGATAGCGCCACCCGTTAGCGCCTTAAGAGGGCGCTAAGTGGGGCGCAAACCAACTAGCGCCCGGGCACGGCACTGCCCACGCCTCCCGCAAAATTCAGCGGGAGGTTAGTGGTGGCGCTAACCGGTAGTGCTGCGCCGCTGGCAATGACATCATTGGTGTGCGCAGCGCCCCACTCACGCCCCGGCCACGATCTTTGGGAGTGCCCCCTGATTTACCGCCGGATGCTATGTCCGATGGGGTCAGGGGGGCGTACCTGCGGCTGGGGAGGCGCAATTTAAAGGTGAGGTGCGGGGCGGCCATTTTTGTTGCTGGCCGCCTGCCAGCACCTGCCTGTGCTCCCGTCCCTGGCCTCCTGAACCCCCCACCCCCCGCGGCATGCCGGCTGCGTTCCAAGAGCCCGGCACTTCTCTTGGGTGCTGGGCTCTTTTGCCTGCACTCCCGATCCCCGGGGGCCCGGCTGGGCCTCAGGTCACGCTGCACAAGGCCCTCCCCTTTAAGAAGGGGAGGAAGGCCTGCAATATCGCAGCGCGACGTACCGTAGCATGTGGCACTGCGGCATGTAGCATCACGATATTCACTCACAGCGCCCCAAGAGGGATGCGGGGCGCTTCCAGTAGCGCCCCACTTCCCTCTTGGGGCGCAACCACTCAATTTCTGGCGCGGGGGTGCTAATTTTTCCGGGGTGCTACTTTTAGCACCCCGGCGAAGTTAGCGACTCAATTGGGGCGCTGCTCAATTTTTAGCCCTACCTGTTAGATAAAAACATGGGGGCCGTGGAAAAAAGAAAAGAAAGACTTGCATTTATATAGCACCTTTCATGACCTGAGGATGTCCCAAATCGCTTTACAGCGAATTAAATACTTTTGAAGTGTAGTCACTGTCGTAATGTAGGAAACGTGGCAACTAATTTGCACACAGCAAGCTCTCACAAATAGCAATGTGATAATGACCAGATAATCTGTTCTTAGTGGTGTTGGTTGAGGGATAAATATTGGCCATGACAGCACAGAGAACTCCCCTGATCTTCTTCCAAATAGTGCCATGAGATCTTTTACATCCCCCTGAGAGAACAGAAGGAGCCTCGGTTTAATGTCTCAACCAAAAGACAGCACCTCCAACAGTACATTGCTCCCTCTATACTGCACTGGAGTGTCAGCCTAGATTTTATGCTTAAGTTTCATGGAGTAGGACGTGAACCCCCAGCCTTCTGACTCAAAGGCAAGAGTGCTGCCCACTGAGCCATGACTGACACGCAAAATATTGAAGGCAAAACAAAAGGCAATGGAGACAGAAGCAAGAAAAATAAACATTTCAACTCGAGGACAAAATAAATATTACTGGTAAAACTAACGGCACAACCTTATTTATTATTCAGAAATAAAGTAATATTCACAGGTTGGCAGGATACTGGTAGCTAAGCTTGGAGAGGACTACCATTTGAAGGATGCTCCACCGAATGGTAATCTGGATCGGGGTCACCTCATCCTCAGAAGAATCAGATTCTAGTCATGATACCCCCATAGAAGTGTCAGAAAAACCTTAACATATGTATTTTTATAAATAATACCGGAGTCTGTATTGTTGACTTTACCAGTAATATTTATTTTGTCCTCAAGGTAAAATGTTTATTCCTCTCATTTCCTTCTCCAGATGTTTTAAAGTAGCTATGAGTGGTAACATCCCAGATCTGGCCAGCTGAGCCTAAAATTCCCAGGAGATTCCAGCAGTTAACTTACTAGCAGCAGTAATAAGATGCTGTGCATCGAGTGTGCAGTGTTCAGAGCTGGAGAGTAAGGGCAACTCTCTAAAGTACATTCCCTACAATATTGAAACCTGGGAAACTCTCACAAGCTGACAGCTTCAAAAAGGCAAAGGCAGCCTCGAAAACAACTCACAACTCAAAGCTGGAAGAGGTAGTGGGTCTCTGGCTGGTAATAGTTTAAACTGTAGGTATCTTTCATCACCTGTATAAGGGAAGATTGTGGCAAAAGGTGTGGGATTTTCCTTCATTTCTTGCTGAGAAATTACTCTTTCCCTGTTGCTGAACCTGATACAGAAGCATTCTTCTCCCCCACTCCAGAGACACTGGACTCGATTTTCATTGAGCCATGGAGGCGTGCGGGGTGGGGGTGGGGGGTTAAACTAGCAAAAACTGCCGGACGGGACCCCCCCCCCCGCACCTGGTTCCTGACTCCGAGCAATTTTAACTCGTTTTTGTCTGATGGTCCCGACTCCGTCCCGCATCCAACAGGCGGGACTGGTCGTTAAGGCCCTTAACAACCACTAAATGGCCTCTATAATCTTATTTTGAAAGGCCCATGCAAATTTAACCCTTTTCCCACATGAAACACGCCTGGTGGGAAACACGATGGTGAAACCTGGCGGGAGCACTATTGGATTGCTGACTATCAACTGCAGGTCAATCATTAAAGAGGAGATTTGATCAGCCATCGTTTGCAGGTGGCAGGACTTAGTGGTCTCAGATCTGGGGAAAATTTTAGAAGGCGTAACCACACCTGTGGAAGGTTGGAGCCTCACACCCATCTCCAGTGTGACCTCCTGGGAAACCCCTCTCACCACCTTCACTCAGCGCTTCCTCAACGGAGGCATATACCAGAAGCATGGGAGCCATTTATTTCCTTCCCATCTGGGCATTAGAGGAGCTCGACCACCAGCCGCGGCAGCAGCAGAACCAGGAACAACAGCAGCACCAGCAACAGCAGCAGCAGCAGGAGTGCCAGGCTGCTGCTCACCCACCTGAAGCTGCACAGGCCAGAAGGGGCCAGCGCCTGGAAGTGGCTGGAGAGCACCTTGCTGCACAGCAGGGGGGCCATGGGGACCTGTATCTGCAATGGCAGTCCTACTCAGAAGGACTTCCATGAAGGTCTGGTTTCTCTGTTCAATAGATGCCCATCGCTCCTCAAGAGATGTCATTCTATTCTGAACAATGGCCATGTTTTCCATACGCTGGCGACTAAGCTCCTCCATGGCTGTAGCCATCCTCTCCTCTATGGTAGCCAGCCTTACCACGGAGGTAGCAATCCTTTCCACAGATGTAGCCATCCTTTCCATGGTGATGCGTTCATACACCAATGATACCACAAAGGCACTGCTCATGTTTGCTATGGACTCCTCCATTCGCTCCACACTCGCAGTGACCCTAGAGACAAAACCTGCCAGAGACTCCTGCATTTGTGCCTGGAGTTCCATCACCTCTGATCTTATGGATGGACCCAGAGGCAGAGGGTCGACATGCTGCTGTGCCAAGCTGGCAGAGCCCTGCGCCCTCCGAATAGGACTCTCCACTGCTGTCCCTGTCTCCACAATCTGCTGATGCTCACTTGTGAGCTGTGGTACACCAGGTGACAACACTACTCTATGTCCTGAAGGTCCCCCCGAGGTGTGAGTGTCCGCGCTGGTGATGGGTGCGCTGAATTCTGCTGACGCTGCGCCCTCAGAGGTTACAGCTTCCTCTGAGGAGTCTGGCTGCTCAGCCTCTTCTTCCTGGCTAGGGGGAACGAATGTTTGTGATGGTCCTGTGGGGGAGTAAAGGAAAGAGTCAGAGATGTGATGCAAAGGCTACATGCACATAGCTTTTTGCAGATGCTTATAAGTCCATCTGTTACAGCTTCACAATCATTATCAGTGACTCATGCAATGTCAAAGAGAGAGATGGGAAACTTTTCTGTCACCAGCTTGCTGTGTTACACCCGTCTGTCCATCCCCCACGCGCGAATCATCCTCTATTCCCATAATTTCCAGGACTGTGTAAGGTTCGCAAATTCTGCAGATTCCCTCAAACCTAGAAGATTACCCCAAAAGAAGAGATGGTTGGACTGTTTTAAAGAATGATGGGCCAGAAAGGGGCTTAAAGTTAAAACCGCAGGATGTTGGTTATTTTAAAAGGGCATGTCCAGGCCTGTGGAATGCTGCAACAAAGGGGTTGGGATAGGCCTCTGTAAAACAAGCAGTTTGGGCATTGGCATAGGCCAAACTGTCTGGGAATGTTCTGGACTGTCTCAGTCATTCATACATAATGACAATAGGCCTGCGAAAGAGCAGTTCCCGCCAAAATTACAGAGCCATCAAAAGTATGCATAATGCAGTACATGGCACTGACCAACAAAAGGGACCCTGGCCCCAGCAGGAGAAGACAAAACTTACTAATCGGATCAAAGATTAAACAGTCATTTAAAGCCAATTTAGGTTTCAACGGGACCTAGTTTACACCAACTTAAATCAATTAAAAATAGATAGGACCAGCTTGAAGCCCGTTAAAGAATTCAAAACTATTAATGTTAATGAGCCCGCCAAAATTGACAATGGGCCAGAGAAGATTTGGCGGGCAGATAAGCAAGGCCTCAAATGGTATAATTGAGGCCTGCTTTTCAGTTGAAACAGGCCATTCAGAATTCAACACACAGACTGTCAGTCAATTGAAGGAGCAGTCATTCGGAATTCAATAGTCGGACAATCGGAGAAACGTCAATCAATCGACGGGAGGACAACAGAAGGAGAATGGAAGGAAAGGAGAAAGGAATCGCGGCAACCAAGGACCCCAAGAAACAAACAACCAAAAATATTACCAGCAACTAGGTAATACTGGGCCACCGCAACCAACAAGAAACCAACCTGGAAGAAACCGAAGACTCGCAAACTTGTTTCCACTCTACAAGCTATTCTGACTTACCCCTGGGTAAGATTTGATGAAAAGACTCTAAACCCTATTTCTGACCAAAGGAAATTGGGTACTTACCCAATAAAGCCAATACGCACCCGACCGTATCAGCGGACACACGAAGACTGAAAAAGCAACGCAGGTGAAGTCTTCTACCGTGTCCGGGGTATGGCAGGCCCCAACCGCCACACCTAGAGAACCCCGAAATCGCGAACCTCTATAACTGTCAAGAAAATCGTTTGGTGAGCATTTTCCCTGGTCCTCTGGAGTCCAACTTAGTTAGTGTAGTGGGATTGGGAGGGGTGAAGTATTTTGTCTATTGTCATTCTCCCTTGTATATTCCGAAGTGTTCCCCCCCCCTTTTAGAGTGATAAGATTATTGTGTTGTGTATATTTTCTTGTCTCAAATAAAATCCAAGTTCTTTTCACCAACTCAGTTGTCTGTTGCAATTTCATTACAACCCCCAAATAAGTCCAAAGTCTAGAACCAAGGGAGTGGGAGTGATTTGAACCGCTCAGGAGTCAGAGGCAAAGCTGACCGCACACACCACCCCTTACAACGGCCTCCTCCCAGGGGGTCAGGTGGGCTATTGAGGTTGTCCCTCCTTCTGTCCTGGCTCGCTCTCTTTTGTTGTGAGCTCTCTTTTCCTGCAATGAGGGAGACAAGTGGAGGTTGAGTGAGAATGAAGGAGTGAGTGTAGAGATTGCATAGCATAGATACTTAGAAGGAGACAAAGATGGAGTGAGGTTGCAAGACCAAGGGCCCTCCCTGTGTGTTGTCAGTTGTGTTCAAAGCATCAGAGTGATAGGGAGTGTGAAGGCTGCATGGTCAAATAGTTATGTGAATGTGAGCATAGAGAGAGAGGGAATGGGTAAGGGTGCATGAATGTCAGTGTCAAGTGGGATGTGGAGGAAGAGATTGCTGAAGCTGAGTGTTGGTGAGGAAAGGCAATGGGGATCAGATTGAGGATGATGAGAAATTCATACTCACTTTTCCAGTGCGCTGAAGGTCATGAAATCTTTTCCTGCACTGTATCCAGGTTCTGCGGGTGACTCCCAAGGAGTTGACCTCCTCAGCCACCTGCATCCACACAGCCTTGGTCTGAGTGGGGGGCCTCTTCCTCCCTGATGAAGGGAACAGGACCTCCCTGTTGGCCCTAGCCCCATCCACCAATGCCTGCAGTGCCACCTCGTCAAAGCGAGGAGCTGATCTGGCCCTCCCGCTTGTCATATTTGCAGCAGCTCCCTCACACTGCAGAGTCAAGAAGCTTGGCAGTCTGCAGAAGAAGCAAGGCTTGCTGTGGACCTTAAATGCAGCAATGATGACGTCATTGGAGGGGACTTTCAGTCATGAAAACCCATTTGCAAAGGCTTCCCACACGTCGGAAATCAATTGGCCAATTGAGTTAAAATTGAAAAAATTTCCCACAACCATTTAGATTCGTGTGGGAAACACGAAATTCGGATAACACAACACCATCCCGCACCTGAGTTAAAATCACCCCCATTGTTCTCCCTTTCCCACCCATTTCACACTAATAACATTTCCTTCCCTCCTCCCAATTTATGCTGGTACTCCACTCTCAATTCACACCAGTACTCTTTAACACCTTCCCAGTCAGTTCATGCTGGCAATCTCTTTCCACCTCCTCCCATCATTTCATACTGGCATTCTCTTCCTCCCATAGATTTCATACTGGCACTGTTTTTTCCCCTCCCCTATGTCATGCTGGCATTATTCTTCTCCACCCTCATTTCATGCTGGCACTCATTATTCTCCACTACCAATTAATGGTGACACTCTACTCCCTCCTCCACCCATTTCATCCTAGCACTGTACTTTCCATTGCCACCCCCGCACCCCCACCCCTCCCCATATCATGCTGGCACTCTGCTTTCTCCCCCACCCTCAATTTGATGGTGGCACTCTCCTTCGCACCCCCCACCCCCACCCAGTTCATGCTGACACTCTTCTCACTTTTCCCAATGCCGCTCCGGACCACCCCCTCAACCCAGCACCATTTCCAGCTCCTATCTCTTGCTGCTGCTCCAGAGCAGCAAAGATTTCTGATCTTCCAAGCATTCCTGCACACAGCGTGCAGTGGTGTTCAATTCCCTGGAGCAACAGCGAGCAGAGGGAGAAACCGGCAATGGTGCTGGGGTCAAAAGCCAGCGATAGCATTGGAGGAGGAGTCTGGTGCTGTGCTAATATTCAGACATGAACATAGATAAGCAGAGACTGCCCTAAAATACTGACTGCCCACATTAAATACAGCCAGTAACATGCTTGACAATATGAAACTAGCCCCAAATCATAGTTTTCAGTCTGCATTATGCTGCTGGGTGATGTTTTCCTACCTTAAGCGCTGATTACAGACTGTTAATCAGCACCTCTTGTGGTTGGTGTAGTGTTCGAGGGTCAATAATACTCAGACTGCAGGAGAACAATAAAACAGGTATTTACTGAACAGAGAGTAATTCAAGACTGAAATACAGAAGCCTGCTATGGCTTTATATACAGGGGTGGTCACTGCCAGTATTGCAGTATAGAATCAGTTCTTCTCTTAAAGGTACATACACAACAATTCCTCCCCTTTTAGATAAACAGTACATAACATTCATTTAACAACTAAATAATAACTAATTATAATTACAATTTTCTCTGTACTATATACATCAACTGAAATAATCATTTATAAGTTCAGTCTTTGAGGAGGCTTCCTGATCCTGACTGGATAGCGCCTTTCTCGAGTATCCTGTTCTTGCGGCGGAGTTGATTCTGGCTCATTGTCATTGGTTGGTTCGTCAGCTTCCAATACCACTGCTTCTGAGGTAGACGCAATCTGTACTTCGGTTTGATTACCAGGTGCACCTGCTCGTGGTATGGGTTTGGCTTGTTCCTGTGACTCTAGAATCTGGTCAGCGTGGCGTCTCACGATGCTCTCTCCAATGTCCACTGTGTACATTAGTGGTCCCTGCTGTGTGCATATCGTTCCTGGCTGCCATTTTTCTGTTCGGTAGTCGCGGGCCAAGACTGGTTGCCCTATCTTGAAGCTCCTGGTTGGCTTCTCATTTATGTGCTGGAATTACTTATCCTCAACATCTCGTCTTATGTTTGGTTTGAGCAAATCCAGGCGACATCTTAGCCTTCGGTTGAAGAACATTATGGCTGGAGCTTGGTTGGTGACTGCATGTGTCGCATTCCGGTAAGCAAACAAGAAATTATCCATCTTGTGTTGTCGTGGTATGTTGTCATTATGCATTGCCTTTATGGCCTTTTTAAAGGTCTGAACAAACCTCTCAGCCAATCCATTTGTGGCTGGATGATATGGGGCAGATGTGTAATGCTTCAACCCATTATTCCTCAGAAACCTCCGGAAATCCTCTGACACAACGCCCTTCTTTGGGTTAAAAATGGAGACCAGGGGCTGATGATCAGTCAGTAGGGTGAATTTCTGCCCGTGCAGATAGTGATTGAACTTCTTCACCCCCCACACCAGGCTGAGGGCCTCCCTGTCAATCTGGGCGTAGTTACGCTCGGCTGAGGTTAACGAGCGTGACGCAATGGCTATTGGCCTCTCTGAACCATCAGGGAATTTGTGTGACAGCACCGCTCCGATGCCGTAGGGAGATGCATCACATGCTAACCGAATCGGTAGTGTTGGATTGTAGTGGGCCAATACTTCTTTTGAAGTGATTAGGCATTTACATTTCTGAAAGGCACGCTTACACTCCATTTCCATGTTACTCCAGTTTGCAGTAGGGCATTCAGTGGGTGCAGAATTGTAGATAAATTCGGCAAGAACTTATGGTAGTAGTTCACCAACCCGAGGAACGACCTCAGTTGCGAAACATTTTCCGGTGCTGGAGCCTTGACTACAGCCTCAATCTTGTCCGGTGACTTATGCAACCCTTCCTCATCAATCATGTGGCCACAATACGAGATTTGTCTCCTGAAGAACTCGCATTTGGGGCGGTTGGCTGGTAGCCCATATTCCTGCAATCTCGTGAGCACCTGCTCCAGGTTGGCAAGGTGTTCACTCCCATTTTCGCCCGTAACCAGGATGTCGTCCAAATAACACTGGGTCCCCGGGATCCCTTGCAGGACTTGTTCCATTGCCCTCTGCCAAATAGTCGGGGCTGATGCTACCCCGAATACCAGTCGATTGTACTGGTAAAGGCCTTTGTGAGTGTTTATCGTGAGGTATTTCCTAGACACTTCTTCCACCTCCATTTGTAGATACGTTTGGGCCAGATCAATCTTTGTAAAGCGTTTCCCTCCAGATAGTGAGGCGAAAATATCTTCTATCCGTGGAAGTGGATATTGTACTGTGTGCAGGACTGGGTTCACAGTTACCTTGAAGTCCCCACAGATGCGAACCTTGTTCGGTTCCCCAGGCGTGCTGCTCAATGATTTCTTCATTACAGGAACGATGGGTGTGGCCCACTCGCTCCAGTCCACCTTGGACAGCACACCCGAACGCTCCAGACTCTCCAGCTCTGCTTCGATGGCTTGGCGGATCGCGTAAGGTACCGGTCTGGCCTTAAAAAATTTTGGGTTTGCGTTATCTTCGATTTTTATCATTGCCGTTACTCCTTTTAGAGTCCCAAGTCCTTGTTGGAACACCTCTTTCGCGTCAGTTAGAATTTTTGACAGTCGTCCAGGTGTGACGTCATCATCCTTTTTATCAGTCACAGTTAGTGCCTGAATGGAATGCCAATCCAATTGTATTTTTCGGATCCATTCACGTCCCAATAATGGTGGTCCTCCACCTGGTAGTATATATAGATACAGTTTCTGTGTTTCCTTGCCGTTGTATTCAACTGGCACCCTTATTTTTCCTCTGGGGTAGACTTTTTGCCCCGTGTATGTCTTCAATACAATGGACGTGTCCTTCAAGGGTATGTGTGAGAAAAGCCGCTCATAGTCTCGTCGATTCATGACAGTTAGGGCTGATCCTGTGTCCAATTCCATCTTTACTGGGGACCCTGCTATCATGAGGGTGACCCAAATGGTTCGTTCATCCTCCTTTGCGATTACATTGTGTAACTTTAGACAACTTAGTCTCCTGCTCCCGGAGTCCTTATCACTCTCCTGATCTTCCGAACTACTGTCTGTCAATTTCTTTACTTTCTTGTACTTTTCCTTAGTAGTTCTTGTAGTGTTGGTTTTCTTTCCTGACCTGCAGACTCTTGCTATGTGTCACATTTTCCCACATTGCCTGCATACTTTGTCCTTAAACCAGCAGTCCTTCTGGTCATGGGTTGTTCTGCCACAGCGATAGCACTTTTCTGCTCCATACGCCATTTCATTAGCGCTGTATTCCTGTGGCTTCTGTTGTATTTCCGCAGCTCCCCGTGCTGCTGCTTCGTAGGATACTGCCACGCTGAAAGCCTGTTCTAGCATCAGGTCCCTTTCCGAAAGTAGTCGTTTCTGGGTTCCTTCACTCTGGAGCCCGCAAACAAACTTATCCCGCAAGGTGTCTGCCAGTCCTGCTCCGAACTGGCAGTGCTTCGATAGCTTGTGTAGTTCCGTAAGATAGTCAGCATTGCTCTCATCTTTGTGCTGGTTTCTTTTATGGAACTTGAATCTTTCTGCTATCAGCAGCAGTGTAGGGTTTAGGTATTCCTGTAAGATATTAACAATCTCTTCAAAACTTTTCTCCATTGGTTTAGCTGGGGTAATTAAATTCCGCAATAGGCCGTACGTTCTCGCGCCCATCAAATTTAATAATAGCGACGCCTTCTTTCCATTGGCCACCTCATTGGCATTGCAGTACACTTCAATTCTTTCCACATACGTGGTCCAGTCTTCTACCTCGTTGTCGAAAGCAGTGATACTGCCACTCTTCGGCATCTTGGGTGATTTAAAATGGCGCCTCCCGCGCTTTTTCTTCTTCCCCAATGTAATAAAATGGCGCCTCCCGTGGCTTCTGCGCATCTCACTTTTCCTTCCCCGCGTTCTATCCTCTCCACGCTGCCCTGTTCTTGAGCACCGACCGCGCCCTTTGCGCTCCACGCTCTGTCTCTCTCTTCCTCCCGACGACGCTGCACGGCCCCTTTGTAGAGCCGCTCGATCGAGCCCTAGCCCGCCGCAGTCCAGAAGGGTCAGCGCACTACCTGCTACCAGCACGACTTGCTGGAACACCTCGACTGGGGAGCCAGGCCCAGCTCTCCACAGCCTCCCCTGCAACTTTCTGATGGATCGCTGGGCGGTTGCTCGCGGTTGACGCCCGCCGTTCTGACTTCGACCTCCAAGAAGCTTCTCTTCAGGGAAAAGATCCCCGTGAGGTGATGCAGTACTGCAGGTGAGTTCAAACCTGCCCGTCGCCAGTGTAGTGTCCGAGGATCAATAATACTCAGACTGCAGGAGAACAATAAAACAGGTATTTACTGAACAGAGAGTAATTCAAGACTGAAATACAGAAGCCTGCTATGGCTTTATATACAGGGGTGGTCACTGCTGGTACTGCAGTATAGAATCAGTTCTTCTCTTAAAGGTACATACACAACAGTTGGAAGAGGAGCTTTCCCACTTTCCTCCTCTCCTGTCTTGGAAGAGTTGACTCTTACTAGGATACAATTCCATGGGTTCTGGGGACTCTTACCTAAGAAAGGATATATACATAGAGGGAGTGCAGCGAAGGTTCACCAGACTGATTCCTGGGATGGCAGGACTGCCGTATGAGGAGAGATCGGATGGACTAGGCTTGTATTCACCAGAGTTTAGAAGAATGAGAGGGGATCTCATTGAAACGTATAAAATTCTGACAGGGCTAGACAGGCTGAATGCAGGGAGGATGTTTCCCCTGGCTGGGGGGTCTAGAACGAGGTGTCACAGTCTCAGGGTACGCGGTAGGACATTTAGGACTGAGATGAGGAGTAATTTCTTCACTCAGAGGGTGGTGAACCTGTGGAATTCTCTACCATAGGCAGCTGTGGAGTCCAAGTCACTGCATATATTTAAGAAGGAGATAGATAGATTTCTGGACACAAAAGGCATCAAGTGGTATGGGGGGAGAGCGGAAATATGGTATTGAGATAGAGGATCAGCCATGATCATATTGGCCCAGAAATTCGGGTCGGGGGCTTCCCGCGGGTGCCCCACAAGGATGTGTGCTGAGCCCCCTCCTCTACTCCCTCTTCACCCACGACTGTATGGCTGTTAATGGTTCCAACACCATCATCAAGTTCGCAGATGACACCACGGTAGTAGGCCAGATCACCAACAACGATGAGTCAGCCTACAGGGAGGATGTCCAGCATCTCGTGAAGTGGTGCGCCGACAACAACCTGGCCCTTAACACCAAGAAAACAAAGGAAATAATCGTGGACTTCAGGAAGTCCAAAGGCGGAAGTCACACCCCCATCCACATCAATGGGGCGGAGGTGGAAAGGGTGGCCAGCTTTAAGTTCCTCGGAGTCCACATCACGGAAGACCTCTCCTGGTCCCTCAACACCTCCTCTCTGGTGAAGAAGGCCCAGCAGCGCCTATATTTCTTGAGGAGGCTGAAGGGATGTAATCTGTCACCCCCGATCCTCTCTAACTTCTACCGCTGCACTATAGAGAGCATCCTGACAAACTGTATCACGGTATGGTACGGCAGCTGTAGCTCCCATGACCGGAAAGCCCTGCAGCGGGTAGTCAAAACTGCCCAACGCATTACCGGCACCCGGCTACCGACCATAGAACATATATATCAGAAACGCTGCCTACGGAGGGCACGGTCCATCATCAAAGACCCTACCCACCCCAGCCACAGTCTGTTCGCCCTCCTACCATCTGGAAGACGCTACAGATGCATTCGCACCCGTACGACCAGATTTAGGAACAGCTTCTTTCCCAGGGCTGTCATCCTACTGAACTCCACAAATAAACACTAAAGCCTGCACATCTGCCGATGCACTTTATTATGGTCATATTTATGCTAATATATATGTACAAACGTATGTTGAAATGTTTAATGTCCTAATCCAAATTGTACACTCTCGGGAGCCGCAAGCCTACATTTCGTTGTACTGCACTTGTGCACTAACAATGACAATAAAAGTTGATTTGGTTTGATTTGATTTTTGATTTAATTCACCACTTACCTTGTAAAAAGCAGGCCTTACGCCTGCTTTTTAAATGTGTAAATTCTGCAGACTTGCCCTCCCGGGAAAACCTGCAAAAAAAAACTAAGTTCGATGCGCACGCCTGCGCACACGTTCGAACTCTGAACCCCTTCTTTCAGGGGAGCAGAAGTGCCGGTTTCCCGTGCATGCGCAGTGCATGCAGGAAACCGGCACTTCCATTGGGCTTACGGGTGAGCACCCCATGCGTACTCACCCATGGAGACCCGAATTGCTGGGCCATTGAATGGCGGAGCAAGCTCGAAGGGCTGAATGGCCTACTCCTGCTTCTATTTTTTTATGTTTCTGTTTCCCCACCACCCTTGCTTAAGCCATTCCGCATGCATGAGCCTCGACAGCGAGTATCAGCTAACAATTCCACCGTGGAAGGCATCACATGCGAGTCTAATTTTGTGCTCGCCCAACACCTATACTTGTGCACATTCCAGCAAAGGCCACTAGGCAGCAATCAGAAGCAGGGGCCCTGGCTAATTTTTTTTCCCTCTCCTTTACTCGGGAGGGCTGAGGCCAGTTGTAGCATTCCTACCACCCTCCTTGCTGAGATTAATTTAGCACAGATTGAGATCAAAACTGGGAACTGTAAGGCTCAGGACAACACTGGGCTGTGCGTTCTATTAGTCAGGCCATGGGGAATGTTAAATCTGGCAATAATCCAGTACTGCTATAATTAGAACCATTTTGTATAGACCACCCAATATTAAGAACAACATTACTGTAGTTAAATAGTGCCAGTTGACTAAAGCACCAATTAACTTTTGGGGAAGATATTTGAATGAAATACACCAGAACAATCCCCTTTATTGGCAGTACAAATGTGCTGTTGTGCCTAATATTAACTTGCTATTAATCTTACAGTTATTGGAGCTCATTATCTCATATTATTACAATTTTATTATAAACTATGTATTCGCTGTTGACTCGTTTTAGAATTAATTGAAAGGATCAGCAATTCTCTGACCTCTAGCCTTATCAGGGGGACAGCTGGGTTCTTATCGATTCTTTAATAAACAAAAAGATAAATTTAAGTACGTGGAATATTTAATGCTACTCCCACAAGTGACATATTTGACAGTAAAATAGAGCACAGTGAAAAATAAACGGGGGCATCATCCTTCCTGCTGCAACTTTCTTAGCAGAAAAGATGATGATTGTCAAGTAAAATAAAAACTGAGTTTGCAGATGCTCTACTGGTTTTTCTACCACAGCCCATAACATAAAATATTGTCTCCTCCCCCACTCTTAAACAAACAGTGACGAGAAATTATCTCTTTTTTTAACTAGTTCAGTTGCAGCTGTTTTGGATTTTACTAATTTGGTAACATGATCAAAATTAACCGATGAGGTCAAGTGACCTGCTATCTTAAGTGACCGAGCACTTGACTTCAATGTGGAAGGTCACGGATCAGAGTCCCTGAGGACCCTGCTACAGAGATTCGATTGAGTTTTAAGTCAGTTTTGCCAGATCTCAGCTGGGCCAGTTGAATGAGGGCTGTGCTGAATTGGGGATCTCTGGGGCTGGGTTTCTCCGATGTGGTAGATTTTAAGGAGTGTCCTAAAGGAGGAGGGAGAGGTTTGGGGAGGGAGTCCCAGAGCGTAGGGCCTAGAGAGCTGAAGGCATGGCCGCCAACGGAGGGGCCGAAGGAAATCGGGGATGCACAAAAGGCCAGAATTGGAGGAACGCAGAGTTTGGGAGGAGGTTACAGAGGAAGGGGGAGCAAGGCCATGGAGCGATTTGAACATAAGGATGAGAATATTTAAACCGAGGCGTTGCTGGAACGAGAGGCAATGTAGGTCAGCGAGCACAGGAGTGATGGGTGAACGGGACTTGGTACGAGTCAGGATACGGGCAGCAGAGTTTTGGATAAGCTCAAATTTACGGAGGGTGGAAAATGGGAGGCCAGCCAGGACAGCATGGGAATAGTTGAGTCTGGAGGTAACAAAAGCATGGATGAGGGTTTTAGCAGCTGATGGGATGAAGCATAGATGAAGATGTGTGCTGTTGTGTATGTACCTTTAAGAGAAGAACTGATTCTATACTGCAGTACCGGCAGTGACCACCCCTGTATATAAAGCCATAGCAGGCTTCTGTACGTCAGTCTTGAGTTCCCCTCTGTTCAGTAAATACCTGTTTTATTGTTCTCCTGCAGTCCGAGTATTATTGATACCCGAACACTACACTGGCGACGGGCAGGTTCGAACTCACTTGCAGTACTGCATCACCTCATGGGGATCTTTTCCCTGAAGAGAAGCTTCTTGGAGGTCGAAGTCAGAACGGTGGGCATTGACCGCGGGCAACCGCCCAGGGATCCATCGGAGAGTTGCAGGGGAGGCTGTGGAGAGCTGGGCCTGGCTCCCCAGTCGAGGTGTTCCAGCAAGTCGTGCTGGTAGCAGGTAGTGCACTGACCCTTCCGGACTGCGGCGGGCTCGGGCTCGATCGAGCGGCTCTGCAAAGGGGCCGTGCAGCGTCGTCGGGAGGAAGAGAGAGAGAGAGGGTGGAGCGCACAGGGCGCGGTCGGGGCTCAAGAACCGGGCAGCGTGGAGAGGATAGAACGCGGGGAAGGAAAAGTGATACGCGCCGAAGCCGCGGGTCGCCGCCATTACCCTGTAGAACGCTAGGAGCAGCATGGCAGCAAGGGGAAGAAGGAAAAGTGTGGGAGGCGCCATTTTATTCCATTGGGGAAGAAGAAAAGTGCGGGAAGCGCCATTTTATTCCATTGGGGAAGAAGAAAAAGCGCAGTAGGCGCCATTTTAAATCACTCAAGATGCCGAAGAGTGGCAGTATCACTGCTTTCGACAACGAGGTAGAAGACTGGACCACGTATGTGGAAAGAATTTAAGTGTACTGCGAGGCAAATGAGGTGGCCGATGGAAAGAAGGCGTCGGTATTATTAAAATTGATGGGCGCGAGAACGTACGGCCTATTGCGGAATTTAATTACCCCAGCTAAACCAATGGAGAAAAGTTTTGAAGAGATTGTTAATATCTTACAGGAACACCTAAACCCTACACCGCTGCTGATAGCAGAAAGATTCAAGTTCCATAAAAGAAACCAGCACAAAGATGAGAGCAATGCTGACTATCTTACGGAACTACGCAAGTTATCGAAGCACTGCCAGTTCGGAGCAGGACTGGCAGACACCTTACGGGATAAGTTTGTCTGCGGGCTCCAGAGTGAAGGAACCCAGAAACGACTACTTTCGGAAAAGGACCTGAAGCTAGAACAGGCTTTCAGCGTGGCAGTATCCTACGAAGCAGCAGCACGGGGAGCTGCGGAAATACAACAGAAACCACAAGAATACAGCGCTAACGAAATGGCGTATGGAGCAGAAAAGTGCTATCGCAGCGGCAGAACAACCCATGATCAGAAGGACTGCTGGGTGAAGGACAAAGTATGCAGGCAATGTGGGAAAATGGGACACATAGCAAGAGTCTGCAGGTCGGGAAAGGAAACCAACACTACAAGAACTACTAAGGAAAAGTACAAGAAAGTAAAGAAATTGACAGACAGTAGTTCGGAAGATCAGGAGAGTGATAAGGACTCTGGGTGCAGGAGACTAAGTTGTCTAAAGTTACACAATGTGATCGCAAAAGAGGATCACCGAACCATTTGGGTCACCCTCATGATAGCATGGTCCCCAGTAAAGATGGAATTGGACACAGGATCAGCCCTAACTGTCATGAATCGACGAGACTATGAGCGGCTATTCTCACACATACCCTTGAAGGACACGTCCATTGTATTGAAGACATACACGGGGCAAAAAGTCTACCCCAGAGGAAAAATAAGGGTGCCAGTTGAATACAACGGCAAGGAAGCACAGAAATTGTATCTATATATACTACCAGGTGGAGGACCACCATTATTGCGACGTGAATGGATCCGAAAAATACAATTGGATTGGCATTCCATTCAGGCGCTAACTGTGACTGATAAAAAGGATGATGACGTCACACCTGGACGACTGTCAAAAATTCTAACTGACGCGAAAGAGGTGTTCCAACAAGGACTTGGGACTCTAAAAGGAGTAACGGCAATGATAAAAATCGAAGATAACGCAAACCCAAAATTTTTTAAGGCCAGACCGGTACCTTACGTGATCCGCCCAGCCGTTGAAGCAGAGCTGGAGAGTCTGGAGTGTTCGGGTGTGCTGTCCAAGGTGGACTGGAGCGAGTGGGCCACACCCATCATTCCTGTAATGAAGAAATCATTGAGCAGCACGCCTGGGGAACCGAAGAAGGTTCGCATCTGTGGGAACTTCAAGGTAACTGTGAACCCAGTCCTGCACACAGTACAATATCCACTTCCATGGATAGAAGATATTTTCGCCTCACTATCTGGCGGGAAACGCTTTACAAAGATTGATCTGGCCCAAGCGTATCTACAAATGGAGGTGGAAGAAGCGTCTAGGAAATACCTCACGATAAACACTCACAAAGGCCTTTACCAGTACAATCGACTGGTATTCGGGGTAGCATCAGCCCCGGCTATTTGGCAGGGGGCAATGGAACAAGTCCTGCAAGGGATCCCGGGGACCCAGTGTTATTTGGACGACATCCTGGTTACGGGCGAAAATGACAGTGAACACCTTGCCAACCTGAAGCAGGTGCTCATGAGATTACAGGAATATGGGCTACCAGCCAACCGCCCCAAATGCGAGTTCTTCAGGAGACAAATCTCGCATTGTGGCCACATGATTGATGAGGAAGGGTTGCATAAGTCGCCGGACAAGATTGAGGCTGTAGTCAAGGCTCCAGCACTGGAAAATGTGTTGCAACTGAGGTCGTTCCTCGGGTTGGTGAACTACTACCATAAGTTCTTGCCGAATTTATCTACAATTCTGCACCCACTGAATGCCCTGCTGCAAACTGGAGTAACATGGAAATGGAGTGATGAGTGTAAGCGTGCCTTTCAGAAATGTAAATGCCTAATCACTTCAAAAGAAGTATTGGCCCACTACAATCCAACACTACCGATTCGGTTAGCATGTGATGCGTCTCCCTACGGCATCGGAGCGGTGCTGTCACACAAATTCCCTGACGGTTCAGAGAGGCCAATAGCCTTTGCGTCGCGCTCGTTAATCTCAGCCGAGCGTAACTACGCCCAGATTGACAGGGAGGCCCTCAGCCTGGTGTGGGGGGTGAAGAAGTTCAATCACTATCTGCACGGGCAGAAATTCACCCTACTGACTGATCATCAGCCCCTGGTCTCCATTTTTAACCCAAAGAAGGGCGTTCCGGTGATGACGGCGCAACTGCTGCAAAGATGGCCACTTTTTCTAGGGGCATATCAGTACGACATAGAGTACAAGGGTACGAAACAGCATGGAAACACTGATGGGCTGTCGCACCTACCATTGCCTACGGTAGAGGAAGCACCTGCAGTGGACCCTGTTGAGATATTCCATGCGACCATAGTCGAATGTCTACTTGTTACAAACTCAAGTATAGAGATGGAAACCCGAAATGACCCGACACTCTCTCAGGTCTATGATTTGACGGTGAAGGGATGGCCAGCAAATGGTGACTCACTGTTGCCAGCATTCTCGCCAAGGAGAGAACAGCTGTCAGTGTGCTGGGGGACCTTGATGTGTGGATCCCGAGTGGTAATTCCACCCAAGTTGAGAGATAGAGTGCTCAATGAGCTTCATGAGGGTCATCTGGGAGGGGTAAAAATGAAGAGCCTAGCCAGGGCGTTTGTGTGGTGGCCGGGAATCGATAAAGAAATCGAGGATATGACCAAGAGATGCACAGGATGCCAGAAGGTCCAAAACGCTCCACCACAGGCCCCGCTACATCCATGGGAGTGGCCATCATCTCCATGGCAACGGGTACACATTGATTTTGCTGGTCCATTTATGGACTCAATGTTCCTAATCGCTGTGGACGCCCATTCGAAATGGCCAGAGGTCATCAAAATGTCCTCCACCACCACGGAGAAAGCTATTGCAGTCCTACGGACCATCTTCACCAGGAATGGCTTGCCAGAACAGATGTCCGAGGATTTCCGGAGGTTTCTGAGGAATAATGGGGTGAAACATTACACATCTGCCCCATATCATCCAGCCACAAATGGATTGGCTGAGAGGTTTGTTCAGACCTTTAAAAAGGCCATAAAGGCAATGTATAATGACGACATACCACTACAACACAAGGTGGATAATTTCTTGTTTGCTTATCGGAATGCGACACATGCAGTCACCAACCAAGCTCCAGCCTTAATGTTCTTCAACCGAAGGCTAAGATGTCGCCTGGATTTGCTCAAACCAAACATAAGATGAGATGTTGAGGATAAGCGATTCCAGCACATAAATGAGAAGCCAACCAGGAGCTTCAAGATAGGGCAACCAGTCTTGGCCCGTGACTACCGAACAGAAAAATGGCAGCCAGGAACGATATGCACACAGCAGGGACCACTAATGTACACAGTGGACGTTGGAGAGAGCATCGTGAGACGCCATGCTGACCAGATTCTAGTGTCACAGGAACAAGCCAAACCCATACCATGAGCAGGTACACCTGCTAATCAACCAGAAGTACAGATTGCGTCTACCTCAGAAGCAGTGGTATTGGAAGCTGACGAACCAACCAATGACAATGAACCAGAATCAACTCCGCTGCAAGAACAGGATACTCGAGAAAGGCGCTATCCAGTCAGGATCAGGAAGCCTCCTCAAAGACTGAACTTATAAATGATTATTTCAGTTGATGTATATAGTGCAGAGAAAATTGTAATTGCAATTAGTTATTATTTAGTTGTTAAATGAATGTTATGTACTGTTTATCTAAAAGGGGAGGAATTGTTGTGTATGTACCTTTAAGAGAAGAACTGATTCTATACTGCAGCACCGGCAGTGACCACCCCTGTATATAAAGCCATAGCAGGCTTCTGTACGTCAGTCTTGAGTTCCCCTCTGTTCAGTAAATACCTGTTTTATTGTTCTCCTGCAGTCCGAGTATTATTGATACCCGGACACTACATGTGCTATTATGGAGGTGGAAGTAGGTGGTCTTGGTGATGGAGACGATATAGGGTCAGTAGCTCATCCCGGGGTCAAGTACGACACCAAGGTTGCAAACAATCTGGTTCAGCCTCTGACAGTTGCTAGGGAGAGGGATGGAGTCAGTGGCTAGGGAACAGGCTTTGTGGCGGGGGCCAAAGACAATGGCTTTGGTCTTCCAATATTTAATTGGTGGGAATTTCTGCTCACCCAACACTGGATGTTGGACAAGTAGCATGACAAATCAGAGGCAATGAGGGGGTTGGGGCCAAGAAAGGTGGTAGGAAGGTAGAGGTGGGTGTTGTCAGCATACATGTAGAATCTAACCTATAACATCTATGTGATTCCCAGTGGATGAACATCTGTACTTGCTGACTGCTGGGTTTCATTGGGAGCTGCTTGGGATTCAGGCAGCTCCATACTCCTTGTGCTGGTTCCTGTGATGGCCCTGCAAGTAAAGCAGCCACATCCACTGCTGCTTGTGATTTCCATGATTGGATTTGCATGGCTGTCTACTCCCAGTAGTCAGGATTTGTTCCGCACAAGCTGGCCTTGTGCACATTTTGGAATATCTACTATCACTTGCACAGGAGGTGATGGATGTGACATTGCCCTGAGAAGCAATAGTCATCTCCAGCCACGTCCGTGCTGCAGAGCACTCCCTCAACTTGTCCTCTAGTTTACATGAGAGTTAACATGAGGGAAGCAATGGGGTGTGTGAAGCTCTTCCTGAATGTTCTCCATCTGATCTCAAAGCATGTTGAAACCAGACAAAACAGCCTCTTGCATATTGGACCCCAAGGTCTCTATAGCAGCATTCTGGCTGGGCTTAGGATATATGCTGATGGAGTTGCCACATACGCCATGTAAATTGAAGTGCAGAGAAGCTTTCCTGCAGGAGTGCACAGATGCTGACTAGCGGACACCTCCACACTCCTAGTCAGACGTTGTAGGGTATCTTGAAAAGACTCAAGCAACTTCTGCTTAGACAGCCATCTCCTTTTATAAGCTGGCACTCCAGCACACATCTTCCCATCTCTTCTGTCACCACCTCCTCCTCACCTATGCACTGTGACTCATTCGCTGCTATATATTTCTTAAGGCTAAAGGGATCAAGGGATATGGGGAGAAGGCAGGGACAAGGTACTGAGTTTGGATGATCAGCCATGATCTCATTGAATGGCGGAGCAGGCTCGAGGGGCCGAATGACCTACTCCTGCTCCTATCTTCTATGTTTCTATATCCCTCAAATGCGCTACAGAAATTCTCTGGAAAGTGAAGCTGTGCTAATGCTGGCTTGCTTGGAGCCAGTGGCATTGTTAACAGGCTGGCAGACATACAAAAGCAGAAGAGGAACGTATGTTACAATACAGACACCAAGGCCGCGATTTTGCCGGCACTCAGAGGGTGGGTTTGGAGGCGGGTCGGAAGTAAAAATTCAAATGATTGACGGCGGGTTGCTATCCCGGCTCCATGCAACTTTGCAAAGCGTCTGATCTGCGAGTCCCGATCAGACCCAACACCAAACAGTGGGAGAGGCACTTAAGGCAGTAAACAGCTTGTTAACTGCCTGGGTAATCCCTTTTTTACTGGCTCTTCCGATTTTAATACATTTTCAGCGTGTTGCCCAGCGTGCGACAAACACGCCAGCTGATTGTGCCAGGTTCAGCAAGTAGCTGAATTGTTGACAGCTGCTCCTCCAGCATAAAAGCGGACGTGCAACATGGCAGAATTTCAGATGCCAGAACTTTGTTATTTGAGGTTTTGGAACACATTTTGCAGGTCTATTGATCTTGTGAGTGTTTAAACTGAGATTCATATGCACTGTGACCTCCTTGGAATACCCTCTGGCCACATTGACTGTGCGCTTATAACATCTCTTCCTCAACTGAGATATATACCAGCGAGATGGGAACAATTTATACCCTCTCATCCTGGTCCTCAGAATCGGAGGAAGAGCAGCCGTGGCAGTAGCAGAACCAGGCACAACAGCATCACTAACAACAGGAGCGCCAACCTGCTGCTCAGCCACCTGATGCTGCACAGGGCACAGGGCGTCAGCGCAGGGCTGCCCTTCACCACAGGAGATACCCCCAACACCGGGTTTACAGGCCAAGGATGAGCTTGCTCAACATGAGTGAGAATGAGTGCCGAAACTTTCGCGAGAGGTAGTCGCTGACATCTGCATAATGCTGCACCAGCACCTGGAGCCGAGAGGAGCGGGTGGATACTCCTTACCAGTGGCTGTTAAAGTCACCACCGCACTCAACTTCTTTGTTTTAGGGCCCTTCCAGGGATCATCAGCAGACATCAGCGACACCTCCCAGTCGGCCGCACACACTTGCATCACGCAGGTTACCGATGCCCTCTTTGCAAAGGCGTACAATTACATCCACTTCTCCACGGATGAAGCAAATATAACTGCGCGTGCATTTGGCTTTGCAAATATGGCAGGCTTCCCAAGGGTGCAGGGCATTGTAGCTGCACACATGTGGCCATTAGGGCACCCCGTCACAACCCAGCTGTATTTGTCAACTGCAAGGGCTTAACGTCCAGCTGGTGTGTAACCACAGGAAGAACATTATGCATGTTTGCGCCAAGTTCCCTGGCAGTTGCCATGATTCTTTCATCCTGCGGCAGTCCACTGTGCTTGAGCTCTTCAATCCGCCAACTCAACTAGGGTAGGCCCCGGAGCGGCATCAGTGCGGACCTGTGTGGGAAGCGGCGGCGGCGGCAGTGTTTAAAAGTGACCCCGAGGTGGCAGAGCAGCCGGTAGGCCCTGGAGCGGCATCAGTGCAGACCTGTGTGGGAAGCGGCGGCGTGGCAGTGTTTAAAAGCGACCCCGAGGCGGCAGAGCAGCAGGTAGGCGTACTAATCTCCAATCTCAGAGGGAGAGAAGTAAAAAGTAATCGAAGTGTGAAGTCACCAGAAAGCAGGTAAGTGATTGGTTGGTGAGTATTTCTCTCTTTAGAACTATAAACCACAGAGTTAAAGTTTATAAAGTCTCTGTGGTGTAGCGGTGACTGTTTATAAACCAGGGCCCTTAAATATACTATTTAATGGTAGTGTAATTGGTGGGATTTGTTATGTTCATAAATAAATAGACATTCTTATTATGAACAGCTAGCTTGAGCTAGTCACTTTATTCAGCCATGTGGACTTGTACAGCATCCATCTTGACTACTGCCTTGTGGGTCGCCTAGTGCATCGTGGGTAGCCCACTCTTATATACATACAGCTCCACCTAGTGTACCATCCTAGGATGACATGTTACTGATAATTACATCCCCCTTTCTTTGAGGTTAAACAAAATCAATATCAATCAATCATAACAACATAAACATCTTCACAACAGTCAATACATTTTCAATATAGTTTTCTTTGTACTCAAAGATTAAGTCTATCAGGCTTTTTACTTCATGTGTGGATCTTCTCAGCACAGGTAAGTCTGATGTGTTTTCATGAGAGCCTGTATGTGTGTCTGTGTTAGATTGTTCTGGTGGTGAGTGACAAGATTCAGTTGCGGCATTGTCATCGATTTGCTCTTGGATAGTTTCTTGTGTTTTCAGGAGGGAACGGCGGTTCCTCCTGAGAATCTGTCCTTCCTCAGTTCTAACAGTGTATGACCTTGGTCCTACTTCCTCAAGAACTGTAGCTTTCCTGTTCCATGCATCTGGATCCTCAATCCTGACAACATCATCCCTTGTCAATGGTTTCAGAGTTTTGGATGACTTGTCATAGTATGATTTCTGTTTCAGCTTTAACAGTTGAAGTCTCTGTCTCAGTTCCTTACTCTGCTTTTCTTTTGCACAGCAGGGTAGCGTGGTACGCAACTTGTGACCCATTAGGAGTTCAGCAGGTGAAGAACCAGAGCCTAAAGGCTCGGCTCGGTAGCTCAGCAGGGCGAGATAAGGATCAGACTTGCTTTCTGTTGCTTTCTTCAGTAGCTGTTTGAGAACTTGAACACCTTTCTCTGCCTTACCATTCGACTGAGCATACAGAGGACTGGATGTGATGTGTTGAAAGTCATAATGTGCTGCAAACTGTTGCCACTCCTTACAGTTGAAGCACGGACCATTGTCGCTAACGGCAATCCTGGGAATTCCATGTCTGGCGAAGATGGATTTCACATGCATTACGATACTGCTTGCTGTGGTGCTTGAGAGCAGCGCCATCTCAGGATAGTTAGAATAGTAGTCAATCACTAATAGATAGTCTTTACCATTCAAATGAAAAAGGTCCATACCAACCTTGTGCCATGGTGCTGTTGGTAAGTCAGCTACTAGCATTGGTTCCTTTGCTTGTTTGTTTTGGTGTTTCTGACATGTCTCACATTCGCCGATCATGTTCTCAATGTCCTTATTTATGCCAGGCCAATAAACAGTGTCTCTTGCTCTCCTTTTGCATTTTTCAATTCCGAGGTGTCCCTCATGAATCCTTTTGAGCATGTCTTGACATAGAGCCTGTGGAATGACTATTCTGTTCTGTTTTAGTAATAGTCCACTGGCGACACTCAACTCTGACCTTATGTGAAAGTACTTTGGACAGGAACCTTTTGGCCAACCATGATGAATGTTCTCTATTACTGTTTGTAACACTGTGGCCTAGAAATTCAGTATAGCCACTTTTGGGGCGGTAAAGTCGGGCGGGTGCTAAAGTTTGCGCCCGGCGCAAAGTCGATGGCACTTCGCCGATATTCAGTAGCTTCGCCCTAAGAGGTTGCTTGAGCGCTAAAACTGGCGATGCACGCCTATCTTTAGGCGCTAAGCCGGCGGTGCTGAGGGATAGCGCCGAGGCCGGGCGCAGCGCAGGTGTGGTCATTTCTTGATTGACAGCAGACACCGTGGCGCCGGCCAGCTCTTAAAGGGGGAAGGGTCGACTTGCTCTGCTGCAACGGCCTGCACACTGCAGCCTTCCAGCTAGGCCTGAACACTGCTGGTGATCAGAAGGAGCCATGGCAACGGTACAGAAGGCCCGTGAGCGTGCCCTGCGCTTCTCAGCCCATGACTTGAAGGTGATGGTGAGGGCCTTGGAGAAGAGACAGCACATCTTGTTCCCGGACACTGGCAGGAAGCCTCCCACCAGCGTCTATAGGAAAGCCTGGAGGGAGGTCGCCCGCTGGGTGTCGGCCACCGGCGATGCCCCCAGGGACAATGTCCAATGCCGGAAGAAGTTTAATGACCTGACCAGGATTGTCAGGGTGAGTACCCTTTCCAGTCTCCTCCTCATCCTTGCATGTACACCTGACATGATGGGCAAAGGGACCTGAAAGCCCTAATGGCCAGCCCTCAGCCAGCAGCTATGGGACAGTCATGAACATCAATTGCACATTCTGCACTTTACACCATGGGAGGCAGTGCACACCACATCAGGGCTACACACTGGCCAAGCTATTCCACCATGGGAGGCAGTGCACACCACATCAGGGCTACACACTGGCCAAGCTATTCCACCATGGGAGGCAGTGCACACCACATCAGGGCTACACACTGGCCAAGCTATTCCACCATGGGAGGCAGCGCACACCACATCAGGGCTACACACTGGCCAAGCTATTCCACCATGGGAGGCAGCGCACACCACATCAGGGCTACACACTGGCCAAGCTATTCCACCATGGGAGGCAGCGCACACCACATCAGGGCTACACACTGGCCAAGCTATTCCACCATGGGAGGCAGCGCACACCACACCAGGGCTACACACTGGCCAAGCTATTCCACCATGGGAGGCAGTGCACACCACATCAGGGCTACACACCGTACTTACAGGCCGTCCTTTCTCTTGCAGGCAAAACTTGCCAACAACCGAAGGCACCAGGAGCAGACCGGGGGAGGCCGCCCCCAGATCCAGGAGCTCACTCCCCTGGAGGAGCACGTGAGTCGCCTCATGGGACCCCGGGTGATTGGGCCCATCGCCTGTGGAGATGCCGACCCTCTTCTGGGCCACAATGGTATGGACATCACCTTTTGGACCTCTCTCGTCGCACTTGCGCATCCGATCTACCTCCTTTGCCATTGTCCGACCAATGCGCTGAATGCCACCAGTCATGCCTCCCTCGCTGACGCCCTCTCCTCATTCTAAAGCTACTCTTGTGCCTTCCTGCTTTCAGCTGGTGACGAGGAGCTCCCTGAAGCTGCCAGTGACAGCCCCTCCGAGGAGGAGGAGGAGGAGGAACAGGAAGGCGGACCATCAGGGCAGCAGTCAGGTGCGGCTGCAGATGCTGAAGTAGTGGACACGTCTTCCCTGGAGGAGAGCCTGGAGGAAGTGTCGGAGGGGAGTGGAGCTGCTGGGACCAGTGGCGTCCAGCAACCCAGGAGGGCTGCGGTTGGTCCGCGGCCTTCCCCCCAGAGGGGGGAAGGATCGGAGGGGAGTGCAGTTGCTGGGCCCAGTCGCCGCCGGCAACGTGGCAAGGGTCGGGCAGCTCTGCCCCCTGCTCCCCAGCGGGACAGTCCGGACTCCAGACCGGCCACGTTCAACTCAGAGGAGGCGCGCCACCTCGATCAAATGGCCCAGGATTCGGATTGCTGGCACACCGAGCTGATGGGCGTAGTGGCACGGATGCCTGAGGCCATCGAGTCCCTGGCTAGTAGTGTGCGCGAGTTCGGGGCCTCACATGCCGCGAGTGGCCGGCTGATCAGTGATGCCGTCCAGACAGTGGCTGCTCTGTTGCGGTCGCAGACCAGGGCAACAGGGGCACTGACTGCTGCCACATGCACTGCGTCAGCCAGGCATCGCCTGGACACCCGCCGCGCTGCAGCAGCACAGCGGGCTGCCCTTCGGCAGATTGGTGCGCATGCTGCAGTGCGGGCCCGGGCGAGTGCCAGAGTGCCACATCACCAGCCAGGGCCGACCATCCGCCAGATTGCACACATTCCTCCAGCCGTCACCGCCACTCCCCCAGTGGCGCCTCAACGGCAAGCGGCTGCGAATGATGTTGGCCAGGCACAGCTGCGCCAATCACCAGCCGGCCCCTCGAGGGGCAAACCCCGTCTAGGCCGCCCCCCAAGGGCATCTGCCGGAAGGACATCTGACCCTCAGGAGCCTTTCCCCAGCCTCGCAGCAGCCACTGGGCAGAGCTTGCGGAGGAGCAGCAGGCCGGGCAGGGGCCCCAAAAGGCTCGACAAGGTCTCGCCCTCGCGGCCCAATAAGTAGACGGTGTGGCCAAGTGTTATTTTATATGGCGATGCCTATGTTTCTTTTGGGGATGGTTGTTTTGTTTCTGGGGATGTTTTTTGGGTTAAGGCCGAGGATGAAGGCCATTTTTGAACAAATGTTCAGTTATTCCTCCCCAGGTTGTGGGAGTGAATCATTTGATGTACTGTTTTTTGGGGCCGTTGAATGTTTCTGGGTTTCATGTGTGAAGGGGTTTCATTGGTCTAAAATAAAGATTTCTCTTTATTCAGAGAGTGTCCATGTTTGTTGCTGTAAGTGTTTGTTGCCTTCGCCGGCTGAGGGCTTGCGGAGCGGCTGCGTTCATGTTCCTTCATGGCCACAAGGCATTCCCTGACAGGGGGCTTAGAAGTGACGTTCAATAAGCCGCCGACGGACGGCCCTTGGACCTTCTCGCTCCCTCCTGGGATGGTGCTCCTCCTCCTCCTGCTCCTCCTCCTCATGCTCCTCCTCCTGAGGTGGTGGTCCAACGTAAGGTGGCAGTGCCTGAGTCCTGCGGAGAGCCAAGTTGTGCAGCATGCAGCAAACAACGACGAATTGGGACACTCGGTCCGGGGAATACTGCAGAGATCCGCCGGAACGATCCAGGCAGCGGAACCGTTGCTTGAGGACGCCAATTGTTTGCTCGATTATGTTCCTGCTCGCTTGATGACTCTCGTTGTATGCCTCTTCAGCAGGGGTCCTGGGCGCGCGGAGCGGGGTCATGAGCCAGGTACACAAAGGATAGCCTTTGTCCCCGAGAAGCCATCCTCTTGGGGGAGGCTGTGCCTCGAACATCTCACGCACAGTTGTCTGCCGCAGGATAAAGGCATCGTGGCTGCTGCCTGGAAAGCGGGCATTGACAGCTAGGATGCGCTGCTTGTGGTCACACACCAGCTGCACATTGAGGGAATGGTAGCCCTTCCCGTTGCGGTAATCCTCGGCATGCTCCACAGGTGCCCGCAAAGCCACATGCGTACAGTCAATGGCGCCCTGCACCAAGGGGAAGGCCGCGAATCTTGCAAATCCCAGTGCACGCTGATGCTGCCTCTCCAGGGCCATGGGGAAGGAGATGAATTGGCGTCTCCTTCTGAAAAGGGCATCGGTCACCTGGCGGATGCAGCAATGCACGGCGAACTGGGATATGTTAGCAATGTCCCCAGCAGTGGATTGGAAGGAGCCGGTGGCATAGAAGTTCAAGGCCACCGTCACCTTCGCCTCCACCGACAGAGACGTCCTGCTCCTGAGCTTTGGACGCAGATCTCTGCGAAACAGATGGCAGATCTCTCCAACCACCTCCTCTCGGAATCTCAGCCTTTTTACACATCGCGCGCCACTCATGTTGAGGTAGGAGCACTGCTGGCGGTATGCCCTGACTGGGTAAGGCCTATGTTGCCGACGCCTGTTGCCCCCTCTGCGTCTAGCCAGGGCTGCCCCTCTCACACCGCATCTGCGAGCCCTACGGACATGACGCTGAAACTCAGCGTTGGCACCCCATGCAGCCCCCATAATATGCTGCCAAACAGTCAAATATCCAAGAGGCCACTTGCAACGCTCTGGCCTGAAGCCAAAAATACCTGAGCTAGTGTTGGCCCAAACCAGAAAGCTGTCTTCCTTGGTCTCTCTCCAGAAATCCGTTGCACAAGAGTGTTTGCTGCAAAATGCCTGCCCTTTATAGTGCAGGGTAAGTGCCCTTTAATTTACGCTCCCCGGGGCCCGCGTTGGCTCTGTTGCGTTCCACTAAACAAGCGTGCGGGCCGCCAGCCGCACAATGGGGCGGTCCCACTGAAGTTCTGGATCGGGGCGCGCAAAGGGCGTTGCACGAGGATATGACGTCATTTTCTGCGCGCGCAGGTGAGCGCGTGCTAAACTTTGCGCCGGCGCTAAATGTCTACTTAATTTGGGGCAAGGCGCAGATCGCGCTGCGCCTGGACGCTACACGCATAGCGCCCGAAATTCACTTCTCTTAAGGCGCTAACGGCTGGCGCAAGCAACTGAATTTCTAGGCCTGTATCTTTTACTGTTTCTTCTGCTATTTGCTTTGATTTTGTGTCTGACACGGGCAGCGCAGCAGTGACCATACTCACATGAACATCCACGTCTTCCTCAGTAGAGCTCACATGACTCATTGTGGGTGCTCGGGATAGTACATCTGCTAACACTATGGCCTAGAAATTCAGTTGGTTGCGCCAGCAGTTAGCGCCTTAAGAGAAGTGAATTTCGGGCGCTATGGTTGTAGCGCCCGGGCGCAGCGCAGTTTGCGCCTCGCCCCAAATTAAGTTGACCCTTAGCGCCGGCGCAAAGTTTAGCGCCCGCCCGGCTGCGCGCGCAGAAAATGACGTCACATCCTCGTGCAACGCCCTTTGCGCGCCCCGATTCCAAACTTCAGTCGGACCACCCCATTGTGCGGCCGGTGGCCAGAGCGTTTGTAAAATGGAACGCAACACAGCCGACGTGGGCCCCGGGGAGCGCAAATTAAAGGGCATGTACCCTGCAGTATAAAGGGCAGCCATTTTGCAGCAAACACTCTTGTGCAACGGATTTCTGGACACACAACAAGGAGGAGCAGCGGCAGCAGAGCGGAGGTGAGCCCGGTATAAAAACCGGCGCGAAGACCGAGGCCCGACCAGTCCCAGGGAGCAGCGGCAGCAGAGCGGAGGTGAGCCCGGTATAAAAACCGGCGCGAAGACCGAGGCCCGACCAGTCCCAGGGAGCAGCGGCAGCAGAGCGGAGGTGAGCCCGGTATAAAAACCGGCGTGAAGACCGAGGCCCGACCAGTCCCAGGGAGCAGCGGCAGCAGAGCGGAGGTGAGCCCGGTATAAAAACCGCCGCGAAGACCGAGGCACACCAAATCAACAGCAGAGGAGAGAGGTAAAAAGTAATCAGAGTGTGACGTCACCAGGGAGCAGGTAAGTGATTGGTTGGTGAGTATTTCTCCTTTTTAAACTTAAACTCTGTAGTTTATAGTTACTAGGGTCTTTTCTGGTGCAGCAGGGACTGTTGGTAGACTATACAAGCGCCTTAGAGATATTTTTAATTGGTGATAGTAAATTAATTTAAATTAAGTAAAGGGAAGGTCATGCCAGGTGAGCCCAGCCCCGTGATATGCTCCTCTTGTTCGATGTGGGAATTCAGGGACACTGCCGGTGCCCCTGATGACCACGTGTGCCAGAGATGCATCCATCTGCAGCTACTAGCAAACCGTATTGAGGCGCTGGAGCTGCGGGTGGATGGGTTGTTGAGCATTCACGATGCTGAGAGGTTCGTGGATAACACGTTTAGTGAGTTGGTCACACCGCAGGGAAGGGCTGCACAGGAAGATAGGAAATGGGTGACCACCAGGAGGAGCAATAGAAGCAGGCAGGTAGTGCAGGAGACCCCTGTGACCATTCCCCTCTCAAACAGGTATGCCGCTTTGGATACTGTTGAGGGGGATGACTCACCAGGGGAAGGCAGCAGCAGCCAACTTCCTGGCACTGGGGGTGCTCCTGCTGCCCAGGAAGGGGGGAAAAAGAGTGGGAGAGCAATAGTGGTAGGGGATTCTATAGTAAGGGGAACAGATAGGCGTTTCTGTGGCCGTAGACGTGAATCCAGGATGGTTTGTTGCCTCCCTGGTGCCAGGGTCAAGGATATCACTGAGCGGCTGCAGGGCATTCTGGAGGGGGAGGGTGAACAGCCAGAGGTCGTGGTCCACATTGGTACCAACGACATAGGTAAAAAGAGGGATGAGGTCCTGCAGCAAGAATTTAGGGAGCTAGGTGAAGGATTAAAGAGCAGGACCTCAAAGGTTGTAATCTCTGGATTACTCCCGGTGCCACGTGCTAGTGAGTATAGGAATGGGAAGATAGAACAGATGAATGCGTGGCTAAAGGGATGGTGCAGGAGGGAGGGCTTTAGTTTCCTGGATCACTGGGTCTGCTTCTGGGAAAGGTGGGACTTGTACAAGTCGGACGGTTTACACCTGAACCAGAGGGGAACCAATATCCTTGCGGGGAGGTTTGCTAGCACTGCTGGGGGGGTTTAAACTAACTTGGCAGGGGGATGGGGTACAGAGTGGAGCTATAGCAGGGGGTGATTTACAGCCAAATACAGAGAAAAAAACAAGGCAGAGCAAATATGCGAAGGCAAAAGGGAATATGGCAGGGCTGGAAGGCATTTATTTTAATGCAAGGAGTCTTGCAAATAAGGTGGACGAACTGAAGTTGTTGTTGAACACATGGGAGTACGATATTGTTGCTATCACGGAGACATGGTTGAGGGAGGGTCAGGACTGGCAGCTCAATATTCCGGGGTATAGAATCTTCAGGCGAGACAGAGGGGGGTGTAAAAGGGGAGGGGGTGTTGCAATATTAATTAAGGAGTCAATTACTGCTGTAAGGAGGGATGATATATTAGCGGGTTCCTCTAATGAGGCCATATGGGTAGAACTTAAAAACAAAAAGGGGGCAAGCACTTTGCTGGGAGTGTACTATAGGCCCCCAAACAGTCAGGGGGAGATAGAGGAACAGATATGTAGGCAAATCTCAGAAAAGTGCGAAAATAATAGGGTAATAATAGTGGGGGATTTCAACTTCCTCAATATAAATTGGGATAGTCAGAGTGTGAAAGGCTTAGAGGGTGCAGAATTCTTAAAGTGCATCCAGGAGAGCTTTTTGAGCCAACATGTAGAAAGTTCTACAAGAGAGGGGGCGATACTGGACCTAATTCTGGGGAATGTAGCTGGGCAAGTGGTGGAAGTGTCAGTAGGAGAGCATTTTGGCGACAGTGACCATAATTCGGTGAGATTTAAGGTGGTCATGGAAAAAGACAAAGACGGCCCGGAAATAAGGGTTCTAAATTGGGGGAAGGCCGATTTTAATATGATAAGGCAGGATCTGGCCAAAGTGGACTGGGAGCAGCTACTTATAGGAAAATCCACATCAAGACAGTGGGAGACTTTCAGAAGGGAAATAGAGAGAGTACAACGCCAACATGTTCCTGTAAAGGTCAAGGGTGGGACCAACAAGCAAAGGGAACCTTGGATGACAAGGGATATACAAAAATGCATTAGAAATAAAAGGGGGGCTTTTGGCAGTTACAAAAGACTAAAGACGGAAGAAGCCCTAGAGGAGTATAAAAAGTGCAGGGGCATACTTAAAAAAGAAATTAGGAGGGCGAGGAGGGGTCATGAAATAACACTGGCGAGCAAAATAAAGGAAAATCCTAAGATGTTTTATAAGTATATTAAGGGCAAGAGGATAACCAGGGAAAGGGTAGGGCCCATTAGGGACCAAAGTGGCAATCTGTGTGTGTGTAGAGCCAGATGATGTAGGCGGGGTTTTAAATGAATTTTTTGCATCTGTGTTCACTATGGAGAGAGACGATGCAGACATAGAAATCGGGCAAGGGGACTGTGACATACTTGAACATATTAGCATCGAGAGGGAGGAGGTGCTAGCGGTTTTAGCAGGCCAAAAAGTGGATAAATCCCCAGGCCCGGACGAGATGTATCCCAGGCTGCTGTGGGAGGCAAAGGAGGAGATTGCAGGGGCTCTGACACAAATTTTCAGAACCTCTCTGGCCACAGGGGATGTACCAGAGGACTGGAGAACAGCTAATGTAGTACCATTATACAAGAAGGGTAGCAGGGATAAACCAGGGAATTACAGGCCAGTGAGCCTAACATCTGTGGTAGGGAAATTATTGGAAAAAATTCTGAGGGACAAAATTAGTCTCCACTTGGAGAGGCAAGGATTAATCGGGGATAGTCAGCATGGCTTTGTCAAGGGTAAATCATGTCTGACAAATCTGATTGAATTTTTCGAGGGGGTGACTAGGGGGGTGGATGAGGGAAATGCTGTGGATGTGGTTTACATGGACTTCAGTAAAGCTTTTGACAAAGTCCCGCATAGGAGACTGGTCAAGAAGGTAAGAGCCCATGGGATCCAGGGTGCCTTGGCGCGTTGGATCCTAAACTGGCTGAGTGGCAGGAGGCAGAGGGTGATGGTCGAAGGATGCTTTTGTGACTGGAAGCCTGTGTCCAGTGGGGTACCTCAGGGATCGGTGCTGGGTCCCTTGTTGTTTGTGATCTACATAAATGATTTGGATGAGAATGTAAAAGGTATGATCAGTAAGTTCGCAGATGACACGAAAATTGGTGGGGTGGTAAATTGCGAGGAGGAAAGCCTCAGGCTACAGGACGATATAAACGGGTTGGTCAGATGGGCGGAAAAGTGGCAAATGGAATTTAACCCTGAAAAGTGCGAGGTGATGCATTTTGGACGGACAAATAAGGCAAGGGAATACACAATGAGTGGTAGGACCCTAGGAAGTGCAGAGGGTCAGAGGGACCTTGGTGTACATGTACATAGATCCCTGAAGGCAGCGGAACAGGTAGATAAGGTGGTTAAAAAGGCATATGGGATACTTGCCTTCATTAGCCGAGGCATAGAATATAAGAGCAGGGAGGTTATGATGGAGCTGTACAAAACGCTGGTGAGGCCACAGCTGGAGTACTGTGTGCAGTTCTGGTCGCCTCACTATAGGAAGGATGTGATTGCTTTGGAGAGGGTGCAGAGAAGATTCACCAGGATGTTACCTGGGATGGAGCGCCTCAGCTATGAAGAAAGACTAAACAGGCTGGGGTTGTTTTCCTTGGAGCAAAGAAGGCTGAGGGGGGACCTGATTGAGGTGTACAAAATGATGAGGGGCATAGATAGGGTAGATAAAGAGGAACTTTTCCCCTTAGTAGGGGGGTCAATAACAAGGGGGCATAGATTCAGGGTAAGGGGCAGGAGATTTAGAGGGGATTTGAGGAGGAACTTTTTCACCCAGAGGGTGGTTGGAATCTGGAACTCACTGCCTGAAAGGGTGGTAGAGGCAGGAACCCTCACAACATTCAAGAAGCATTTGGATGAGCACTTGAAATGCCATTGCATACAAGGCTATGGACCAAATGCTGGAAAATGGGATTAGGCAGGACAGGGATGGATGGGCGGCGTGGACACGATGGGCCGAAGGGCCTCTTTCTGTGCTGTAAAACTCTTTGACTCTATGACTCTATGAGAGCTAACTGGTTTCGCACAGCAATAGCTCAGGTATTTTTGGACTCAGGCCAAAGCGCTGCAAGTGCCCTGTTGGAAATTTGACTGTTTGCCAGCATTTGATGGGGGCTGCATGGGGTGCCAACGCGGAGTTTCAGCGCCATGTGCGTAGGGCTCGCAGACGCGGTGTCAGAGGGGCAGCCCTGGCTAGAGGCAGAGGGGCAACAGGCGTCGGCAACATAGGCCTTACCCAGTCAGGGTATACCGCCAGCAGCGCTCCTACCTCACCATGAGTGGCGCGCGATGTGTGAGAAGGCTGAGATTCCGAAAGGAGGTGGTTGCAGAGATCTGCCACCTGCCTCGCAGAGATCTGCGTCCAAAGCTCAGGTGCAGGACGTCTCTGTCAGTGGAAGTGAAGGTGACGGTGGCATTGAACTTCTATGCCACCGGCTCCTTCCAATCCGCTGTTGGGGACATAGCGAACATATCCCAGTTCGGCGTGCATCACTGCATCCGCCAGGTGACCGATGCCCTTTTCAGAAGGAGACGCCAACTCATCTCCTTCTCCATGGCCCTGGAGAGCCCGCATCAGCATGCAGTGGGATTTGCTAGATTCGCGGCCTTCCCCTTGGTGCAGGGCGCCATTGACTGTACGCATGTGGCTTTGCGGGCACCTCTGGAGCATGGCGAGCAGTATCGCAACCGGAAGGGCTACCATTCTCTCAATGTGCAGCTGGTGTGTGACCACAAGCAGCGCATCCTGGCTGTCAATGCCTGCTTTCCAGGCAGCTGCCACGATGCCTTTATCCTGCGGCAGAGTACTGTGCATGACATGTTCGAGGCACAGCCTCCCCCAAGAGGATGGCTACTCGGGGACAAAGGCTATCCTTTGTGTACCTGGCTCATGACCCTGCTCCGCGCGCCCAGGACTGCTGCTGAAGAGGCATACAACGAGAGCCATCAAAGGAGCAGAAACATCATTCGAGCAAACTATTGGGGTCCTCAAGCAGCGGTTCTGCTGCCTTGATCGTTCCGGCGGATCTCTGCAGTATTCGCCGCACCGGGTCTCCCAATTTGTCGTAGTTTGCTGCATGCTACACAACCTGGCTCTCCACAGGATTCAGGCACTGCCACCTGACGTTGGACAACCACCTCAGGAGGAGGAGCAGGAGGAGCAGGAGGAGGAGGAGTACGTTCCCAGGAGGGAGCGACAAGGTCCAAGGGCCGTCCGTCGCCAGCTTATTGAACGTAACTTCTAAGCCCCCTGTCAGGGAATGCCTTGTGGCCATGAAGCAAGATGAATGCAGCCGCTCCGCAAGCCCTCAGCCGGCGAAGGCAACAAAGACTAACAAGAACAACCATGGACACTGTCTGAATAAAGATAAATTTATATTTGACAAAAATGAAACCCCTTCCCACATGAATCCCAAAAACAATCAACGGCCCCCACAAAAAGTGCAACAAACGACTAACTCCCACAACCTGGGGAGGAGTAACTCCACATTTGAACAAACCAGGCCTCAACCTCGGCCTTAACGCAAAAAACATACCCATAAACAAAACAACCATGGCCAAAATAAGGATGTCCACCACCATATAAAATGAAAGCTGGCCACACCCTCTACTTAGTGGCCCGCGAGGGCGAGACCTTGTCCAGCCTTTTGGCGTCCCTGCCCGGCCTGCTGCTCCTCCGCAAGCTCTGCCCAGTGGCTGCTGCGAGGCTGGGGGAAGGCGCCTGAGTGTCAGATGTCCTTCCGCCAGATGGCCTTGGGGGGCGGCCTACACGGGCTTTGGGCCTCGAGGGGCCGGCTGTTGATTGGCGCACATGTGCATGCCCACCATCAGCTCCAGCCGCTTGCCGTTGACGCTTCACTGGGGGAGTGGCTGCGACGGATGGCGCAATGTGGGCAAGCTGGCATATTGGAGGCGCTGGCTGGTGATGTCGCACGCTGGCACTCGCCTGGGCACGCACTGCACGATCCGCACCAATCAGCCGAAGGGCGGATCGCTGTGCTGCTGCAGCGCGGCGGGTGTCCTGGCGATGCCTGGCTGAGGCAGCGCGTGTGGCAGCAGTGAGTGCCCCTGTTGCCCTGGTCTGCGCCCGCATCACATCCGCCACTGACTTGACGGCATCAGCCAGCGACTCCATCGCCGGAGGCATCCGTTCCACTACCTCCATCATCATCCGGCCACTCTCGGCATTTGATGCCCCAAACTCCCGCACACTGGTCGCCAGTGACTCGATGGCCTCAGGCATCCGTCCCACCACCTGCATGAGCTCTGTGTGGCGGCGGTCCGAATCCTCGGCCATTTGGTCCAGCTGGCGCACCTCCTCCGAGGTGAAGGTGGCCGGACTGGAGGCGGGACTCTCCCGCTGGGGAGCAGGGGTCCGAGCTAGGCGACCCTTGGCACGTTGCTGGCGCTGAATGTCCACAGCAACTGCACTCCCCTCCGATCCTTCCCCCCTCTGGGGGGAAGGCCGCGGCCCACCCGCAGCCCTCCTGGGTGGCTGGACGCCACTGGTCCCAGCAGCTGCACTCCCCTCCGAAAGTTGCTCCAGGCTCTCGTCCAGGGAAGACGTGTCCAACACTTCGCCCTCTGCTGCGGGACCTGAGTCCTCCCCTGATGGTCCGGGTTGCTCTTCCTCCTCCTCCTCCTCCTCCTCCTGTTCGGAGGGGCTGTCACTGGCAGCTTCAGGGAGCTCTTTCTCACCAGCTGAAAGCAGGAAGGCACAAGAGTAGCTTCAGGGTGAGGAGAGGGCATCAGCGAGGGAGTCATGACTGGTGGCATTCAGCGCATTGGTGGCACAGTGGCAAAGGAGGTAGCTCGGATGCGCAAGTGCGACGAGAGAGGGCCAAAAGGCGAGGTCCTTACCATTGCCGGGCAGCGGAGGGTCGGCTTCTCCGCACGCTCTGGGCACAATCACGCGGCCTCCCATGAGGCCACTCACGCGCTCCTCCAGGGGAGTGAGCTTCTGGAACTTGGCGCGGCCTCCCCCGGTGATGTTGCGGCGCTTGCGATTATTCACAAGTTTAGCCTGCAAGAGAAAGGACGGGCTCTAAGTACGGTGTGTAGCCGTGACGTAGTGTGCACTGCCTCCCATGGTGGAATAGCTTGGCCAGAGTGTGGCCCTGATCTAGTGTGCACTGCCTCTCATGGTGGAATAGCTTGGCCAGTGTGTAAAGTGCAGAATGTGCAATTGATGCTCATGACTGTCCCAAAGCTGCTGGCTGAGGGCTGCCCATTAGGCCTTTCAGGTCCCTTTGCCCATCATGTCAGGTGTACATGCAAGAATGAGGAGGAGAGTGGAAAGGGTACTCACCCTGACAATCCTGGTCAGGTCATTGTATTTCTTCCGACATTGCACCTTGTCCCTGGGGGCATCGCCGTAGGATGACACCCTGGTGGCGATCTCCCTCCAGGCTTTGGTGTAGACGCGGTGGGTGGGATTCCTGCCATTGTCTGGGAACAAGATCCTGCGCCTCTTCTCCAATGCTGTCAGCATGATATCCAGATCACGCTCTGAGAAGCGCAGAGCACGCTCACGGGCCTTATCATGCGTTGCCATGGCTCCTTGGGCTCAGCAGCAGTGTTGAGGCCTAGTTTGAAAGCTGCAGTGTGCAGGGCGTGGCAGCAGACCAAATCGTCCCTTCCCCCTTTAAGAGCTGGCCGGCGCCATGGGGTCTGCTGTCAATCAAAAAATGACCGCACCCGCGCTGCGCCCCGCCTCGGCGCTATCCCTCTGCACCGCCGGCTTAGCGCCTAAAGATAGTCGTGTAACGCCTCTTTTAGCGCTCCAGCAACCTCTTAGGGTGAAGCAACTGAATTTCGGCGAAGGGGGCGCAACTTTGGGGCGGGCGCTAACGTTAGCGCCCCAAAACTGGCAAAACTGAATTTCTAGGCCTATGTGTTTGCTTGGTGTGTAGATCAGTTCAAAGTCATATCTTTGCAGCTTCATCATGAGCCGTTGAATCCTTGGAGACATCTCATTCAGGTTCTTTTTTATGATGGCAACCAGTGGGCTGTGGTCTGTCTCAACTGTGAAGGTGGGAAGTCCATATATGTAGCCATGGAACTTTTCTAGTCCAACTACCAAGCCTAGACATTCCTTTTCAATCTGGGCGTATCGACACTCAGAGTCAGTCATAGACCTGGAGGCATAGGCAACAGGCTTCCAATCTTCACCCTCTGCTTGTAGCAAGACCGCGCCTAGGCCATCTTTTGATGCATCCATTGAAACTTTGATTCTCTTTGTTGGGTCAAAGAAGGTGAGTACAGGTGTGGTTGTCAGCACTGTTTTGAGGTTCCTCCACTCTTGTTCATGTCTTTCTGTCCATGCGAACTCATTTGTTTTATGTAGCAGGTCTCGCAGACAGGCTGTCTTGGCTGACAAGTTAGGAATGAACTTTCCAATGAAGTTTATCATCCCCATGATGCGTAGCACTCCTTTTTTGTCAGTGGGTCGGGGCATTCTGAGTATGGCGTTTACTTTTTCCATATCTGGCTCTATTCCTTTACCAGATAGATTATCTCCTAGGAAAGTGACTTCCTGGACGCCAAACTGACACTTGGCTTTGTTGGGCTTCAGTCCATTCCGACGTATGCTCTGTAGCACTTTAGTCAGCCTCTCATTGTGTTCTTTCAGTGTGGAGCCCCAGATGATGATGTCATCAACATAGACCCGAACTCCTTCCAGACCTTCAATTATGTGTTCCATCGCTCTATGAAAGATTTCAGGTGCAGATATTATCCCGAAAGGCATGCTGAGGAAACAATACCTGCCAAATGGTGTGTTGAAGGTACAGTATTTGGTGCTCTCTTCATCCAGTTTTAGTTGCCAAAATCCTTGTGAGGCATCGAGCTTTGTGAAGTATCTGGCACCTGACATTTCACTGGTGATTTCTTCTCGCTTGGGAATCTGGTAGTGTTCACGTTTTATGTTTGCATTTAAGTCCTTTGGATCCATGCATACTCTTAGATCATTGTTCTTTTTCTTTACACATACCATGGAGTTAACCCAGTCTGTTGGCTCTTCAACTTTCCTGATGACTCCTAGTGTTGTCATTCTGTCCAGTTCTTTCTTGAGCCAGTCACGCAGGGGTGCTGGAACTCTCCGTGGAGCATGTACCACTGGCTGAGCATCCTCCTTTAGCTGGATCTTGTAAGTGAATGGTAGAACTCCAAATCCATTGAACACATCCTGGAAATTACCCACTACAGAATCCACTGAGTCATCTGGTCTGCTTATGGCACAGTTTATACGGTAGACTCTCTTGACCAGTTCTAAGTCCTCACAAGCTTTGTCACCTATTAGTGAATCAAGTCCTTCAGCCACAACAGAAAACATGAGATGATGCACTTTGTCTTTGACTGTCACTTTAAGTCTGCATACACCTAAGCTATCTATTTTCTGTCCATTATAGTCCTTCAGTAGTACTGACTTTTTCTGTATTTCGGGCTTTTCTTTCATATTTTTAATGTCACTCATACTGATTAAGTTTGCTTTTGCCCCAGTGTCTAGTTTCAATGTAACTAATGCTCCATTTACATGCAGTGGCATCATCCATTTGTCCTCTTTTACTGCATTAACTTTATGTTCAGCATTGTCCATTCCTGAGGGCTGCACATTTTCTGTATCCTTTTCTATATTGTCACATGACACCATTCCTACAAAAATGTCTCACTTAAATCAGTGTCCTCAATCACATTGACTTGTTGCCCTTTCTTTGTTTTTACGTTTGAAAAGCATTGTTTGGCAAAGTGATTCTTTCCATTACATTTTGTGCACATTTTTCCAAATGCTGGGCATTGTCATGACTGGTGTTTGTAATCACAGCGTTTACAATTAAAAATTCCATCCTCCGATTGCTTTGCATTTCTGTTCTGCCCACGTTTCTTCCCCTTGTAGGACACAGCACAGACAGCAACACTATCACTTACTACAATAGCAACACTATTAATTTCACTGAAAGTCTTTGCGTGCTTTTGAGCTAGCTCACTGGCATGGCATATTTTCACAGCGTTCTCCAATGTTAGTTCGGTTTCTCTCAACAGATGTTCACTGAACTTTTTATCATGAATACCAAACACAATCTGGTCACGAATCATGGATGATTTCAGTCCAGAGAAATTACATGTCTGTGCTTTCAGTTTTAAATCTGTCACAAAGCTATCAAAAGTCTCATTTTGCTGCTGTGTCCGTGAACGGAACACATACCTCTCATAGGTTTCGTTCTTTTTAGGAGAACAATGTGTATCAAATTTCTTTAGCACATCGTCCATTTTTTCTCTGTCCTCCTCTTGATCAAATACAAACATATTAAATACCTCTATCACCTGTGGGCCTGCAACCATGAGCAGCAACGCTATTTTCCTTGCGTCTGGCTTCGTACCGAACCCAATGGCAGCAATGTAGAGTTCAAATTGTTGTTTGAATGTCCGCCAATTGCAGTCGACATTCCCCGTGAGTTTCAACCCTCCGGTGGCTTCAAATTCTCCATGTCGCGTTTCACAATATTCAGCAGATTTTACCAATCCTGGTACCATGTTATGTTCATAAATAAATAGACATTCTTATTATGAACAGCTAGCTTGAGCTAGTCACTTTATTCAGCCATGTGGACTTGTACAGCATCCATCTTGACTACTGCCTTGTGGGTCACCTAGTGCATCATGGGTAGCCCACTCTTATATACATACAGCTCCACCTAGTGTACCATCCTAGGATGACATGTTACTGATCATTACAGGATTGATTTGATTTAATTTAATTGCAATTAATTAAAGGGTAAACATAGAAACATAGAAACATAGAAGATAGGAATGGAGTAGGCAATTCGGCCCTTCGAGCCTGCTCCACCATTCAATGTGATCATGGCTGATCATCCAAATTCAGTACCCTGTCATGGCAGGACAGCCTGGTGCCATTGTATGCTCCTCCTGCACTATGTGGGAACACAGGGACACTTCCTGTGTCCCTGACAACTATGTGTGCAGGAAGTGTGTCCAGCTGCAGCTACTGGCATACCGCATCGCGGTGCTGGAGCTGTGATTGGATTCATACTGGACCATTCGCGAGGCTGAGGATGTCATAAATAGCACATTTGATTAGTTGGTCACACCGCAGGCAAAGGTTGGGCAGGCAGAAAGGGAATGGGTGACCAACAGAGAGAGTACTAGGCACAGGCAGGTAGTACAGGGTTCCCCTGTGGACATCCCCCTCTGAAACAGATACACCACTTTGATTACTGTTGGGGGGATGGCTTACCAGAGGAAGGCAGCAGCAGCCAACTTCCTGGCACCAGGGGTGGCTCTGCTGCACAGGACGAGAGGAAAAAGTGGGGTAGAGCTATAGTAATAGGGGATTCTATTGTAAGGGGAATAGATAGGTGTTTCTGTGGCCGCAAACGAGACTCCAGGATGGTGTGTTGCCTCCCTGGTGCAAGGGTCAAGGATGTCTCAGAGCGGCTGCAGAACATCTTGGAAGGGGAGGGTGAACAGCCAGTTGTCGTGGTGCATATAGGTACCAACGATATAGGTAAAAAGCGGGATGAGGTCCTAAAAGCGGAATATAGGGAGTTAGGAGGTAAATAAAAATAGGACCTCAAAGGTAGTAATCTCAGGATTGCTACCAGTGCCACGTGCTAGTCAGAGTAGAAATAGGATATTTCAGATGAATACGTGGCTAGAGGAATGGTGCAAGGGGGAGGGATTCAAATTCCTGGGACATTGGAACCAGTTCTGGGGGAGGTGGGACCAGTTCAAACCGGACGGTTTGCACCTGGGCAGGGCCGGGACCAATGTCCTAGGGGGAGTGATTGCTAGTTCTGTGGGGGAGGGTTTAAACTAAAATGGCAGGGGGTTGGGAACCTGAGCAAGGGGACAGAGGAAAGGGAAACGAGGATAAAAGCAAAAGATATGAAGGAGAAAAACAAAAGTGGCAGTCAGAGAAATCAACGGTTTAAATCAAACATGGCCACAGTAAATAATAATTCTAATAGGTGTAAGAGCATTAAAAAAACAAGCCTGAAGGCTTTGTGTCTTAATGCGAGGAGCATTTGTAATAAGGTGGGTGAATTAGCTGCGCAAATAGAGGTAAACAAATATGGTTTGATTGGGATTACGGAAACATGGCTCCAGGGTGGCCAAGGCTGGGAGCTCAACATCCAGGGGTATTCAATATTCAGGAAAGATAGGCAAAAAGGAAAGGGAGGTGGGGTAGCATTGCTGGTAAAAGAACGGATTAACACAATTGTAAGGAAGGATATTAGCTCTGATGATGTGGAATCTGTATGGGTAGAACTGAGAAATACCAAGGGGCAGAAAACGTTAGAGGGAGTGGTATATAGACCTCCAAACAGTAATGCGGAGGTTGGGGATGGCATTAAAAGGGAAATTAGAGAAGCGTGCAATAAGGGCACAGTAGTCATCATGGGTGACTTTAATCTACATGTTGATTGGGCTAACCAAATTAGTAACAATACTGTGGAGGAGGAATTCCTGGAGTGTTTAAGTGATGGTTTCCTGGACCAATATGTCGAGGAACCAACCAGAGATCAGGCCATCTTAGACTGGGTATTATGTAATGAGAAAGGATTAATTAGCAATCTTGTTGTACGAGGCCCCTTGGGTCGGAGCGATCATAATATGATCGAATTCTTCATTAAGATGGAGAGTGAAGTAGTCGACTCAGAGACTAGGGTCCTAAATTTAAATAAAGGAAACTACGATGGTCTGAGGCACGAGTTGGGTAGGATTGATTGGGGAATGTCCCTCAAAGGGTTGACAGTGGATAGGCAATGGCAAACATTCAAAGACCGCATGGATGAACTACAGAATTTGTTCATCCCAGATTGGCATAAAAATAAAACAAAAAAGGTGACTCAACCGTGGCTAACAAGGGAAATTAGGGATAGCATAAGATCCAAGGAGAAGACATATAAATTGGCCAGAAAAAGCAGTAAACCTGAGGATTGGGAGCAGTTTAGGATTCAACAAAGGAGGACAAAGGGATTAATTAAGAAAGGGAAAATAGAATATGAGAGTAAGCTTTCAGGGAACATAAAAACTGACTGAAAAAGCTTTTATAGATATGTGAAGAGAAAAAGATTGGCGAATCAGGGGAATTTATAATGGTGAACAAAGAAATGGCAAACCAATTAAATACATATTTTGGTTCTGTCTTCACAAAGGAGGACACAAATAACCTCCCAGAGATGTCAGGGAACATAGGGTCTGATGAAAGGGAGGAACTGAAAGAAATCAGTATTTGTAGGGAAATGGTGTTAGGGAAATTGATGGGACTGAAGGCCAATAAATCCCCAGGGCCTGATAATCTACATCCTAGGGTACTTAAGGAAGTGGCGCTAGAAATAGTTGATGCTTTGCTGATCATCTTCCAGCATTCAATGGAATCTGGAACAGTACCCATGGATTGGAGGGTAGCTAATGTTACCCCACTTTTCAAAAAAGGTGGTAGAGAGGAAACGGGAAATTACAGACCGGTAAGCCTGACTTCGGTAGTGGGGAAAATGCTGAGTCCATTATAAAAGATGTAATAGCAGAGCACTTGGAAAACAGTGACAGGATCGGACAAAGTCAACATGGATTTAGAAAAGGTAAATCGTGCTTGACTAATCTACTGGAATTTTTTGAGGATGTAACTGGTAAAATAGATACGGGAGAACCAGTGGATGTGGTGTATTTGGACTTTCAGAAGGCTTTCGATAAGGTCCCGCATAAGAGATTAGCGTGTAAAGTTAAGGCACATGGGATTGGGGGCAAGGTATTGACTTGGATAGAGAACTGGTTGGCAGACAGAAAGCAAAGAGTTGGAATAAACGGGTCTTTTTCCGAGTGGCAGGCAGTGACTAGTGGGGTACCGTAGGGATCGGTCCTTGGGCCCCAGCTATTCACAATGGTCCAGTAATTCCGGTCCCAACGCGTGAGTATGGACGGGGTACTCATGCGTGGGCCCATTGGAAGTGCCAGATTTCAGCATGCACAGCGCATGCGCGGGAAACCGGCATTTCCTCCATGACCCCTCACTGTGCAATTTCCATTTCTGAGTACACATAGGCCAACTCTTTGAATCTTTGCCATCGGTTTTCTTCAATACATTTATAATCATGATGACAAACATTACTTTGTATGATATGAAAACACCCAAGTGACTACCCTTGTGACTGTGTTAACTTTCTCTTATGCATGCTTCTACGTGGTGCTTCCCCTGTGGCTTCAGCAGATGTAGAGGCAGTTTGCTCACTTCTATGCTATGCCTGCTTAGACACCTTTGGCGGGCGTCCTTTGGGTTTAGGAGCCTGGGAAGGCTCGGCAACAGTCTGCTTCTCCTGTAGCTGTGCAGGGGCTGAGACGGCCATCTCAGTTGGGTGAGGAATCTGGGGCTCTGACCGAGGGCTCCGCAGTGACATGGGAGTGTGAGCGCTTGGAGAGGAGCCCACACTTCCTTGTTGTCGACCACCAACATCCCTCTCATGGGTCACCTGCACTTCACTGCTAGCAAGTGGCTGAAGAGCACCTTGTTGCACATCAGTGGGGCCATGAGGACCCATCTCTGTACTGACAGTTCTGATAATGGGGACGTCCATGTACCCTTGGTTCCTCTCCTCAATAGATGCCCACCTATCCTCCATAGCAGACCATCTATTTAGAAGAGTCACCATGCTCATTTGAGTCTGGCGATTTATGTCCTCCATGGAGGTTTCCATCATTTCCATGGTGGCACCAACATTCACCATTGCGTGCACCATGGCATTGCTCATGTTTGAGATGTACTCCTCCATTCTCTGCACACTTGCAGTTACTGTGGATGCAAGCCCTGTCAGAGACTCCTGCACTTGTTCCTGAAGTTCCAACATCGCTCTCTTTCTGGATGGCCCCAGAGGTACAGTGTCTGCATGCAGCTGAGCAGAGCTAGGAGAGTCCTGCAACCTCCGACAAGGACTCTCCAGTGCTGTCCCTGTCTCCACCATCTGCTGATGCTCACTTGTGAGCTGTGATACACCAGGTGACAACACTACTCTATGTCGCGGTGGACCCACCGAGGTGTGCGTCTCTGCGCTGGTGCTGGTTGCTCTGATTTCTGGTGACGCTGCTCCCTCAGAGGCTGCAGGTTCCTCTGAGGAGTCATCCAGCTCTTCCTCCTGGACAGTAGTGAGGGGGGCTCTCAGTGGTCCTGTGGGGGAGTAAAGGCATGAGTTAGACATGTGATATTTAGGTGGCAGACACATCCTATTGTGAAGATGATCAGAAGTCAATCTGTATGAACATCAGATGCCATATCAGTCACTCATGAAATCGAAATGAGAGGGTTGCAAATCTATTCTGTCACCAGCTTGCTCTGCTGCGCCCACCCGTCGCTCCATCCCCCACTTCCAGCTCATCTGCACCTCCGACGATGTCGCGAGCAGCCTCCTCAGCGGTGGTCAAGTGCGCCATGGAAGGTGGGCCTCCTCCTGTCCTCGCTCTCTCCCTCTTATTGTGGGCTCTCTTTTCCTGCAATGAGGGACACAAGTGGAGTTGCAGCGAGATTGATGGAGTGAGTGTAGGGAATCCATAGCATAGAAGCTTAGAGGGAGACAAAGATGGAGTGAGGTGCCAATACCAAGGTGCCTCCCTGTGCATTGTTAGTTGTTGTCATTGCATAACAGTGAGAGCGAGTGTGAGGGGTGCATAGTAGGATGGTGAAGTAACTCTGTACATAGAGAGAGAGGGATAGGGAAGGGTGAAGGGTTAATTACAGTCCTAGCCCCTTTGGGCTATCCCAGATCAAGCGTATTCCCCAGACGTTCACCTTCAACTTAAGTTAGAGATAGCCGAATTCCATAAGACGCTTAAATGAGTCTAAAGGTTCAGGCTATCTCTCCCTAAAGGAAAGGAATGACTGAAGATGTTACCGTCCTCCAGATAGTACTTTTAATAAATTGAACTAGACTGTAACCTTCCGGATATTATGAGGGTCCGGAATACCTCCCCCCCAGAATTCTGCAACTCCTTACAAAAGAGTGTGCAGAATTTGGGTTCGCAAGTTTATACAGAATTACTCTGAGACAATTCTAAAAATATATAGTTTTATTTAAGAGCCGACATTCATTTAACAGTTGTTGAATCAGTCGCAACATTAACAATTCAAAATACAAATAGCTGACATTTCTTATTTCTCAGAGATCCTTATTTTCAAATTGTTACTTCGTTACATTTCTACATTTCTTACTTATTTCTAAATCCAGATTATCCACCAAAATCAATTACTTTGACTTCCCGAGACTCATAGTTAAAGACTTACAGAGATGCCTCTGAAGAGTTGAGAAACACTTTGCCCATTCAGCGAGTTCTGCCTTTCTGTTGAAAAGGTCTATGTTTTATACTCTTTTGGCAGTGGTTTCTTCTTTGATGTTCTCTGCTGATGTCAGCTAATTGTCTTTATTGATACCTCTGTTTGAATGCTTTCTATCTTACTATCAATTCAACTATTGCATGCATAATTATTTCTCTACCTTTAGGTGTTCTAAAAACTATCATAAAAACAATGACAGCAATGGTTTCTGTTTTTATGCCATTCTTATCGAAGATTCTTCATTCAATTCTTAATATTGGCTTTACTGGTTTTTAGCAGACGTTGTGACTCTCCTTACTGCTCCAAGTTCAATACAAACACAATGTAATTGCTTGGTGTCTCTATTGAAGTTATATCTTCAAAGTGTCCTTGTTGGTATCATATTTACTATGTCTATAAATTAAAGACACTTCAACTGAATGTTTCATGCATTTCTAGCTATCTCAATTGGTTGCATATTTAATCGTGTTTCCTGTCTTCCAAGTTTAACATAAAGACTATTTGACCAGCAGGTGTTTCTTTTACTTGATGTCATGTTTCAAAGGCACATGGTTCTTTTAAGGTTTGTGTTTCTGTTTTACGTGTTAGCTCTTAACACTTTAAACTGGGTCTTCTCATTGTGTTACCTCCAAACTCTAGGGAGGAGAAATTGGGTATGTTGCGCCACCTATTAGCGCCTAAAAAGAGGGCAGTCAGTGGCTGTAGCGCCACTGGCCGCGCCTCCCGTGATATTCAGTGGGGGCGCTAATGGTGGCGTTAGCCTGTTGCGCTGCACCGCCACCGATGATGTCATCGGTGTGCGCAGTGCCCCATTAGCGCCCCGATCGCGATATTTGGTAGCGAACGCCGCTGTAGCGCCGTTCGCTACCTGCGCCCGGTTCACGGGGCCTTGCTGTGCCGGCAGTGGCGCAAGTTAAGGTGGAGGTGCGGGGCGGCCGCCTTTTTCGGCGGCTGCCTGCCAGCAGCTCCGTCCCCGGCCTCCTGACCGCCCCCCCCCCCCCCCCAGCCCCGCAGCATTGCCAGCTGTTTCCCCGAGAGCCCGGCACTTCTCCTTGGTGCCGGGCTCTTTTGCCAGCACGCGCGATCGGGGATCGCGCTGGTGCAGGCCCCTCCCTCTTAACAATGGGAGGAAGGCCTGCAGTACCGCAGCGTGCCGTGCCGCAGCGTGTGGCGCTGTGGCACGGCACGCTGCGATATTCAGTTTCAGCGCCCTAAGAGGGATGCGGAGCGCCTCGAGACTCGCCCTGTCTCCCTCTAGGGGCGCTGAAACTGAATTTCTGACGTTCGTTAATGCTCCGAACGCTGCGCAAAAATCAGTGCCCAGGCGAACTTGGCGCCACTTTGGCACCTCAACCCAATTTCTAGGCCTAGATCTTTCGGAAGCACCAATGGTTTGCTTCAATCTTTCATTGTTTTAGTATACTTAACTAATTCCCATTTCAAAGCTTATTTACAACTTTGTTATCAACTGATCTTTATCTCAGAAGCCTGTTCTCTGTTTACAGCCTATGTCTCTGAGGTTTTACAGCTTGTGTCTCTGAGGCTTTAGATTTTTAAACCCAGTATATCATGTATTAATAATATTAGAAATCTGTCCATGGTATCATGTATTTCTCTGAATCATGGCTATTCCTTCACAAGGGTGCAAGGGAAGTAAGGGTAAGTTGGGATGTGGAGGTGTAGGTTGACAATGCAGAGTGCTGGTGATGAGAGCAGATGGGAAGCAGATTTTAAAAAAATTCATTTATGGGATGTGGGTGTCGCTGGCAAGGCCAGCATTTATTGCCTATCCCTAATTGCCCTTGAGAAGGTTATTGTGGGTAAGTTTCACCCTATTCATTCACCCTATCAGCTGTCTCCTACCAGGCTTGCTGTACCAGTCATTTCTGTGGAGGATGTCCTTCCATGTCAAAGAGGACACGTTTCCTTTCCTTCAGTTATACTCACTTTTGCTGAGCGGAGCAGATCATTGAACCTTTTTCGGCACTGTACCCAGGTGCGTGAGCACAATGACCTTGTACTTACCTCCTCAGCAATTTGCAACCAGGCTACCTTTGTGTGTTGAGGAGGCTTCCTCCATCCATTGGAGGGAACAGAACCTCCCTGCACCCTCTTACTCCCTCCACAAGAGAATGGAGGGAGTCATCATCAGTGTGGTGTATGTAACCTGTTCCACCTTAAGAGAACTTAAGCCTGTTCCACCTTAAGAGGTGTACTACTTTCTCTGGCTGCTGTATACGTAATACCGGTGGTGACCACTGGTATATAAGTACTGTGTAGTGATATTGTATTTAGTATAGTCCTGACCTCCAACTAGTAAAGACCTGTTGAACTTTATTCTTGTAGTCTGTGTCAGTAATTAATCTTAATACAACTGGAACACACAGACTTAACAGTGGCGACGAGTCCGATTCTTACCCTGCGGCAGTTTATATCCACGACGGCTTCGTCCACAGAACGGGCGTCGAAGAGAGGCATCCACCCTCATCACCCTGCTGGAAGACACGTCGCGCAGCAGGCATCGAGAACCCGGAGTGCAGAAGAGATCCTGAACTCGAAGACTCCATCAGCGGCAGTCAGCTATCTTCTTTCTACCTCGGTGGTGGGTAAGCCGGTCAGCGACGCGAGCAGAAAGTCGGCCGCGTTGGCTGTACAGACGGGGGGAGGAAGACGGAGGAATAAGGGCAGTGAGATCGATCGCGACCGGAGATAAGGGCCGGGCCGCATTCGGGCCGAAAGGCACAGCGCGGGGACATCGATCGCGGCTGGTGATAAGGGCCGGGCCGCTTTCGGGCCAAAAAGGCACAGCATCTGGGGTGACTGAAGGCGCGAGAGCTGCGGTGAAGGCGAACGCAGCCGGTGCTAATAACCGGGCTGCAAGAAGGGCTGCGAGGCGCGACATCGGGGAAGCGCGAATGCCCGAGGGAGCCGCGGTGAAGCGGAGACAGCGTCGGGGGAGTTACTAACCGCTGGGAAAGGGGAGCAGCAGCGGCACGCCAAACGCCATTGCAGCCAGTGGGTGAAGACCACCAAGCACGGGAAAACCGCCATTTTGTAGGCGGAGGACAAAGACAAAAGCGGGAAGCTGCCATCTTGGGATAAAATAAATTGCAACGATGCCTAAACATGGGAACATTGATACCTTTGATGGCGACATCGAAGATTGGGCCATGTATGTAGAACGCATACAAAATTATTGTAAAGCAAATAAAATCCCAGATGCAGAGAAAGCACTAACGTTATTGAACTTAATGGGTGCGAAGACATACGGGCAATTGAAACACCTTTTATCACCAGATGAACCGGCGGATAAGACGTTCGAGGAGATTGTTACTGTCCTGAAAAATCATCTAAACCCCACGCCGCTGATGCTAGCGGAACGATTTAAATTTTACAGCAGAAGGCAGCTGAAGGATGAAAGCAATGCTGAATATTTAATGGAATTGCGTAAGCTGGCGAGGTACTGTCAGTTTGGAACGGGACTGACAGACGCGCTAAGGGATAAATTTGTGTGTGGATTATTAAAAGAAGATACACAAAAGCGACTGCTCGAGGAGAATGAGCTGACGTTTGAGAAAGCGGTCACTATGGCAGCAGCACACGAAGCCGCAGCGAGAGGCACGGCAGTAATGCAGCTACGGTCACCGGAACTCAGTACAAATAAATTGGGTTTGAGTGCTGTAAAATGTTATCGTTGTGGAAAGACAACACACGATCAGAACCAGTGTTGGTTTAAAAACCAAGAATGCAGAACGTGTGGCAGGCTTGGCCACATAGCTAAAGTATGCCGGTCAGGAAAGAAGACCAGCAACAAAAAGTCACCGCAAGGAAAATACATAAATGTGCACAAGGTGACAAAGACCAGTTCGAACGAACAGAGTCAGATTCAGACGCTAGCAGTAATGAACTGGGTAGCTTAAGAGTACACAACGTTGGTAAGGATGCAGATCTCCAGACAATTTGGGTCACTCTTCAGATAGCAGGAGTCCAAGTAAAGATGGAATTGGACACTGGATCAGCATTGACGGTCATGAATAAGAAAGATTACAAAAGGTTATTCCAACATATTCCCCTACGGGATACGGAGATTATATTGAAAACATACACGGGGCAAAGAGTGTACCCCATCGGAAAGATAGAGGTAAAAGTGGTCCACAAGGGCGAAGAAAGCCAAGTAATGGACTTATATGTGCTACCTGAAGGAGGTCCACCACTACTGGGACGGCAGTGGATTAGGAAAATGAATATGGACTGGCACTCCTTAAAAGCACTAACGGTAGATTCCGGGGAAACAGATGTCAAACCTAAACGATTGTCCAAAATATTGGATGATGCTAAAGAGGTGTTCCAGCAAGGACTGGGAACACTGAAAGGAATTACGGCAAACATCAAGATTGATGAACATGCACAGCCAAAATTTTTCAAAGCCAGACCGGTACCCTATGCAATACGACCTACTGTAGAAGCGGAACTGGAAGCGCTAGAACGTTCAGGTGTACTGTCTAAGGTAGATTGGAGTGAGTGGGCTACGCCCATTGTTCCCGTTATGAAACGTCCTTCGAGCAACAAGCCAGGAGAACCAGGGAAGGTTCGCATCTGTGGAGATTTCAAGATCACCGTTAATCCGGTGCTTCACACGGTGCAGTATCCGCTTCCGCGGATTGAGGATATTTTTGCTTCGTTGTCTGGCGGGAAACACTTCACCAAGATAGACCTGGCGCAGGCGTACTTGCAGATGGAGGTTGAAGAAGAGTCACGCCAGTACCTCACGATCAACATGCATAGAGGTTTGTACCGGTATAATAGGCTGGTTTTTGGAGTGGCATCAGCTCCGGCAATTTGGCAGAGGGCCATGGAGCAGGTATTACAGGGAATTCCAGGCACACAATGTTACCTGGACGATATTCTGATTACAGGTGATGGTGATGAAGAACACCTCGCAAACTTGGAACTGGTGCTCAACAGACTGAAAGAGTATGGACTTAGAGTTAATCGGCAGAAATGTGAGTTCTTTCAGAAGCGGATCTCGTACTGTGGTCATGTCATTGACCGGGAGGGGCTTCATAAGTCTCCTGACAAGATAGAGGCAATTGTAAAGGCTCCCGCTCCGGATAATGTCTCTCAGTTGAGGTCGTTTCTGGGATTGATTAACTATTACCATAAGTTTCTACCAAATCTATCCACGGTACTGCACCCGCTGAACGCTCTTTTACAGAAGGGAGTACCATGGGAATGGAGCGAAAACTGTAAGAAGGCATTTCGCAAAAGCAAAGAATTGATCACCTCAGAGGAAGTGTTGGCTCACTTCAACCCGACACTGCCTATTCGGTTGGCTTGTGATGCTTCTCCATATGGTATTGGGGCAGTACTCTCACACAAGTTGCCAAATGGCATGGAAAGGCCAGTCGCGTTTGCATCCAGATCATTGACCTCCGCTGAGCGCAACTATGCGCAGATCGATAGGGAGGCTCTCAGCCTTGTATGGGGAGTGAAGAAGTTTAATCATTACCTGCAGGGCCAAAAATTCACACTTCTGACAGACCATCAGCCGTTGGTATCCATTTTTAACCCTAAGAAGGGTGTTTCGGTGATGACAGCACAGCGACTCCAGAGATGGTCCCTTTTCCTAGGGGCACATCAATATCAAATAGAATTCAAAGGTACAAAGCAACATGGCAATGCTGATGGGCTGTCGCGCCTGCCACTACCTGAAGCAGAAGAGACGACGAAAGTTGACCCTGTTGAGTTATTTCATTCGACCATCAGAGTGTTTACCAGTCACCAATGCAAGTATTGAAAGAGAAACCAGGAACGACCCGACACTGTCCCGAGTTTACGAGGTGACAGTGAAGGGATGGCCAACACATGGTGATCCTCTGTTACCGGCATTCTCGGCACGGCGAGACCAGCTGTCCGTCTGCCATGGTACTTTGATGTACGGGACAAGAGTGATTATTCCTCCCAAGTTACGGGAAAGAGTTCTAAAGGAACTGCATGAAGGTCATCTGGGGGGAGTTAAGATGAAAAGTCTTGCTGGGGCTTATGTATGGTGGCCGGGCATTGACCAACAGATAGAGGAGTTGACAAAAAGCTGCGCTGGGTGCCAAAAAGTGCAAAATGCACCTCCGATCGCACCGCTACACCCATGGGAATGGCCTTCAGCCCCATGGCAACACGTACGATGCAGCATTTCCAAATTTGCAGACGACACTAAACTAGGAGGGGGGGTGGGCTCAGAGGAAGAGACCAGGAAGCTCCAGAGCGATTTGGACAGACTGGGCGATTGGGCGGATAAATGGCAGATGCACTATAATGTGGACAAGTGCGAAGTTATCCACCTTGGGTGCAGGAACGGGAGGGCAAATTATTATTTAAATGGCAATAGATTGGGAGAGGGGGAAGTACAGAGAGACCTGGGTGTTCTTGTACACCAGTCACTGAAGGCGAGCATGCAGGTGCAACAGGCGGTCAAGAAGGCAAACGGTATGCTGGCCTTCATAGCAAAAGGGTTAGAATACAGGAACAGGGATACCTTGCTGCAGCTGTACAGGGCACTGGTGAGACCACACCTCGAGTACTGTGTACAGTTTTGGTCGCCTCATCTGAGGAAGGATGTTCTTGCCATGGAGGGGGTGCAGCGGCGATTCACCAGGCTGATACCAGGAATGGCGGGAATGACCTATGAGGAGAGACTATGTAGTTTAGGGATGTACACACTGGAGTTTAGAAGATTGAGAGGGGACCTCATAGAAGTGTATAAAATTCTGACAGGTCTAGACAGACTGGATGCAGAAGGAATGTTTCCCTTGGCGGGTGAGAACAGAACTAGAGGACATAATTTAAGGATAAGGGCTAAACCATTTAGGACAGAGATGAGGGGGAATTTCTTCACTCAGAGAGTGGTGAACCTGTGGAACTCATTGCCACAGAGGGCAGTGTACGCCAGCTCATTAAATATATTTAAGAGGGAATTAGATATATTTCTACGGGCAAAAGGGGTTAAGGGTTACGGAGAGAAGGCGGGGACGGGATACTGAATTAAAGGATCAGCCATGATCTCATCGAATGGCGGAGCAGGCACGAAGGGCCGAATGGCCTACTCCTGCTCCTATCTTCTATGTATGTATCTATGTACATATTGACTTTGCTGGTCCATTCATGGACTCCATGTTCCTAATTGCGGTGGACGCACATTCCAAATGGCCAGAAGTGATCAAGATGAATACCACTACTTCAGAAAAGACAATTGCGGTGTTAAGAACAATATTCGCAAGGAACGGATTGCCAGAACAGATATGTTCGGACAACAGACCACAGTTCGTGTCGGGAGAATTCCATAATTCTTAAAGAAGAATGGGGTGAAACATTATACCTCTGCCCCATATCATCCGGCAACAAACGGGTTGGCCGAGAGATTTGTCCAAACATTCAAAAAGGCAATAAAGGCCATGAACGATGATCAGATTCCGTTACAACACAAGGTGGACAATTTCCTAATGGCATATCGAAACGCCGCTCATGCAGTGACTAACCAAAGTCCTGCCATGATGTTTTATAACAGGAGGTTGCGGTCCAGGTTGGACTTGTTAAAACCAAATGTGCGGAGGGAAGTGGAAAACAAACAGTTCCGGCATATTAATAACAAGTCCACTCGAAGTTTCGACGTAGGACAACCAGTGTTGGCAAGGGGCTATGGAAACGAAAAATGGCAGTCCGGAACAATCCGGGCCAGACAAGGACCTCTGATGTACACAGTAGATATTGGTAACAATGTGATAAGGCGTCATGCGGATCAACTGGTAGAATCAAGAGCAAGGGTCGAACCCATGGTTGCGACAGAGACAACTGTGGAAGACGTTAATGAACCTGAAGCATCTACCTCGGCAGGGACTGTACCTGATGATGACGTCCAATACATAGGAAACCAACAAGAAGAGTCACCTCAGCAACAAGAATCAGAGACCACTGAAAGGCGTTATCCAAACCGAATCAGAAGGCCTCCTGAGAGACTAAACCTTTGAACTGTTTATACCTGAAGTTATATATGTATATATGTTATTATGTTATTTTAAATGGGGATATGACTGTTAAGCTAAAAAGGGAGGATTGTGGTGTATGTAACCTGTTCCACCTTAAGAGAACTTAAGCCTGGTCCACCTTAAGAGATGTACTACTTTCTCTGGCTGCTGTATACGTAATACCGGTGGTGACCACCGGTATATAAGTACTGTGTAGTGATATTGTATTTAGTATAGTCCTGACCTCCAACTAGTAAAGACCTGTTGAACTTTATTCTTGTAGTCTGTGTCAGTAATTAATCTTAATACAACTGGAACACACAGACTTAACAATCAGATCGAGGAGCAGCCTCAGATCTTGCAGCAGTCACGTTTCAAACACCCATTTTCAGGAGCGGCAGAAAATAAATGAAATCCAAAGGCTACATGGGCCCCTTATAAGCTCCTGAATGGAAGATGTCAGCGGAGGCGAGCAGCAGACGCGAACCCATTGACTGGGCCGGGTAGTGCACACGGCGGGCTTAATAAACCCAGTTAAATTAAAATTGTTATTTCGGAGCATCTGAAGCCAGCAGCAGGACCAGAAGCTGCCGACCAGTCAACCCGACTCCGACCCGACTCCGACCCGACTCCGACCCGACTCCGACCCGACTCCGTCCCGACTCCGTCCCGACTCCGTCCCGACTCCGTCCCGACTCCCAACTCCAAACCGACTCCTGACTCCAACCCGACTCCGACCCGACTCCTACCCAACTCCAACTCGACTCCGACCCGACTCGACTCTGACCCGACTCCAACCCGATTCCAGCCCGACTTCGACCCGACTCCGACCCGATTCCAGCCCGACTCCAACCCGACTCCAACCCGACTCTGACCCGATTCCAGCCCGACTCCGACCCGACTCCGACCCGATTCCGGCCCGATTCCGGCCCGACTCCGGCCCGATTCCGGCCTGACTCCAATCCGACTCTAACCCGACTCTCGACTCCGACCCGACTCCCGACTCCAAACCGACTCCAACCCGACTCCAACCCGACTCCCGACTCTAACCCGACTCCAGCCCGACTCCCGACTCCAACCCGACTCAAACCCAACTCCCGACTCCAACCTGCCTCCGAACCGACACCCGACTCCAACCTGCCTTCAACCCGACTCTTGACTCCAACCCGACTCCGACCCGACTCCGACCCGACTCCGACTCGACTCCGACCCGACTCCGACCCGACTCCGACCCGACTCCGACCCGACTCCGACCCGACTCCGACCCGACTCCCGACTCTGACCCAACTCCAACCCGACTCCCGACTCTGACCCAACTCCAACCCGACTCCCAACTCCAACCCAACTCCAGCCCGACTCCAGCCCGACTCCAGCCCGACTCCAGCCCGACTCCAGCCCGACTCCAGCCCGACTCCAGCCCGACTCCAGCCCGACTCCGACCCGACTCTGACCTGACCGTGAAGGAGGAATTCCTGGAGTGTTTATGCGGTGGTTTCCTGGACCAATATGTCGAGGAACCAACCAGAGATCAGGCCATCTTAGACTGGGTATTATGTAACGAGAAAGGATTAATTAGCAATCTTGTTGTACGAGGCCCCTTGGGTCGGAGCAATCATAATATGATCGAATTCTTCATTAAGATGGAGAATGAAGTAGTTGACTCAGAGACTAGGATCCTGAATTTAAATAAAGGAGACTACGATGGTATGAGGTGTGAGTTGGGTAGGATTGATTGGGGAATGTCGCTCAAAGGGTTGACGGTGGATAGGCAATGGCAAACATTCAAAGATCGCATGGATGAACTACAGAATTTGTTCATCCCAGTTTGGCATAAAAATAAAACAAAAAAAGTGACTCAACCGTGGCTAACAAGGGAAATTAGGGATAGCATAAGATCCAAGGAGAAGACATATAAATTGGCCAGAAAAAGCAGTTAACCTGAGGATTGGGAGCAGGTTAGGATCCAACAAAGGAGGACAAAGGGATTAGTTAAGAGGGGAAAAATAGAGTATGAGAGTAAGCTTTCAGGCAACATAAAAACTGACTGTAAAAGCTTTTATAGATATGTGAAGAGAAAAAGATTGGTGAAGTCAAGCGTAGGTCCCTTGCAGTCAGAATCAGGGGAATTTATAATGGGGAACAAGGAAATGGCAAACCAATTAAATACTGTAAAGACTGATACAAGGGACCATCGTTCACTTTAGCCACCCTTTTTCTTTTTATATAGCTGTAGAAACTCTTGCTATCTCTCTATCTGACATAGACAGGCTAAGTAAGTGGGCAGAGATTTGGCAGATGGAATACAATACTGGAAAGTGTGAGGTTATGCACTTTGGCAGGAAAAATCGTAGAGCAAGTTATTATCTTAATGGTAAGAAACTGGAAAGTACTGAAGTACAAAGGGATCTAGGGGTCCTGGTGCACGAAACTCAAAAGGTTAGTATGCAGGTGCAGCAAGTGATTAAGAAGGCCAATGGAATGTTGGCTTTCATTGCTAGGGGGATAGAATATAAAAATAGGGAGGTATTGCTTCAGTTGTACAAGGTATTGGTGAGACCGCACCTGGAATACTGCATACAGTTTTGGTGTCCATACTTAAGAAAAGACATACTTGCTCTCGAGTCAGTACAAAGAAGGTTCACTTGGTTAATCCCGGGGATGAGGGGATGGACATATGAGGAGAGGTTGAGTAGATTGGGACTCTACTCATTGGAGTTCAGAAGAATGAGAGGCGATCTTATTGAAACATAAGATTGTGAAGGGGTTGGATCGGGTGGATGCGGGGAGGATTTTCCCGATGATGGGTGAAACTAGAACTAGGGGGCATAGTCTTAGAATAAGGGGCTGCTCTTTCAAAACTGAGATGAGGAGGAACTACTTCACTCAGAGGGTGGTAGGTCATGGAATATGCTGCCCCAAAAAGCTGTAGAAGCTACATCATTACATAAATTTAAAACAGAAATAAACAGTTTCCTAGAAGTAAAGGGAATTAAGGGTTACGGGGAGCGGGCAGGAATTTGGACATGAGTCTAGGTTCGGATCGGACATGGCCCTGTGGGTAGCGGAGCGGGCCCAGGGGCCATGTAGCCTGATCCTGCTCCTATTTCGTGTGTCTAATTCTGTTAGATCCAGGAGATGGTTCTGTGATAGTAGATTGGCGGTTAGGATCAGATCAGCCATGATCTTATTGAATGGCGGAGCAGGCTCGAGGGGCCGATTGGCCTACTCCTGCTCCTATTTCTTATGTTCTTATGTTCTTATGTTCTTATGTTCTTATGTTCTTATGTTCTTATGTTCTTACATTTTTTGCTAGTTTACTTTCATAATCTATCTTCCCTTTCTTCATTAATCTTTTAGTTATTGTTTGCTGGCTTCTAAATGCTTCCCAATCTTCTATCCTCCCACTAGATTTGGCTACTTTATATGCCCTTGTTTTCAGTCGGATACTATCCTTTATTATTTTACTAAGCCACGGATGGCTGTCTTTTCTTTTACTCCCCTTTTTCCTCAGTGGAATATATTTATCTTGAAAGATGTGAAATATCTCCTTGAATGTAGACCACTACTCTTGTACCGTCTTACACTTTAATCTGTTTTCCCAGTCCACTTTAGTCAATTCTACTCTCATACCTTCATAGTCTCCTTTATTTAAGCTCAGTATGCTGGTTTGAGATCCAACTCTCTCACCCTCAAACTGAATTTGGAATTCAACCATATTATGGTCACTCATTCCAAGGAGATCCTTTACTAGGACATTTTTTATTAATCCTGTTTCATTACACAGGACCAGATCTAAGATTGCCTGCCCCCTGGTTGGTTCAGTTACATACTGCTCAAGGAACCCGTCCCTAATACACTCTATGAACTCTTCCTCAAGGCTGCCATGCCCAATTTGATTAGTCCAGTCAATATGAAAGTTAAAATCCCCCATGATTATAGCTGTTCCCTTATTACAAGCCCCAACTATTTCCTGATTCATACTCCGACCAACAGAGTTGCAACTGTTAGGAGGCCTATAGACTACGCCCACTAGTGACTTTTTCCCCTTCTTATTCCTTATCTCCACCCAAACTATTTCACTATCCTGATCCTTTGACCCAATATCATTTCTGACTATTGCAGTGATTCCATCCTTGATTAACATAGCAACCCCACCTCCCTTTCCTTCCTGTCTGTCCTTCCTAATTGTCAAATACCCTTGTATGTTTAGTTCCCAGTCATGATTATCTTGCAGCCATGTTTCCGTAATGGCCACCAGATCATACCCATGTGTAGTTATTTGTACCGTCAACTCATCCATTTTGTTACGAATGCTGCGTGCATTCAGATAAACAACTTTCAAATATGTTTTCTGACAATTTATTCCTGCTTTTACTACTTTAGTTCCTGACACGCTCTGGTTTTTAATTCCCCCACTGCTACCTTGCTCTATTGCCTTCTCCGCTGTCATTTTTATTTTTCGCTCTCTTAAAACCTCCCCCCCACTAATTAGTTTAAAGCCCTCTCTACAGCCCTAGTTATTCGATTCGCCAGGACTCTAGTCCCAGCACTGGCCAAGTGAAGTCCGTCCCAATGGAACAGCTCTCTCCTGTCCCAGTACTGATGCCAGTGTCCCAGGAAGCAAAACCCATTTCTCCCACACCAGGCTTTGAGCCACGTATTTAACTCTCTACTTTTATTTACCCTAGCCGAATTTGCACGTGGCTCAGGTAGTAATCCAGAGATTATTACCCTTGTGGTTCTGCTTTTTAATTTGGCCCCTAGCTGCTCAAACTCTCTCAGCAGCACCTCCTTCCTTGTCCTATCTAAGTCGTTGGTACCTGTAGTGTATGTACCTTTAAGGGGAGAACTACTTTTTACAGCTCCTGTGTACTGTAGTACCGGCAGTGACCACACCTGTATATAAACCCTGAGTAGGGATCTGGAGTAGGGATCTGTACAGTTAGTTTTAGAGTAACCCTCATCCAGTAAACACCTGTTGATTATTCCCTGCAGTGTCTTGTCTAGTTATTGAAGGACACACAACATCAAGATACACGGATCCAACATTGGCGACAAGAAGATTCAAACCTTACCTGCAGCTCTGCATCACCTCCCAGGGATTCGCTCCTGGAGAAAAGTGAAAGAAGAAGGCCGAGTCTAGAAGCACGGGCATCGACCATCCAACGGAGACTTGAGCATCGCAGGGGAGGCTGTTGAGAGCTGGGCTTGGTTCTCCAGTCACGGTGGTCCAGCGAAATGGGCTGGCAACAGGTACGGCGCAGACCCTTCCCGGACAGCGGTGGCTAGAGCCGACCGATGGCACAGAAAAAGGCCGAGCAGCGTCAACGGGAGAAGAGAGAGGGTAGAGCGCACAGGGCGCAGCCGGTGTTCAGGACCGAGCGGCATCGACGGGAGAAGAGAGAGGGTAGAGCGCACAGGGCACAGCCGGTGTTCAGGACCGAGCGGCGTCAACGAGAGGGAGCAGAGCATAGCCGGTGTTCAAGGGCCGAGCAGCGTCAACGAGAGAGAGAGGCGCGCAGGAAAACGCACAGAGCGCAGCCAGTGTTCAAGGGCCGAGCAGCATCAGCGGGGAAGAAAGGAAAACACGCAGAGCGCAGCCAGTGTTCAAGGGCCGAGCAGCCTCAGCGGGGAAGAAAGGAAAGTGCGGGAGACGCCATTTTGAGCCGCAGCGGAGAAGAAGGGAGAGCACGGGAGACGCCATTTTGAGCCGCAGTGGAGAAGAAGGGAGAGCGAGGGAAAATGCCATTTTGAGCCACAGCGGAGAAGAAGGGACAGCGCGGGAAAACACCATTTTGAGCCAGTCTAACCACACCCAGGGATGCCGAAGAGTGGCAGTGTCACAGCGTTCGACAATGAAGTCGAAGATTGGACGACATATGTCGAACGCATAGAAGTGTACTGCAAGGCAAATGAAGTGCCAGATGACAGGAAAGCGCTGGTATTGTTGAATTCAATGGGTGCAAAAATGTATGGCTTACAGCGAAACCTAGTAACCCCAGAGAAGCCAGTGGAAAAGGATTTTGAAAACATAGTGTCAATCCTACAGGACCACTTAAACCCCACACCGCTGCTGATAGCAGAAAGATTTAAGTTTCACAAAAGGAACCACCATAAAGATGAAAGTAATGCTGAGTATTTAACGGAACTGTGCAAGCTATCGAAACACTGCCAGTTTGGAATGGGACTAGCAGATACTTTAAGGGACAAGTTTGTGTGTGGACTTCAAAGTGAAGGAACCCAGAAACGGCTTCTATCAGAAAAGTATCTTACGCTGGACAAGGCTTTCAGCATTGCAGTATCACACGAAGCAGCCACACGGGGCGCTGCAGAGATACAACGGAGACCGCAAGAATATGGCACAAATGAGATGTCATATGGAACAGTGAAGTACTATCGCTGCGGCAGAACAACACACGACCATAATGATTGCTGGTTCAAGGACAAAGTGTGCAGACAGTGTGGAAAAGTAGGACACATAGCAAGAGTCTGCAGGTCGGGAAAGAAAACCAGCAGCAAGAAATCTCCACAGGAGAAGTACAAGAAGGTACATAAGGTGACGGAGAGTAGTTCAGATGAACAGAAAAGTGATACAGACTCCAGAAGCAAGGAGCTGGGTTATCTGAAACTACATAAGGTGATCAAAATGGAGGATCACCAAACTACCTGGGTCACGCTCAAGATAGCCGGAGTCCAAGTGAAAATGGAATTGGACATAGGATCAGCCCTAACAGTCATAAACCGAAGGGACTACAAGCGGCTATTCTCACATATACCCTTGAGAGATACAGAGATTGTCTTGAAGACTTACACGGGGCAAAAAGTCTACCCCAAAGGAAAAATAAGGGTGAACATTATAAATAACGGCAAGGAAACACCAAAAATGGACCTATATGTATTGCCAGATGGAGGACCACCACTACTAGGACGTGAATGGATCCGGAAGATGCAGCTAGATTGGCATTCCATACAAGCACTGATTGTAGATGCCAATAAGGATGATGACGTCACACCTGGACGACTGTCAAAAATGCTAACTGACGCACAAGAAGTGTTCCAGGAGGGACTCGGAACACTAAAAGGCATAACAGCGACGATCAAAATAGAGGAAAATGCAAGCCCAAAGTTTTTTAAGGCCAGATCGCCTTAAGCGATCCGCCCAGCCGTCGAAGCAGAGCTGGAAGGTTTGGAACGTTCTGGAGTACTGTCCAAAGTGGACTGGAGCGAGTGGGCTACACCCATCGTTCCTGTAATGAAGAGGTCGTTGAGTAATACGCCTGGGGAACCAAAGAAGGTTCGCATCTGTGGGGACTTCAAGGTGGCAGTGAACCCAGTCCTTCACATGGTACAATATCCACTTCGGCGGATTGAAGATATTTTCACCTCGCTATCTGGAGGGAAACGCTTCACTAAGATTGATCTGGCCCAGGCGTACCTGCAAATGGAGGTAGAAGAAGCCTCGAAACAGTACCTCATGATCAACACTCATAAAGGTCTCTACCAATACAACCGGCTGGTGTTCGGGGTAGCATCAGCTCCGGCTATTTGGCAAAGGGCAATGGATCAAGTCCTGCAAGGGATTCCAGGGACCCAGTGTTATTTGGATGACATCCTGGTTACGGGCGAAAATGACAGTGATCACCTTGCCAACCTGGAGCAGGTGCTCACTAGATTGAAGGAATATGGGCTCTGAGCTAATCGCCACAAATGCAAGTTTTTCCGGAAGCAGATCTCGTATTGTGGCCACGTTATTGATGAAGAGGGGTTACATAAGTCCCCTGAAAAGATGGAGGCAGTAGTCAAGGCTCCAGCACCGGAAAATGTGTCAAAACTGAGGTCGTTCCTCGGGCTGGTGAACTACTACCATAAGTTCTTGCCGAATTTGTCTACAGTACTACACCCGCTGAACACCCTACTGCAAACCGGGGTATCATGGATGTGGAATGACGAATGTAAACGAGCTTTCCAGAAGTGCAAAGAATTGATCACATCAAAAGAGGTGTTGGCTCATTTCAACCCAGCACTACCAATTCGGTTGGCGTGTGATGCATCACCCTATGGCATTGGAGCGGTGCTGTCGCACAAATTCCCGGACGGCTCAGAGAGTCCGGTAGCCTTTGCGTCTTGGTCACTAACCTCAGCCGAGCGTAACTACGCCCAGATTGACAGGGAGGCCCTCAGCCTAGTGTGGGGAGTGAAAAAGTTCAACCACTATCTGCACGGGCAGAAGTTCACCTTGCTGACTGACCACCAACCACTTGTCTCCATCTTTAATCCAAAGAAGGGCGTTCCGGTGGTGACTGCGCAACGGCTACAAAGATGGTCCCTTTTTCTAGGGGCGAACAAATATGAAATCGAGTATAAGGGCACGAAACAGCATGGAAACGCTGATGGGCTATCACGCCTGCCACTGCCTACTGCGGAGGAAGCACCAGCAGTGGACCCTGTCGAAATATTTTATTCGACTATAATTGAACGCTTGCCAGTAACTAACGCTGATATAGAGAAGGAGACCCGAAATGACCCGACACTGTCTCGGGTATATGACTTGACGATGAAAGGATGGCCAACACATGGCGACTCACTGTTGCCAGCATTCTCATCCAGAAGAGAACAGCTGTCAGTATGCCAGGGGACCTTGATGTGTGGATCCCGAGTGGTAATTCCCCCTAAGTTAAGGGAGAGAGTGCTCAATGAGCTTCACGAAGGCCATCTGGGAGGGGTGAAAATGAAAAGCCTTGCTAGGGCTTATGTGTGGTGGCCGGGGATCAATTAGCAAATCGAGGACCTGACAAAGAGCTGCTCAGGATGCCAGAAGGTCCAAAATGCACCACCACATGCCCCTCTACACCCATGGGAGTGGCCCTCATCTCCATGGCAACGGGTGCATATCGATTTTGCTGGTCCATTCATGGACTCAATGTTTTTAATAGCCGTGGATGCGCACTGAAAATGGCCTGAGGTGATCAAAATGTCATCCACCACCACGGAGAAAACTATTGCAGTCCTACGGACCATATTTGCCAGGAACGGCTTGCCAGAGCAGATTTGCTCTGATAACGGACCACAGTTTGTATCCGAAGAGTTTAGAAGATTTATGAAAAGGAATGGGGTAAGGCATTACACATCCGCCCCGTATCACCCAGCCACAAATGGATTGGCTGAGAGGTTCGTACAAACCTTTAAAAAAGCAGTAAGGGCCATGTGCGATGACGACATTCCACTGCAGCATGAGGTGGACAATTTCCTGTTAACCTACAGAAATGCGACACATGCAGTCACCAACCAGACCCCGGCCATGATGTTCTTTAACCGAAGGTTGAGATCTCGTCTGGATTTGCTCAGACCAAATGTACGAAGAGATGTTGAGAATAAGCAATTCCAGCACATCAATGAGAAGCCGACAAGGAGCTTCAATGTAGGGCAACCAGTCTTGGCCCGCGACTACCGAACAGAGAAATGGCAACCAGGAACGATATGCACACAGCAGGGGCCACTAATGTACACAGTGGATGTTGGGGAGGACATTGTGAGACGCCATATCGACCAGATCCTAGAGTCACAGGAACGAGTCAACCCCATGTCTCGCATACCTGGTGATGAATCCGACATACAGGTAGCATCTACCCCAGAAACAGTAGCATCGGAAGCTGATGAACCAACCAACGACAGGGTGCCAGAATCGCCTCCGCACCAAGAGCAAGACACTCAGGAAAGGCGCTATCCAGAAAGGATCAGAAAGCCGCCCCAAAGACTGAATTTATAAATGGACTATTTTCAGTTAATGTTGCATGTTAAAAGTGTTAATTGTTAAATGAATGTTATGGTACTGTTAATCTAAAAGGGGAGGAATTGTAGTGTATGTACCTTTAAGGGGAGAACTACTTTTTACAGCTCCTGTATACTGTAGTACTGGCAGTGACCACACCTGTATATAAACACTGAGTAGGGATCTGTATAGTTAGTTTTAGAGTAACCCTCATCCAGTAAACACCTGTTGATTGTTCCCTGCAGTCTCTTGTCTAGTTATTGAAGGACACACAACATCAAGATACACGGATCTAACAGTACCAACATGGACCACGACAACTGGATCCTCCCCCTCCCACTCCAAGTTTCTCTCCAGCCCAGAGGAGATGTCCTTAACCCTGGCACCGGGCAGGCAACACAGCCTTCGGGACTCTTGCTCTCGGCTGCCAAGAACTCTATCTATCCCCCTAACAATACTATCCCCTACCACTACAACATTTCTTTTATCTCCCCCCACTTGAATAGCCCCCCGCTCCATGGTGCTGTGGCCGGGTTGCTCATCCTCCCCGCAGTCCCCGTTCCCATCCTCATAGGGAGTAAGAGCCTCAAACCTGTTGGACAAGAGCAAGGGCTGCGGCTCCTCCAACACTAACTCCTGGATCCCCGTACCTGCCTCACTTCTAGTCACACCATCCTGACCCTGGCCACGGACTACATCTGAATTAATTAATCTAATTGGTGTGACTACCTCCTGATACACAGAGTCCAGGTAACTCTCCCCCTCCCTGATGTGTCTCAGCGTTTGAAGCTCGGACTCCAGCTCTTCAACACGGAGCCGGAATTCCTCGAGCAGCCAACACTTACTGCAAATGTGATCACTGTGAGCATCAATGGTGTCCACCAGCTCCCACATATTGCAGCAGCAACACATCACCTGTTCTCCCATTCTATGTAATTAATTAAATTTATTAATATTATTCTTAAATACCCTCCGCCCTGATTCTAGATGATGAATATCGCACCTTAGAAACTATAAACCACAGAGTTTAATCTTCAAAAGAGAGAAATACTCACCAACCAATCACTTACCCGCTTTCTGGTGACGTCACACTTGGATTACTTTTGATCTCTCTCCTTCCCTCTGACTTCAGAGACTGGAGATTGGTACGCCTTACCTGGGTCTCTGAAGCCTTTTTAAGCTTCCCGCTCGCGCCTCCCGCCGACACCCGCGGTCTGAGGCCTTACCTGGGTCTCTGAATCCTTTTTAAGCTTCCCGCTCGCGCCTCCCGCCGACACCCGCGGTCTGAGGCCTTACCTGGGTCTCTGAAGCCTTTTTAAGCTTCCCGCTCGCGCCTCCCGCCGACACCCGCGGTCTGAGGCCTTACCTGGGTCTCTGAATCCTTTTTAAGCTTCCCGTTCGCGCCTCCCGCCGACACCCGCGGTCTGAGGCCTTACCTGGGTCTCTGAATCCTTTTTAAGCTTCCCGCTCGTGCCTCCTGCCGACACCCGCGGTCGGAGGCCATACATGGGTCTCTGAAGCCTTTTTAAGCTCCTGACTCCAACCCGACTCCAACCCGACTCCCGACTCCAACCTGGCTCCATCCCAACTCCGACACGACTCCGGCCCGACTCCAACCTAACTCCATCGCGAGTCCGACCCGACACCGACCCGACTCCGACCCGACTCCGACCCGATTCCGACACGACTCCGACACGACTCTGACACGACTCCGACCCGACTCCGACCCGACTCGACTCCGACCCGACTCCGACCCGATTCCTGACTCCAACCTGGCTCCATCCCGACTCCGACCCGACTCCAGCCCGACTCCCGACTCTGACCCAACTCCAACCCGACTCCGACCCAACTCCCAATTCTGACCCGACTCCCGACTCCATCCCGACTCCGACCCAACTAGGACACGACTCCGACCGGACTCGACCCGACTTTGACCCAACTCCGACCCGACTCTGACCCGACTCCATCCCGATTCCGACACGACTCCGACCCGACTCCGACCCAACTCCTGACTCGAACCCGACTCCGACCCGACTCCCAATCTGACTCCGACCCGACTCCCAATCTGACTCCGACCCGACTCCTGACCCGACTCCTGACCCGACTCCGCTGAGAAAATCACGGCCCGTGTATGAATTTTTCTGGGCTCTCCTCCAATTTACACTGTGTAAGAAGGTTTTGCTGTGTGAAACCCCTTTTAAGATCTTAGCGTGACAATAGTTTTGGTTCTAATCTGCAGATTGTATTTGTGTATGTTGCCTGGTATTCATTCAAAGGCCTGTATGGTTGTATGAAAGCTTCGAATGGGACAACAGGAAAGGAGTAACAGGTTGTGAGGAAACACTTTAAGGTATTCATATGGTGGCACGGTATGGGGGGCACGGTGGCATAGTGGTTAGCACTGTTGCCTCACAGCGCCAGGGACCCGGGTTCAAATCTGGCCTCGGGCGACTGTCTGTGTGGAGTTTGCACATTCTCCCTGTGTCTGCGTGGGTTTTCTCCGGGTGCTCCGGTTTCCTCCCACAGTCCAAAGATGTGCGGGTTAGGTTGATTTGGCTATGATAAATTGACCCTTAGTGTTAGGGGGATTAAATGCGTGGGGTTATGGGGATAGGGTGGGATATGTGTCGGTGCAGGCTCGATGGGCCGAAATGGCCTCTATCTGCACTGTGGGGATTCTGTGTGTGTGATACTCGAGACAGTCACTTGGCGTGAAAAGCTGTTGTGTAGCCTCATCTTGGTCTGCCATCTTCTTTGGATTGGGAACCAGATGTTGGTGACAGCACTCACCCTATCAGCTGTCTCCGACCAGGCTTGCTGAACCAGTCATTTCTGTGGAGGATGTCCTTCCACGTCAAAGAGGACACGTTTCCTTTCCCTTTCTGTGCTGTCCGCGCCTTAATAATACACGGACTGCAGGAGAACAATAATAACAGGTATTTACTGAACAGAGGGTACTCTTTTATTTGGACCCAAAAAAAAACAATTCGACTGTAAATAAACAAAAGTTCAACTAAAGCTTAACAAATCAAATTAAAATTTGGTTTTCCGTGTTGATGATGCACTCCAGTCCCCGCGGCGCCCACCGGTCGCGGAAATACTCAAGCGCACCGGCGGACACCGCGTGCTCCATCTCCAGGGCCACCCGGGCGCGAACATGGCCGCGGAAGAGATGCAGGCAATCCGGCTGGACGACCCCCTCGACCGCCCGCTGCCTGGACCAATTGATGGCTCTTTTAGCCAGGCCCAGGAGCAGGCCCACAAGGAGGTCCTCCAACCTGTCCGCTCCCCTCCGCACCGGGTGACCGTAGATCAAGAGCGTGGGACTGAAGTGCAACCAAAAATCGAGGAGCAGCCCCTTCAAGTAGTGAAAGAGGGGCTGCAACCTCTCACAATCCATATAAACGTGAAACACGGACTCCTCCAGGCCGCAAAAAATGCAGGCGGCCTGGGAGTCCGTGAATCTACTTAAAACCTTATTGCACGGGACCGCTCCGTGCAACACCCTCCAGGCCAAGTCCCCGATGGAACAAGGGAGGACTCCCGCATAGAGAGCCCTCCATTGGGGACCTCCGCTACCGCCGGTCGGCAAAACGTCACGCCAAGGCGTGTCCGGACGGTAGACGAAAATGGCAAAGTGGAGAGTGTGCAGGAGCAGCCCGTACAGGAAACCCCTCCGCGCGGAATGAAAAGGCACGGAGGGTATTTCCTCGAGACGGCTCAAGTTGTGAGGCGCCGGTTCCCGAGGGGAGTTTCGGGGCCGGGCGCCGATGAGGAATTCCGTCCGAACGGGGGTAAGCTCGGACGGGATCGCCCCACGTGCTTGAGCCGCCTCGATACACCTAGTGGAGTCGGGGCCCAGTGCCGCTTTTACCGATTCGATGGTTTCGACCACGAGCTGGACGTTGGCCCAGGACAGGCGCTGCGCCAGCTCCTCCGGCGCCATCCAGCCCGCTCCTCCGCCATCGAGCAGGTCCCCGACTCTGGTCACCTTGCCAGCCACAGCCCTACCCTCCGCCAGCCGCCCGAACCCGTGTTCGTGGAGGTGCGGATTCCTGAGCAGCGGCTCCCGAAGGAGAGCCGCCGCTCCTGACGGGGGAGAGCTCCGCCTGGAAGCGACGTAGTTCCAAACCCATAGTAGTTCCTGGTAGAAGACAGGCAGCTCCCGCAGGCCGGCACGCCTGCTGCCCACTTTCGCAAACAGGAGCTGCGTGTCGTAATTGAGGCCATGCAGCTGGCGGAAGAAAAACGTCGCCAGCGCACACCATCTCGGAGGATTCTCGACGTACAGGTATCTCTGCAGCGTCTGAAGACGGAAAGTCGCAGCCTGGGTGCGAAGGCACACCAGCGCCTGACCGCCCTCCCTAAGCGGGAGACACAGAACCGCGGCAGAGACCCAGTGCTTCCTTTTGTCCCAGAAGAAGTCGATGAGCTTCTTCTGAATCTTGGCGACAAACACAGGGGGAGGGATCAAAGTGACCAACCGGTACCACAACATGGCGGCCACCAGCTGGTTTATGACCAGCGCTCGACCCCTGTAGGACAACACTCGGAGCAGTCCTGTCCAGCGTCCTAGGCGAGCGGTGACTTTGGCCTCCAGCTCTTGCCAGTTCGCCGGCCAAGCGTCCTCGGCAGGGCTAAGGTAGACTCCCAAATAGAGGAGGTGCGTGGTGCTCCAGGCGAAAGGCCTGAACTCCTCCGGCAGGGAGTCCACCCGCCACTGACCCACCAGGAGTCCGGAACATTTCTCCCAGTTGATCTTGGCGGAGGATGTGTCCGAGTAAATCTGCTGGCATTCCCGCATCCTCCGCAAGTCAGCGGGATCCATGACCGTGAGGAGCACGTCATCGGCGTAAGCCGAGAGGACCACCTCCACGCCCGGCCCTTGCAGAGCCAGTCCCGTCAACCTCTTCCGCAAGAGGCGCAGGAAAGGCTCCACGCAAATGGCATATAACTGACCGGACATGGGGCATCCCTGACGCACCCCCCTCCCGAAGCGAAGGGGCGCCGTCAAGGAGCCGTTAACTTTAATCAGACACTCCGCGGCGGCGTACAGAAGTCGGATCCGGGCGACGAAATGCGTCCCGAACCCGAATGCGCGCAGAGTCCCGAAGAGATACTCGTGATCCACCCTGTCGAACGCCTTCTCCTGATCCAGGGAAAGGAAGGTGACCGACAGACAAGCCCTCTGGGAGTGGTGGACCAGGTCCCGGACCAAATGGATGTTATCGTGGATGGTCCGGCCCGGGACCGTGTAGGACTGGTCGGGGTGGATCATGTGGGCCAGCACGGTGCCAAGGCGAGCAGACATGGCCCTGGCAAAGATTTTATAGTCCGTGCTGAGGAGGGAGACCGGGCGCCAGTTCTTAAGGAGGCGGAGATCGCCCTTCTTAGGCAGCAGGACAATGACCGCCCTGCGCCAAGAGAGGGGCATCTCCCCGGTCGCCAAACTTTCCCCCAGGACCCGCGCGTAGTCGCCCCCCAAGACGTCCCAGAACGCCCTGTGGAACTCCACGGTCAGCCCGTCCAGCCCCGGGGACTTTCCCCTAGAGAGCTGGCGGAGGGCGCCGGTCAGCTCCGCCAGACTTAGCGGAGCGTCCAATTTTTTGGCGCCCTCCGGGCCAACCTTCGTCAGGTCCTCCCACAAAACTCTGCGCGCATCCTCGCTGGACGGATCCGGAGAGAACAGAGCCCCGTAATAGGCGCGGGTCTCCGCGCTGATTCCCTCCGGATCCGAGACCAGAGATCCGTCGTCGGCCAGCAGCCCCAAGAGCTGCTTACGGACCCCCCGTCTTTTTTCCAGCGAGTAGAAGAAGGGGGAGCCGCGGTCCAGGTCCCGCAGGAGCTGGATCCGCGACCTCACGTACGCGCCTCGGGACCCGACGAGCTGCAGGTCCTTCAGCGCGCCCTTCTTCTCTTCGTACACCTTCCGCAGGGCCGGGTCCTCGACGACCTGACCGAGACGGGACTCCAGGTCGAGCACCTCCTTCTCCAACCGCCCGACCCGGGCCTCCCGCCTCTTGGTCGACCCCTTCGCGTACTCCTGACAGAAGAGACGGATGTGAGCCTTGCCCACATCCCACCATAGCCTCAAGGAGGGGAAGCCCCCCTGCTTCCTTCTCCAGTCGGCCCAGAATCGACGAAACGAATCCCGGAACCGTGCATCCTCCAGCAGCAGGTTGTTAAAATGCCAGTACACGGACCCCCCCCGCGCGCGCAGCGGAGCGAGCTCCGCCCACACCAGGTGGTGGTCCGTGCACGGCACCGGCCGCATGGAAGCTGCCGGAACGCAGGAGACGAACGCCCGGGAAATGTAGAGGCGGTCGATTCTGGACCTTCCTCCCCCAGACCTCACGCTAGTGAAGGCGCTGGAGTCGGGGTGGAGATTTCGCCAGACGTCCACCAAGTCGAAGGACCCAACCAGGTCCCTCAACTTCTCCATCGCCGCCGGGCTTCGCGGGGGACCCGAACGGTCCCTCGCCTCGAGGGTGCAGTTAAAATCCCCCCCGAGGATGACGCACTCGCCCACGTCGATGGAGCCCAAGAGAGCGGACACTTCTTCGAAGAAGCGCACTAGCTGCGCACTGGTCTGAGGGGCGTACACGTTCACTAGATGGAGCGGCACGCCCCCCAGGCGAACAGTGACATGGAGCAAGCGGCCCGGCACGTGCTCCTTGACCCCCAAGATCTCCGGCTGAAAATGCAGGGCCAGCAAGATAGCCACCCCGCTGGAATTGTTGGAGAGGTGACTCATGCTGACCCCTCCTTGCCACTCCAGGAGCCACATGGCTTCGTCTCCCGGAACGGTGTGGGTTTCTTGCAGGAAGCATACCGCATACTTCCCGTCCCGAAGGACCGAGAAGTTATTGAATCTGCGGCGCGCCTCCCTGCTGCCGTTGATGTTGAGGCTGGCTATGGTTATCTTCATGTCAGAAGCATAGTGCAACCTCTACCTACACCTAACGGGGGGAGGAAGCGCAGCCGCTGGTCCGCCGCCACTTCCTCAGCAGCCCAGTGAGAAACGTTGTGAGCCGACGCAGCTCGAGCGGGTTCACACCCTCGTCCGCGCCCAAGATCTTAACGGCGGCGCGGACGGAATCGATGAGCAGCGCCAGCTCCGACCACCTGTCGAGGGCCAGCCGGACCTTATTGCGCTGACCCAGGCACGTGGCCATAAAATCCCGGAGTTCCCTTACGGAAATGAGGGGAGACTCGGCAAGGGGCACGAGGTCATCCATCGCCACGTCGGCGCTGGAGTCCGAATCGTCCTCCGTGCCCATCGCCGAGTCCCCATCCTCCTCCAGGGGGTCGTCACCAGCGGCCGACCCGTCCGCCGCGCAGTGCGAAGCGAACGACTCGGCCGCGCCAGCCAGCCCCGCCTCCGCCCGGATCCCACCCCCAGGATCGGCGGCAGAGGATTTCTCCCTGGGCTCCTCTAGGGGTGCCGGGCCAGAAGACGGCGGCGGTTCAGAGCTCCCCTCCGCCTCAGACGCCGGAACGACCGGAGAAACCGGGGAAGAGAACAATTTCCAGCTCCTCCAGTACGTCCGGCACCAGAGACGCAGCCAGGGGGCCATCCTCCTCCCCGCCACCAACCTCCGACCCAGCGGACGGGGGGTTTTGAATTAAAAGCTCTACCAGGACGAGCATCCCCTGGGAGACGTCCGGGTCGCATTGGGCGAGCTCATTATCCTCGAGCTCGCCCGACCCAGCCCCCAGGCTGCCCGACCCGGCGAGGGGTAATGACACCGATAAAAGGTCAACTTCAATTACTGCCGCGGGTTGTTCCGCAACCCCCCCCACGGGCAGGGTCTCATCCCCATCCCCGGGAGGCACGTGCTGGACAGACACATCTGCCTCAGCCTCCCGAGGGACAGGCGACCCCTGCCGATCGCTGGTGATGACGACAGCGCTGGGGGGGCGGGGGGGCGCAGTACCCGCGGCGGGCGACGACTCCCCCTGCTCGGAGGGACCTTCCTCCTCCCGGTCCTCCTCCTCATCCAGGGGGTCGCGCCTTCTTTTTAGCACGGAGGGAGCGAGGGAGACCTCCATGTCTGCAAAGGCCTCCTCCTCGACTCCCTCCGGCGGAGCAGGTTTGTCGGGTTCCTCGGGCCCGAGCCCGGCCGCAGGTATTGGCATTACCGCTGCGGCGGTTGCGGCCACAGGCTCGGGCACGGGGCCCCTCCCGCTCACATCTGCCCTGATCAACTCCGCGAGGAGCGCGGGTGTAAGGGGCTCAAGGGGCAAGGGCTCACCATCCACGGGGGGGCCTGCCCTAAGGTGCTTCTTTTTTCCCCGCGCCTTCTTTCCGGCCGGACACGCTCCCTCCCCCCCGCCGGAGGCCTTGGTGGCATCGGCCCCCGACGTCAACCGCGCATCAGACGTACTTGACGCGCGGGCAGATCCGGGGGGAAGGGCGGCGGCGGCGGCGCCAGCCTCGGCCGCACGAGATGATCCGGCGGCCTTGGAGGCAGGGCAGTTCCTCCTGATGTGCCCCACCTCCCTGCAGGCATGGCACCTCACACCGTCCGACGTCCAAAAGGCGCGGTAGGCGGTCCCCTCGTGGAGGACGACGAACGCCCCTTCAGTGTCCTCCTCCCGCGCCAGCTGGATAAACAGCTGGCGCCGGAAGGAGAAGACGTGGCGAAGGCTGGCCTCCCGGAAGCCGAGCGGGATGGGCGTGATCCCCGACCTCACCTCCCCAAGTTGTCGCAAATGGGGAAGGAGGAGCTCACCAGGAACATAGGGTGGGACGTTGGAAATAATGATCCTCTGCGTGGTGGCCTCGAGAGGATCCACCGGCAGGAAGGTCCCACCCACGGTGAGCCCCTTGGCGACAGCCAGGGACACCGCCTGCTCCGACCCCAGGAAGAACACAGCCTTCCCATACATTTTCGAGGCCGCGACGATGGCTGAGGGGCCGACAACCCCAGCCATGGCCTTGACGCAGGCCTCAATGGTCATAGTGGGGTGAGTGTAGCTCTTCACCCCAAGCTTTTTTGTTATTAATCGAAAAGGTGACGGGGCAGCAGGAACAGCGGGAGCAGCTGTGGCTGTGGCTACCACTCTCGCATAGGTCCCGGCTGGCCCCGCCACCGGCGAAGATGCAGTCGCCATTCTGGGGTGCTTTTTTTAAGGGCTACACTCACCCCAAGTCACAGGCCTGAAGGTGTTAATGGCCTCGGTGTATATATATATTTTTTTGTCCTCTATTGAGCAGAGGGAGCTGATTAAAATGAGGACACACCTCTCTCCTTATTGATTTAAATTGGGAGAGGAGCCCTCGCCCCTCTGCTCAATTGGCAATTAATAAAATAGATGAAACTAAGGTGCCTTAGAAAGACAGGCAGAGAGAGACAAAGAGAGAGAGAGAGGTGGGGGGGTGGGAAGGAGGGAGGCCGCAAAGGGCAGTGTTGCCACTCAGGATGGTGGGTGGGTGTAGGCAGGGTTGCACTCTCCGATGGAAAAAGTCTTTGGTGATGGTGGTCTTCTGGCAGGGGGAGAAGACGTCTTCACCTGGAAAAGCTGGAGAAGCCCAGGCTTAGCCCTGCAACAGGTCTTAACGATGTAATTAAATTAAATTAAGGACTTCACCTTGGGCAGCTCCAAGCTCTCCCAGGGCAGGCAATAGAAGGGATGCTAATTAGTGGTGTGTGTGGCCTAGCTTTTAACAAGAGCACACACACACACACACTACACCCCTTGATGATCCGGCCTTGCTTCTTCTTTTCTCCCCCCACCTAAAATACAAAGTCTTGGGAGAGTGCCCCAAATAACACCCACCTGTAGATGTTCCGGATGAAGTTTTCTTCCCTCCTTTCAAGCAGTTGGTTTCTCTCCCCTCTCTCCCTCTCCTGAAGTGGAGGCCAAATTGGGGAGGCAGTGATAGAAAGGCCTCTCCCCTGGTTGATGTTGATGTAGGCCTCCTTTCTCCTTCTCCTCCTCTGTCCTCTCTCTCCAGGCACCTCAGTTGATGTAATGATGGTGGAGTTGGTGGTGGTGGTCCAACGTTCTCCTCCTCTTCCTGGTCAGGGGACCACCACTTTAATCCACTCTCCAAAGTCTGGCTGCTCCCTCTGCTCGTGCTTGCAGCTAAACAGAGGGTAACTTAAGACTGAAATACAGAAGCCTGCTATGGCTTTATATACAGGGGTGGCCACTGCCGGTACTGCAGTATAGAATCAGTTCTTCTCTTAAAGGTACATACACAACAATTCCTCCCCTTTTAGATAAACAGTACATAACATTCATTTAACAACTAAATAATAACTAATTACAATTACAATTTTCTCTGTACTATATACATCAACTGAAATAATCATTTATAAGTTCAGTCTTTGAGGAGGCTTCCTGATCCTGACTGGATAATGCCTTTCTCGAGTATCCTGTTCTTGCGGCGGAGTTGATTCTGGCTCATTGTCATTGGTTGGTTCGTCAGCTTCCAATACCACTGCTTCTGAGGTAGACGCAATCTGTACTTCGGGTTGATTACCAGGTGCACTTGCTCGTGGTATGGGTTTGGCTTGTTCCTGTGACTCTAGAATCTGGTCAGCATGGCGTCTCACGATGCCCTCTCCAACGTCCACTGTGTACATTAGTGGTCCCTGCTGTGTGCATCGTTCCTGGCTGCCATTTTTCTGTTCGGTAGTCGCGGGCCAAGACTGGTTGCCCTATCTTGAAGCTCCTGGTTGGCTTCTCATTTATTTGCTGGAATTGCTTATCCTCAACATCTCGTCTTATGTTTGGTTTGAGCAAATCCAGGCGACATCTTAGCCTTCGGTTGAAGAACATTATGGCTGGAGCTTGGTTGGTGACTGCATGTGTCGCATTCCGGTAAGCAAACAAGAAATTATCCACTGTGGTGTATGTGCCTTTAAGGGCCCCTGTGTACTGTAATGCCGGTAGTGGCCACTCGGGCTATATAAGCCTGTATAGTGTCTTGTATCTTTTAGTTCACCTCCAGACTTTGTTCAGTAAACACCTGTTAAACCAACTCCTGCATTCCGTGTCTCCACTAACACACGGATACAACAGTGGTGACAAATTGGAAACGGACTTACCTGCAATTCGGCAACACCTCAAGGAGATCGATTCCTCAGACGAAAGTCGAAGAAAAATAAAAAAGGAAAAAACTGTGGTTTCACCAGCTAGCCGGGCTGGTGGCAGGTACTGCAATAATCCTTCCTGGGCGGCGGGCTGGGGCTCGATCGGCTGGCTCTGCAGCGGGGCCGAGCAGCGAAGGTGGAGGCAAACAGAGACGGAGGGTGAAGCACTCGGGAGATGGCCAGCGCTGCAAAGCAGGTCGGCGTTCGGACCAAGCAGAGGGAGGGAAAAGTCCCAGAGAGTCCGATGGGAACGAGTCTCCAACTATTAAAAATATCTGTATAAATAAAAAGCGCGGAGAACAGCATTGTCAGCAGCGGCAGCGGCGGGAGGTGCCATTTTTTCTCGGCAGGAAAGAAAGGAAAGCGCGGGAGGCGCCATTTTTTTTTCAGGATGCCTAAGACTGGCAATATTACTGCTTTCGATAGTGATGTAGAGGATTGGACCACATATGTGGAAAGAGTGGAGGTATATTGCACAGCGAATGAAGTAGAGGATGATAAAAAGGCATCGGTACTTCTAAATCTAATGGGCGCAAGGACATACGGGCTGTTATGAAACTTAATCACTCCAGCCAAACCGATGGACAAGAATTTTAAGGAGATTGTTGATACCCTACAGGAGCACTTAAACCCAACACCGCTGCTGATAGCGGAACGATTCAAATTCTTCAAGAGGGATCAGCACAAGAATGAAAGTAACGCTGATTACCTTACCGAATTAAGGAAGCTGTCAAAGCACTGCCAATTCGGAGAAGGACTGGCAGATTCTCTTCGAGACAAATTCGTCTGCGGTCTCCTAAGTGAAGGAACACAGAAAAGGCTACATTCTGAGAAAGATTTAACACTGGACAAGGCTTTCAGTGTAGCTGTATCATACGAAGCAGCAGCAAGAGGAGCTGCAGAGATACAGCAAAAGCCACAGGACTTCGGCACCCATGAAATGACACGGGGTTTCGAGAGATGTTATCGCTGCGGCAGATCCACCCATGACCAGAAGGACTGCTGGTTCAAGGACAAAGCATGCAGGCAATGCGGAAAGATGGGACACATTGCACATGTATGCCGATCTGGAAACAAAAAATCCACTGACAGAAAAAAAATCAATAAGTAAAAGTACAGAAAGGTACAAATGATGACGGACAGTAGCTCCGAAGACCAGAAGAGCGATAGCGACTCCGGAAACAAGAGACTAAGCTGTCTCAAATTACATAATGTAATTGCCAAAGAAGATTACCAGACCATTTGGGTTACCCTCACGATAGTGGGGTCCCCAGTTAAAATGGAGCTAGATACAGGATCAGCTCTGACCATCATAAGTCGACGGGATTACGAGCGGCTATTTCCGCATATACCTTTGAAAGACACATCCATTATCTTGAAAACATATACGGGGCAGAAAGTATACCCCAGAGGGAAAATAAGGGTGCCTGTTGTATACAACGGCAAGGAAATACAGAAGTTGTATTTATACGTTCTGCAAGATGGTGGTCCACCGCTGTTGGGACGTGAATGGATCAGGAAGGTACGTTTAGACTGGCACTCCATTCAGGCACTGACGGTGACCAGTAAGAAAAAAAATGATGATGACGTCATACCTGAACGATTAAAAGACATCTTGGCCAACGCCAAAGAAGTGTTTCAACAGGAACTAGGAACCTTGAAAGGCGTCATCGCCTCAATAAAAGTGGAAGATGCGGCAATTCCCAAGTTTTTTAAGGCAAGGCCGGTGCCATACGCAATTCGTCCAGCAGTCGAGGCAGAGCTGGAGAATTTGGAAAAGGCAGGCGTGTTATCCAAGAAAGATTGGAGTGAGTGGACAACACCCATCGTCCCGGTCATGAAGAAAACGTTGAATAATAATAAATTTGAAGAACAGAGAAAAATTGGCATCTGTGGGGACTTCAAGGTGACTGTAAACCCGGTCCTTCACACGGTACAGTATCCTCTTCTGAGGATAGAAGATATTTTCGCCTCACTATCCGGAGGGAAACATTTCACCAAAATTGACTTGGCACAGGCATATCTACAGATGGAGGTTGAGGAGGCCTCTAAAAAGTATCTCATGATAAACACACACAAAGGCCTGTACCAGTACAATCGACTGGTTTTCGGAGTAGCATCAGCCCCAGCTATCTGGCAAAGAGCTATGGAGCAAGTCCTGCAAGGGGTTCTGGGGACTCAATGCTACCTAGACGACATCCTTGTAACAGGAGAAAACGACAACGAGCACCTTGCCAATTTGGACCAGGTGCCCACTAGGCTGAGAGAACGTGGCCTACGAGCAAATCGCCCCAAGTGCGAATTTTTCCAGAAACAAATATCATATTGTGGCCACATAATTAACGAAGAAGGGTTGCATAAGTCACCTGAAAAAATTGAAGCAGTCATAAAAGCCCCAGCACCTGAAAATGTCTCACAATTAAGGTCGTTCCTGGGATTGATAAATTACTATCATAAATTTTCACCGAACTTGTCAACTATTCTGCACCCTCTTAACGAACTGCTACAAACGGGAGTAATTTGGAAATGGAGCGAAGACTGTAAACGTGCCTTCCATAAATGCAAAGGCTTGATCACGTCCAAGGAAGTTTTGGCTCATTACAACCCATCACTGCCAATCAGACTGGCATGCGCTGCATCCCCTTACGGCGTAGGAGCGGTATTATCGCATAGATTCCCTGATGGCTCGGAGCGGCCGATAGCTTTTGCGTCACGCTCATTGAACTCAGCTGAGCGTAACTATGCCCAGAGCGACAGGGAAGCACTCAGCCTGATATGGGGATTGAAGAAATTCAACGAATACCTACACGGACAAAAGTTTACCTTGTTGACTGACCATCAACTCCTCGTCTCCATATTCAACCCTAAAAAGGGCGTTCCCATTATGACAGCGCAAAGGCTACAGAGGTGGCCCCTTTTCCTAGGGGCACACCAATATGACATAGAATACAAAGGATCAAAACAGCATGGAAATGCTGACGGTTTATCGCGTCTACCGTTGCCAACGGTAGAAGAGGCACCTACAGTGGACCCAGTGGAGATGTTCCACTCAACCATAGTGGAATGTCTACCAGTAACAAATTCTACCATTGAATAGGAAAGGAGAAATGACCCGACTCTCTCACGAGTCTACGATTTAACGGTGAAGGGATGGCCAGCACATGGCGAACCACTGTTGCCAGCATTCTCGCAAAGAAGGGAACAGCTGTCAGTGTGCAGAGGAACCTTGATGTGTGGATCCAGAGTGGTGATTCCACCCAAACTCCAGGATAAAGTGCTAAAGGAGCTTCACGAGGGGCATCTGGGTGGAGTGAAAATGAAGAACCTAGCCAGAGCGTTTGTGTGGTGGCCAGGTATCGATGGAGACATCGAAGAAATGACCAAGGGCTGTCTAGCATGCCAGAAGGTTCAAAACGCCCCACCACAAGCCCCTCTACATCCATGGGAGTGGCCCTCATCTCCATGGCAAAGGGTACACATCGACTTTGCTGGTCCATTTATGGACTCAATGTTCTTAATCGCGGTTGATGCACACTCCAAGTGGCCGGAGGTAATAAAGATGTCCTCCACCACCACGGAAAAAACCATCACAGTATTAAGGACCATATTTGCCAGGAATGGGCTGCCTGAACAGATCTGTTCTGATAATGGACCGCAATTTGTGTCCGAAGAATTCAGGAAGTTCTTAAAAAACAATGGGGTTAAGCACTACACGCCCGCCCCATACCATCCCGCCACCAATGGATTGGTTGAAAGGTTTGTCCAGACCTTCAAGAAGGCCATGGGTAATGAAGACATAAAAATACAGCATAAGGTAGATAACTTCTTGTTTGCATACAGGAATGCAACACATGTGGTTACAAACCAAACTCCCGCCATGATATTTTTCAATAGAAGACTAAGATGCCGGCTGGATTTGATCAAGCCAAACATCAGAAGGGATGTAGAGAACCGGCAATTTCAAGGCATGAATGAAAGGCCAACTAGAACCTTCCAGAAAAGTCAACAAGTTTTGGCCCGGGACTACCGTACCGAGAAATGGCAGCCTGGAACTATTTGCACACGACTAGGACCGCTGATGTATACCATGGACATTGGAGAAAGCATAATAAGGCGCCATGCTGACCAGATCATAGAGTCATCCGAAAAGGGACAACCTACACCACAACTCTATATGCCTAATGATGAAGCAGAGATACCCATAGTATCTACCTCTGATCCGGTGATACTGGAACCAGATGAACCTGACACTGGCATTCAAGCCGAATCGACCTTGCCAAAAGAACCTACTACACCACCGAAAACTACTACACCACCGAGGCGTTATCCGGACCGAGTCAGGAAGCCTCCAGAGAGACTAACTTATAATTGATTAACTGCAGCAAATGTGTAGATTATTGTTCTTGTAAACATGTTAATTAATGATTACTTAAAAATGTTATGTACTGGTTGTCCAGAAGGGGAGGAATTGTGGTGTATGTGCCTTTAAGGACCCCTGTGTACTGTAATGCCGGTAGTGGCCACTCGGGCTATGTAAGCCTGTATAGTGTCTTGTATCTTTTAGTTCACCTCCAGACTTTGTTCAGTAAACACCTGTTAAACCAACTCCTGCATTCCGTGTCTCCATTAACACACGGATACAACATCCACCTTGTGTTGTAGTGGTATGTCGTCATTATGCATTGCCTTTATGGCCTTTTTAAAGGTCTGAACAAACCTCTCAGCCAATCCATTTGTGGCTGGAAGATATGGGGCAGATGTGTAATGCTTCACCCCATTATTCCTCAGAAACCTCTGGAAATCCTCTGACACAAACTGTGGCCCATTGTCAGAGCAAATCTGTTCTGGCAAGCCATTCCTGGCGAAGATGGTCCGTAGGACTGCAATAGCTTTCTCCGTGGTGGTGGAGGACATTTTGATGACCTCTGGCCATTTCGAATGGGCGTCCACAGCGATTAGGAACATTGAGTCCATAAATGGACCAGCAAAATCAATGTGTACCCGTTGCCATGGAGATGAGGGCCACTCCCATGGATGTAGCGGGGCCTGTGGTGGAGCATTTTGGACCTTCTGGCATCCTGTGCATCTCTTGGTCATATCCTCGATTTCTTTATCGATTCCCGGCCACCACACAAACGCCCTGGCTAGGCTCTTCATTTTTACCCCTCCCAGATGACCCTCATGAAGCTCATTGAGCACTCTATCTCTCAACTTGGGTGGAATTACCACTCAGGATCCACACATCAAGGTCCCCCAGCACACTGACAGCTGTTCTCTCCTTGGCGAGAATGCTGGCAACAGTGAGTCGCCATTTGCTGGCCATCCCTTCACCGTCAAATCATAGACCCGAGAGAGTGTCGGATCATTTCGGGTTTCCTTCTCTATACTTCAGTTTGTAACAGGTAGACATTCGACTATGGTCACATGGAATATCTCAACAGGGTCCACTGCAGGTGCTTCCTCTACCGTAGGCAACGGTAGGCGCGACAGCTCATCAGCGTTTCCATGCTGTTTCGTACCCTTGTACTCTATGTCGTACTGATGTGCCCCTAGAAAAAGTGACCATCTTTGCAGCCGTTGCGCCGTCATCACCGGAATGCCCTTCTTTGGGTTAAAAATGGAGACCAGGGGCTGATGATCAGTCAGTAGGGTGAATTTCTGCCCGTGCAGATAGTGATTAAACTTCTTCACCCCCCACACCAGGCTGAGGGCCTCCCTGTCAATCTGGGCGTAGTTATGCTCGGCTGAGGTTAACGAGCGCGACGCAAAGGCTATTGGCCTCTCTGAACCGTCAGGGAATTTGTGTGACAGCACCGCTCCGATGCCGTAGGGAGACGCATCACATGCTAACCGAATCGGTAGTGTTGGATTGTAGTGGGCCAATACTTCTTTTGAAGTGATTAGGCATTTACATTTCTGAAAGGCACGCTTACACTCCATTTCCATGTCACTCCAGTTTGCAGTAGGGCGTTCAGTGGGTGCAGAATTGTAGATAAATTCGGCAAGAACTTATGGTAGTAGTTTACCAACCCGAGGAACGACCTCAGTTGCGGCACATTTTCCGGTGCTGGAGCCTTGACTACAGCCTCAACCTTGTCCGGCGACTTATGCAACCCTTCCTCATCAATCATGTGGCCACAATACGAAATTTGTCTCCTGAAGAACTCGCATTTGGGGCGGTTGGCTGGTAGCCCATATTCCTGTAATCTTGTGAGCACCTGCTCCAGGTTGGCAAGGTGTTCACTGTCATTTTCGCACGTAACCAGGATGTCGTCCAAATAATACTGGGTCCCCGGGATCCCTTGCAGGACTTGTTCCATTGCCCTCTGCCAAATAGCCGGGGCTGATGTTACCCCAAATGCCAGTCGATTGTACTGGTAAAGGCCTTTGTGAGTGTTTATCGTGAGGTATTTCCTGGACACTTCTTCCACCTCCATTTGTAGATACGGTTGGGCCAGATCAATCTTTGTAAAGCATTTCCCTCCAGATAGTGAGGCGAAAATATCTTCTCTCCGTGGAAGTGGATATTGTACTGTGTGCAGGACTGGGTTCACAGTTACCTTGAAGTCCCCACAGATGCGAACCTTCTTCGGTTCCCCAGGCATGCTGCTCAATGATTTCTTCATTACAGGAATGATGGGTGTGGCCCACTCGCTCCAGTCCACCTTGGACAGCACACCCGAACGCTCCAGACTCTCCAGCTCTGCTTCGACGGCTGGGCGGATCGCGTAAGGTAACGGTCTGGCCTTAAAAAATTTTGGGTTTGCGTTATCTTCGATTTTTATCGTTGCCGTTACTCCTTTTAGAATCCTAAGTCCTTGTTAGAACACCTCTTTTGCGTCAGTTAGAATTTTTGACAGCCGTCCAGGTGTGACGTCATCATCCTTTTTATCAGTCACAGTTAGCGCCTGAATGGAATGCCAATCCAATTGTATTTTTCGGATCCATTCACGTCCCAATAATGGTGGTCCTCCACCTGGTAGTATATATAGATACAGTTTCTGTGTTTCCTTGCCGTTGTATTCAACTGGCACCCTTATTTTTCCTCTGGGGTAGACCTTTTGCCCCGTGTATGTCTTCAATACAATGGATGTGTCCTTCAAGGGTATGTGTGAGAATAGCCGCTCATAGTCTCATCGATTCATGACAGTTAGGGCTGATCCTGTGTCCAATTCCATCTTTACTGGGGACCCTGCTATCATGAGGGTGACCCAAATGGTTCGGTGATCCTCCTTTGCGATCATGTTGTGTAACTTTAGACAACTTAGTCTCCTGCTCCCGGAGTCCTTATCACTCTCCTGATCTTCCGAACTACTGTCTGTCAATTTCTTTACTTTCTTGCACTTTTCCTTAATAGTTCTTTTAGTGTTGGTTTTCTTTCCTGACCTGCAGACTCTTGCTATGTGTCCCATTTTCCCACATTGCCTGCATACTTTGTCCTTAAACCAGCAGTCCTTCTGGTCATGGGTTGTTCTGCCGCAGCGATAGCACTTTTCTGCTCCATACGCCATTTCGTTAGCGCTGTATTCTTGTGGTTTCTGTTGTATTTCCGCAGCTCCCCGTGCTGCTGCTTCGTAGGATACTGCCACGCTGAAAGCCTGTTCTAGCGTCAGGTCCTTTTCTGAAAGTAGTCGTTTCTGGGTTCCTTCACTCTGGAGCCCGCAGACAAACATATCCCGTAAGGTGTCTGCCAGTCCTGCTCCGAACTTGCAGTGCTTCGATAACTTGCGTAGTTCCGTAAGATAGTCAGCATTGCTCTCATCTTTGTGCTGGTTTCTTTTATGGAACTTGAATCTTTCTGCTATCAGCAGCGGTGTAGGGTTTAGGTGATCCTGTAAGATATTAACAATCTCCTCAAAACTTTTCTCCATTGGTTTAGCTGGGGTAATTAAATTCCACAATAGGCCGTACGTTCTCGCGCCCATCAAATTTAATAATACCGACGCCTTCTTTCCATCAGCCACCTCATTTGCCTCGCAGTACACTTCAATTCTTTCCACATACATGGTCCAGTCTTCCACCTCGTTGTCGAAAGCAGTGATACTGCCACTCTTCGGCATCTTGAGTGATTTAAAATGGTGCCTCCCGCGCTTTTTCTTCTTCCCCAATGGAATTAAATGGCGCCAACGCACATTTCCTTCTTCCCCAATGGAATAAAATTGCACCTCCCGTGCTCTTCCTTCTTCCCCTTGCTGCCACGCTGCTCCTAGCGTTCTACAGGGTAATGGCGGCGACCCGCGGCTTCGGCGCGTATCACTTTTCCTTCCCCTCGTTCTATCCTCTCCACGCTGCCCGGTTCTTGAGCACCGACCGCGCCCTGTGCGCTCCACCCTCTCTCTCTCTCTTCCTCCCGACGACACTGCACGGCCCCTTTGCAGAGCCGCTCGATCGAGCCCGAGCCCGCCGCAGTCCGGAAGGGTCAGCGCACTACCTGCTACCAGCACGACTTGCTGGAACACCTCGACTGGGGAGCCAGGCCCAGCTCTCCACAGCCTCCCCTGCAACTCTCCGATGGATCCCTGGGCGGTTGCACGCGGTCGACGCCCGCCATTCTGACTTCGACCTCCAAGAAGCTTCTCTTCAGGGAACAGATCCCCGTGAGGTGATGCAGTACTGCAGGTGAGTTCGAACCTGCCCGTCGCCAATGTGGTGTCCGCGCCTTAATAATACACGGACTGCAGGAGAACAATTAAACAGGTATTTACTGAACGGAGATTTAACTTAAAACTGAAGTACAGAAGCCTGCTATGGCTTTATATACAGGGGTGGCCACTGCCGGTACTGCAGTATAGAATCAGTTCTTCTCTTAAAGGTACATACACAACACTTTCCCTTTCCCTTTCCTTTCCCTTTCCCTCACTCCCATGAATCCCAGAGCAGCATCAGTAAATCTGGCAGTACACAGTGGAGAAGTCACCATTGTCCAGGAGTTTTCCAGTGCAAACCCCTTCCCTTTTCTAGCAGGTGTGAATGCTGCAGTTTAAATAACAACAATACCCATTTAAATCTGAACTGGTTTTTGAATTGATGTGAACCCTCCACTTGGCAGCTCACTGTGCAAGTGAGAGCTCAGAATGAAGTCAAAATATGCCAATATTGAATACTGGAATTAAATAGCCATGGAAACCACTTGCAATGCACAAATTACCTTTGATTTTTTTCAGAAACAGGAATTTCCAGCCATTTGCCAGAGATTCACATGTAGCCATTTGAGCTGACTACTAAAGCAGAGGCAGACAACAGGGAAGGCCATGGCCTAATCACCAGCACAAACTCTGGAGGTCAAAATAGAGCAGTTCCTTGGTCTGGTTATGGAACAGGAGTAGGCCATTCATCCCCTTGGGCCTGTTCCGTCATTATATTAGATCACGGCTGATCTGCATCTTAACTCCATCTTCCCACCTTGGTTCCATAACCCTTAATACCCTTGCCTGGTAAAAATCCTATCAATTTCAGTTTTGAAATGTTTAATTGGTCTAGCCTCAACAACATTTTGGGGGAGAGTTCCAGATTTCCACTACTCTTTGTGTGAAGAATGCTTCCTCACCTCTCCTCTGAACGGCTTAGCTCCAATTTTAAGATTATGCCCCTTTGTTGTAGACTCCCCCACCAGAGGAAATAGTTTCGCTCTCTCTACCCGATCAACTCCATTAATCATCTTAAAAAGCTCAATTAGATCACCCCTCAATCTTCTATACTGAAGGGAATACAAGCCTAGTCTATGCAACCTGTCCTCATAATTTAATCCTTTTGTCCTGGTATCATTCTGGTGAATCTGTGCAGCCAAGGCCAATATAACCTTCCTGAGGTAAAAACAGAAAATGTTGGAAATTCTCAGCAGGTCAGGCAGCATCTGTGGGAGAGAAACAGAGTTAACATTTCAGGTCGATGACCTTTCATCACAACAGACCTCTTACAAATGTTTACCATAGAAACATGGAAGATAGGAGCAGGAGTAGGCCATTTGGCCCCTCGAGCCTGCTCCGCCATTCAATGCGATCATGGCTGATCATTCAAATTCAGTACCCTGTCCCTGCTTTCGCCCCATATTCCTTGATCCCTTAAGCCTTAAGAAATATATCCAACTCCTTCTTGAATATATTTAATGAATTGGCCTCTACTGCCTTCTGTGGTAGAGAATTCCATAGGTTCAACACTCTCTGGGTGAAGAAATTCCTCCTCATCTCTGTCCTAAATGGCTTACCCCTTATCCTTAGTCTGTGACCCCAGGTTCTGGACTCCCCGGCCATCGGGAACATCCTTCCTGCATCTAGTCTGTCTAGTCCTGTTAGAATTTTATAAGTTTCAATGAGATCCCCTCTCATTCTTCTAAACTCCAGCGAGTAGAAGCCCAATTGACCCAATCTCTCCTCATACGTCATTCCTGCCATCCCAGGTATCAGACTGGTGAATCTTTGCTGCACTCCTTCCATGGCAAGAACATCCTTCCTCAGATAAGGCGACCAAAACTGCACACAATACTCAAGATGTGGTCTCACCAAGGCCCTGTACAACTGCAGCAAGCCATCCTTGTTCCTGTACTCAAACCCTCTCACAACGAAGGCCAACATACTATTTGCCTTCTTAACCGCCTGCTGCACCTGCATGCTTACCTTCAGCGACTGGTGCACAAGGATGCCCAGGTCTCGTTGCACTTCCCCTTCTCCCAATCTATTGCCATTCAGATAATAATCTGCCTTCCTGTTTTTGACACCAAAGTGGATAACCTCGCATTTATTCACGTTATATTGCATCTGCCATGCTTCTGCCCAATCATCCAACTTGTCCAAATCATACTGGAGTTTCTCGGCATCCTCCTCACAGCACACATGCCCACCCAGCTTTGTGTCGTCTGCCAACTTGGAGATATTACATCTAGTTCCCTCGTCCAGATCATTAATATATATTGTGAATAGCTGGGGTCCAAGGACCAATCTCTGCGGTACCCCACTAGTCACTGCCTGCCACTCGGAAAAAGAGCTGTTTATTCCAACTCTTTGCTTTCTGTCTGCCAACTAGTTCTCTATCCAAGTCAATACCTTGCCCCCAATCCCATGTGCCTTAACTTTACACGCTAATCTCTTATACGCCACCTTATCGAAAGCCTTCTGAAAGTCCAAATACACTACATCCACTGGTTCTCCCTTATCTATTTTACCAGTTACATCCTCAAAAAATTCCAGTAGATTAGTCAAGCACGATTTACCTTTTGTAAATCCATGTTGACTTTGTCCGATCCTGTCACTGTTTTCCAAGTGCTCTGCTATTACATCTTTTATAATGGACTCTTGCATTTTCCCCGCTATCGATGTCAGGCTTACTGGTCTGTAATTCCCCATTTTCTCTCTACCACAGTGGGGTAACATTAGCTACCTGCCAATCCATGGGTACTGTTCCAGAGTCTATCGAATTTTGGAAGACGACCAGCAATGCATCTACTATTTCTAGGGCCACTTCCTTAAGTACCCTAGGATGTAGATTATCAGGCCCTGGGGTTTTATCGGCCTTCAATCCCGTCAATTTCTCTAACACCATTTCCCTACAAATACTGATTTCTATCAGTTCCTCCCTCTCATTAGACCCTATGTTCCCCGACATCTCTGGGAGGTTATTTGTGTCTTCCTTTGTGAAGACAGAACCAAAGTATGTATTTAATTGGTCAGCCATTTCTTTGTTCCCCATTATAAACAAAACGGTTGTATATTGTGGTTCTAACTAGTGTTCAGGCTAATGTATGGGTGAGCTTATTAGTGACAGTCTCTGGCACCGCATTAATAAAGATTCCATTTGTTTAGATGGCAACTATTATTATTAGTTAATGAAACAACACTGTACAATTGGAACTTCCATCCAGAATATGGGGAACCTGGTACTTGCCCACTGATATCCAAGTACATTTCCTCCAAATCTTTCTGAGCTTCTAGCAACCACCTGAGTCAACACTTGTAAGAGGTCTGTCCTTTATTACAGTTATCTCCAGGTGGCACGGTGATGTTATGTGACATAATAAAAGAGTAAGCTAACTTTGAACATCAATGCCACGAGATTCTCAGAGTCTGATATGAATTTCAGAACCAGCAAAGGATAAATAGTTTCCTGTTGCTGATCAGAAGTTAACACTTCATAAAGCAAACAATCCTGATAACAGTTTCTTTAAACAGATGCAATTTGTTTACCCGCTGAATACTGCAAGGAACAGATTTAATGTTCTCTCTGCCGCACTGTCCCAAAGCAATTTTCCCAAAGTATACCGTGTAAAATCTGAGAAGAATAAAAAAGCTGTGAATGTCGGAAAGCAGAAACAAAACTAGGGAATGACCAGATAATCTGTTTTTAGTGATGTTGGTTAAGGGATAAATGGTGGACAGGACACCTGGAGAACTCCCCTGCTCTTCTTCAATTAATGCCAAGTGATTTTTACATCTACCTAAGAGGGCATAAAAGCCTATTACCTCAGGTTTCTGAAATGACTCCCCATCCTCCAATGCATTCAATTCAAAACTGTTGTCCTTGTCCATAATTCACTCATGGCCTTGCCCCATCTTTACACAGTGTTACATAGAATCTACAGCACAGAAACAGACCATTTGGCCCAACTCATCTATGCCAGTGTTTATACTCCATATGGGCCTCCTCCCACTCTATTCATCAACTTCTATTGATACTTTTAGTAATTTATGTATCTGAAATTCCCAAATCTCTTAGCTCTTCTATCCCATTCAGTTTTTACCTTCCATGTAATTAGTGGCCTCCTTATTCCTCCTACCAAAAGGAACCACAGCACACTTTACTATATTGAATTTAATTTGCCATCTATCCACCAACTCTGCAAGCCTGTTTATGTCTTCCTGTATTTTGGTGCAGTTCTCCACATTATTAGTTGTGTCCTCAATTTGGTATCATCTGCAAATTTCGACACCGTACCTCCAATTTCTGAGTCCAACTCATTTTTGTATATGGTGAACAATTGTTCCCAGCATGGATCCCTTACTTCCCACTTTCTGCCAGTCCCTTAAACTCTACCCTTTATTTTTATGTTTAATATCCATATTTCAATCTACCTGGCCCCTGACTCCACACGCCCTGACCTTTGTCATGAATCCCTTATGTGGCACCTTATCAAAGGCCTTTGAAAAGGCATTATTACATCCGTTGTAGTGCCCTTGTTTACACTTTCTGTTATTTCTTCAAAGAATTCAATAAGTTGATTAAATATGACCTTCCTCTTATCTTTGCAATACCCTCCACTCCTGTATCACCTTATAAGTGTTCTGTTCCCTTGACTCTGGCATCTATCCGACAATGTGGAAAATGGCCCAGGTATGTCCTGTCCACAAAAAGCAGGACAAATCCAATCTGGCCAATTGCCGGCCCATCAGTCTACTCGCAATCATCAGCAAAGTCATGGAAGGTGCCATCGACAGTGCTATCAAGTGGCACTTACTCACCAATAACCTGCTCACTGATGCCCAGGTTGGGATCTGCCAGGACCACTCGGCTCCCGACCTCATTACAGCCTTGGTCCAAACATGGACAAAGGAGCTGAATTCCAGAGATGAGGTGAAAGTAACTGCCCATGACATCAAGGCAGCATTTGCCCAAGTGTGGCATCAAGGAGCCCTCGTAAAACTGAAGACAATGGGAATCAGGGGGAAAATGCTCCACTGGCTGGAGTCACACCTAGCACAAAGGAAGATGGTTGTAGTGATTGAAGGTCAATTATCACAGCCCCAGGACATCGCTGCAGGAGTTCCTCAGGGCAGTGTCCTAGGCCCAACCATCTTATAGAGCCATAGAGTCATAGAGTTAGACAGCACAGAAAGAGGTCCTTCGGCCCATCATGTCCGCGCCAGCCATCAAGCCCTATCTATTCTAATCCCATTTTCCAGCATTTGGTCCGTAGCCTTGTATGCTATGGCGTTTCAAGTGCTCATCTAAATGCTTCTTGAATGTTGTGGGGGTTCCTGCCTCTACCACCCTTTCAGGCAGTGAATTCCAGATTCCAACCACCTTCTGGGTGAAAAAGTTTTTCCTCAAATCCCCTCTAAACCTCCTGCCCCTTACCTTGAAACTATGCCCCCTGGTTATTGGCCCCTCTACTAAGGGGAAAAGTTCCTTTCTATCTACCCTATCTATGCCTCTCATAATTTTGTACACCTCAATCAGGTCCCCTCTCAGCCTTCTCTGCTCTAAGGAAAACAACCCCAGCCTGTCCAGTCTCTCTTCATAGCTGAAGCGCTCCAGCCCAGGTAACATCCTGGTGAATCTCCTCTGCACCCTTTCCAATGCAATCACATCCCTCCTATAGTGTGGTGACCAGAACTGCACACAGTATTCCAGCTGTGGCCTAACTAGTGATTTGTACAGCTCCATCATAACCTCCCTGCTCTTATATTCTATGCCTCAGCTGATGAAGGCAAGTATCCCATATGCCTTTTTAACCACCTTATCTACCTGTCCTGCTGCCTTCAGGGATCTATGTACATGCACACCAAGGTCCCTTTGATCCTCTGTCCTTCCTAGGGTCCTACCATTCATTGTGTATTCCCTTGCCTTGTTAGTCCTCCCAAAATGCATCACCTCACACTTTTCAGGGTTAAATTCCATTTGCCACTGTTCTACCCATCTAACCAACCCATCTATATCATCCTGTAGCCTGAGGCTTCCCTCCTCGCTATTTACCACTCCACCAATTTTCGTGTCATCTGCGAACTTACTGATCATACCTCCTACATTCATATCTAAATCATTAATGTACATTACAAACAGCACTGATCCCTGCAGTACACCACTGGACACAGGCTTCCAGTCAGAAAAACAACCTTCGACCATCACCCTCTGCCTCCTGCCACTAAGCCAATTTTGGATCCAATGTGCCAATTTGCCCTGGATCCCATGGGCTCTTACCTTCTTAACCAGTCTCCCATGTGGGACTTTGTCAAAAGCCTTACTGAAGTCCATGTAGACTACATCAACTGCACTACCCTCATCCACGCACCTAGTCACCCCCTCAAAAAATTCAATCAAATTGGTTAGACATGATCTCCCCCTGACAAAGCCATGCTGACTATCCTTGATTAATCCTTGCCTCTCCAAGTGGAGACTAATTCTGTCCCTCAGAATTTTTTCCAATAATTTCCCTACCACTGATGTTAGGCTCACTGGCCTGTAATTCCTTGGTTTATCCCTACTACCCTTCTTGAATAATGGTACTACGTTAGCTGTCTTCCAGTCCTCTGGCACCTCCCCTGTGGCCAGAGAGGTTCTGAAAATGTGTGTCAGAGCCCCTGCAATCTCCTCCCTTGCCTCACACAGCAGCCTGGGATACATCTCGTCAGGGCCTGGGGATTTATCCACTTTTAAGCCCCCTAAAACCGCTAGTACCTCCTCCCTCTCAATACTAATTTGTTCAAGTATATCGCAATCCCCCTGCCTGATTTCTATGCCTAAATCGTCCTTCTCCATAGTGAACACAGATGCAAAATATTCATTTAAAACCTCACCCACATCTTTCGGCTCTACACACAGGTTGCCACTTTGGTCCCAAATGGGCCCTACTCTTTCCCTGGTTATCCTCTTGCCCTTAATATGCTTATAAAACACCTTGGGATTTTCCTTTATTTTACCCGCCAGTGTTTTTTCATGCCCCCTCTTCGCTCTCCTAATTTCTTTTTTAAGTACCCCCCTGCACTTTCTATACTTCTCTAGGGCTTCCACTGTTTTTAGTCCTTTGTATCTGCCAAAAGCCTCCCTTTTTTTCCTAATCCATTCTTGTATATCCCTTGACATCCAGGGTTCCCTGGGTTTGTTGGTCCCACCCTTGACCTTTACGGGAACATGTTGACGTTGTACTCTCTCTTTTTCCTTTCTGAAAGACTCCCACTGCTCAGATGTGGATTTGCCTACAAGTAGCTGATCCCAGTCCACTTTGGCTAGATCCTGCCTTATCATATTAAAACCAGCCTACCCCCAATTTAAAACCTTTATTTCCAGTCCATTTTTGTCCTTTTCCATGACTACCTTAAATCTCACCAAATTATGGTCACTGTCACCAAAATGCTCTCCTACTGACACTTCTACCACTTGCCCGGCTACATTTCCTAGAATTAGGTCCAGTACCGTACCCTCTCTTGTAGGACTTTCTACATGCTGGCTCAAAAAGCTCTCCTGGATGCACTTTATGAATTCTACACCCTCTAAGCCTTTCACACTCTGGCTATCCCAGTTAATATTGGGGAAGTTGAAATCCCCTACTATTATTTCTACACTTCTCTGACATTACATAAGAACATAAGAAATAGGAGCAGGAGTAGGCCAATCGGCCCCTTGAGCCTGCTCCGCCATTCAATAAGATCATGGCTGATCTGATCCTAACCGCCAATCCACTATCACAGAACCATCTCCTGAATCTAACAGAATTAGACACACGAAATAGGAGCTGGATCAGGCTACACGGCCCCTGGGCCCGCTCCGCTACCCACAGGGCCATGACCGATCCGAACCTAGGCTCATGTCCAAATTCCTGCCCGCTCCCCATAACCCTTAATTCCCTTTACTTCTAAGAAACTGTTTATTTCTGTTTTAAATTTATGTAATGATGTAGCTTCTACAGCTTTTTGGGGCAGCATATTCCATGAACCTACCACCCTCTGAGTGAAGTAGTTCCTCCTCATCTCAGTTTTGAAAGAGCAGCCCCTTATTCTAAGACTATGCCCCCTAGTTCTAGTTTCACCCATCATCGGGAACATCTTCCCCGCATCCACCCGATCCGACCCCTTCACAATCTTATATGTTTCAATAAGATCGCCTCTCATTCTTCTGAACTCCAATGAGTAGAGTCCCAATCTACTCAACCTCTCCTCATATGTCCATCCCCTCATCCCCGGGATTAACCGAGTGAACCTTCTTTGTACTGACTCGAGAGCAAGTATGTCCTTTCTTAAGTATGGACACCAAAACTGTACGCAGTATTCCAGGTGCGGCCTCACCAATACCTTGTACAACTGAAGCAATACCTCCCTATTTTTATATTCTATCCCCCTAGCAATGAAAGCCAACATTCCATTGGCCTTCTTAATCACTTGCTGCACCTGCATACTAACCTTTTGAGTTTCGTGCACCAGGACCCCCAGATCCCTTTGTACTTCAGTACTTTCCAGTTTCTTGCCATTAAGATAATAACTTGCTCTACGATTTTTCCTGCCAAAGTGCATAACCTCACACTTTCCAGTATTGTATTCCATCTGCCAAATCTCTGCCCACTTACTTAGCCTGTCGATGTCCCCTTGCAGGTTTTTTATGTCCTCCTCACTCACTACTTTCCCTCCCATCTTAGTATCATCTGCAAACTTTGATATGTTACACTCGGTCCCCTCCTCCAAATCGTTAATATAGACTGTAAAGAGTTGGGGACCCAGCACTGACCCCTGCGGAACACCACTAGTTACTGATTGCCAGTCTGAGAATGAACCATTTATCCCAACTCTCTGCCTTCTGTTAGATAGCCAATCCTCTATCCATGCCAGAATATTACCCCCAATCCCGTGATTTTTTATCTTAAGCAATAATCTTTTGTGTGGCACCTTGTCAAATGCCTTTTGGAAGTCTAAATACACTACGTCCATTGGTTCCCCTTTATCCACCCTATACGTTACTTCCTCAAAGAACTCCAGCAAATTTGTCAAACATGACTTCCCCTTCATAAAACCATGCTGACTTTGTCCTATTAAATTATGATTATTCAAATGTCCTGTTACTGTCTCCTTAATAATGGACTCCAAAATTTTACCTACCACAGATGTTAGGCTAACCGGTCTATAGTTTCCAGCCTTCTGTCTACTGCCCTTTTTAAATAAGGGTGTTACATTAGCAGTTTTCCAGTCTGCCGGGACCTTTGCTGAGTCCAGGGCGTTTTGGAAAATTATTACCAATGCATCCACAATCCCTACCGCCACTTCCCTCAAGACCCTAGGATGTAAGCCATCAGGTCCAGGTGATTTATCCGCCTTGAGTCCCATTATTTTACCGAGTACCACTTCCTTAGTGATTTTGATCGTGTTTAGCTCCTCCCCCCCTTTAGCCCCCTGTTTGTCCAGTGTTGGGATATTCTTAGTGTCTTCTACTGTAAAGACTGATGTAAAATATTCATTCAGTGTTTTTGCCATCTCCATATTTCCCACCATTAATTTCCCGGTCTCATCCTCTAAGGGACCAACATTTACTTTAGCCACCCTTTTTCTTTTTATATAACTATAAAAACTCTTACTATCTGTTTTTATATTTTTTGCTAATTTACTTTCATAATCTATCTTCCCTTTCTTAATCAATCTTTTTGTTATTTTTTGCTGTCTTTTAAAGTTTTCCCAATCCTCTATCCTCCCACTAGATTTGGCTACCTTATATGCCCTTGTTTTTAGTCGAATACTATCCTTAATTTCTTTACTTAGCCACGGATGGCTGTCTTTTCTTTTATACCCTTTTCTTCTCAGTGGAATATATATTTTTTGGAAGTTGTAAAATAACTCCTTGAATGTACACCACTGATCATGTATCTTCTTACCCTTTAATCTATTTTCCCAATCCACTCTACTCAATTCCGCTCTCATACCTTCATAGTCTCCTTTATTCAAACTTAGCACGCTTGTTTGAGATCCAACCTTCCCACCCTCTAATTGAATATGGAATTCAACCATGTTATGGTCACTCATTCCAAGGGGGTCCTTTACTAGGACATTTTTAATTAATCCCGTCTCGTTACACAGGACCAGATCTAAGGTTGCTTGCCCCCTGGTCAGTTCAGTTACATACTGCTCAAGAAACCCATCCCTAATACACTCAATGAACTCATCCTCAAGGCTGCTCTGCCCAATTTGATTTGTCCAATTAATATGATAGTTGAAATTCCCCATAATTATAGATGTTCCCTTATTACAAGCCTCAACTATTTCCTGATTGATACTCCGTCCAACAGAGTTGCCACTGTTTGGAGGCCTATAGACTACGCCCACTAGTGTTTTTTCCCCCTTATTATTCCTTACCTCCACCCAAACTGTTTCATTATCCTGATCTTTTGACCCAATATCATTTCTCTGTATTACAGTGATTCCTTCCTTTATTAACATAGCCACCCCACCTCCCCTTCCTTCCTGCCTGTCCTTCCTGATCGTTAAATAACCTGGTATGTTTAATTCCCAGGCATTGTCACCCTGCAGCCATGTTTCTGTAATGGCCACAAGATCATACCCAAATGTAGTTATTTGTGCCATTAACTCATCTATTTTGTTACGAATGCTACGTGCATTCAGATAGAGAACTTTCAAAGATGTTTTGTGACACTTAGTTCCTGCTTTTACCCTTTTTATTACTTTACCTTTTACTCCATACCTTCTGCCCCTTCCTAACACGCTCTGGTTTTTAATTTCCCCACTGCTACCTAAGTCTATTACCTTCTCTGTTGTCATTTTTATTATTTGCTCTCTAGGAACCTCCCCCCCACTAGTTAGTTTAAAGCCCTCTCTACAGCCCTAGTTATATGACCCGCCAGGACTCTAGTCCCAGCACTGGCCAAGTGAAGCCCATCCCAACGGAACAGCTCCCTCCTGCCCCAGTACTGGTGCCAGTGTCCCAGGAAGCAAAACCCATTTCTCCCACACCAGTCTTTGAGCCACGCATTTAACTCTCTAATTTTATTTGTCCTAGCCAAATTCGCTCGTGGCTCAGGTAATAATCCAGAGATTATTACCCTTGTGGTTCTGCTTTTTAATTTGGCCCCTAGCTGCTCAAACTCCCTCAGCAGAACCTCCTTCCTTGTCCTATCTATGTCGTTGGTACTAACATGGACCACGACAACTGGATCCTCCCCCTCCCACTCCATGTTTCTCTCCAGTCCAGAGGAGATGTCCTTAACCCTGGCACCGGGCAGGCAACACAGCCTTCGGGACTCTCGCTCTCGGCTGCAAAGAACTCTATCTATCCCCCTAACGATACTATCCCCTACCACTACAACATTTCTTTTAACTCCCCCCACTTGAATGGCCCCCTGCTCCACGGTGCTGTGGCCAGGTTGCTCATCCTCCCTGCAGTCCCTGCTCCTGTCCCCACAGGGAGTAAGAGCCTCGAACCTGTTGGACAAGTGCAAGGGCTGCGGCTCCTCCAACACTACCTCCTGGATCCCCGTACCTGCCTCACTTCTAGTCACACCATCCTGACCCTGGCCACGGACTACATTTGAATTAAGTAATCTCATTGGTGTGACTACCTCGTGATACACAGAGTCCAGGTAACTCTCCCCCTCCCTGATGTGTCTCAGTGTTTGAAGCTCGGTCTCCAGCTCTTCAACACGGAGCCGGAGTTCCTCAAGCAGCCAACACTTACTGCAAATGTGATCACCGAGAGAATCAATGGTGTTCACCAGCTCCCACATATTTCAGCAGCAACACATCGCCTGATCTCCCATTCTATGTAATTAATTAAATTTATTAATGTTATTCTTAAATATCCTCTGCCCCGATTCTAGATGGTGTATATCACACCTTAGAAACTATGGGCTAGATTTTCAGTTGCTTGCGCCAGCAGTTAGCGCCTTAAGAGAAGTGATTTTCGGGCGCTATGCGTGTAGCGCCCGGGCGCAGCGCAGTTTGCGCCCCGCCCCAAATTAAGTTGCCCGTTAGCGCCGGCGCAAAGTTTAGCGGCCGCCCGGATGCGCGCGCAGAAAATTACGTCACATCCTCGTGCAACGCCCTTTGGCCGCCCCGAATACAAACTTCAGTCGGACCGCCCGATTGTGCGGCTGGCGTCCAGAGCGTTTGTAAAATGGAACGCAACACACCCTGGGGAGCGCAAATTAAAGGGCCCTCCTCCTGCACTATAATGGAAGGACCCAGTCTGTTGTGAATGGTGTATTTATGTTTTCCTCCTCCTCCTCCTCCTCCTCCTCGTCTTTCCCCCCCCCCCCCCCCAGACTCTGCGTTTGCAAAAAACACATGCACCCTTCCCCTTTAAGAGCTCACTGGCACCAGAGTGTCTGCCGTGCGCTGCGCCCGAGCTCGGGCGCAGCGCTCTGCACCGCCGGCTTAGCGCCTAAAGATAGTAGTGGAACGCCTCTTTTAGCACTCCACCAACCTCTTAGGGCGAAGCCACTGAATTTCCGGCAACGGGGCGCTACTTTGGGGCGGGCGCTAACTTCGGGCGGGCGCTAAGGTTAGCGCCCCAAAACTGTCTATACTGAAAATCTAGCCCTATAAACCAAAGAGATTTAAGCTTAAAAGGGAGAAACACTCACCAACCAATCACTTACCCGCTTTCTGGTGACGTCACACTTGGATTACTTTTTACCTCTCTCCTTCCCTCCGAGTTCAGAGACTGGTACACCTTACCTGGTCTCTGGGGACTTTTATACCCCGCTCTGCCGCTCGAGATTCCCGCCGACACTGTGAGGCCTTACCTGGTCTCTGGGGACTTTTACAGCCCCGCTCTGCCGCTCGAGATTCCCGCCGACACTGTGAGGCCTTACCTGGTCTCTGGGGACTTTTACAGCCCTGCTCTGCGGCTCAGGTTTCCCGCCGACGCTGTGAGACCTTACCTGGTCTTTGGGGACTTTTATACCCCGCTCTGCCGCTCAGGTTTCCCGCCGACGCTGTGAGGCCTTACCTGGTCTTTGGGGACTTTTATACCCCGCTCTGCCGCTCAGGTTTCCCGCCGACGCTGTGAGGCCTTACCTGGTCTCTGGGGACTTTTATACCCCGCTCTGCCGCTCAGGTTTCCCGCCGACACTGTGAGACCTTACATATCTGTTCCTCTATCTCCCCCTGACTGTTTGGGGGCCTATAGTACACTCCCAGCAATGTGCTTGCCCTCTTTTTGTTGTTAAGTTCTACCCATATGGCCTCATTAAAGGAACCTGCTAAGATAGCATCCCTCCTTACAGCAGTAATTGACTCCTTGATTAATATTGCGACACCCCCTCCTCTTTTACACCCCCCTCTGTTTTGCCTGAAGATTCTATACCCCGGAATATTGAGCTGCCAGTCCTGCCCCTCCCTCAACCATGTCTCTGTGATAGCAACAATATCATACTCCCATGTGTTCATCAACACCTTCAATTCATCTGCCTTACTTGCAAGACTCCTTGCATTAAAATAAATGCCATCCAGCCTTGCCATACTCCCTTGTGCTGTTACATATTTGCTCTGCGTTCTAGGCTGACTTGTTTTTTCCTCTATATTTGGCTGTGCATCACCCCCTACTTTCGCTCCACTCCGTATCCCATCCCCCTGCCAAGTTAGTTTAAACCCCCCTCCCCCAACAGTACTCGCAAACCTCCCCGCAAGGATGTTGGTCCCGCTCCGGTTCAGGTGCAACCCGTCCGACTTGTACAGGTCCCACCTTCCCCAGAAGCAGACCCAGTGATCCAGGAAACTAAAGCCCTCCCTCCTGCACCAACTCTTTAGCCACGCATTCATCTGCTCTATCCTCCTATTTCTATACTCACTAGCATGTGGCACTGGGAGTAATCCAGAGATTACAACCTTTGAGGTCCTGCTTTTTAATCTGCTACCTAACTCCCTAAATTCTTGTTGCAGGACCTCATCCCTCTTTCTACCCATGTCTTTAGCACCAATGTGAACCACTGTTCATCTTCCCCCTTCAGAATGTCCTGCAGCCATTCAGTGACATCCTTGACCCTGGCACCAGAGAGGCAACATACCATCCTGGTGTCACGTCTGCGGCCACAGAAACGTCTATCTGTTCCCCTTACGATAGAATCCCCTATCACTGTTGCTCTCACTCTTTTTCCACCCCTCCTGTGCAGCTGAGCCACTCGTAGTGCCACGGACTTGGCTCTTGCTGCATTCCCCTGAGAAACCATCTCCCCCAGCAGTATCCAAAACGGAAAATCTGTCGGAGGGAGATGGACCCAGGGGACTCCCGCACTACCTTCCTAGTTCTTTTACTCTGTCTGGCGGTCACCCATTTCCTGTCTGCTTGTGCACTCTTTACCTGCGGTGTAACCACCTCGTTAAACGTGCTATCCATGAAGATCTTAGCTTCACGGAGGCTCCACAGTGACTTCAGCTGCAGCTCCCGTTCCGAAATGTGGATTTCGAGTAGCTGCAACTGGAGACACTTCCTGCACATGTGTTCGCCCTGGATACCTAAAGTTTCCCTGACTTAAGAACATAAGAACATAAGAAGTAGGAGCAGGAGTAAGCCATACGGCCCCTCGGGCCTGCTCCGCCATTCAATAGGATCATGGCTGAACCGAATCTAGACTCACATCCACTTCCCTGCCCTCTCCCCGTAACCCCTAATTCCCTTATCTGCTAGGAAACTGTCTATCTCCATTTTAAATTTATTTAATGTTGCAGCTTCCGCAGCTCTCTGGGGTAGCAAATTCTATAGATTTACTACCCTCTGAGTGAAGAAGTTTCTCCTCATCTCAGTTTTGAAAGGGCAGCCCCTTATTCTTAGATTATGCCCCATAGTTCTAGTCTCACCCATCAGTGGAAACATCCTCACCGCATCCACCCGATCAAGCCCCCTCACAATCTTATATGTCTCGATAAGATCGCCTCTCATTCTTCTGAACTCCAATGAGTAGAGTCCCAACCTACTCAACCTTTCCTCATACGTCAACCCCCTCATCTCCGGAATCAACCGAGTGAACCTTCTCTGAACTGCCTCGAGAGCAAGTACATCATTTCTTAAATATGGAAACCAAAACTGCACGCAGTATTCCAGGTGTGGCCTCACCATCTTTGTATCGTCGGCAAACTTGGATATGTTGCACTCGGTCCCTTCCTCCAAATCGTTAATATAGATTGTAAAGAGTTGGGGTCCCAGCACTGACCCCTGAGGAACACCACTAGTTACTGATTGCCAGCCCGAGAATGAACCATTTATCCCAACTCTTTGTTTTCTGTTAGATAGCCAATCTTCCACCCATGCCAGTATATTACCCCCAATCCCATGATTTCTTATCTTGATCAGTAATCTTTTGTGTGGAACCTTGTCAAATGCCTTTTGGAAGTCCAAATACACTACATCCACTGGTTCCCCTTTATCCACCCTGTATGTTACATCCTCAAAGAATTCGAGCAAATTTGTCAAACATGAATTCCCCTTCATAAAACCATGCTGACTCTGTCCTATTAATTTATGTTTATCCAAATGCTCTGTCACTGTTTCCTTAATAATGGACTCCAACATTTTGCCAACCACAGATGTTAGGCTAACTGGTCTATAGTTTCCAGCTTTTTGTCTACTTCCCTTCTTAAATAAGGGTGTTACATTAGCAGTTTTCCAATCTGCCAGGACCTTTCCTGAGTCCAGGGAGTTCTGGAAAATAATCAGCAATGCATCCACAATCCCTACCGCCACTTCTCTCAAGACCCTAGGATGTAGGCCATCAGGTCCGTGGGATTTATCCGCCTTAAGTCCCATTATTTTACTGAGCACCATCTCCTTAGTGATTTTAATCGTGTTTAGCTCCTCCCACCCCCCCATTGCCCCCTGTTTGTCCAGTGTTGGGATATTTTTAGTGTCCTCTACTGTAAAGACTGATACAAAATATTTGTTCAGCGTCTTTGCCATCTCCATGTTCCCCACCACTAGTTTCCCGGTCCCATCTTCTAAGGGACCAACGTTCACTTTAGCCACCCTTTTTCTTTTTATATAGCTGTAGAAACTCTTGCTATCTGTTTTTATATTTTTTGCTAGTTTACTTTCATAATCTATCTTCCCTTTCTTAATTAATCTTTTAGTTATTGTATGCTGGCTTTTAAATGCTTCCCAATCTTCTATCCTCCCACTAGATTTGGCTACTTTATATGCCCTTGTTTTCAGTCGGATACTATCCTTTATTACTTTACTAAGCCACGGATGGCTGTCTTTTCTTTTATTCCCCTTTTTCCTCAGTGGAATATATTTATCTTGAAAGATGTGAAATAACTCCTTGAATGTAGACCACTGCTCTTGTACCATCTTACACTTTAATCTGTTTTCCCAGTCCACTTTAGTCAATTCTACGCTCATACCTTCATAGTCTCCTTTATTTAAGCTCAGTACGCTGGTTTGAGATCCAACTCTCTCATCCTCAAACTGAATTTGGAATTCAACCATATTATGGTCACTCATTCCAAGGGGATCCTTTACTAGGACATTTTTTATTAATCCTGTCTCATTACACAGGACCAGATCTAAGATTGCCTGCCCCCTGGTTGGTTCAGTTACATACTGCTCAAGGAACCCGTCCTTAATACACTCTATGAACTCTTCCTCAAGGCTGCCATGCCCAATTTGATTAGTCCAGTCAATATGAAAGTTAAAATCCCCCATGATTATAGCTGTTCCCTTATTACAAGCCCCAACTATTTCCTGATCTATACTCCGACCAACAGAGGTGCAACTGTTAGGAGGCCTATAGACTATGCACACTAGTGACTTTTCCCCCTTATTATTCCTTATCTCCACCCAAACTATTTCACTATCCTGATCCTTTGACCCAATATCATTTCTGACTATTGCAGTGATTCCATCCTTGATTAACATAGCAACCCCACCTCCCTTTCCTTCCTGTCTGTCCTTCCTAATTGTCAAATACCCTTGTATGTTTAGTTCCCAGTCATGATTATCTTGCAGCCATGTTTCCGTAATGGCCACCAGATCATACCCATGTGTAGTTATTTGTACCGTCAACTCGTCAATTTTGTTACGAATGCTGCGTGCATTCAGATAAAGAACTTTCAAATATGTTTTCTGACAATTTATTCCTGCTTTTACCCCTTTTACTACTTTACCTTTATCATTATACATTCTGTCCCTTCCTGACACGCTCTGGTTTTTAATTCCCCCACTGCTACCTTGCTCTATTGCCTTCTCCGCTGTCATTTTTATTTTTCGCTCTCTTAAAACCTCCCCCCCACTAATTAGTTTAAAGCCCTCTCTACAGCCCTAGTTATTCGATTCACCAGGACTCTAGTCCCAGCACTGGCCAAGTGAAGTCCGTCCCAACGGAACAGCTCGCTCCTATCCCAGTACTGATGCCAGTGTCCCAGGAAGCAAAACCCATTTCTCCCACACCAGTCTTTGAGCCACGCATTTAACTCTCTAATTTTATTTACCCTAGCCAAATTTGCAATTGGCTCAGGCAGTAATCCAGAGATTATTACCCTTGTGGTTCTACTTTTTAATTTGGCCCCTAGCTGCTCAAACTCCCTCAGCAGAACCTCCTTCCTTGTCCTATCTATGTCGTTGTTACCAACATGGACCACGACAACTGGATCCTCCCCCTCCCACTCCAAGTTTCTCTCCAGCCCAGAGGAGATGTCCTTAACCCTGGCACCGGGCAGGCAACACAGCCTTCGGGACTCTCGCTCTCGGCTGCTAAGAACTCTATCTATCCCCCTAACGATACTATCCCCTACCACTACAACATTTCTTTTATCTCCCCCCACCTGAATGGCCCCCCGCTCCACGGTGCTGTGGCCGGGTTGCTCATCCTCCCCGCAGTCCCCGTTCCCATCCTCACAGGGTGTAAGAGCCTCAAACCTGTTGGACAATAGCAAGGTCTGCGGCTCCTCCAGCACTACCTCCTGGATCCCCGTACCTGCCCACGTAGCACCGGAGGAGCACTCCACACTGCCGAGCTGCCCTGCTGTGTCCTATCCATAATTTACTCATAGAAACATTAGAAATATAGAAGATAGGAGCAGGAGTAGGCCATTCGGCCCTTCGAGCCTGCTCCGCCATTCAATGAGATCATGGCTGATCATCCAAATTCAGTACCCTGTCCCTGCCTTCTCCCCATATTCCTTGATCCCTTTAGCCTCAAGAAATATATCCAACTCTTTCTTGAATATATTTAATGAACTGGCCTCCATCGCCCTCTGTGGCAGAGAATTCCACAGGTTCACCACTCTCTGGGTGAAGAAATTCCTCCTCATTTCAGTCCTAAATGTCCTACCCCTTATCCTTAGACTATGACCCCTGGTTCTGGACTCCCCGGGCATCAGAAACATCCTTCCTGCATCTAGTCTGTCCAGACCTGACAGAATTTTATAGGTTTCGATGAGATCCCCTCTCAATCTTCTAAACTCCAGTGAGTATAAGCCCAATCGACACAATCTCTCCTCATACGTCATTCCTGCCATCCCAGGTATCAGCCTGGTGAATCTTCGCTGCACTCCCTCCATGGCAAGAACATCCTACCTCAGGTAAGGCGACCAAAACTGCACACAATACTCAAGGTGCGGTCTCACCAAGGCCCTGTACAACTGCAGCAAGACATCCTTGTTCCTGTACTTGAACCCTCTTGCTACGAAGGCCAACATACCATTTGCCTTCTTAACCTCCTGCTGCACCTGCATGCTTACCTTCAGCGACTGGTGCACAAGGACACCCAGGTCTCTTTGCACTTCCCCTTCTCCCAATCTATTGCCATTCAAATAATAATCTGCGTTCCTGTTTTTGCCACCAAAGTGGATAACCTCACATTTATCCACATTATAGTGCATTTGCCATGTTTCTGCCCAATCACCCAACCTGTCCAAATCGTACTGGCGTTTCCCGACATCCTCCTCGCAGCTTACCCTCCCGCCCAGCTTTGTGTCGTCTGCAAATTTGGAGATATTACATCCAATTCCCTTGTCCAGATCATTAATATATATTGTGAACAGCTGGGGTCCTAGGACCGATCCTTGCGGTACCCCACTAGTCACTGCCTGCCACTCGGAAAACGACCCGTTTATTCCAACTCTTTGCTTTCTGTCTGCCAACCAGTTCTCTATCCAAGTCAATACCTTGCCCCCTTTACTTCCTTTACATTAAAGAATATTAAATACACTAGGGACCTTACTTCCCTTTAAACACCACTTACTCTAAACTAGAGACCTTGCTTTGACTTTAACGACTGGACTGTAGAAATACTCACCAGGTCCTAATTACCAATGAGCTTGTTCCCTGGTTGTGACGTCACTTTAGCTGTTTCGCATTTGTGGTTGTTTGACAGCTCCTGCTCTTGGACACTTTCCTTGGTGTAAAGTAAGAAACAATTCCTACAGGGTGAAAAGTTAGGAAAAACAAAGGCGAAGCAAGGGAGCTCCTCCTTCCACTCCTCACATAACCCCCTGACTCACCCAAAGTTTAAACCGCACTTCAGCTGCTTCATCAATGACCTTCCCTCCAACATAAGGTCAGATATGGGGATGTTCACTGATGACTGCACCACGTTCAGCACCATTTACAACTCCTCAGATAATGAAGCAGTCCATGCCCGCATGCAACAAGACCTGGATGACATTCAGGCTTGGGCTGATAAGTGGCAGGTAACATTTGCACCACAGAAGTACCAGGCAATGACTATCTCCAACAAGCAAGAGTCCAACCACCACCCCATGACATTCAACGGCATTACCATCACCGAATCACCCACCATCAACATCCTGGGCGGTCACCATTGACCAGAAACGTAACTGGACCAGCCACATAAATACTGTGGCAACAAGAGCAGGGTATTCTGCGGCGAGTGTCTCACCTCCTGACTCCCCAAAGCCTTTCCACTATCTACAGGGCACAAGTAAGGAGTATGATGGAATACTCTCTGTTGTGTCGGAACCTTTCTACCTAGACACAATTTAGGACTCAGAACTCAGAGATTCAAACATGAAGTGCTTTATTGGAAGGAAAGGAAGTTCTGGCAAGTTCCGAACAAAGAGAGCTAAACTTAACCGAGAGAATACCCAACCATTTATCTCCTGTGACAGCGCCACCACAGGTGGGAGGAGAACACACAATAGAACACACAATACATAACATTTCCTCCCCTCTTAAATGGAAGGTCCACATTATTCCTCAATAGGTAAGTTACTTTCAATACACTCAACGAACCTAGGGTAGAGGTAGACTGCCTCAAACCCTGACTTTACCCTGGGGTTTATTCTGCCCCAGTCTTGTGGGTAAGTCACTAAGCCTACAGATCCAAGCGTCTTGGAGGCCGCCACTCTCTGACAGGATACCGGCGGTCATCGCTGGCTTCCACAGCAGTAGGCATTGACACAGGCCTGGATGGAGAAGGTGCCTGTGTCAGTTGAAAGTCAGGAGTTTGCACAGGTGGAACAGTCACTTTGACTTCCTGTGTTGGAGAAGAGCACTGTGGCAAAGGATGCTGGTTTGCTGTATCATTCGGAAACAGTTCAGGCCAACCAGCCGCTGGAGCCTCTGTGGCTGTCTCTGCTCCTAGCAACAGTTGATCTGTGTGTCTCCTCCAGACGACGTCCTCAGCAGTCTCAACCGTGTAAGACACAGGGCCCATCTGCGCGATCACCGTAGCAGGAACCCATTTCGGTCCAGTGTTGTAGTTTCGAGCTAGGACGTGCTCTCCCAGATGAAACCGTCTCTCCTTGGCTCTTTTCTCTCTCTTTTCAACTTGAGCTTGTTGTTGACGATGGACAACCTGCTCTGCCCTTGGAGGTTTGAGTAAGTCAAAACTTGTCCGCAACTGCCTCTTCATCATGAACGAAGCGGGGGAAGTTTTGGTTGTGGCATGCGGCTCATTCCCGTCGAACAACAGGAAGCTGTTCAGACGTTGGTGGATTGAGCCCTGACCTTGCGATGCCTTCAAGGCGTGCTTCAAAGTTTGCACGAACCTTTCTGCCTGGCCGTTAGTAGAGAGATGATAGGGCGCAGACCTGATGTGTTTGACACCATTCACATGCAGGAAGGTTACATAGATACATAGAAGATAGGAGCAGGAGCAGGCCATTCGGCCCTTCGAGCCTGCTCCGCCATTCAATGAGATCATGGCTGATCATCCAAATTCAGTACCTGGTCCCTGCCTTCTCCCCATATCCCTTGATCCCTTTAGCCTTAAGAAATATATCCAACTCTTTCTTGAATATACTTAATGAACTGGCCTCCACCGCCCTCTGTGGCAGAGAATTCCACAGGTTCACCACTCTCTGGGTGAAGAAATTCCTCCTCATTTCAGTCCTAAATGGCTTACCCCTTATCCTTAGACTATGACCCCTGGTTCTGGACTCCCCGGCCATCAGAAACATCCTTCCTGTATCTAGTCTGTCCAGGCCTGACAGAATTTTATAGGTTTCGATGAGATCCCCTCTCAATCTTCTAAACTCCAGTGAGTATAAGCCCAATCGACACAATCTCTCCTCATACGTCATTCCTGCCATCCCAGGTATCAGCCTGGTGAATCTTCGCTGCACTCCTTCCATGGCAAGAACTTCCTTCCTCAGGTAAGGCGACCAAAACTGCACACAATACTCAAGGTGTGGTCTCACCAAGGCCCTGTACAACTGCAGCAAGACATCCTTGTTCTTGTACTCGAACCCTCTTGCTACGAAGGCCAACATACCATTTGCCTTCTTAACCGCCTGCTGCACCTGCATGCTTACCTTCAGCGACTGGTGTACAAGAACACCCAGGTCTCTTTACACTTCCCCTTCTCCCAATCTATTACCATTCAAATAATAATCTGCCTTCCTGTTTTTGCCACCAAAGTGGATAACCTCACATTTATCCACATTATAGTGCATTTGCCATGTTTCTGCCCAATCACCCAACCTGTCCAAATCGTGCTGGAGTTTCACGACATCCTCCTCACAGCATACCCTCCCCCCCAGCTTTGTGTCGTCTGCAAATTTGGAGATATTACATCCAATTCCCTCGTCCAGATCATTAATATATATTGTGAACAGCTGGGGTCCTAGGACCGATCCTTGCGGTACCCCACTAGTCACTGCCTGCCACTCGGAAAACAACCCGTTTATTCCAACTCTTTGCTTTCTGTCTGCCAACCAGTTCTCTATCCAAGTCAATACCTTGCCCCCTTTACTTCCTTTAAATTAAAGAATATTAAATACACTAGGGACCTTACTTCCCTTTAAACACCACTTACTCTAAACTAGAGACCTTACTTTGACTTTAACGACTGGACTGTAGAAATACTCACCAGGTCCTACTTACCAATGAGCTCCTTCCCTGGTTGTGACATAACTTTAGCTGTTTTGCCTTTGTGGTTGTTTGACAGCTCCTGCTCTTGGACACTTTCCTTGGTGTAAAGTAAGAAACAATTCCTACAGGGTGAAAAGTTAGGAAAAACAAAGGCGAAGCAAGGGAGCTCCTCCTTCCTCTCCTCACATAACTCCCTGACTCACCCAAAGTTTAAAACGCACTTCAGCTGCTTCATCAATGACCTTCCCTCCAACATAAGGTCAGATATGGGGATGTTCACTGATGACTGCACAATGTTCAGCACCATTTACAACTCCTCAGATAATGAAGCAGTCCATGCCCGCATGCAACAAGACCTGGATGACATTCAGGCTTGGGCTGATAAGTGGCAGGTAACATTTGCACCACAGAAGTACCAGGCAATGACTATCTCCAACATGCAAGAGTCCAACCACCACCCCATGACATTCAACGGCATTACCATCACCGAATCACCCACCATCAACATCCTGGGAGGTCACCATTGACCAGAAACGTAACTGGACCAGCCACATAAATACTGTGGCAACAAGAGCAGGGTATTCTGCGGCGAGTGTCTCACCTCCTGACTCCCCAAAGCCTTTCCACTATCTACAGGGCACAAGTAAGGAGTATGATGGAATACTCTCTGTTGTGTCAGTACCTTTCTACCTAGACACAATTTAGGACTCAGAACTCAGAGATTCAAACATGAAGTGCTTTATTGGAAGGAAAGGAAGTTCTGGCAAGTTCCGAACAAAGAGAGCTAAACTTAACCGAGAGAATACCCAACCATTTATCTCCTGTGACAGCGCCACCACAGGTGGGAGGAGAACACGCAATAGAACACACAATACATAACATTTCCTCCCCTCTTAATTTCATATGTTCCCCCCCCCCGAAGATTAATTGGAGTTATTAAAGAAACCTTGGAGTGACTGTGTTTTAAAAATCCAGGGCCTCTCAAAATGGCTGCGGTCAGACACATAGCCAAAGGGCCTGCGGCATCCATATGGATTTTCTGATAGCTTCACAGACTGCATGTTTAATTTGAACAATGCAGTGAGGCAAGCTCAGTTGTATTCACGCCCTGAGGCAGGTTATCAATTGTTTGCCTACACAATCTAAGTTCGGGCGGAGATAGTCCCAGTTGCTTGAGGAACATTCAGAACAATTGAGGAACATTCAGAACAATTAAGGACATTCAGAAAACAATGGAAAGGCAGTTGTGGTACTGATCGGTGCCATCAACGTAAATGGGCCAAAATCAAGGTCCTTTTGTCTTACGTTTTCGAGCCCAAATCGGACAATGGAACGGACTGATGAGGCGCGATAATGACCCATTGCCGAGAGGATATAACTGGGGCGGCCCAGCACCTCTCTCTCTCTCTTTCTTCGCCTCGGCCCAGTGTCCTGTTTGTCTGCTAGCAACCAAGAAGGAAAACCATCTAGAAAGCATCGCAAGCACATTTCGACGGCAGCAGCGGGGCACAAGGGCCAGGTCTTTTCATCTGTTTCACCGGTGAGCATTATCTTTCTGGCCGCCACAAGACAACCTAGCTAGGTGTAAGGGTGGGAGTTAAAGGGGTATTACAAAATTGTGATTTTAGAATTTTTCCCTCGTTGTGTCCGTTTCTTCTCCCGTTAAGTGTAAAACTGTATTGCATCCATAGCGATTTCTTTTATCTTCTGTATAATACTGTTTTTCTTGTAGTGTTAGCTTTTCTAATTAATAAACATTGGTTTTCCTTGCACCAATCCACTGGTCTGTTCGTTTGTCCTTGTTACCACTCGATAAGTCCTGAGCTCAGAATCAGGAAGGGGAAAGCGATTCGCAACCGCACAGCGGGCAGGGCAGCTCAGGAAAACATAACTGGCTGACCTACAATAAGTCCCTGGAACAAAACCCCCTACAGAAATGGCAAGCCAGGTAGGAGGTCAGGCGAAAGTTTGTAACAAGGCAGACAGTGGTGCGGAGGAGGAATCTGCAATGGAGGAAAGGTTGTCTACCTATGTGTGCGGCAAGGTAAATATCGCGAAAAAGTGGGTGAGCGATATGTTAAAAGCCGAGCGTCCCCTAGAGGCAGCCGCCCAGTGGACGGCTAGTAAAGAGCACCGCACGGGCATTGAAAAAGCGGTATGGCTTATGTGTTATAAAAAGCAGGTTCTGATACTGGACCAAGCAGTGGCCAGTAAGGAAACTAAAATAAGGCATTTGTCCCGGGAGCTGCAGGAAAAGGTTGCAGCGGAAGGGAAGGTGCTAGTGGCCCTGGAGGCTGTAAGCCAGGAGAGGGCAGCGATGGTCCGGGACCATCGGGGGAAGGTAGAGCACATGGAAAGCCAGGCCGCTGAAGTGCAGCGTGAGCACCAGACCAGGGTAGAAAGGCTGGAAGGCAAGATAGCTGAGCTGGAGGGGAGCGCTAGGTTCAGGGCAGAACATGTAGAATATCAGGCAAGAGAATCCAGGGAGAAAGAGGGGAGATTAAAGACGGAGATTGGCTGCCTCACGGGGGAACTGAAGGCACAGGAGGAAAAAGTAGGCGAGGTAAAGGCAGCATATAAGCTGGCCTGCGCCCAGGTGTTTGAAGACGCAGATCATGGCCCCTGCAGGCAAGAAATAGAAAGCTTGAGCATGGCTTTAGCGAGGGCGAAGGGCATGGTATGCCTCATTAGCCAGAAGGCAGGCCAGTCGGATTTTACCGGCAACCCAAGCAGGGAAGTCCCACAGGCAGCTCCCAGAACGACACTGGTTAGGGAACCAGAGGTTTCACGGCCACCACCCATAGCCCCGAGTTTTCAGGAGGTCTGCCAGCAAGGGGGGGTGGAGGATGAAGCATTAGGGGAGACCCAGCAAGCCCTGGTAGAGAGACCGGGACCAGGACCAGTGTACCCCCTCCGACAACGGAGGTATGGCCCGCCCGCCGATGGCAAGGACCTAGGGGCCATGCAGAACCAGTTTGTAGTGCCGCATGGCACCCAACAGCTCAGGGCCATGGTTAACCATATCCCTAAGCTTACAGTGAAGGGAGACCCCTCTCTACACTTCCGTGAGATAGAGCAGGCAGCGTGCATTAATGACTGCGATGAAGCAGAACAAACAAAAATGTTGCTGTTTTCTCTGGGTAGTGACCTCCTCCAAACCTTATCAGATGAGTGCAAAAGGGGGCAGAAGGATTACGAGGAGTTAAGGGATGAGATATTGGAGGCCATGGGACTAAATGACGGGAGTCCGTTCGCCCGGGTGGAAAAAACGGTACAGCTCCCCGGGGAGTCCCCACAGGCGTTTGCAGACAGGCTGTGGCCAGTCTACCGGAGCGCATGCCCGGGAATGCCAGTGCGGGCATTCCTGAACAGAGATCAATTGGCCCATTGGCTCTGGTGTCTCACGACAAACTGCCTGCCCCAAATTCGAACTCAAGCTGCGGCCTGGTTTGACCCCCGAAGCCCCCTGACCACCGAAGAAACGGTGATCCGCCAGCTCACAGTAGCGTTTAGAAATATCAGGGGTATCGAGACGCCCCAACCCAAGGGGAAAGTCCACGAGGTTAAACCAGGGGCCCAGCATAAAAGGGAATGGCACCAGGAAGGGAATCGCCCCGCCCAGGCTAAGTTAAACTGCTATGGGTGCAGGAAGGATGGCCACTGGCGCAAAGATTGTAAAAACCCCTGGAAGGACACCAAGGGAAAGAACCCCCCAGCCCCAGCCGAAAAGGCAGCGACAGGGGAGGCAGAGACAGGAATTACCTCCGCTGCCATGGAGTCATTTTTGAGGCCATGCGATCTTTTATGGCCAGCCAGGGAAAAATAGCAGCCACTACCGGTGTGGTAGCTCCCTCAACCCCCTCTGACGAAGCCCCGCAATGACTGGAGCCTGCGCAGCCCGTCTACCTATGGAAGAGAAAAACTGCAGAGGGGCTGCAGCCGCAGGTCACACAGGCAGGACGAGCAGCCTGCGTGAGGGGAGGAGTTGTTCCGTCCACACGGGAGACTCCCCCATTGTTCTGGGACCCAGAAGGGGAGGAGCCGGAGGTCCTAGGTCCTGTCCCTGGTCACAGGAGAGGGGAGGAGCCGGAGGTCCAAGGTCCTGTCCCTGGTCACAGGAGAGGGGAGGAGCCGGAGGTCCTAGGTCCTGTCCCTGGTCACAGGAGAGGGGGGGAGCCAGCAAGGTTAGGTCCCGCCCCGGTTTTTAGGAAGGAAGCCGAGTCGGAGAACGAAGGTCCCACCCCCGACTGCGGTGAAGGGGAGGAGCCGGAGGTCTTAGGTCTTGCCCCTGAGTACAACATCAGAGAGGTGGCGTCTGGGGGCGGAGACTCTCGACCTGGAGTCCCAGGTAGCGGAGAGGTGCCTGCCGCTGACCCAGAGCCTAGGGAGGAGGAGCCCGAGGCAGGTAGCCCCACCCCCGACCCAGGTTTTGAACCTGGAGAGGAAAACTCCCAGCCACCGGCAGCAGGCAGCGAGGGGTTGCTTGTCCCCAGCTCAGACTTGGGAAGGGAGGAGCCACAGGGGAAAAGCCCCCAGCCAGTGAGGACTGTGACCCACAGCAAAGGTCCGCTCACCAGAGTAGCCCACCAATAGCACTTCCTAGGAGGTCCCCTCGGACACCCCAGCCTAGGAAGACACGGTCGCCGGCTCCCCAGTTTAAAGGGGCTACCTCCCGTGTTGAAGTTAAGTCGAAAGACAAAGGTCCTCAGCCAGCAGTCGCGGGCTGTGAAGGACCGGAAGTAAAGGTCAGTACAGCCATGCCGCAGGGAGCAGCCTGCAGCAGTCATGACAGAATTTGAGCTGGCCGCTCGGAGACGGGCGGCGGATGTATATAACTTTAGCAGTTAAGTTTGTAGTTTTAAGTTAGGATGTTTAGGTTAATTATAAGGTGTGGAACCGTAGTGTAATTTTAAGATGGAACCGTTCCAGTGTTGTCTACATGAGCCGAGGTCGAGGGACCCGCTCACACTTCACCCGAGCCAGGAAGCCTACAGGGAGCCCGGCTAGATGTTCTTTATCTTTTACAAGGAATTAAAAGGGAATGTTCGGAGGCGTGATCCTGCTCGCCCTGTCTGGGCTGAGCCTCGCGAGAAGGGGTGACACTGAGGACCACCACATCTTCGGATGCTCCGGAAAAACGGCGCCCCTAGCCCACGATGGGAGTGGCCTACGCGAGGCAGATGAAATCGCCTTGTACACTCACGAGGGGAGCTGACCCGGATGGCTGGGGTCAAATTCGACCCAGTACTCGAGCCAGACCGGTTTTTCATATGGGGAGACCTCCCTCCAGTGCCCGAGGATACGAATTGTCAACCCAAGGATTAGCGTCACCGTGGGAAAAGGAATATGTTTGTCATGTAAAGGCAACGTTCCCCTGGATAGGTGGTGGTGGCTTAGAAAATTAAGCAAGGATATGGGGAACCCCAGGGTAGAGTGGGAGAGGTTAGGGAATAACACCCACAGGACCATCACAGGGACCCAGGGAGGGTTAAGTGTGTGCTGGGACAAATGGTGGGAACCGGATCAGGGGATCTATGTCTGTATGTAGGGTTCAGAGAAGGTCTGCCCCACAGGCATTTCCATCATTTTCCGCAGCCAGTGGCAAGATAACGGGAGGGGGATGGATTGGGAATCGCGCCTGGACGCATGCGCGATCCCATACTCCCCAATCTCGGTTAATGCCACTGAATTAGTGACCCGTCCCTGACAGCCCCTGCCCAAGGCCCCGACGTCACAGACTGTAGCAGAGGGATGCCCCACCACCACCAAGGGACCAGGGAACAGCCTGGTGCTGATACCCACAGACTAGGTGTTGTATCAAGGGGTGCATTATGCGGTGGCCTCGGTGATTTTAAATCTCACAGAGGTGCACTTGCCCGCGTGGTGCCCTGCAGAGATGGCCAAACTATATCAAGCCCTGTTAAAAGAAACGTTTCAAAGGTTTTATGAAATCGATTTTTCGGAGGTCGATAAGACCAAATTATATACGCATAGCCACGAGGCTGGGGACTGGGTGGGGAGACAAAAGAGGGGTAGTGTTAACGATGTGTTAACGGGTTTTAATACGGGGTCTTCGGTCATTAATAGTTTAGATGACATTGAACTGCAGTCGCAGATCAACGGTTTAAAGGCCCAGTTAAAGAAGGTTTTGACTGATGAGAATAAGGTGGTGGGTTCGGAACTGCACGAAGACCAGGCCATGCTGAGGCCTACCCAGTCCCAGTGGACTGTGGGCGTTCCAACCACACCATCATAGGGATAGTTGTAAGGATGCCAGTCATGGGCGGGACGGCCCGACCTGCGCCGGTATACAGGGTGGAGAACATTGGAGTCATTCAGGGGGGTGCACACATTCGTTTTATAGCGGTCCCGCCCTACATCATAAAGTGGGAGCATGCTATGACGGGTACTGACCTCTCGGGGTGCCGTAGCCGGGGATCACACATAATCCAGTACTTGAACGCCTATTCAAATCCACAGTGCGGGTTCAGAGCTGCTGACGCGAAGCCTATAAACTGCACCATGGAAGCCATGGCACAAGGCCATGTCCCCCCACAGGTGGCGTATATAGGAGGTGGGACATACTGCGTCACCACAGCAGCGTCCCACTACCAGCACGGTCAGCACAGCTGGTGCGCGGTGAGTGACAGCAGTTTCTGTTTTAAACCCGAGGCAGAAGTTCAAGTGGCACAGTCACGAATTGTCCCCATCCCTGAACCATCAACTGTTCACCTCACTGTGAAAGAAAATTTCACCAACCTCCAAAAGTATGTAGCCCACTTTGGCTACCAGATCCCCCCTCTCCCAGAACACCTCGTTAAACTATTAAAAGCAGTAGTGGTTTCCCAAAAACACTTTTACATGCTGGAACAGAAGACTGTCCAGATAGGGGCTGATATTCTCAGTATTACGATGCCACCCTGGTGGGACATCTTTGAGAATATAGAGGTCCCCTCCTGGATTCGTCTGGCATCGCACATACTAGTAATCTGTCAGCTCGGGATCGTCCTCTACCTGGTTTGTGTCCAGTGTAGGAAAAGGAGTCCCGAGGTGGTAGTTAGAACACAAAGGGTATGGAAGGACCAGTATGCTCGGGTAGACGGAACACCCGTGTGAGTTCTGTGATGCATCACTTGCGAGTGATGGCAGCCTGTTTCATTATTTTAATAAAGAATGCATAGTATGTGAAATACTGTTTCATCCCAAGTGGTGCAGGGGTATTTGGACCCCTCCGTGCTGGGATTGTTGTAATTCAACCTTGTTTTCTATCCGAATGCCTGCCGTACACTGGGGCTCTCTCCAAGTAAGGGAATGTATGTGTCGAGGGATTGCGGATAGGTAACAAAGGGGAGGGTTGTTTGTGGCGGTCAGAAATTTTGCTCACCTTGAATGGACACTTCAAGCAAGTTTAAGTATCCACAGGGGGGACTGAAGGGATTCGCAAAAATTCATATGTTCCCCCCCCGAAGATTAATTGGAGTTATTAAAGAAACCTTGGAGTGACTGTGTTTTAAAAATCCAGGGCCTCTCAAAATGGCTGCGGTCAGACACATAGCCAAAGGGCCTACGGCATCCATATGGATTTTCTGATAGCTTCACAGACTGCATGTTTAATTTGAACAATGCAGTGAGGCAAGCTCAGTTGTATTCGAGCCCTGAGGCAGGCTATCAATTGTTTGCCTACACAATCTAAGTTCAGGCGGAGATAGTCCCAGTTGCTTGAGGAACATTCAGAACAATTGAGGAACATTCAGAACAATTAAGGACATTCAGAAAACAATGGAAAGGCAGTTGTGGTACTGATCGGTGCCATCAACGTAAATGGGCCAAAATCAAGGTCCTTTTGTCTTACGTTTTCGAGCCCAAATCGGACAATGGAACGGACTGATGAGGCGCGATAATGACCCATTGCCGAGAGGATATAACTGGGGCGGCCCAGCACCTCTCTCTCTCTCTCTTCGCCTCGGCCCAGTGTCCTGTTTGTCTGCTAGCAACCAAGAAGGAAAACCATCTAGAAAGCATCGCAAGCACATTTTGACGGCAGCAGCGGGGCACAAGGGCCAGGCCTTTTCATCTGTTTCACCAGTGAGCATTATCTTTCTAGCCGTCACAAGGCAACCTAGCTAGGTGTAAGGGTAGGAGTTAAAGGGGTATTACAAAATTGTGATTTTAGAATTTTTCCCTCGTTGTGTCCGTTTCTGCTCCCGTTAAGTGTAAAACTGTATTGCATCCATAGCGATTTCTTTTATCTTCTGTATAATACTGTTTTTCTTGTAGTGTTAGCTTTTCTAATTAATAAACATTGGTTTTCCTTGCACCAATCCACTGGTCTGTTCGTTTGTCCTTGTTACCATTTGATAAGTCCTGAGCTCAGAATCAGGAAGGGGAAAGCGATTCGCAACCGCACAGCGGGCAGGGCAGCTCAGGAAAACATAACTGGCTGACCTACAATAAGCCCCTGGAACAAAACCCCCTACACCATTGACCAGAAACGTAACTGGACCAGCCACATAAATACTGTGGCAACAAGAGCAGGGTATTCTGCGGCGAGTGTCTCACCTCCTGACTCCCCAAAGGCTTTCCACTATCTACAGGGCACAAGTGAGGAGTATGATGGAATACTCTCTGTTGTGTCGGTACCTTTCTACCTAGACACAATTTAGGACTCAGAACTCAGAGATTCAAACATGAAGTGCTTTATTGGAAGGAAAGGAAGTTCTGGCAAGTTCCGAACAAAGAGAGCTAAACTTAACCGAGAGAATACCCAACCATTTATCTCCTGTGACAGCGCCACCACAGGTGGGAGGAGAACACACAATACATAACATTTCCTCCCCTCTTAAATGGAAGGTCCACATTATTCCTCAATAGGTAAGTTACTTTCAATGCACTCAACGAACCTAGGGTAGAGGTAGACTGCCTCAAACCCTGACTTTACCCTGGGGTTTATTCTGCCCCAGTCTTGTGGGTAAGTCACTAAGCCTACAGATCCAAGCGTCTTGGAGGCCGCCGCTCTCTGACAGGATACCGGCGGTCATCGCTGGCTTCCACAGCAGTAGGCAATGACACAGGCCTGGATGGAGAAGGTGCCTGTGTCAGTTGAAAGTCAGGAGTTTGCACAGGTGGAACAGTCACTTTGACTTCCTGTGTTGGAGAAGAGCACTGTGGCAAAGGATGCTGGTTTGCTGTATCATTCGGAAACAGTTCAGGCCAACCAGCCGTTGGAGCCTCTGTGGCTGTCTCTGCTCCTAGCAACAGTTGATCTGTGTGTCTCCTCCAGACGACGTCCTCAGCAATCTCAACCGTGTAAGACACAGGGCCCGTCTGCGTGATCACCGTAGCAGGAACCCATTTCGGTCCAGTGTTGTAGTTTCGAGCTAGGACGTGCTCTCCCAGATGAAACCGTCTCTCCTTGGCTCTTTTCTCTCTCTTTTCAACTTGAGCTTGTTGTTGACGATGGACAACCTGCTCTGCCCTTGGAGGTTTGAGTAAGTCAAAACTTGTCCGCAACTGCCTCTTCATCATGAGCGAAGCAGGGGAAGTTTTGGTTGTGGCATGCGGCTCGTTCCTGTAGGACAACAGGAAGCTGTTCAGACGTTAGTGGATTGAGCCCTGACCTTGCGATGCCTTCAAGGCGTGCTTCAAAGTTTGCACGAAACTTTCTGCCTGGCCATTAGTAGAGGGATGATAGGGCGCAGACCTGATGTGTTGGACACCATTCACATGCAGGAAGGTTACATAGATACATAGAAGATAGGAGCAGGAGCAGGCCATTCGGCCCTTCGAGCCTGCTCCGCCATTCAATGAGATCATGGCTGATCATCCAAATTCAGTACCTGGTCCCTGCCTTCTCCCCATATCCCTTGATCCCTTTAGCCTTAAGAAATATATCCAACTCTTTCTTGAATACACTTAATGAACTGGCCTCCACCACCCTCTGTGGCAGAGAATTCCACAGGTTCACCACTCTCTGGGTGAAGAAATTCCTCCTCATTTCAGTCCTAAATGGCTTACCCCTTATCCTTAGACTATGACCCCTGGTTCTGGACTCCCCGGCCATCAGAAACATCCTTCCTGTATCTAGTCTGTCCGGGCCTGACAGAATTTTGTAGGTTTCGATGAGATCCCCTCTCAATCTTCTAAACTCCAGTGAGTATAAGCCCAATCGACACAATCTCTCCTCATACGTCATTCCTGCCATCCGAGATATCAGCCTGGTGAACCTTCGCTGCACTCCTTCCATGGCAAGAACTTCCTTCCTCAGGTAAGGCGACCAAAACTGCACACAATACTCAAGGTGTGGTCTCACCAAGGCCCTGTACAACTGCAGCAAGACATCCTTGTTCTTGTACTCGAACCCTCTTGCTACGAAGGCCAACATACCATTTGCCTTCTTAACCGCCTGCTGCACCTGCATGCTTACCTTCAGCGACTGGTGTACAAGAACACCCAGGTTTCTTTGCACTTCCCCTTCTCCCAATCTATTACCATTCAAATAATAATCTGCCTTCCTGTTTTTGCCACCAAAGTGGATAACCTCACATTTATCCACATTATAGTGCATTTGCCATGTTTCTGCCCAATCACCCAACCTGTCCAAATCGTGCTGGAGTTTCACGACATCCTCCTCACAGCATACCCTCCCCCCGAGCTTTGTGTCGTCTGCAAATTTGGAGATATTACATCCAATTCCCTCGTCCAGATCATTAATATATATTGTCAACAGCTGGGGTCCTAGGACCGATCCTTGCGGTACCCCACTAGTCACTGCCTGCCACTCGGAAAACGGCCCGTTTATTCCAACTCTTTGCTTTCTGTCCGCCAACCAGTTCTCTATCCAAGTCAATACCTTGCCCCCAATCCCATGTGCCTTAATTTTGCGCGCTAATCTCTTATGCGGGACCTTATCGAAAGCCTTCTGAAAGTCCAAATACACCACATCCACTGGTTCTCCCTTATCTATTTTACCCGTTACATCCTCAAAAAATTCCAGTAGATTAGTCAAGCATGATTTACCTTTTGTAAATCCATGTTGACTTTGTCCGATCCTGTCACTGCTTTCCAAGTGCTCTGCTATTACATCTTTTATAATGGACTCTAGCATTTTCCCCGCCTTTTCTCTACCACCTTTTTTGAATAGTGGGGTAGCATTAGCTACCCGCCAATCCATGGGTACCGTTCCAGAGTCTATCGAGATCTGGAAGATGACCAGCAATGCATCTACTATTTCTAGGGCCACTTCCTTAAGTACCCTGGGATGTAGATTATCAGGCCCTGGGGATTTATCAGCCTTCAGTCCCATCAATTTTCCTAACACCATTTCCCTACAAATACTGATTTCTTTCAGTTCCACCCTTTCATCAGACCCTATGTTCCCCGGCATCTCTGGGAGGTTATTTGTGTCCTCCTTTGTGAAGACAGAACCAAAATATGTATTTAGTTGGTCTGCCATTTCTTTGTTCCAAGGTTGCAAACTCCTGTAATACAAACTGTGGACCGTTGTCACTTACGAGTTGTTCCGGTGAGCCATAACGGCTGAACATCTCACCAAGTTTCTCAATTGTTTTCCCTGCCATGGTAGACCTCATCACAGCGACCTCCGGCCACTTGCTACGAGCGTCAACAACCACCATAAACATCTTCCCTTCGAAAGGACCGGCGAAGTCCACATGTACTCGCTGCCACACTTCTGCAGGCCAATCCCAGGGGTGTAGAGTTGCCAGCTGTGGAACATTCCGGACCCTTTGACATGGGGAACATGTTTTGGCTTTCTCCTCAATATTCCCATCGAGACCTGGCCACCAGAAGTAGCTTCTTGCCATTTCCTTCATCCAAACCATCCCACTGCGGCCTGCATGAAGTTGTTGCAGTATAGGTTCCCTCAGAGGTGGCGGAATGATGACACGGCGTCCCCAAAGAAGACAACCTGCCTGGACAGAGAGCTCATGTCTTTTTGAAACCTAAGGTTTCAAACTAGGAGAATCTCCTATCGCTCTCCCTTGAATGACATCGTCCATTACCTCAGACAGGACTGGATCGTTGCGGGTGTACCTTCGCACCTGAACTGCAGTGAATTTGCTCCCTCCACTTGTCTAAAGTAGAAGATGTCTATCTGATGAGGCTCTGGGGGAGTAACAGGCAAGGGTAGCCTCGAGAGATCGTCTGCGTTGCCGTGCAAATCTGATTTGCGATATTTGATGTCGTATGTGTGTCCTGACAACATTAAAGCCCACCTTTGCATCCTGCTTGCAGCGAGAGACGGAATTCCGGTGTGGGGCCCGAAGATTGAAGTCAATGGATGGTGGTCTGTCAGGAGTGTGAACCCTCTCCCAAACAGGTACTGATGAAATTTTCGAATTCCAGAAACGATTCCCAAGGCCTTGCGCTCGATCTGCGCATAGTTACTCTCGGCCTTGTTCAAGGTGCGTGATGCGAAGGCGATAGGTTTCTCTTCACCCGAAGGCATGATGTGGGATATGACTGCTCCCACACCATATGGTGATGCATCACATGGTAGCTGCACGGGTAGCTTTGGGTCGAAGTGTGTCAGGACCTCCGAATTCAGCAATGCTTTCTTTGCTTGGGCGAAAGCTTCGTTGCACATTTCAGTCCATTTCCATGTTTTGCCTTGACATAGCAACTGATGTAACGGCTTCAGCAATGTTGCTAAGTCTGGAATAAACTTCCCATAGTAGTTAAGTAGCCCCAGAAATGAACGTAACTGGCTCACATTCTGGGGTGCTGGGGCCTCCACGATCGCCTTGACCTTTGGCGGCGCCTTATGCAGGCCAGTAGCGTCAATCACATGCCCCAGGTACTCAACTGAAGACTGAAAGAATTCACATTTGTCTTTACGAACTCTGAGTCCGTACTCTTTCAGTCGTTGTAGTGTCGCATCCAAGTTCAGAAGATGATCCTCCTCATTTGTCCCAGTGACAAGGATGTCGTCCAGGTAGCACTGGACTCCTGGCAGTCCACTCAAAATCTGATCCATTGCCCTTTGGAATAGAGCAGGGGCCGACGTAATTCCAAACGGAAGGTGGCAGTACCTGTATAGCCCCTTGTGTGTCACAATTGTCGGCAGCTCCTTTGATTTGTCATCGACATGCATTTGTAGATAAGCCTGGCATAAGTCTATTTTGCTGAACTTTTGCCCTCCGGCCAGGCCCGTAAAAAGATCATCAATGAGGGGAAGAGGGTACTGTTCCACAGACAGCACCGGGTTAATAGTCACTTTAAAATCCCCGCAGATTCAAACAGATCCATCCTTTTTCAGGACAGGAACAATGGGTGTGGCCCATTTGCTCACGCTCACAGACTCCAGGACTCCATTCTCGACTAAGGCCTCCAAATTAGCCTCAACTTTTGGCCTAATTGCATAGGGTACAGGTCGGGCTTTGTGAAACTTCGGCTTGCTGTCAGGTTTAATGTCCAGTCTCACGCTGATCTTTTTCATGCTCCCAAGTTCCCCATTGAAGAGTTCTGCATGTTTGTTTAACACTGCAGTCAGACCTGACTCCCCTTTTGACATCATGCGAACTGCAGGCCAGTCCAGCATGATTTTCTCTAGCCACGCACGTCCCAGTAGCGATGGGTAATTTCCCTTTACCACATATAGTGGCAGTTTTGCAGTCTGTCCGTTCAATTTAACTGTCACCTCAATGACGCCTCTCATGGCCACAGGTTCGCCGGTATACGTCTTTAGCACAATGTTTGTTGGCTGAAGGGTAAGATGCTTTAGCATTTTGTTGTAGACAGTGTCTGAAACAAGGGACACAGCCGCGCCTGTGTCCACCTCCATCCGCACTGATTGTCCCTCCACCAGTGGTGACACCCAGTAGCCATTTGAACCACCTGCAACCGTCAGTATATGCACCTCTTCCTCCTCAGAGGTGTCGCTTCCCTCTGTTTTGCTTGTTCCATCATACTGCACTGAATGAACACTCTTTTTCCTCTCTTGTCCAAATACAGACATTTTGCTTCCATGCTTCCCAGCTCTGTCTGTTCTTTTTTTACCTCGACAGGCGCGTTCAATGTGAGCCTTTTTGCCACAATTTTGGCATTCCAGCTCCGTACACCAGCAGTCATTAGCGTGATGGCCCGTTTTCCCACAACGGTAACATGTGCCGTTCCGCGCACCTTTAGGCTCAGACGACACCTTGTGAACTCTCCCTGTTGAACTCAACTGGTGAGCCTCCTTTTCCGCCATCTCCACGGAGACACTAACTTCAATGGCCTTTTCAAGAGTAAGGTTGTCCTTAGTAAGAAGGCGCTTCTGTGTGGCTGCATTTTGCAGACCACACACAAGTCTGTCTCTAATGGTGTCATTCAGCACCTCCTTGAACTGGCAGTGTTCCGACAACCTTTTTAAAGCAGCAATAAACATCGTCACTGATTCCCCCTCCTCTTGATTCCGTTTGTGAAATCTAAATCTCTCAGCAATAACCAGATGTTTTGGTGAAAAATGTGCTCCAAGAATTTCCACTAGTTGCTTATATGTTTTAGTTCCTGGCTTATCTGGCTGCACGAGGCTGCGAAGTAAATTGAAAGTCTTCGGCCCGATTACACTCAAAAAAGTAGGCACGACCTTTTCATTTGCCACCGCATTCACCAATACAAAATAGTCAAAACGTTCCGTATATGCGCTCCATTGCTCCACATTTTCATCAAAATCACCAATGTTTCCTAATATAGTAGCCATCTCACGTTTCAAATTAAATTTTCTGTTTACTCACTGCACCCGTAACGTATGCAGATTCATCCGCTCCTCGTTGCCACTTGTTGTGTCGGTACCTTTCTACCTAGACACAATTTAGGACTCAGAACTCAGAGATTCAAACATGAAGTGCTTTATTGGAAGGAAAGGAAGTTCTGGCAAGTTCCGAACAAAGAGAGCTAAACTTAACCGAGAGAATACCCAACCATTTATCTCCTGTGACAGCGCCACCACAGGTGGGAGGAGAACACACAATAGAACACACAATACATAACACTCTCCACTTGCCTGGATGAGTGCAGCTGCAACAACACTCAAGAAGCTCGACACCATCCAGGACAAAGCAGCCCACTTGATTGGCACACCATCCACCAGCTTAAACATTCACTCCCTCCACCACCGGCGTACCGTGGCTGCAGTGTGTACCATCTACAAGATGCACAGCAGCAACTCGCCAAGGCTTCTTCGGCAGCACCTCCCAAACCCACAACCTCTTCCACCTAGAAGGATAAGAGTAGCAGATGCATGGGAACACCACCAAGTTCCCCTCTAAGTCACACACCACCCTGACTTAGAAGTATATCGCCGATCCTTCATCGTCGCTGGGTCAAAATCCTGGAACTCCCTCCCGAAGAGCACTGTGGGAGTACCTTCACCACACGGACTGCAGCGGTTCAAGGCGGCGGCTCATCACCACCTTCTCAAGGGCAACTAGGGATGGGCAATAAATGCTGGCCTTGCCAGCAACGCCCAGATCCCATGAACGAATAAAAAAAAAAGCTGAGTTTAACATCTCATCTGAAAGATGGCACCTCTGACAATGCAGGATTCCCTCAATACTATATTAAAGTGCCAACCTAGATTATGTGCTCATAACTCTAGAGTGGGGCTTGAACCCATTGCCTTTGTCCTATAAATCTATGGAACCAGAGCTACAAATTGCTTCAAATTATAAAAATCTTATATCTTTCATATGAATTTATTTAACTATGCTGATTCTTGCGAATTTAAAAGTAAACTTTGTTAGCTGCTTCTGAAAGGAATTGTGTTGCCTTTGACATAAGGCCTCGATTAAAGCAATATATAATACTTTCTGGAGAATATCTGCTAGCACAAAGGTTGCCAGCTAAATATCGCCTATAAACAAAACCTTTAGGTGCCTTGCTTATTACCTCCAGGATTTGAAATTCAAATCATAGCCTCGTCCATAAATCCCTCTGTGGCCAGGCGTCATCTTATCTCTGCAATCCCCTCCAGTACTACATCTCCTCATGAATGCTTTGCTCCTTTGAATCCAGCCTTCAGTGCAACCCTGTGCCTCTCACCACCACCCCTTCCCCCCATTGGTGGCAAAGTTTCAGCTGCCTCAGTCCCGACCTTTGGAACCCTTTGAGAAAAACTGGAGGAGGGCATGTGTGAAAGACATAATGGCCCAGAAATTCTGTTCGCAGGACTCCTGCGGGCGGAGGGCTGCAATCTGGAAAAATTTGCGCCTGGACCGGAGGGCTCCCGGGAGGCGAGAATTCTGCTGCTGGGCCTCTCCAAACTGCCGGTGTGCAGGGCCCATGTATCCCAGAGGCGCAGGTAGTTCGCAGCGTCCCTGGGATCATGTGGGCCATGAGGAGCCAATCAGAGAAGGGAACCTCCCTTCATACATTTGACAGGAAGACCTGTCAAACATATGAATGGAGATCACCCCCAAAACATAGTAAAACTTTAAATACATTTTTTTTAAAACATCACATTTTCAAAATAACTTTAAATTACAATAAATTAAGTATTTTAAACAAAAATTTTATTTTTTGGAGAACATAATTAAAGTTTTTAACGGGGCTAAAAATAAACTTACCTTTCTTTAAAGTATTTTTAAATGATAAATCAGTGGAAACATTTTTTTTTACTTTTTTCAACTCTTATCCTGGTAAAAGCAGGCCTTACATCTGCTTTTACCAGGCGCAAGAATTGTAAGTGTTTTCTGCGGGCGGAGGGTCTCCAAAAAACGGAACTCTCCACCCGCAGAGGCCCTGCTCCAGGGCAGCCGGAGGATCTATCAAGATCTTTCTTGACAGATCGGAAATGCCGGTTTCCAGCGCATGCACAGTGCATGCCTAAAACCGGCATTTCCGTTGGCCCTACGGGTGAGTACACAGCGCGTACACACCCGTGGGGATCGGAATTTCTGCCTCGATATCAAGTTCAGATCACAAGGGGTACTATCATTATGCTCCGAGGTTACACTATCACCTGATTGGCTATTAGGAAGCATAGACACACTGAATGTAAGATGTGAGAATCGCTTACGAGTGTGGCCACTACTGCTGAACCTGAGAGAATGCCTAAGGCAGACTCAAAAGGAATTGGAGCAGAGGGCAAAATGGAGCATTTGCATTTTATACTTCCTTGAAACTAATCGCATGGTTACCACAGGCCAATGAAATGGCTTGAGACAGATGGGCACTTGATGAATAGACACAATCCTTTTCTGATGTGTATCATTCAAAGGTATTAGCTGCCAAGTTTCAAAAAATAGATCCTGCAATAAAAAATGTGAGAAATCTGAGTGCATGGACCAATTACAAAGAATGCTGAGTTGATTAAAAGACAAACACATATATTTGTCTGTATAATTCTAATATGTCTATATTCTATCTATGCTAGAGTAGGGTTATTCAAATGGTAGAGTACAGTCCCCATTCAAACCAGGAAGCCACTCAATCCAGATCGCACATCAGCCATTCCCTTCCACAAAAATCATTGTACTCCAACTTCACAATTTGCCACTCACTGCCATTGCTGACTCCTTGCAGCCACTTTGTTCAGGAACCCAACTCTGTTGCACACACATGGGTGCAAATACCTGATCTTGTGATAGTTTTGCAAGAGCTGAAATTCATTCATGCCAAAAAAATTGGACCCTCAAGCAAAGCTGCAGCACAAAGGAGTCAAGAATGGTAATGAATGGAAAATTGTGGAAAGAAGAGTGTCTCAGTGAGAGGGGGAAATGTTGCCGCATTAACTGGGAATGGGAGGCAAAGAAGGCCTCCATGAATTGGGAATGGGTGGGGGGGGGGCCAATACAAGGAAAAATGCATCCTTAAACTTGGGTTGGGGGAGAAGAACAATGGATCTGTGAACTGGGTAGGTGGGAGGAAGGGTGAGGGGGGAAGAAGAGTTCCCCCTTGAACTGAGAAGGGCCAAAAGAAGAATGAGAAAGGCTGGGGAACAACATGAGGGGGGGCAAACAGTTGAGAACAGGTGGATAAGAAAAGTCTTCCCATTGTGAAGAGCACTTGCCTTTCTTGTAAGTTGTAGTTGTCTACAAGTAACTCATTAAAACAAAACTACATTGCTGCTTTCTATCTCCTGGTACTTGATCCTCAAAATTATGCTGTGCCATGTTAGAAAGTAACAGTTTAATGTAAAGTTGCTAACATTACATGTTGCATTTTCAACCCATTTGTATTTAGTTGGGAACTCCAGGCAGCAAGTTCATTGAGATTTTTGGTCAGTGGCTGTCTTGCGGCATTACTTGTGGGCAGTGGAGCTAGTGTTAGCTCGAAGAAGCAAACTACAAAAAAAATTATAACGTGAGCTGAAATGGTCAACTGCAGGGCAGCACTTTGTCAGGAATTGTGGTTATGAATGCGTTCTGTTTGTCAGCTCTTTATCCTTCTTTAGCATATACAGGTATCGTTCCCTCCTGCTTTCACTCTCTTGTTCACATGGGAGTTAGCTGCGTATGGTTGAAACAAATGCTCTGTTCATCCACACAGATGATTTCATTGGAGCCAGAACAACATTGCCAGCTAGAGCATCAAGTGAGCAATGCACCTGCACACAAGTGAGCTGAGAACACCGATTAATGGGAAGCCAGCCCATTTGCGTAATTTTGTGGCGCTCTGGCATGTCTTTCAGCATGTACGAGGAGCATCAGCACCACAATGTCAAGACAACAGCAGCCAGTGAATGGTTTGGTTGCCCGTTGTGCAGGAGTGCCTACATTTTCTTTTAAAGGCTCTTTCAGCACCCATTCCAAACAAGTGCTGCTCAAGCCCTCCAGCCACATTATGGGGCAGCAGCCAAATGAGCTTTTGCTCAGACTCCCTGCCCCTTGCATTTGCTGCCTTTGCATTCCATTTGCAGATGATATTTGAGAGCCTTTTCAAAAAGATTCCGCAGGCTTGTTTTCACATCAGTTCCAATTTGAGTTGTTCCATTTCACTTGGGATATTTCCAGCAAAATTATTTCTTGTCAACAAATTCTTATCCTTTCTCTTCCACTGACTTTTCAGCTGAATGCAGACTAACTTTGAATTGCCAAGAAACTGTTGCCTGAGCTTCACTTCACTTATTACGGTGGCAAGTGGTTTCCGTTCGCTTTTCTGTTTTGATACTTGGTTCTCTTCACTTGCATGAACATGGGCACAATTTTTCTGTGGACAGATTACATTGGGAAGTCTTGTGGTGAGTCGGGACCTGTCTCAAAACGTTAGGTGCTGCTGTGTTATACACAACTAGCTGAAGTGCCCGGCGGTGCCGAGGCTTTTTCGAGGGCATGTTGTTGTTGGAAGAGAGAGAGAGAGCGACTGGGGGGAAGAGAGAGAGCGACTGGGGGGAAGAGAGAGAGCGACTGGGGGGAAGAGAGAGAGCGACTGGGGGGAAGAGAGGGATGGGAGGGGAGGGGGGGAGGGAGGGGAGGGGGAGGGGAAGGGAGGGCGGGGGGGAGGGGAGGGAGGGGGAGGGGGAGGGGGGAGGGGGAGGGCGGGGAAGGGAGGGGGGAGGGGGAGGGCGGGGAAGGGAGGGCGGGGGGAGGGGAGGGGGAAGGAAGGGAGGGCAGGGGAGGGGAAGGGAGGGCGGGGGGGAGGGGAGGGAGGGGAAGGGAGGGAGGGGGGAGGGGGAGGGCGGGGAAGGGAGGGCGGGGGGGAGGAAGGGCGGGGGGAGGGGAGGGGGGGGAGGGAGGGCGGGGGGCGCCCTCCCCGAGGGTCGCGGCCCCCCCCGAGGGTCGCCCCCCGAGGGTCGCGACCCCCCTCCCCCCACCGAGGTGAAGACCGCCGATTGCGCGCGCAGCAGGAGCTGAGACGCGGCGTCTCTCTCGGCCGGCGGGCCCGGTTGCCAGGGCAACCGTGACGCTGACCAAGCCAGAGAGAGAGACGCCGCGTCTCAGCTGCTCCTGCTGCGCGCGCGGCCCCCCCCCCCCGAGGGTCGCGGCCCCCCCCCCCCGAGGGTCGCGCCCCCTCCCCCCCCAGGTGAAGACCGCCGATTGCGGCTGTGCGAGACGTCCGGCGGGCCCGGTTGCCAGGGTAACGCTGGACGCTCAGCAAGCCCCGGCAGAGAGAGACGTCTCAGCTCCTGCTGCGCGCGCACCCTAGCGGCGCTGGGCTGAGGCTCGGCCCTCCAGCCTTCGAGTGGGGCCGGGAGGTGCCTAGCTCGGGCGTGGGTGCGGAGGAGACGCCGAGGCTTCTAGGCCTACCTGGAAAAACGGGGAAAGGTAGGAAAATTAATGAGATTAGATAAGTTAATTACTTTCTAAATCATTTTTTTAAAAAACAATATGTGTTTTAAAAGCAACGTTTTTTTTTAAGACGCAGAAAGCGGGAAAAAGAAAGGAAAAGTTTGGAATCAAGATGGCGGCGACTCACCTCGGTTCAGAACGATAAAGCCCGGCCAAACGCGCACCGATTGGCCCGGCGGCACACGCCAGCAACCCGGCGTACGATTGGTCGAGCTCGAGGTCACTCTGTCGCTAATGAGCGGATAATGAGATGCTAATGAGCGGAATGTTGAAGGTTTTTGGGATACTGCGGGCGCAATTTTAGCCCAGCCGAAACGTAAATACGCTTAAAACCGTCTCGGAAGCGTAAGCTTTCTTTGGAGGTAACGCGCGCGTAGGTACGCCCTGTAACTTTCGAGTGCATACCCGCAACGCACACGCGATGACAGACAGACAGATAGACAGAAAGACAGAAAGACAGATAGACAGAATGACAGAAGTACCGATTTATATATATAGATTAGTCCTAGAATGTTGCACTCACGGCGCCACCTGCAGGAGCAGTACCTTTGACATCTTGGGGCCGCTCACCATTTTTAATATGTAATGGATATACATTTGCAATTAATAATTTTAGTATATATACTCAGATATATATCTTGCATTTTAATGCAATTTTGTCATTTAATACAATTATATGATTTGATATATTTAGTTTGAATATATTTTCATATATTTAAATAATTACATATATTTCTAATTTTTGTATATTCCCACATTCAATTTAAAAAATCTGTAATTTCATATTGAGTATGTTTCTTAGTAACTGCAATGTGTGAGCAACACATATTTAATCATGTAATTACAAAATGTTACATGCAGAGATTGATTAATTGAATTGAACTTTTTAAAATGTGTCCATCAAAGGTGGGTGTGGAGCACTCTACTTACATAAGTACTCTAATTATTTATATTTTTAATTTTTATCTGTAAGCGATGCCACTAGATCTCACTTGGATTGTACACTGGCACACATTGTACATCCAGTGCACACTGAGAAAATGAAAGGGGGAAAAATGTGGTTGGTTTGAGCCTCTCATTAGCACCTTAAGAGGGCGCTAATGGGCGCAAAACAACTAGCGCCCGGGCGCGGCGACGTCTGCGCCACTCGCGAAATTGAGCAGACATTTTGTGGCGGCGCTAAACACTACCACCCCGATCTCCTGTGCCCGCAGATCTTGACGTCAGTCGAGCGTGCAACACCCTTGTGGTGCCCCAAACCAGATATTGAGTGGCGCCCCCCTCCTTTCTGCCTGGCGCAAGTGACGACAGGGAGACTGGAATGTTTCCCAGTCGGTGAGGGGCTGGGGAGGGCGCTATTTAAAGGCGGCCTGTTCCTGGCTTTTTCAGTGGTAGACATTTTTGCACCACTCATTCTGACAGAGAGAGAGATTCTGAGAGAGAGAAGGAGAGACTTCTGCATAGAGTCAACGCTGTGTGAAGTAGTTTTGGCTACTGAGCATCACTTTGCAGGTACTTTTGGATTTGACCTTCATTACTTCGATGACCAAGAGACTTTGGGGGCTGCACTGATTCGGGGCGTCGTCCTGCGCCTGCAGAATCAGAGGCAACAGAGACGCAGAGAGAGAGTGGAAATCATGGCCAGACGGAGGAGGGCCAACAGGCCTCTGTACAGGAGACCTTACCCTCCCAGGGTATTTCGCCAACAACTCTCCTACACTAATATGTCTGAGGAGCAGTGTTTGCGCAGGCTGCGCTTCAGCAAGGAGGTGGTCACTGAGCTCTGCCACCTGCTGCAGCCAGATCTGCAGCCTCTACTGAGGACCAGGATGTCTCTGTCAGTGACAGTGAAGGTCACAGTCACTCTGAACTTTTATGCCACCGGCTCCTTTCAAGCAGCTACTGGGGACATCGCCAATATCTCCCAGTTCGCGGTCCATTGCTGCATCCGTCAGGTCACAAATGCCCTCTATAAAAGGAGATGCCAGTACATCTCTTTCCCGATGACCCGGGCCAAACAGCATGAACGCGCATTGGACTTTGCAAGGATAGTGGGCTTCCCCATGGTGCAGGGCGCCATTGACTGCACGCATGTGGCATTGCGGGCACCGCATGAGAATGCAAAGGATTTCCGCAACCGCAAGAGATTCCACTCCTTAAACGTCCTGTTGGTCTGTGACCACAGACAGCTGATACTCACAGTCAATGCCCGTTATCCCGGCAGCAGCCACGATGCTTTCATCCTGCACCAGACTGCTGTGCCAGAACTTTTCCAGGCACCGCATCAGCCAAGTGGTTGGCTCCTCGGGGACAAGGGTTATCCACTGTGCACCTGGCTGATGACACCGCTCCGCAACCCCAACACCCCTGCTGAGCTGTGGTACAACGAGAGCCATCTCGCCACCAGGAACATCGTTGAGCAGACGATCGGCATGCTCAAGCAACGGTTCCGTTGTCTGGACCACTCAGGAGGAGCCCTGCAGTACTCGCCTGAGCGAGTCTCCCTCTTCATAGTTGTGTGCTGCATGCTGCATAACCTGGCAATCCTCAGGACCCAGCCAATGCCACCAGGCCTTGGAGCACCACCGGAGGAGGAGGAGGAAGAGGAGGAGGAAGAGGAGGAGGATGATCAGCAGCAGCACCAAGGAGGGAGGGAGGCCTACAATGTTGAAACTGCAAGGGCCGTCCATCAACGGCTGATAACAAGCCGCTTCTAGGCCCCTACTGAGGACATGGCTTCTGGCATGGAGAACAACATGACAGGGGATTCAACAGGGGAGGTTGAGTCTGAGGAACACTTAAATTGGTAGAGAGTAAAAAGTGATCGGGGGATCGTCAATCCGTTTTCAGCAGTATATCCCACACACCCAGACTGAGCCCGAATTAAGAGCCCAATTGGGTCAAGTGACGGCCAGGTGAAGTGGGCATAGAGAACTCGGTTGGAACGGAGGGATTGTGATACCAATTACTTGTGATAACCTCAACCAATAAAAATGGGAGCCGGAGCAAGTAAAATACCAGAAAAAGGCACACCTGCCTGTTACATGCTCCAGAATTGTGGTCAGACATCAATAGATGACTTACCCAAATGGGTAAAATGGACCAAAAAAGGGGAAAAGGCCATTCCCACCGGATGGTACATTTAACCTAGACCAAATAACGTGTCTCGAGGGGTGTCTCTTAGAAAGGGACCCAGGGAGAAGTGGTAGAAAGAAAGTAAACTGGTCGGCATTTGGAGATTGGAAACGGGAAGCTGAGAAAAGACGTGAACGAAGTATTGAAGCTAGTAACGCAGGACATAGTGAGAAAAAGCGAGTCAAAGAAGGTAAAGGGGATGTATGTATCCAAAAACAAATGGTACTAAGAAGGCCACAAAGAAACAAGCCCGCTGCCCCTCGTTGGGCTGCAGAGGAAAGGGATAAAGTAGATGATGATTGGCCGGGGTATCCACCCCTGCCTCCACCTTACGTAGCACCACCTGATAATAATAACCCCCTTGTTGGTAACAATGATAGATTGCCGGCTCTACCACCCCCACCCCCAGTAGACAATGATGAAACACAAAACCCTCAACCACAGGCAAATGGCAAAAGGGGGGACGGTCCGGCTGCCTACACTCGTAGTCAAGGGTCTGGTGATCCGTCCACATCAACACCCACCAGTATGTACCCTCTTAGGTACTTTCCTAACAACAACCCAGCTGGTGGAGACCCGATAGGGGTCCATAGACCATGGACTGCTGCCGAACTTAGAGCCATGGTAGATGGGCTCCCAGATCCCCGATTAGACATAGAAAAATCCATAGACCAACTAAGGGCCATTGTTCTCTGTCATGAACCAAGTATTCTGGATGCGGAACAATTGTTTAAAGCCTGGATGAAAGACTCAAAATTTAAGGCTTTTGAGGAAGGGGACGATGGGTTTAAAGGATTTAGGGACCATCGAGGGTCACAAAACCCAGGTCCTACTACCATGCCCGATGCTAATTTCTGGAATAACTGTTGGGCCGCAATGCATGCTAAATTCCCAAAGAAGACTAATTGGGCAAAAATTATGGAAACAACCTAGAAAAAGGATGAGGATATAGAAGATTATGTAGAAAGATTGGAGGAAATAATGGCCTAACATTCAGGATTGCCAAAAGAATCCCAAGAAGCACCCATGGTCAACGCATTAGTAAATGGCCTTAGACCAGAATTAAAGGACCCTCTAAAATTGGTTTGCCTGGGATGGAGACAGAAAAACCTCCCAGAGTTGGTGGCCATATTGAAAAACTTACAGGAAAGAAATTCCGAATCTAAGAATAAGGTCACCGTTCTTATGGAACAAACCACTGAACCCACTATGTATTACCAAGGCCAACAGTATCCCCAGCAAAATAGGGGAAGGGGCCGAGGTTTCGGAAACAAAGGAGGATTCAGAGGTAGAAATAGAGGAGGTATGGGACGAGGGGGTCAGTGGAACAAAGGTGGGGGAAGTACAAGCTGCTATAATTGTGGACAAATGGGACATTGGAAAGCCAATTGCCCTTGCCCACCACGCCAACAACAACAGCAAAACTGGCAATTACAACAAAATGGGGGACAAGGTAATGAATTTACCCAGGGAAACGGTTCTACCCAAGCGCAGGCTCACACCCGCCCTCAAGCAAATTTTTCAGTCCACAACCCATGGGGAGCACAAAATGCTACCCAGAATCAAAGTGGACAAAGTTTAAATTTACCCTATTCAGCATGACGCCTGGGACCTGACCCACAGATTGCCCAAAAGCAATTACCCCTAGTACGATTGCCTGCAATTTCAACCAATATGACAGAAGAGCCCACCTTAATAATAAATATGGAGGGAAAAGAAATTCCTTTTCTGGTAGATACGGGAGCCACCAATTCAGTGTTGACAAAACAATATGCAGAAGGAATTCCGTGTACAGCCAGTAGTGCCAGTTGCGTAGGATTGTCAGGAGTTACTCGGACCATGACTTGGTCAGAACCCCTCAATGTGCAAGTAGATAATTACAGGAATCAACATACCTTTTTACTGTCTCAAGAAGTACCAGTGAATTTATTAGGAAGAGACTTATTATGCAAAATGAAGGCAATGATTGTTTGCTCTGAAAAAGGACTTGAAGTCCATGTTCCCGTAGACAGATGTGGTATGTACCTACTACAGATCAAATTGTCCCCGGTCCTATACGCATGGCAGATTTGTGAAGATGGTCTTAGCAAAACATTGTCAACTATTATAGGCTCCCTCCAATTTGTCCTTAGATCAGTGTCCGAATACCAGAAAGAATTGCATTTGGGCCATTGGCATACAGAGCTCCACTGCACAGCCTTTTATGATGAAACAAATGGACAAATACCACAAAAGATATTATAAGCCCGTTCTACAACACAGATATTTGCTGAAAATTCGGAAAATTTTAATTGGTCCCGAAGGCATAGCCGCCGCTGTTCTTTTACCCATGGAAGCATGGGACCTGTTTGAAGAAAAAGACAGTAAACCACATTGCACCCTAGCGGTGGCACAAGGACATGCACCAAGGGACTTGGGACCAATGGTTAAAAGAATGGGAGGACTAGGAATAGAAAAAGAGTGGCAAGTGCCTCAGGGTACCTTGGTCCAGTATAAAGAAAAGCAGGGATACGGGGTGGAGTTGCAGACAAGCCTGCTGTTCAAAGGCAAATTTGAGGCAAGGGTGTTGGACATCCATAACTTCCCGCTCCTACCAGAAGTAGAGAAACTTTTGAGTCAAATCCCCAAGCAAGTCTGGTCTAGCCACCCCAATGAGGTCGGAAAGATGTTAACTGCACAACCCTACAAGGTTACCCTCAATCCCCGCCGCTTACTATGCTGTACAACAAGCACAAACTGTGGCTCTAAATCATCATACAGTACTACATGTCCCACACTCTGTCGAGGTGCTGTTAACCAAATGCGCCACTCAGCACCTAACATCAGCACGTACCATTAGGTATGAGGTAGAATTACTGTCCAATTCAAACTTGACCATAAAGCGATGCGCAACCCTAAATCCAGCTATGCTCCTCCCGACCATTGAGGATGGCACACCCCACTGCTGTGAGACGGTAACCCAGCTGGTCACCAAACCCCGAGTGGACTTAAGTGAAACACAGCTAGAAAATCCAGATTTAATATATTTCGTCGACGGCTCAGCCCTCCGAGATGACAAAGGTACTTCCTGCACTGGCTGCGCCATCATGACGGACAATTCAACTGTAGAGGCGATGTCGTTACCAAACTCCTTTTCAGCACAACAAGCAGAACTATTCGCGCTCACAAGAGCATGTATCTTGGCCACAGACAAAACTGTTAATATTTATACAGATTCAAGGTATGCCTTTGGAGTTGCCCATGATTATGGACAGACCTGGAAATTTAGGGGTTACTTGACCTCCGCAGGCTCAACGATCAAGAATGCAGAACAAGTTGACAATCTTTTACGTGCTGTCCAGTGTCCACGTAAAATTGCTATTATTAAATGTCAAGCACACACAGGCAATCAGGACCAAATTGCATTGGGCAATGACAGGGCTGACAGGGCTGCAAAAGGTGCTGCTTTGTCAGATACAGGTACCCAGGTGTCAGCCTATGTTCTTAAAAACACAAAACCCGTTGATTTGCCGCCCACATTGGATGATGTATTGGCCTTTCAGTCACAGGCCAGTACTGAGGAGGTGTTAGCCTGGGCACAAGATCAATGTGATAAAACACCTGAGGGAGTGTGGGTTCACCATGACGGCCGCGTGGTGGCACCCAGATCTTTGCTCCCATGGATTGCCGGCTGTGTTCATACTTTCACACATGCAGGCAAAGGGGGGATGGCAGAATATATCGCACAGACATGGTACGCACCGGGTATTTCGGCAATTGCAAAACAAATTAGTGAAAAGTGTACTACCTGTCAGACGATGAATCCGGGAAAAACGGAGAAAGCACAGTCTGCCTCCCACCCAAATCCAACAGGACCTTTTGTGAATTTACAAATGGATTTTATTGAATTACCCGCATGTATGGGTTTTAAGTATGTATTGGTTATTATAGATGTGTTTTCTAAATGGGTTGAAGCTTTTCCATGTAAAAAGAATGACGCTGTTACTGTCGCTAAACATTTGTTAAAGGAAAGTGGCACGGTGGCATAGTGGTTAGCACTGTTGCCTCACAGCGCCAGAGACCTGGGTTCGAATCCGGCCTCGGGCGACTGTCTGTGTGGAGTTTGCACATTCTCCCCGTGTTTGCGTGGGTTTTCTCCGGATGCTCCGGTTTCCTCCCACAGTCCAAAGATGTGCGGGTTAGGTTGATTGGCTATGATAAATTGACCCTTAGTGTTAGGGGGATTAAATACGTGGGGTTACGGGGATCAGGTGGGATATGTGTCGGTGCAGGCTCGATGGGCCGAAATGGCCTCTATCTGCACTGTGGGGTTTCTGTGATTCTGTGAAATTGTACCACGATTTGGTATACCTGTACAACTCTCGAGTGACAATGGGTCACATTTTACTGGGACAATTATGCGAGAGATGTGTAAGGCTTTGCAAATCAGTCAGCATTTTCACTGCAGCTATCATCCACAGTCAGCTGGACTGGTGGAGCGATATAATGGAATGTTGAAAAATAAGTTAGCTAAGCTATGTGATGACAGTGGACTCAAATGGGTCGAACTGTTACCCCTAGCATTGATGGTAATGCAGTCAGCAACAAATAGAACAACAGGATTATCACCACATGAAATCATCATGGGACGTCCCCAACGATTACCTTTTTCCGCACCGTTTACTGCTAAACAAATGGACATTCACAAAATGGAAGAAAATATGCTAAACTATTGCATTGCTCTAACAAAATGTATTTCTAGTTTCCATTCGCAGGTAAAAGAAGCCCAAGTTGACCCTGCCGAAGGAAGATGCCATAGCTTGGAGCCCGGCGAGTTCGTCTATGTAAAGGTGTTCAAGAGAAAGAGTAACCTTCACCCAAGATTTGAGGGTCCGTTCCAGATCCTGTTAACCACCAACACTGCTGTAAAGGTGAAAGAGAGACCAACATGCCTCGCACTGCAAAACAGCCCCAGAAACCGAGGAAGAGGAATCGCCAACCCCATCAGTAAATGGAAATGGACATTAGGACTATGTTTCCTTGTGACACTTATAATACCTGTAATGCCCAAATTGCATGTAAACACCTTTTTGTATATGTCTTACACTTATGCTAGGGGAACTAATGCCTCCAGTTGTTGGGTATGCACACAGGTGCCCATCCATACGAAGGGAGGAATTCCATTAAGACCTATCCCCTTTAATTCCAATGAAATGGCATATTGGCTGTTTCAACAAAATGGGACTAAGAATGGAATAAGGGATGGACAAGATACTAGCGGAGGAACTTATAAGGTTCAGATGGATGGATTGGCTGAGAAATATAAAATTGAAACTAGATGTAGCCTTACATGCCTCGACGGTTGGTATCAACCAAAGTACAATCGGTCGAGAGATAAACTCCCATTCCTGGTGTTAATTAACACTTCAGGGGCCGGAAGACCCCGAGGGGAAATATGCTTAACCTGTAACCAAACAGGTGGGACAAAGATGGGAAAAAGTAAATGCTCGCAGTACTTTAACTTAACCAATGATCAACTGAATGGAAAACCGTCACCCTTGCGGTTGAGCTGCAGTGGGGGAGGAAATTACACAAATCTGGTATCAGCAGAAATTATACCCAGCCCCACTGCATACAACGGCACCTACTTTATATGTGGCCATAAAGCATACCCATGGCTGCCGAGTGATTGGACGGGCGGATGGCTGGGGTCCATAGGATGGTCCTTGGTACAAGGACTGATCATATTCCTGTTCATTTTCTTTGCCCTATATTTGGTATTTGTCCTGATAAAATGCTGCTGTGCGCGACTAGGGGCTGTAGCCGTACCAGAGGGAACAGTCACCACCATGATGATAGCTAGAACCGCCGCTGCTTCAGAAAAGGCAGAAGCCATGGAGTTAGAAAGGCTCCGAAGAATCCAGATCTGATTAGATTATTGTCCTAGTTAGGACAAAAGGGGGGAATGTGGAAATTGACATTATACTTAGCATGCTGGGTAAAATAAAATGGCCAAGTAGAATTAAGCTATCAAGGGGTTAAAAGAACAAACTTGCTTAGGTTGTAGTTAAAGCAGAGAAGCAAATGTGTCACAACATGTCTAGGACCAAGAGACCTTTCAAAATACCCACCCACATTGAGGATGTGATAACAGCTGTATTGACTCATTAGCACAAGGGAGGCACAAGGCTATAGAATAGATAAACTATTAATGATTGTCGCTAGACAAAGAAGCAAAACTATTGAGTAAGCTGATCATTTTGTTAACAAGATTCAGACATGAGTAAGCTGATCATTTCGGCAACAAGATTCAGACAGAACCTCCTGACAGGATATATGATTAAATAACCTTGTCTGGAGATATTTCTGTCCTGCTGACCTTTCGATTGTCCTTGTGCAAACTCTTAATTTGTCCAAAATGATACAATACCATTACACGTGATATATGGAACGCTTGCTTGTTTGAGTGTATAAATATGCTGCATTCGCTGATGTTCTTTGGAGTTGTTGGCCTAGCCTTTGTCCAGGCAGCCCTCCCCTTGTGCAAGTAAAAATAAACTAACAATCTGACGGTACTGCTTGTGTTTTAGAGTCTTACTCGGAGTCGAGATTTCGACAATTGTCAGAACCTGAGACTGCAGATGCCCTTGAAGGACGGCCTTGACCAGCTCTGAGCCTGGAGGGCCCGGCTGCAGACTGCACCAACTCTGCATGGGTGGCAGCAGTCTGGGCTACAGGTGGTGGCAAGTGCAGTGGAGAAGTGACAGTGGTGGCAGCAGGAATGCTGTCATCCTGAGAGAGGACAGCAACTCCCTACTTGACCGACACACTGGCACTCCCATGGGGCAGCACATCAGCATCCAGAGCAATCTGCTGGAGCACAGATTGCTGGCCTGCTGCGGCGCGGTGAGAGCCCGGGGAAATGTGTCTGAACCAGCGACAATGGCAGAAGTCAGTGCTTGCGTGGCCTCAATCTGAGTCTGCACGAGAGCAGTCTGAGATGGGATCACGGCAGCCAGTGACTGAATTGCAGCACTAAACTTTAGCGGAAGCGCTCCACACTCCTTGCCAGTGCATCAATGCATGCGGGCACCCTTCCCACTGCACCCATGAGCTGAGTGTGCATGTGCACCGCCTGGGTGTTAATTTCAGCGATGAGCCGCTCCTCCTCTGCGTCCAGTGCAGCAGGACTCGCTGGCCTACTCTCCCTCCAGGGAGAAGGCCCCCGAGCTTCCCTAGCCACATCGCATTGCTGCAGTCCGCTGGGTCCTGAAACTTCATTCTCATCAGACCCTTCCCCCCTGCTCCCCTCCAGGGAAGGCGTGTTCCCAGTGTGGGCATGGGCTTCCTCGGGAGAGGGTGGCGCTGATGCTCTGGCTTCCTCTTCCTCCTCGCCTGCAGCTTCGCTCCCACTGGCTTCTTGAGGGCCCGTCTCCTCAGCTGGTGAATCACCATCTGAAAGCAGGGAGGTACAAGAGTGGCTTTAGCGTGAGGACAGGGGGCAGTAAGGGAGGAAGGAGTGCAGCGATTTAGTAAGTTGGATTGAAAGTGTCAAAGGCTGGTGTTGTGATGGACAAGTGGAATGAGAGAGGAGAAAAAGCTGATGACCTTATCATTGCTGTCCCGAACGGGGTCAGCCTCTCCAGGGGCGACGGGACCGATCACCTGGCTTGCCACAATCCTGTGGACGCGCACCTCAAGATCGCTGAGGGGTTGCAGCTGAGGCCACCCTCCACCCGTCCATTGCTGCTGTCTCCTATTATGAGATAGCTTGGCCTGCAAGAAAAAGGCCGGCGTCTGAGTAAATATACAGCCATGGTCTTGCCTGATGTGCCTCCCATAGTTGAATAGCCCTTACTGTATGCAGCCATGGTCTTGCCTGATGTGCCTCCCATAATTGAATAGTCCTTAATGTATGGAGCCATGGTCTTGCCTGATGTGCCTCCCATAGTTGAATAGCCCTTACTGTATGCAAAGTGTGGACCGTGCATGTATGTTTCATGAGAGGGCCATAGGTGTTGGATGAGTGTTGGGCATTGGGGTTTTAAGACCCTCTGGCCATAGAGTGAGGTTGAGACGGAGGGATGAAGAGGTATTGAAAAAAAGCCACTCACCCTGATGACCCGAGTGAGGTCGTTGAACTTTTTGCAACATTGAGTATGGGTCCTGGTCACCATGCTCCTGGGGGAGACGTGTTGAGCCACCTCCCTCCACACTCTGCTGTAGTCGTATGGCAAAGGCCTCCTGCCACTCTCAGGATAGAGTATAGATCTTCTGCGCTCCACCGCGCCAACCAGAGCCCCCAAGGCCCGCTCGCTGAAGCGCTGATCTCGTTCTCTCACCCTCTCCAAAGTCCTTGGCTGGAAAATGTAGTCACAGGTCTCTCCAGGCCCCAATGAGCAGGGTGTGGCTGGAGAGCAAGATCGACTCTCCCCTTTAAGAACTGTCTGGCGCCAGTGTGTCTGTGTTCCATCGCTAACTGACGCCCGTGCTCTGAGTTAGCACCTCGCTCCTCGGCATTTGCGCCTTAAGAGAGGTGTGCAGCGCCTGATTTAACGCTCCAATCACCTCCAGGGGTAATAAAAGCCAAGTTTGCAGTCGGAGGCAATAATTAGCACCAGGCGCTAAACTTTGCGCCCAGCCGATAATCATGCCCCAAACGGGGCGATACTGAATTTCTCCCCTAAAGTCTCTTCTCTATGTTTGCTGCATGGATCCTATGTGAACTGAGTTTGGCTATCTCAACCCAGTTCTAATGAGTATCGAGCCACAGCAGATAACTGCCCTTAATTTGGCACCAACCGGGATTAAATTAGCAATTTAGTTCCGACATCTCAGGACGACTGGTGTGAGAAATGGAACATTGGAGGTGCTCTTCTGACTTTGGGGCTAAGTCTTATTGTTGGAACAGAGAAGAGGGGTCTTTAGTTTGTAGATGGCAATGCTGCACCTGACCTGATGATGGGTACCTGAAACAGGGGAGAGTTCCATTTCCCAATGCTAATGCCGCTTCTCAATAGCTATAAACTCACCAAATATTTGAATGTATATGCTAAGTTTCCTCTAACATGTTATTTATAGTTCAATAATATGCAGCAGCAGAATTGAGATTTTAAAGTGGCTGATTTCCCACTGGAGCCCTTATTGTTTTGTGATAATGGGAAGTGTCTGTCTCTGGGGCCTCCATTGTATCGTTGTACCGAAGCTGTGAAAAACCTGAAACCAGACAATAGCTTTCCCTGAAGGCTCCCATTGTTCTCATTACTCTGGAGATCTGGAGTGATATACCTATCTCGGTATATCACTCCATACCACATGGAGTTGCCATCGTTCAGATCAGAGCTGATCCTCCAAGGAATTCTGTTTTTGCAAAGGGGCTTATTTTGACATTCTGAAGCTGGCATTATTGTTTTCGCTGATACCCAGTAACATAATCCAAACAAACCATCGCCATCCACGTGGGTGAAATAAATGGACCTGTTCCCATCCTGTTTATGCTGACTATTCTGGCACCTCACCCGAGTGGCTGTGTATCATGTGCATTGTGAGTATTGGCTGGTGATTCAAGCATGTAGGCTAACACAGCCAACCCCATTCCTGCCCTCACCCGACATCCACACGTGGATGGGAATCAGCCATGCGAATTCGAGCAGATTTTATTCCACTCTAGCTCAGGGCTACTGAACCCAGCTGTAATTTCCCTATTGTCACGCTGACTGAGACCACCAACTCAGCACGGACAGGAGGATCGGACATGGTATTTTCCTGGTCTATACCCACACTGGCCAGTGCAATTAGCCACTGATCTAGCAGGAGAGCCTTTAGCTGTAATTTTATTTAAGCTGTCCAGTGGTGGCAGTGGGTTGTGTAGGACGGGGAAAGCACTGAAGAATGCATTGCTCTGACTGTGGGCTTTACGTTGTGATTCCACTTTCTGCTTATACCAGTCAGAATCCCCATGCGTTCAAATCCACACCAGTATGAAGCTGATCACAGCGGTGGCATAAGATTACACCTGTACTGATTCGAAAAATGGAGTTCAGACAGTTTACAGGGATAAAGGGGTCAAAGCTTAGACAAATCCAGTTTTCTTTTATCAATACAAGTGGGAGAATTGATTAAAATTCAGAAAATGCCTCCAGCAATTGAAGTCAAATGTCGATTCAGATCCTCAAGCACAAAATTAATAAGCCTCAAGTGAGACTTGGAATTAGAAGGAATTTTATTTCCCCCCATGGAGTTGCAGATATGTGGAACAGGCTCACAGCTAAAGCTGTGTTAATTAATGCCTTTAGAAATAAATTAGATGAATATCTGGTTAGGAACCAGATTAAGGGCTATGAGGAACAGTACAGATAGCAATGGCCACATGCTGGGTTTCTGAGCGGCTGGAACTGAAATGCCATGCTAAGTAAGAAAGGCTACTTGTCGAGGTCCTGTGAAGTAGGTTGTGGATCAGACAGTTGTGGAATTTTGCTTTGTAGGGCCTTTCCTATTGAAATTCATTTGGTTGGGTAGAATCCATAATTCAGCAGAATGTTACAGACAGTAAATACTGTGACTGGGCTCTCAGAACTATATTAATACAACTTCAGCTTCTAAGAGACAACAGACGGGGGGGGAGAATTTTATCCCGTCAGTCTGGGTTAGAATTGACCTCCGATCCCCAAGGTGAAAGAATAGTGAACTACATCACTCAGTCCCTAACTAATAAAATAGAAACTCACTGCGGATGTATCTGAAGTTACGGAGAAAGTAAAAACATAACCATATTTTAGGAGCAAGAAAAGACCATTTGCTCCATTTTCAGCAAAGAATGACTAAAAGACTAAAAGGAGAGAAAAATTAGAGTACGGGAGAAAGCTAGCTAGAAATATAAAAACAGATAGTAAGAGTTTCTATAGATATTTTTAAAAGAGTTAACAAAGTGAGCGTTGGTCCTATAAAAAGTGAGTCTGGGGAATTAATAATGGAAAATAAGGAGATGGCAGTTGAATTAAACAGGTATTTTGCATCGGTCTTCACTATAGAGGATACAAGTAACATCCCAGAAATAGCTATAAATCAGGAAATGGAAGGGAGGGAGAAACTCAAGAAAATTATAATGACCAGGGAAGTGGTACTTGTAATGATCAGTAACATGTCATTCTAGAATGGTATACTAGGTGGAGCTGTATGTTTAGTAGAGGGCTACCCACAAGGCAGTAGTCAAGATGGATGCCTGTACACTAGTCCACATGGCTGAATAAATGACTAACTCAAGCTAGCTGTTCATAATGAAAACGTCTATTTATTTATGAACATAACAGTACTGAGCAAATTGTTGGAGCTGCGGGCTGACAAGTCCGCGGGTCCTAATGGACTTCATCCTAGTGTCTTAAAAGAAGTGGCTAGTGAGATAGTTGATGCATTGGTTTTAATTTTCCAAAATTCCCTAGATTCGGGGAAGGTTCCATTAGATTGGAAAATAGCGAATGTAACTCCTTTATTCAAAAAGGGGGGAGACAGAAAGCAGGAAACTACAGGCCAGTTAGCTTAACATCTGTCATAGGGAAGATGTTAGAAGCTATTATTAAAGACGTTATAGCAGGGCACTTAGAAAAGTTAAAAGTAATCAGGCAGAGTCAATATGGTTTTGTGTAAGGGTAATCATGTTTAACCAATTTATTGGAGTTCTTTGAGGAAGTAACATGTGCTGTGGATAAAGGGGAACCTGTGGATATACTGTACTTAGATTTCCAGAAGTCATTTGATAAGGTGCCACATCAAAGGTTATTGCGGAAAATAAAATCTCATGGTGTAGGGGGTAACATATTGGCATGGATAGAAGATTGGCTAGCTAACAGGAAACAGAGAGTAGGCATAAATGGGTCATTTTCTGATTGGCAAGATGTAACCAGTGGTGTGCCACAGGGATCAGTGCTGGGACCTCAACTTTTTACAATTTATATAAATGACTTGGATGACAGGACCGAAGGTATGGTTGCTAAATTTTCTGATGACACAAAGATAGGTAGGAAAGTAGATTGTGAAGGGGACATAAGGAGGCTACAAAGGGGTATAGATAGGTTAAGTGAGTGGGCAAAGATCTGGCACCTGGAGTAAATTTTGTGGGAAAATGTGAAGTTGTCCATTTTGGCAGGAAGAATAAAAAAGAAGCATATTATCTAAATGGTGAGAGATTGCAGAGCTCTGAGATGCAGAGGTGTAGTGTATGTGCCTTTAAGAGCCCCATATGTGCTGTAATGCCGGCAATGGCCACTCGGGCTATATAAGCCTGTATACTGTGTTATATCCGTTAGTACCCCTCCAGACTTTGCTTAGTAAACACCTATGAACCAACTCCTGTCTTCAGTGTCTCTATCAACACACGGACACTACAGTGGCGACGAAGTGGAAATGGACTTACCTACAATTTGGCAGCACCTCAAGGACATCGATTCCTCTGGCATCCAGAAGAATGAAGAAGTGAAAGAAGCTGTTGTTTCACCAGCTGGCCAAGCTGGTGGCAGGTACTACGGTAATCCTTTCTGGGCATCAGGTTGGGGCTCCAGCGGCTGTCTCTACAGCTGGGCCAGGCAGCGAAAGCGGAGGCAAGCAGTAACAGACGGGGAGGGAGCACTCGGGAGATGGCCGCGGCTGCAAGCAGGTCGGCATTCAGACCTACAGAGAGAGTCCGGCGGGAACGAGTCTCCAACTGTAAATAAGTAAAAAAAGAATGGAAACCGCGGGAAACAGCGTTGTCATCGGCAGCAGCGGCGGGAAAGTGCGGGAAGCACCATATCTTTTCTACAGAAAAGAAAGAAAAGCGCGGGAAGCGCCATATCTTTTCTAAGATGCCTAATTCTGGCAATATTGATGCTTTTGATAACAAGATAGAGGATTGGACCACATATGTGGAAAGAGTGGAGGTATATTGCACCGCAAATGGAATAGAAGATGAGAAAAAAGCTTCAGTACTTCTGGATCTAATGGGTGCAAAGACATACAAGCTGTTACGAAACTTAATCACTCCAGCCGAACCGATGGACAAGAATTTTAAGGAGATTGTTGATACCCTACACTGCCAATTCGAGGCAGGACTGGCAGATTCTCTGTGAGACAAATTCGTCTGCGATCCCCTAAGTGTAGAAACACAAAAAAAGGCTATTTTCTGAGAAAGATTTAACACTGGACAAGGCTTTCAGTGCAATAGGAGCTGCAGAAATACAGCAAAGGCCACAGGACTTCGGCACCCATGAAATGACACGGGGTTTCGAGAGATGTTATCGCTGCGGCAAATCCACCCATGACCAGAGGGACTGCTGGTTCAAGGACAAAGCATGCAGGCAATGCGGAAAGATGGGACACATTCCACGTGTGTGCCGATCTGGAAACAAAAAATCCACTAACAGGAAAAGAATCAATAAGGAAAAGCACAGAAAGGTACAAATGATGACGGACAGTAGCTCCGAAGACCAGAAGAGCGATAGCGACTCCGGGAACAAGAGACTAAGCTCTCTCAAATTACATAATGTAATTGCCAAAGAAGATTACCAGACCATTTGGGTTACCCTCACAATAGCAGGGTCCCCAGTTAAAATGGAGCTAGATACAGGATCAGCTCTGACCGTCATAAATCGACGGGATTACGAGCGGCTATTTCCGCATATACCTTTAAAAGACACATCCATTATCTTGAAAACATATACGGGGCAGAAAGTATACCCCAAAGGGAAAATAAGGGTGCCTGTTGTATACAACGGCAAGGAAATACAGAAGTTGTATTTATACGTTCTACAAGATGGTGGTCCACCGCTGTTGGGACGTGAATGGATCAGCAAAATACGTTTAGACTGGCACTCCATTCAGGCACTGACGGTGACCAGTAAGGAAAAAAATGATGATGACGTCATACCTGAACGATTAAAAGACATCTTGGCCAACGCCAAGGAAGTGTTTCAAGAGAAACTAGGAACCTTGAAAGGCATCACCGCCTCAATAAAAGTGGAAGATGCAGCAATTCCCAAGTTTTTTAAGGCAAGACCGGTGCCATACGCAATTCGTCCAGCAGTCGAGGCAGAGCTGGGGAATTTGGAAAAGGCAGGCGTATTATCTGAAATAGATTGGAGCGAGTGGGCAACACCCATCGTCCCAGTCATGAAGAAAGCATTGAAGAATGATAAATCTGAAGAACAGAGAAAAATTCGCATCTGTGGAGACTTCAAGGTGACTGTAAACCCGATCCTTCACATGGTACAGTATCCTCTTCCGAGGATAGAAGATATTTTCGCCTCACTATCCGGAGGGAAACGTTTCACCAAAATTGACTTGGCACAGGCATATCTACAGATGGAGGTTGAAGAGGCCTCTAAAAACAATCTCACGATAAATACACACAAAGGTCTGTACCAGTACAATCGACTGGTTTTCGGAGTAGCATCCGCTCCAGCTATCTGGCAAAGAGCTATGGAGCAAGTCCTCCAAGGGATTCCGGGGACTCAATGCTACCTAGACGACATCCTTGCAACAGGAGAAAACGACAACGAGCACCTTGCCAATTTAGAGCAGGTGCTCACTAGGCTGAGAGAACGGGGCCTACGAGCAAATCGCCCCAAGTGCGAATTTTTCCGAAATCAAATATCATATTGTGGCCACATAATAAATACGGAAGGGTTGCATAAGTCACCTGAAAAAATTGAAGCGGTCATAAAAGCCCCAGCACCTGAAAATGTTTCACAATTAAGGTCGTTCCTGGGATTAATAAATTACTATCATAAATTTTTACCGAACTTATCAACTCTTCTGCACCCTCTTAATGAACTGCTACAAACAGGAGTAATTTGGAAATGGAACGAAGACTGCAAACGTGCCTTCCATAAATGTAAAGACTTAATCACATCCAAAGAAGTTTTGGCTCATTACAACCCATCACTGCCAATCAGACGAGCGTGCGATGCATCCCCTTATGGCATAGGAGCAGTATTATCGCATAAATTCCCTGATGGCTCGGAACGGCCGATAGCTTTTGCGTCACGCTCATTGAACTCAGCTGAGCGTAACTATGCCCAAATCGACAGGGAAGCACTCAGCCTGGTATGGGGAGTAAAGAAATTCAAACATTACCTACACGGACAAAAATTTACCTTGTTGACTGACCATCAACCCCTCATCTCCATATTCAACCCTAAAAAGGGTGTTCCCATTATGACAGCGCAAAGGCTACAGAGGTGGTCCCTTTTTCTAGGGGCACACCAATACAACATAGAATACGAAGGGTCAAAACAGCATGGGAATGCTGACGGTTTATCGCGTCTACCATTGCCAACGGTAGAAGAGGCACCTACAGTAGACCCAATGGAGATGTTCCACTCTACCATAGTGGAATGTCTACCAGTAACAAATTCTGCCATTGAAAGGGAAACGAGAAATGACCCGACTCTTTCACGGGTCTACGATTCAACAGTGAAGGGATGGCCAGCACATGGCGAACCACTGTTGCCAGCATTCTCGCAAAGAAGAGAACAGCTGTCAGTGTGCCGAGGAACCTTGATGTGTGGATCCAGAGTGGTGATTCCACCCAAACTCCAGGATAAAGTTCTAAAGGAGCTTCACGAGGGGCATCTAAGTGGAGTGAAAATGAAGAACCTAGCCAGGGCGTTTGTATGGTGGCCAGGTATCGATGGAGACATCGAAGAAATGACCAAGAGCTGCCTAGGATGCCAGAAGGTCCAAAACGCTCCACCACAAGCCCCTCTACATCCATGGGAGTGGCCCTCATCTCCCTGGCAAAGGGTACACATCGACTTTGCTGGTCCATTTATGGACTCAATGTTCTTAATCGCGGTTGATGCACACTCCAAGTGGCCGGAGGTAATAAAGATGTCCTCCACCACCACGGAAAAAACCATCACAGTATTAAGGACCATATTTGTCAGGAATGGGCTGCCGGAACAGATCTGTTCTGATAATGGACCGCAATTTGTGTCCGAAGAATTCAGGAAGTTCTTAAAAAACAATGGGGTTAAGCACTACACGTCCACTTCATACCATCCCGCCACCAATGGATTGGCTGAAAGGTTTGTCCAGACCTTCAAGAAGGCCATAAAGGCCATGGGTAATGAAGACATAAAACTTCAGCACAAGGTGGATAACTTCTTGTTCGCATACAGGAATGCGACACATATGGTTACCAACCAAACTCCCGCCATGATGTTCTTCAATAGAAACCTAAGATGCCGGCTGGATTTGGTCAAGCCCAACATCAGAGGGGACGTGGAGAACCGGCAGTTTCAAGGCATGAATGAAAGGCCAACTAGAACCTTCCAGATAGGTCAACAAGTTTTGGCCCGGGACTACCGTACCGAGAAATGGCAGCCTGGAACTATCTGCACATGACTAGGACCACTGATGTATACCGTGGACATCGGAGAAAGCATAATAAGGCGCCATGCTGACCAAATCATAGAGTCATCCGAAAAGGGACAACCTACACCACAACTCTATACGCCGAACGATGAAGTAGAGATACCCATATCTACCTCCGATCCGGTGATACTGGAACCCGATGAACCCGACACTGGCATTCAAGCCGAATCAGCCTTGCCAAAAGAACCTACTACACCACCAGAAACTACTACACCACTGAGGCATTATCCGGACTGAGTCAGGAAGCCTCCAGAGAGACTGACTTATAATTAATTAACTACAGCAATGTGTATATTATTTTCTTATAACATGTAATTAATAATTACTTAAAATATGATGTACTGGTTAGCTAAAAGGGGAGGAATTGTAGTGTATGTGCCTTTAAGAGCCCCATATGTGCTGTAATGCCGGTAATGGCCACTCGGGCTATATAAGCCTGTATATTGTGTTATATCCATTAGTTCCCCTCCAGACTTTGCTTAGTAAACACCTATGAACCAACTCCTGTCTTCAGTGTCTCTATCAACACACGGACACTACAAGAGGGATCTGGGTGTCCTAGTGCATGAATTGCAAAAGGTTACTATGCAGGTACAGCAAGTAATTAGGAAAGCTAATAGAATATTACTGTTTATTGTGAGGGGAATTGAATACAAAAGTAGGGAGGTAATGCTTCAGTTATACAAGGCATTGGTGAGACCACCTCTGGGAGTACTGTGTACAGTATTGGTCTCCTTATTTAAGGAAGGATGTAAATGCGTTGGAAGCAGTTCAGAGAAGGTTTACTAGACTAATACCTGGAATGGGCGGGTTGTCTTATGAGAAAAGGTTGGACAGGCTAGGCTTGTATCCGTTGGAGTTTAGAAGAGTAAGAGGTGACTTGATTGAAACATATAAGATCCTGAGGGGTCTGGACAGGGTGGATGTGGAGAGGATGTTTCCTCTTGTGGGAGAATCTAGAACTAGGGGTCACTGTTTAAAAATAAGGGGCCGCCCATTTAAGACAGAGATGAGGAGAAATGTTTTCTCAGAGGGCCGTGAGTCTTTGGAACTCTCTTCCTCAGAGGGCGGTGGAAGCAGAGTCTTTGAATATTTTTAAGGCAGAGGTAGATAGATTCTTGGTAAGCAAGGGGGTGAAAAGTTTTCGGGGGGAGGCGGGAATGTGGAGTAATTGGATCAGCCATGATCTTATTGGATGGCGGGGCAGGCTCGAGGGGTCGAGTGACCTACTCCTGCTCTTAATTCGTATGTTCATATGTTCATATGAGACTGTGGCCCGGAATTTGCGGTTGGGATGACAGCGAACTGGCAGCGTTTGACATCATTCCGCCATTGAAACTGACCGCAACTTCGGGATTTGGCGTATGTGCAGGCCCATGGGGAAATCCTAAAGTTGCAGTCTGTCAATGACAACAACAACAACAACTTGTATTTATATAGCGCCTTTAACGTAGCAAAATGTCCCAAGGCGCTGCACAGGACTATTATAAGACAAAAATTTGACACTGACTCACATAAAGAGAAATTAGGGCAGGTGACTAAAAGCTTGGTCAAAGAGGTAGGTTTTAAGGAGCGCTCTGAAACAGGCTGCACTGACCCATCCCCACTCCCCCCACTGCACCCCCACTCCCCCCCCCCCAAACAGAGCCGGCAATCTGTGCAATCGGCCAAATCGGGGAAACTGACAAAAGCTTCGGCTCTTCCGCAGTAAGTAAACTGTTAAATTCCCCACTAAAAGCTAGACCCAAAGAGATTAGGTGTAACTGGGGTTTTGACAGCGTTATTACTGCTAAACAAATGTTAAATTTAAAAAAAAATGTTTTAAGTTTGTCCATCTTTATTTCAGGTTTGCCTTTCCCCATGTGAGAGCCCCAATCTTTGTTCTGCTCTCTGTAACATTTTTAAAATGATAGAATTTTAAGAGCTTACCCGCTTCCTTGTTCGCTGCCTGTGAGAATTCTGCGTTTTGATTGGCTGCTTAGACAGCCTGTTGACGTCACAGCAGTTCATACAAGGGGATCCCCACTGCAGTCCGTTGATTTGAACTGAAGGTTGGGAAAACTCGAAGTTCTCGACACAGTGATCGCGAGATCCTTGTGCGGAGCGTAATTCAGGGCCAGCAGCTAACGCCTTCGCTTCGCCGCTGACCGTAAATTCCGGGCCATTCTCCTTTTAGTTGAGCACCCCTTCTTCTCCCCATGTCTCCCAATACCTCCTCTCTCCAGTAACACCTACAGTTGATACATAACCCAGTTATGCTGGTTGCTTCAATGGCCTTCCCTGGAAATTTATTCCACAAGTCATTTACCCTTTTGGGTGAAAAAACTCCCCCTGACCATCTTACTCCTCATTTCCCAATTATTAATTTCTGTTAGTTGAACCATGAGGCCATAGTTAAACCTGTTTTACTGTTTAAAAAAAAGGTTATTTTAAATCACCACAACTAATTGTAATGACAGCTGTTGTGAGATGCCGCAAGGTAGCGAGGAACCATGCTAGTTTTGTACGTCAATGATGAACCAGCTTTAAATATTTCTCCATTAATCAGAAGAATCAGCACTGCTCATTTTATTCAATTGACGTCCAACCACTTCCCCGCAATTTCTTCTGAAAATTTGCAATCATGCTTGAAGTATCCTCAGGAAGGTTTGGTCAAGCCACATTACTGTGTTGAGCAGCCAGACTCCTGTAATACAATCAGCGTAACTGTTGTAGCATTGGGAAATAAGAGCATAAGAATCTTTGGGAAAGGCCATTGGACACAACACGTCCAACCATTTTAGATAAATCCACTCTTATGTTGAAATGTTTGTGATCAGGGCCATTGATTTTCGAAGGATTCCTTGAGACGGTTTTCGGTTTCAGGTATAAAATAGTTGGTTTGCACTGTTTTAAGACACGCCTGAATCTCAAGTGCTAACGCAACTCAATTTTCTGGTCTAACTTCATTTGCATAATAATTCACGATTCTGAGGGCAAGCTCAAGTAGGTCTAGGGATAATACCACAGGTAAGAGAGGAAATCTTTGTGTAAGGCAAATTTAAAGGGATGGGAACAATTAAAGGGGAGCATCACAAGAAGGCAGTCAAAATTTTTAGAAAGCTTCTAGTGAGTATTAAAAGGCATCACACAACCCATCAGCAACCTTTGCCAAGGCTGAAGCAGCAAGGGATTAACAAGTGGCAGGATAGGATGAGGAAAAGGGCGCAGGCATGAGTTTGCAAAAAGTGACAGCGCAGCTCAGCACTTGTCCTCCTTTTCCATGGCTGCTGAAGCCAAGGCGGTGCTGCATGAGATGGTGGCGAGGCAGGTTTTCCTTTGGCCACTCCGCAGCACCATCCCAGAGACCAGCCTGCAGGAAGGTGCAGCCAAGTTTCATTCCACAGCTGACCTTCACTGCCCAATGTGCAAGTTCCACGCTGCACGGTAGTCACTGGCATCCTTGCAGCAGAGCTCAGCACCTTCCTCTCTGCTGATCCAGACTCTGAGAAGGCAAGGTGGCCGCAGTCAGTCCCAGGTGGGTATGGCAAGGCCCACAGAAATCTTGGCAAGCGGAAACACTGGCTCCTGATAGCCCTGGCATGCCTTCTTCCATGCAACATCATGTAAAGCTGTCAATGAGATGCTCTGAAGGACCTTCCAGAATAAGGGTTAAGCAGGAATTCTCATTCCATTGTCATGCCACTGGCGGACTTCCAGCCAGCCGTCATTGGGAAGAAGAACCACCGCCTACAGCATCTGTCAACATGAGGTTTGCTACTTCTCTCTGCAGATGTTGGGGTGCGCACGGAGCACCCATCGGGCAGTCTGACATGCCTGGCATCCTGCCGATGCTTTCCTTTTCCTCTAAACATGTCAGTTCGAAGGATTCACAGTGGCAAACCCTTTCATGCCAATAAAAGGACCTTCGGTCCCACATCCTTCTTTCTGGAGGGCCTCCTGGCTCCTGTGGGTAGAGGATCTCTCTTGCAGTGTGGACCCCTACACAAAGCTGGAGTGCTGTGTGCGAGACCCTGGGTGCCCCTTCCCTGTTTTGCTGAGCCATTTGTGTTAGTGCTGAAGCATTTTTCCCATTTTTTGAGGTGCGGAAGAGAATTCAGCTTTAAGAGATGAAGACTCCCATTTGGGAATGTTTTTTCAAATGTTAATTTTTTTTGAAACGTCAGTAGAGCTGCAAGGGCTGAAAACTGCATTTTTTTACTTCATTTTTATTTTTCAGCTCAGAAAGCATTGCCTTTTTAAGCAAATGACAATGCATTGTCCTTTAAATATCCCACAATGCCTAGCAAAATCATAGCCTCGCTTCCAGAGACTGTTGGAAGATGCAACGCTGCTTCTGGACACCACGTTCGGGACTGATGCCTGGACTAGCACCACCAGGAGGGCGTTAGTTTAGCGCAAAGTTTTCTCTCCTACCGGCACAACCATTTTCGGTGGCCGTTAACCCGAGACTGCGGTGACACTGGCAACTTTTGTGCCACAGTCGAATTTCTAGGCCCACATCCCACCAACTGCACCACTAGCCTCACACACTGATCAAGTCACCACACCCCCATTACTCATCTACCAACAATCTCTATCAATCGCTACTCATACCTTACATTCATATGCTCCACCTCACCCTCACACACTTACCACTGCTGCAAGTCTCACACCCACATCTCACAGCTCGCGCACACTGCCAGCTATTCAACCATGATGGCCACATCAGCCAAACACGGTGAACCACACTCACTGACACACTTCCCTCTCTCTTGCAGGACAGGGTGGCACACAATTGTAGGCAAGTGGCAGCTAACCGGAGGGGAACGGGCATGCCTCCATATCCTGGTCCCACTCGAGGAGACGTTGCTTGCCATAATTGGAGTGGCTGTGACCGAGGCCATGGTCAGCGGCGCCACTGAAACCATTGCAGATGACGCTATGCTCATACCTAATACTCATTCTCACATCCCGCTTCTCCCGAATTTTCTTAAAGCAAGGATGTCATCTTAGAAAACATTCTCTAGCCCTTAAAGCTGAACTGCCTTCTGAAAAAAAACATTAAAATCATTCCAAACTAGGCAGTCTTCAACTCTTAAAGCTGAATTGCCTATTGCACATAAAAAATGGTAAAAGTGCTTCAGCACTAACATAAATGGGTCAACAGACCAGGGAAAGGGCACCCAGGATTTCGCACACAGCACTCTGGCTTTGTGCAGGGGGTCAACACTGGAAGAGAGGTCCTCCACCCACAGGGGGCCAGGAGGCCCTCCAGAAATAAGGATGTGGGACCAGATCGCTGAGGCCATCACTGCCAGCAGTGTCTCCCCCCAGGAACTGGTTCCAGTGCCCAAAGAAGTTTCATGACCTCAGATGAGTGGTTGTTGTGTATTTTGAATGTGTATTAGAATTGTCCCACATGGGATACCATAGTGGTGATTTGCAATGCACTATGGGAAATGTAGTGCATTGAGTGAAGAAGCACATCTATCTATATATATAAACGGATACATCTGTCTGTCTGTCTCTCTGTCTGTCTGTCCTTCGGTGTGCGTCTGTCGGCTATACACTCTAAAGTTGTAGAGCGTACCTACACGTGCATTACATCAAAAGAAAGCTTACGATTCCAAAACGGTCGTAAGCATATTTACGTTTCGGCCGGACAAAAATTGCGCCCGCGGTATCCAAAAAACGTTCAAAATTCCGCTCATTAGCATCTCATTATCCGCTCATTAGCAATAGAGTGACGTCGAGGTCGACCAATCGTACGCCGGGTTCCTGGCGCGTGCGGGCGGGCCCTCCTACAGTCGAGTGACGGGACGATTGACCAATCCTACGCTTCGGTGACCTGACGGTCGACCAATCGGTGCGTGTGTGGGCGGGCCTTATCTTTCTGAACCGAGGTGAGTAGCCGCCATCTTGTTTCCATTCTTTTTCCCGCTTTCTGCGTCATTCTTTTCAAATATACATTTCCAGCAAAAAAAAAGTTGCTTTTAAAACAAATTGTTTTTAAAAAAAGTTAATTTGTACATCTTTTCTCTAACCTCTATAATTTTCCTACCTTTCACCATTTTTGTAGGCCTCGAAGCCTCGGCCTCTCCTCCGCAACCATGCCCGAGCTAGGCACCTCCCGGCCCCAGTCAACATGCGGCCCCCGGTCGCCGCCATCTTTGTGAAGGTGGAAGGGGCGGGCCTGAGCCGAGCGTCGCTACCGCCGCCATCTTAGTGGGTGGGGCAGGAGTCAGCGTGCGCGACTTGAGTCCGGCCCGGCCTAACGCGGTAGGTTGCGCGGCGGCGTCTCTCTCTCTGCTCTTGAAGCTGGCTTGGGTGGGGGGTGGGGCCCGGGAGCTCGGGGGGCGGGGCTCGGGAGATCGGGGGCGGGCCTCGGGAGATGGGGGGGCCTCGGGAGATCGGGGGGGGCCTCGGGAGATCGGGGGGGCGGGCCTCGGGAGATCGGGGGGGGCGGGCCTTGGGAGATCGGGGGGGCCTCGGGAGATCGGGGGGGGCATCGGGAGATCGGGGGGGCCTCGGGAGATCGGGGGTGGGCCTCGGGAGATCGGGGAGGGCGGGCCTCGGGAGATCGGGGTGGGGCCTCGGGAGATCGGGGTGGGGCCTCGGGAGATCGGGGTGGGGCCTCGGGAGATCGGGGGGGCGGGCCTCGGGAGATCGGGGGGGCGGGCCTCGGGACATTGGGGGGGCGGGGCCTCGGGAGATCGGAGGGGCGGGCCTCGGGAGATCCGGGGGGGCGGGCCTCGGGAGATCGGGGGGCGGGCGGGCGCCTCGGGAGATCGGGGGGGGGCGGGCCTCGGGAGATTGGGGGGGCGGGCCTCGGGAGATCGGGGGGGGCGGGCCTCAGGAGATCGGGGGGGGCGGGCCTCGGGAGATCGGGGGGGCCTCGGGCGATCGGGGGGGGGGCGGGACTCGGGAGATCGGGGGGGGCGGGCCTCGGGGAGATCGGGGGGGCGGGCCTCGGGAGACCGGGGTGGGGGGGGGGCGTGCCTCGGGAGATTGGGGGGGTGAGCCTCGGGAGATCGGGGGGGGTGCGAGCCTCGGGAGATCGGGTGGGGCGGGGCTCGGGGGCGGGGCTCGGGAGGGGCGGGGGCGGAGATCGGGGGCGGTGCTTGGGAGATCGGGGCGGAGCTCGGGGAGGCGGGGGGGCGGGGCTCGGGTTGACGGGTCGCTCCCCTCCCCCCTTCTCCCCCTCTCCCCTCCCCTTCTTTACCCCCCTCCCCCTTCTACCCCCCTTCTTCCCCCTCCCTTCTTCCCCCTCCCCCTTCTTCCCCCTCCCCCACTTCCCCCTTCTTCCCCCCTTCCCCTTCTTCCCTTCCCCCTTCTTCCCCCCCCTCCCCCTTCTTTCCCCCCTCCCCCCTTCCCCCCTCCCCCCTTCCCCCCTCTCCCCCCTCCCCTTCTTCCCCTTCCCCCCTTCCCCTTCTTCCCCCTTCCCCTTCTTCCCCTTCCCCTTCTTCCCCTTCCCCTTCTTCCCCCCCTGCCCCTTCTTCCCCCTTCCCCCTCCCCCTTCTTCCCCCTTCCCCCTCCCCCTTCTTCCCCCTTCCCCCCTCCCCCTTCCCGCTTCCCCCCTCCCCTCCCCTTCTTCCCCCTCCCCCTTCTTCCCCCTCCCCCTTCTTCCTCCCTCCCCCTTCTTCCCCCCCCTTCTTCCCCCCTCCCCCTTCCTCCACCTCCCCCTTCCTCCCCCTCCCCCTTTCCTCCCCCCCTCCTGTCCTCCCCGCCTCCTCCTTCCCCCCTTCCCCAGTTGCTCTCTCTCTTCCCCCCAGTCGCTCTCTCTCTTCCCCCCAGTCGCTCTCTCTCTTCCCCCCAGTCGCTCTCTCTCTTCCCCCCCAGTCACTCTCTCTCTTCCCCCCCAGTCGCTCTCTCTCTCTCTTCCAACAACAACATGCCCTCGAAAAAGCCTCGGCACCGCCGGGCACTCCAGCTAGTTGTAAATAAAATGGCCGTTAACTAAACTCTCCACCCCGGAGTCCTTCTTAATTATTATATAGGTAAGGGTATGAAACCCCTTGAGACACAACAAAACTGGCGACGAGGACGACGGACTTGCGCATCACTTTGCACTGGAATCGGCGATGTTTAAAGTAAGAAGTTACTGTCTTTTCTTAATGGCGCGCCCGCAGTTTAGTGCTGATGCAATCGCCTTGTAAAGGTGGCGGTTAGTGTGTTACAAAAATAAGAAGGGGGAGAGTAACGATACAGTCAAACGAAGTGGAGGAAAAGGACTGTAAAAATAAAATTAAAAAGTGGAGGAAAAGGACTGTAAAGAAAAAAAAAGAAAACTAAATGGCTATGCTAACCGGAGCGTTTGGACCATTTGATGAAACGGCGGAGCAATGGAGTGCTTATACAGAGCGTTTCGGATTTTTCGTGACTGCAAATGGCATTAAAGATGACGTGAAAGAGGCGACGTTCCTCAGTGTGATCGGAGCAAAAACATTTGGCTTGTTACGGAGTTTGATGCACCCGGATAAACCCGGCGCTAAGACATATGATCAGATTGTGGAAGTTTTGGAAACACATTTCGCACCCAAGCCGCTGCTGATTGCCGAGAGGTTCAGGTTTCACAAACAAAACCAAGGAGAGGGTGAGTCCATAGCCGAATATGTTGCAGTGCTAAAGAAGCTAACTGAGCATTGTGAGTTTGGTGAAACTCTAAATGACACTGTCCGTGATAGGTTTGTGTGTGGATTAAGATGTGAAGCAACACAGAAGCGCTTGCTCACGACTGACAAACTGATGCTTAAATCAGCAGTGGACCTCGCTGTGTCTATGGAGTTAGCAGCTAAAGATGCACAGCTGTTGGGGGCTGCAACAAGAGTGCACATGGTAGCAGCTACACCGGATAAGCATGCATGGGGCGCCAGAGAGTGTTACAGATGTGGCAGGTCAGGTCATCAGCCATCTGACTGCTGGTGTAAAGACCTGACCTGTCGGAAATGTGAAAAGAAAGGACACATTGAACGTGTGTGTAAAGGGAAAAGCAAACAATCCTACACAGAGACACACAAAAACAAACAAGGAAACACATCCAACTGGCGTTCTAAAAAGAAAAACCTACACATGGTGAAACAAGAACAGGAAGACAGTGACACAGACTCTGATGGGGAGCTGAATCTCCATTTGTTAACGGTGAATGGAGGCTCATCAGGCTATGGAGTCACTCCACTACTAGAGGGAATGCCGGTCAAAATGGAGCTGGATACGGGGGCCGCTGTCTCCTTGATTTCAGAAAAGTTATTCAAAGAAAAACTGAACCACCTATCACTGACGCCGGCCAAGCTCATCTTAAAGACCTACACTGGGGAAACAGTCCCAATGCTGGGTAAGACGGAGGTCAAGGTGGGGCTTAATGGACAAACCGTGATGCTGCCAGTTTACATGGTCAAAGGTGATTATCCATCCCTGATGGGCAGGCCATGGTTGGAGAAAATTCATCTGGATTGGAAAAAAGTGAATGCGGTGTCAGTCGAAGAGGTGGGGCTAGCGGCAGTGTTGACAAAGCATGCGGCTGTCTTTGACGGAGAATTGGGGAGTATGAAGGGGATTACGGTCAAACTGAAGGTGAAGCCTGACAGCCAGCCACGATTCCTGAAGGCCAGGAACGTTCCCTACGCCCTCAGACCAAAGGTGGAGGCTGACCTGGAGCGTCTGCTCAAGATAGGGGTCCTGCTGCCAGTTTCGCACAGTGAGTGGGCCATGCCCGTGGTACCAGTGATGAAGAGTGACGGCGTGGTTCGCTTATGTGGAGATTTCAAAGTAACAGTGAATCCTGTGCTCTCAGCTGAACAGTACCCCCTCCCCATCATTGAAGATCTTTTCACGGGTCTAGCAGGCGGTCAGAAGTTTAGCAAGATTGATCTATGCCAAGCCTACTTGCAGATGCATGTAGAAGAGGACTCACAGAAGTACCTCACCATCACCACCCACAAGGGCCTCTACAGGTACTGCTGCCTACCCTTTGGTATAACGTCAGCACCAGCATTGTTTCAGCGGGCTATGGACCAGATCTTAAGCGGCATTCCAGGGGTACAATGTTATCTCGACGATATCCTTGTCACAGGAAAGGATGACAACGAGCATCTGCAGAACCTGACGAAGACACTGGGAGGACTTGAAGAATATGGCTTACGCGTTCGCAAGGACAAATGCGAATTTTTCAAGCCATCAGTGGAGTACCTAGGCCATGTCATCGACGCGGACGGCCTACACACAGCACCGTCAAAAGTGAAAGCCATTGCCGACGCTCCTGCACCTACAAATGTCGGCCAGCTGCGGTCATTCTTAGGTCTCCTGAACTATTACGGAAAGTTTATTCCACAGCTGGCATCACCGTTGAAGCCATTACATGAGTTGCTGTGTCAGGGCAAGGCCTGGGCGTGGACGAAGGAGTGCGAAGCTGCATTCAAGAAAGCCAAAGCAGCTTTGACTGACCCCAGAGTGTTGACGCACTTTGACCCGTCGTTGCAGATTCAGCTGGCCTGTGATGCGTCGCCTTATGGCGTCAGCGCGGTCGTGTCCCACATCTTTCCCTCAGGCGAAGAGAAGCCGATTGCATTCGCATCAAGGTCCCTGAGCAAGGTGGAGGTGAAATACCTGCAGATCGAAAAAGAGGCTTTGGGCATCATCTTTGGAATCAAAAAGTTCCATCACTACTTGTTCGGAAGGAAATTCACCTTGCTGACGGATCATCGTCCTCTGACATCGATCTTTGGTCCACACACAGGAATACCCTCCCTGGCAGCGTGCAGGATGCAGCGCTGGGCGCTGATGTTAAGCACTCACAATTACAACATCAAATACCGGAGGTCAGCAGCACATGGCAATGCGGACGGATTGTCAAGACTTCCGCTGCCTGTGCCCTCTGAAGGATGTGAGCAGAAGATTTTCTACTTTGACATGGTGAGCAATGCCCCTGTCATGGCCCGGCAGGTCAAGAAAGAGACCAGAGTGGACCCTACACTATCCAAGGTGCTGGATCGGGTGATGCGAGGAGACGGATCACGGGTGTCAGACGCACCACCTGAGCTCCTACCTTACCTGTCAAGAGGGAAGGAGTTGTCTGTCACGTCAGGATGCCTCCTTTGGGGCATGCGAGTGATCATACCACCAAAGCTGCGGAAACATGTCCTCAACAAGCTGCACTCAGGACATTGTGGTATTGTCTGGATGAAGGAGCTGGCACGAAGCTACTTCTGGTGGCCCGGTCTGGATCATGAAATTGAAGTTGAAGCGAAATCATGCCCATCATGCGAGACAACCAGGGATACGCCAAGAGCAACGCCACTGCATCCATGGGAATGGCCGGCGACACCGTGGCAACGGATCCATCTGGACTTTGCGGGACCAGTGGAAGGAGCGATGTTCCTGGTCGCGGTAGACTCCCATTCCAAATGGCCGGAGGTTGCAGTAATGTCCACTACCACTACGGAGAAAACCATCGAGACTCTGAGAGAGATGTTCGGGCGATTTGGTCTGCTGGAGCAGATCGTAACCGACAATGGAACACAGTTCACATCCCAGGAGATGGAGGAGTTCCTCAAGAGCAATGGAATCCAGCACACGTTCATCCATCCACGAATGGATTGGCGGAGAGATTTGTCAGAATGCTGAAACGCGCGTTGAAAGTGGCAAGAAGTGATGCTCCTCTAAAGCAGCGCCTGAATGCTTTCTTGCTGAAATACCGAAACACGCCTCATGCTACGACTGGAGCATCTCCTGCTTACCTACTCATGGGAAGGCAGCTACGGACAAGCCTTGAACTGCTGAGGCCAACGTCCACAGAAGCAGTGGTGCACGCCAATCAGCAGGATCAAGTCAGCAGACAAGCTCAGAGGTCCAAAGAACGACATTTTGTGGTGGGGGGCAAAGTTCTCACACGTAACTACACCACCCCGGAGCGGTGGGTCCTGGCTACGGTCATTCAAAAGACGGGCCCCATTTCATACCGAGTCCGCACCGGAGACAACCGAACATGGAGACGGCATGTAGACCAGTTACTGCCAAGACAGTCGCCACAGGTAACCCAAGAAACAGAGGATCAAGGACCTGCTGGGGGCTCCAGCAGGGGCTGGTCGTCCGACCCTGAGACAGTGGCACCATCCACTCTTGTGCCATCGAAGGAGGAAGCCACGCCTGCAGGGTCACGGGAGAGCCAGCCAGAGCCTGCTCCTGAGGCTAGGCATTACCCCCAAAGAGAAAGGCAGCCTCCAGAGCGCCTTAGTTACAGTTAGTGCTAACCGGTGTGCATGGGGCAGAATAATCCCCAGGGTTAGCGGAGTGTAGAGGCAGTCTACCCTCTCTTCCAAAGTTATAGTCATTTTCAGTTATTCTGTTTTGTGGACATTCTATTTTAAGGGGGAGGAAATATGTTGTGTATTTTGAATGTGTATTAAAATTGTCCCACATGGGATACCGTAGTGGTGATTTGCAATGCACTATGGGAAATGTAGTGCATTGAGTGAAGAAGCACATTGTAAATAAAATGGCTGTTAACTAAACTCTCCACCCCGGAGTCCTTCTTAATTGTTATATAGGTAAGGGTATAAAACCCCTTGAGACACAACAGTGGTCAAGGTCAGTGAATGCATCTTCAAAAGCTGTCTCCTACCAACTGTACCACTAGCCTCACACACTGCTCAATGCACGACCCCTCCCCTCCCCCCCTGCATACATCACTCCCCTACCAACAATTTCTACTAAACTCGATGCACACCTCACATTTCTAGCTTCACCTCACCCCCTTGGAGGATACGGTGCTGGCCATTCTTGGCAGGAGCATGGCTAAGCCCTTGGCCAGCGCCGGGTCTGAAAGAATACAAGATGCTGGTATCCTCATATGTTTTCCTCCTTCTCACATCCCACTTCCCCCTCACCCCACAATCTCTTCTGATGTACAAGCTGCACATGATGTAAGCTGCACCTCTTGCTTTCCTGGCTTCCCTCACCACAACCCTACCCTTGTGCCTTCCTCATTTCAGACACCCAAGAAATTCAGGCTGCCCAGCCAGTGATTGAACAAGAACAGGGAGAAGAGAGTGAAGAAGAAACACCATCACTCGATTTCACACTCCCAGCCACCAGCTCCTCGAGGTTGTCCATTGGCAGTGTCCCCCACTGAAAGTCAGCAGCCTTCCACCAGCCATGCTGCAGCCACTGGGGTAGCACTGCATGACATCACTAGGAGAGACAAAGGCACATACAGGACAGTCACTAAGGGAATGCACAAGGGTGATTCGTTGATTTTTTGATGTAATATTGGATGCATATATGGATAAAGTGGGATTGGAAAGCTTGCTTTGTGGTGGCTTTTATTTCAGCATTGTGGCTAAGAGGAGGCTGTGATGGTCAGTAACAGAGGGAAGGTAAGGTGTGGGACAGATATTGAAAGGGGAATTGGGGTTGTGGTCACTGCACCACACGGGGATAATTCCATCCTGGATATCCCGGCCAGTAAGGGGCTGTCTGGCTTGCCTCCTTCTTTCTGCTTCCTCCTCTTCCGCTTCCCCCTCTTCTGCTTCCTCCTCTTCGGCTTCTTCCTCTTCTACTTCCTCCTCTTCTGCTTCCTTCTCTTCTGCTTCTACCTCTTCTGCTTCCTCCTCTTCTGATTCCTCCTCTTCCGCTTCTTCCTCTTCTGCTTCCTCCTCTTCTGATTCCTCCTCTTTTGCTTCTACCTCTTCTGCTTCCTCCTCTTCTGATTCCTCCTGTTCCACTTCCTCCTCTTCTGATTCCTCCTCTTCCACTTCTTCCTCTTCTGCTTCCTCCTCTTCTGATTCCTCCTCTTCCGCTTCTTCCTCTTCTGCTTCCTCCTCTTCTGATTCCTCCTCTTCCGCTTCTTCCTCTTCTGCTTCCTCCTCTTCTGATTCCTCCTGTTCCACTTCTTCCTCTTCTGCTTCCTCCTCTTCTGATTCCTCCTGTTCTGCTTTTTCCTCTTCTGCTTCTTCCTCTTCTGCTTCCTCCTCTTCTGCTTCTTCCTCTTCCGCTTCCTCCTCTTCTGATTCCTCCTCTTCCGTTTCTACCTCTTCTGCTTCTTCCTCTTTCCTTTGCGAGCAACTTGTCATCTTTTCTGCCTCTGCTTCACCTCCATGTGATGTTGCAGCCCAAGGGGGACTGCAACTAGAGCCCCAAGATGGTGAGCAAGTGGCCTTCTCACAGGCCTTCCTTTAACATCCAAAGCCTTGCAAGCATTAGCTGCACTCCCAGCACACTTTAACAACTTTTTACATGTATTGCACCAAGCCACTACTTCAATAAAACATTTAAAAAGTTCAAAAGCTGAAATCAAAACTTACCTGACAGATGTGTGTGTCCCTTTAAGAAGCGCTGACAGCGTCTCTGTACAACTGCTGCACGCACGTTGTTCCGTGTGTTGTTAGGAGAGGGCGGTATGGCGTGCGGCGGCGTCTGAAATTGTAGTTGTGTGTCAAATCAGGTGTTGCAGAGTGATTGACGTCACGATCTGCACATTTACATTGGAGAGGCAAGCGACAGAAGCGAGTCAGCCGCCATTCTTTTAGAAAACCGACGTTAAAGGGCACGCTTCTGAAGGGATTATTACTAGTCCTAGCCCCTTTAGGGCTACCCCGGATCAGGCGTATTCCCCAGACATTCACTTTCAACTAAAGTTAGAGGTAGCCAAATCCTAAAGACACTTAATTGGGTCTAGAGGTCCAGACTATCTCTCCCTAGAGGAAAGGAACAGCCTAAAGATGTTACCGTCGTCCAGATAGCACTTTTAATAAGATTAGCTAGACTGTAACCTTCCGGATATTATGAGGGTTCGGAAAACTCCCCCAGAATTCTACAACTCCTCACCAAAGAGTGTACAGAGATTGAGTTCGCGAGTTTGATACAGAAGTACTATGTGAGACAATTCTAAAAATATATATATTTATTAAAGAACCGACATATAATTACAGTAAGTGTTTCAATCGCAACATTAACAGTTCCAAATACAAAACACTTTTACAATCTTATTATCAGAGATCCTTATTCTCAAATCTTAACTTTGTTACATTTTTACATTTCTTAGTCTTATTCCAGGATATCCACCAAAATCAAATACAGTACCTTTTTGATCCCCGAGACTCAAAGAGTTGTAAACTTACAGAGTTTGCCTCTGAAGCTGAGAATCGCTTTGCCCCTTCCAGTGAATCTGTCTTCCCATTTGAAAGTCCAATTTTTATATCCTTTCTCAGTGGTATATCCTTTGAAGTTTTCTGCTGATGTAAGCTAATTATCTCTAGTCATTTTTCTGTTGACTTCTGCTATTCTTACTGTCAGTTCAGCTGGTAGCAATGCAGACTCGTGTCTCTACCCTAGGTGTTCGAAGCTCATCATAAAAACAATGTGATGGCTGGTGCATCTATTTGATGTAATTCTTACCAAAGTCTTCTGTTTGTATCTTTTTACAACGTGTAAATTAAAAACACCTCAACCAGTTGCACCATTGTCTTCTTAGTTACCTCAACTGGTTGTAACACTGGTTCGTGTCTCCCATGTTTCATTTGATGTTATTTTTATGAAGGCATATGTTTCTTTATCTTTCTGTGTTTCTTTCCGAAGTGTTGGTTTAAGACACCTAAGCAGGGTATACCATTGTGTTCTTTCCAAGGCTTCAGACTTTCTGGAACCTCTAACCTTCTGCTTCAATAAGGCAGTGTCAACAACTTATCTTATTTCAATATCCCGTATGCTGCTAACAGCTTTTCCATTGTTGAGGCTTTTAGATTTTTCAAGCCCAGTATGTCATGTTTTAATAAAGTCAAAATTATTTCATAGGATGGTGTATTTTTCTGAATAGGTATATTACTTATTTCTTTACACTTCTACGAGGAATTTTGCAGCTCATGCCATTTACTGTTTTGAGAATTGCACTTTGCAATCCGTCTGTTTAGAATGAAACTTATTGCCTTATGGTGATTAAATAAGTCAAATCAGTTGCGTTTGCACCCAATTAGGGGCGAAAGAGTGGGTTGCGCCGGAAGTTGCGTCGCGCCCGAAATTAGGTGGGCCCTAACATCGGCGTTAGCCGGTAGCGCTGCGCCGGCACCGATGACGTCATCGGTGTGCGCAGTGCCCCGGTACCGCCCGAAACCACGCCGATCCCCATCTTCAGTAGCGGCCGCCTCTTCCGTGGCGGGCACTAACAACATCGGGAGACCGGGCCCTTACTGCAGCCTTAGCGGCGCAAGTTAAGGTGGAGGTGCGGGGCGGCCGCTTTTTTGGCGGCCGCCTGCCCGCACCTCCTTCCCCGGCCTCCTCCACCCCCCCCCCCGCGGCATTGCCGGCTGGTTTCCGTGGAGCCCGGCACTTCTCCGTTGTGCCGGGCTCTTTTGCCGGCACTTGCAATTGGGGCTCCGGCCGTTGCAGGCACCTCCCCCTTAAGAGAAGGGGGAGGCCTGCAGTACAGCAGCCTGCCGCACCGCATCGGGTGGCGCAGCGGGACCGGGAGCGCTGAAATTCACTTTCAGCGCCCCAAGCGGGGCGGACACACCCTGTACCAGCGCCCGGTTCCGCTTTGGGGCGCTGAAAGTGAATATGGGGCGGGCACAACTGGCTCCGCGGCGGGCGCAAAATTTTCGGCGCAAACGTGCTGGCGGGGCTATACCCAATTTCTAGGCCTATGTCTATTACAAAAGCAAAATGGAAATCTGAAATAAAAACAGAAAATGCTGGAAATACTCAGCAGGTCAGGCAGCATCTGTGGAGAGAGAAACAGAGTTAACAGCCGGGATTTTGCTGACCTCGGCGGGCAACGTTGGTGTCGGGTCCCGATCCCGCTGTTGGCTCCAGCCCTCTGTGTAGAATGAATTTCCATTGATAGGGCTTGTTAAGCCCGCCCAGCGTGTTTCCCGGCCAATTAGAGGAAGCCGGTCTGGTGATGTCATTTGATGATGCGTCATCAGCCGCTTTCCTTAAAGGGACCATGGCCAAATTTATTTTGACATTTGTGCTGTCAGTGTTCTACAGCATTGAGGTGCTGCAAACACTGACAATCACTGCACAAAGGCACAGGGCTGCACCCAAGTGCTCCCACGGAGCACGCAGGGAGGTCCTCTTGCCTTCCCATGGGTGGAAGAGACCTCCCCAGGAGATCAACGCAGCCTAGTTACACATTGCATAGGAGGGCACAAGCAGGGATGTGGTCAGGAGGACCAGGCTGGAGTGCCGCAAATGTTTCAATGATCTCAGTAGATCATGAAACGTTACTGCAAAGCCACACTAAACGTCATCCTGCTGTGCCTCTCATCACATCCCCATCACTCTGCCTTCCCTACTCTACTCCTGCACATCCTTACTCACACCAACTTACCTTGCACCTCCACCCATCCCTCTCTATCTAAATTATCACTTCCCCATCACCCCTCACCCTCATCCTAGTGCAATCATACTAACCAACAACACACAAGGGTAGGCACTTGTTTTATCCAATGTTCATATAAAATTTCTGTTAATGTGGTGTCAAACGTTGAAACATTTATTTTCAACATTTTGCGTTCTTGGACAAATTTGTGTGCACCCTTGGAAGTGGCTTAGCGTGTTGCAGTGAATGGTGAGACATAACGGCACCCCCCACAATGGTGATGAGTGTGAAAGGAATGGCTTGGGCATTGTAGAGTTGCTTTATGGTGTTGGTGTGGGGTGGTGCCAACCTGGTGCATCATGTGTCAGCCAGGGTGTTCAGCATCAAGTGAAGTAAATCTGGCTATGGTGAGGCCATCCCTGCCATCCCGGGCAGCAATGTGGTCGGGTGCTGATGCCCTGTGTCGCTTTTGCTGCTGGTTTTGGGGCTGATCGTGGTGGGATTCTGAGGACCAAGGTAGGAGAGTATAAAGGGCAGCCATGCTGATGGAATAGATAGCAGTTGAAGTTCAGATGACAGATGCAATCTGTCAATGGTGAGAGAGGTTGCTGCAATGAGGTGACACTGGCTGAAAAGTTTGCTCCAAACACTTGCAGCCTCCATAAAGCTTAATTTGTGCTCCAAAGGGAGAAAGCAACAGCCTCTGTGCTTGGAAAGTGAACAGGTGTGAAGTGGGAGCTTTTATACTACATTTCAAGCTGTCCTCATCAGCTGATTCAATGGCCACTCAACTTCCACCTTAGAGTATCAGACAGGGTAGAGGAGCAGCATGGAAGCTGTGGGCGAACTGTTAAAGTCAAAAGGTAATGTTAAATTCACTCTTAAGGGCTTGTCCACAAGCCAATAATTGGTTATATAAGGTCCCCCGCCGCTGCCGGTCGGGTCTGCTCAGTGCAAATTCCAACATTGGGAAAGGCAAGTGTGCGCGATTTGACAGCGGGATACTGATCCACTGTCAATCAAATCAAATTTCACTGCCGTCCCACCACCAATCCTGTCCGCTGAGCACCGGCAAAATTCCGGCCAACATTTCAGGTCGATGACCAAGGTTTTTCTGTTTCTTTCTCCACAGATGCTGCTTGACCTGCTGAGTATTTCCAGCATTTTCTGTTTTTATTTCTGTATTCATTACGTGGGATTCCACAATTTTTACTGCTTTAGGGATTGCACTCCAGAAATCTGTTTCGAATTAAACCCACTGTTTTTTGGTGACTGGATAAGTAGAATTCCAGTTTTATTACAAAGGACTGCCCAACATTTTTGGGGGGATTGTATTCTTCAAATCTATCAATTTTTCTGTAACAAGTCTTGCTTTTTCTTCCTCAAAATCTAATTAACATGGGGAATTGGAATTACTGCTAAAAACACACAGTGGCTAAATGTGTTGGTAATATTTCCTCAGATACTATTTCTTCCCAAAAAAAACTTACAACACCAGAAACAGTGGAGGAAATCTTCGGAAACTCATTTGAAGGTGTCACTCTGTGTAAGCACCAGAGGAATCCTTGCCCCCTTATATTTCAGCCAGCGGCAAGCAATATTAAATTTTGATCAGATGACAAAAGGCCACTCATAATCGACCACTCACTGTAATTGTAGGCTGCTCTCAGTCAGTGAAAAACATCCACTCTGAAATGGGTGTAGATAATATAAAACACAATGGCAAGCAAAAAACATCTCAGAAGATGTGATTTATAGGCAGTTCTTTTTCCGGCCTGGAGATTTCCTTTAAACTTGCAGTCTGCATATTTTATTTTTTAATGTAATTTATAAATATTCAATATCACTCTCATATAATTAGATCTAATTATATCCATTCAAGTTCTCAATTTCCAATTATGCTGGCAATGACATGAAAGAACACCTCAACAGAGGTGTACTCTCGTGAAGGCGGGAGCACAAGTGCAGGGAGCGGGGACTGAACAACAGCACAACAAAGGACATTAATTGTTTTTCTCACTTTCCTTTCTCTGCACAGTCTGAGTAATTGTGAAGTTACCAATCTATTTACATACAGGTTTGTGAACTCCCATTCGGGTCCGTCTCTTTGGAAATGGTGTTTAATTATAGCCATGTAAATAGGAATTAGTGGGGTTAGATGACTAAATAAAAATGCATATGCAGAAGCTTTGTCACAAAGCACCTCTCAGTGATATCTTCTTCAGTGCACAGTGAAATTTTTGAAATTGGTTTTTAATTCTTGTAGAGGATGCAAGAAAAAAAAATCACCTAACAGGTGATCTTTCTTTCTCCTCTAGCCTCCGACCATGCTCACTCTCTCTCTCTCTCTCGCTCCCTCTCTTTCTCTCTCTTCCACCACCCCTCTGTTACAACCTTACTTGTTTCCCACTATTTTATTAATATTGCTGTGGTCATTGCTTCTCTGAATTTCCTCTCTTGTTCCACATAAGCTTCAAATGCACGCTCCTCCTCATCTAAGCATGTTGACTAAAGCAAACCTTCCTTAGCATTGTCCAACACTACATTCCTTGTCCCCAGTTGTCCTATTAAAAACAAGCTACAATTGAGTATTAGTTAAGTGCACATATGGACCTATTGATGTTGATCCTCCACACGAGCAGTAGTCCTAATCCCATGTGCCTGCCCTGTTCCCGCATCCCTTTATACCTCTTTCCTGCGACCAGCTAACTAATCTATTCTTAAATGTTGACACTGCTAACTCTGCTCGTGCATTCTGCAGTCTCGCAGCCCTCTGTCGAAAAAGGGTTGCCCTGCTCTCTGTCCTAAATCTCTTACATTTAATCTAACATACATGTCCCCTTGTTCAAAATCCTTCAAGTAGCCTGTTTCCAACTGCGCTGTCCTATCCCTTCATGTTTAAAAAAGAAACTTCTATCAAATGACCCCTTAATCTCCTCTGTTCTAACAAAGCCAGCCCCAATTTTTCAAGTCTTTTTATTTGTATTTTCTTACACCAGAGAGTATCCTAGTGAATCTGCTCTGTGCCCTCTCTATTTCAACATGCTGTGGAGTGTTCAGAGTAGTCCCCCACCTTACCTGTTCCTGAGCATGTGTTTTAATTTATAAGGACATAAGACGTAGGAACAGGAGTCGGTCGTTTGGCCCCTCAAGCCTGCTCCGCCATTCAATAAGATCATGGCTGATCTGATCTTGGCCTCAACTCCACTTCCCTGCCCGTTTCCCATAACCCTCGACTCTCTGTCTATCTCCACCTTAAATATATTCAATGACCCAGCCTCCACAGCTCTCTAGGGAAGAGAAGTCCAAAGATTCATGACTCTTTGAGAGAAGAAATTCCTCCTCATTTCTGATTTAAATGGGTGCCCCCTTATTCTGAAATTATGCCCCCTAGTTCTAGATCCCCCCATGAGGGGAAACATCCTCTCTGCATCTAATTTATTTAAGATCATATCTGTGAGTGGGTAGATTTGAAAGTTACCTGAAGAGCACAGATGATTGGGTGAAAGTTTGTTCACTCCTCTCAGACTGATGCTTATAATGGTTCTAAGTAACTTTGGGGGCGCCTGTACCCCAAGTGGCTGCAGGTCCACGGCACTGAAAGAGCAAATAATTCAGCATGAACTGACAATCTCACTCATATTAGAGCACAGTGGAAGAAGTGAATTTTTTTTGAAGGTTGTGGGTGCAGCTTTAGAAAAAAAACAGGCATGGACAATTATGTACTCATGACTTTATGCTTCTGATTGCAGGGAAAGGTCCATCCTGGCCACCAATATAAAAATGGCATTGCCCTTTGCGAGCTGCTGTAAGGCGAAGGCAGTAAGGTTGGAATTCCAGAAGGGTAAGATCGAATAGACCCAAAAGCCTTCCTAATCCAAACTGATCCTGTGAGAACTAAATGGCCGCCTCAGTGTTTTTGCCAGTAGTAGAAAATTACCTTTGCCATCTTGACTCTGGAGGTAGGGAGAGAAACTCCCTCGTAAGGTGCGGCTCTATGCCTCTGGAGGCATACACGTGCTTGGCAATAGGGTGGATTGATAGTCTGAACTCTGCGTTCCTCCAATTCTGGCCTCTCGTGCATCCCTGATTTCCTTCACCCCACCATATGTGAAAGGCCTGGGAGCAGGTTGGCATATTTTAAGAGCAGCACTGTGAAACTATTTGGGAGCAGGCTGCTAGGATATCCTTTCATCCTGCGAATGGAGGGTGATACAGGGAGACCAAAAGGAAGCAGATGAGAATAAACCTATATTGTACAAAAGTGATGAGAAAAATACTTACTTTTAAAAAATCTTGACATGCTTAGAGAGTGCTTAAAATGTGGAATTCTCTGCTATAAACTGGTGTTTAAGCAAAATCCATAAATTCTTTCAAAAAGGAGTTAGATAGTTGCTTGAGGAATATAAAAGGATATGGGGAATAAGAAGGAAAATAGAATTAAACAAGGCAGCTCACATAGAGAAAATAATCGATACAGACTTCATGGAGCAAAGGGTCTGTTTCTCTGCTGTAACAATCTATAATTCTATTTAAAATCATAATAATAATTTCTTTCTCAACCATTCATTGTTCTCCTTTCCCAACACATAAAGGGATTAATAAAGATATGAGGAAATGGCAGAGAAATGAAATAAATACTTTGTTTCTGTCTTCACGGAGGAAGACACAAAAAACTTCCCAGAAATATGAGAAAACCAAGGGTGTGACGAGAATGAGGAACTTAAAGAAATTATTATTAGTAAAAAAAAAAGCAGTACTAGCAAAACTAATGGGACTAAAAGTCGACAAATCCCAAGGACAGGATTTGAAAGAGGTGGCCATTAGAATAGTGGACGCATTGGTTGTCATTTTCCAAAATTCTATAGATTCTGGAATGGTTCCTGCAGATTGGAGGATAGCAAATGTGACCGCGCTATTTAAGAAAGGAGGGAGAGAGAAAACGGGGAACTACAGACCTGTTAGCCTCACATCAGTAGTGGAAAATGCTGGAATCTATTATAAAGGATGCAATAACTGGGCACTTAGAAACTAATAGTAAGATTGGACAGAGTCAACATGGATTTATGCCCTGTTTGACAAACCTATTGGAGTTCTTTGAGGATGTAACTAGTGAAGTAGACAAAGGGGAACCAGTAGATGTGGCGTATCTGGATTTTCAGAAGGTCTTCGATAAGGTCCCACACAAGAGGTTGGTGAACAAAATTAGGGCACATGGTATTGGGGGTAATATACTAGCATGGATTGAGAATTGGTTAACAGACAGAAAACAAAGAGTAGGGATAAATGGGTCTTTTTCAGATGGCAGGCAGTGACTAGTGGGGTACTGCAAGGATCGGGCCAACATCCCCAGCATCAAAGCTTTGACCACGCTCAATCAGCTCCGATGGACGGGTCACATTGTCTGCATGCCTGATACGAGACTCCCAAAACAAGCGCTCTACTCGGAGCTCCGGCACGGCAAGAGAGCCCCAGGTGGGCAGAGGAAACGCTTCAAGGACACCCTCAAAGCCTCCTTGAAAAAATGTAACATCTCCATCGACACCTGGGAATCCCTGGCCCAAGACCGCACAAAGTGGAGGAGAAGCATTCGGGAAGGCGCCGAACACCTCGAGTCTCTTCGCCGGGAGCAAGCGCAGGTAGCGCAAGGAGCGCACGTCAACCCAAGCACCCCACCCACCCACCCCTTCAACCACTGTCTGCCCCACCTGTGACAGAGACTGTAGGTCCCGCATTGGACTCATCAGTCACCTGCGAACTCATTCTTAATGTGGAAGCAAGTCATCTTCAATTCCGAGGGACTGCCTAAGAAGAAGACCGCAAGGATCGGTGCTTGGGCCCCAGCTATTCACAATCTATATCAATGATTTGGATGAGGGGACTAAATGTAACATTTCCAAATTTGCTGATGATACAAAGCAGTGTCAGTTGCGAAGAGGATATGAAGAGGCTTCAAGGGGATCTCGACAGGCTCAGTGACTGGGCGAGAACATGGCAGATGGAATATAATGTGGATAAATGCAAAGTTATCCACTTTGGTAGAAAAAACAGAAAGGCAGAGTATTTCCTAAATGGTGAAAGATTGAGAATGCAGATGCTCGAAGGGACCTGGTTTTCTTTGTACATGAGTCATGAAAGTGAATGTGCAGGTGCAGCAAGCCATTAGGAAGGCAAATGGTATGCTGGCCTTCATTACAAGAGGATTTGACTACAGGAGTAAGGAAGTCTTACTCCAATTATATAGGGCTTTGGTGAGACCACACCTAGAGTGCTGTGTGCAATTTTGGTCTCCTTACCTAGGGAAGGATATACCTGCCATAGAGGGAGTGCAACGAAGGTTCACGAGATTGATTCCTGGGATGGCGGGACTGTCGTATGAGAAGAGATTGAGTAAACTAGGCCTGTATTCTCTTGAATTCAGAAGAATGAGAGGGGATCTCATTGAAGCATACAAAATTATTACAGGGCTTGAAAGGATGAATGCTGGGAGAATGTTTCCCTTAGCTGGGGAGTCTAGAACCAGGGGCCACAGCCTCAAGATAAAAGGTAGGCCATTCAGGACTGAGATGAGAAGACATTTCTTCACACAGAGGGTGGTAAATATTTGGAATTCTCTACCCCAGAGGGCAGTAGAGGCTGAGTCATTGGGTATATTCAAGACAGAAGTCGATAGATTTCTGACTAGTAAGGGCATCAAGGGATATGGCGATAGGGCCGGTGAATGGAGTTGAGGCAGAAGATCAGCCATGATCTCATTGAATGGCGGAGCAGTTTCGAAGGGCCGAATGGCCTACTCCTGCTCCTATTTCTTATGTTCTTATGTTCTTAAATGAGAACACAGTTTTATAGAATAGGATTACAAGTAACAATCTGAAGAATCATAACCTCAACCAATGATAAAAGGTGCATATGCGATATTATTGCTACCATTTTATTGTTGAGCATATAGCAGAAAGTAGGAGAACAACGAGACTGGGTTTTCCTCTGCGATCCTGCCTGAAATCCAGCAGGATCATGGCAAACATGGTGGAAAAATGGAGCGGTGATTAGTGAATGCAGGCAGGTGAGGCGGGGTCTGGTTTCCCGACGGATTTTCTTACAGTCCACTCCTCTTGCTGCCACTGCATGGGACCAAAGGTGGAAGGTTGTGGGAGGCCTAAAGTGGCGGCGATAATGGCCCCAGTGTGTTCAAATTGAGGGCAAGGGCCTTCTCTCTTGTGGCCTAAAACTTTAAGTCCATTGGGCTCAAATAGAGGGAGAAGAGGCCCCGACTAGGCCCTCTGCCTCCATCTGAGGACAGTGGAGCTATTATTGCCACTACTCAGGCCTACATTGTGGCAGGGATCTTGCCCAGAGCCCACTCTGCAAGGTAAATGACTCTCGACCTAGCAGAAATCCAACCTTGATGCGATACTGCCACAAAGAGGGAAATCCAGTCCCAGATGTTAAGATTCCCTCTTGTCACACATCAGTGCTTCCATCGATCTTCCCATTATCGTTAGCATTCCCTACAAGCAGTCTGTATTGGGTCTGCTCTATTCTGGAACTAGAAACCTAACAGTTTTTTTTCCTGTAACACCAGTAACACACAAGCAAATTCCTGTTGAGACCAGATTAACAAGTGTAACAGAGTGCCCAAATGGAGCACTAAATTATAAATTACACAATTTGATCGATCTGCACATCCCAGATGAATTCTTCTAATTGTTCTTTCTTGTTTCCAGTGTAAATGAATTGGTCCCCATGACAGTGCTGTGCACGTTAACCAGCTGGCAAATGTAAGTATAGACAAGCTATAAAAGGGCTGATTCAGGTGATTGCACCAACAGATCCTGTGAACACACCTCAATCATTCAGGCAAGTGCTGAGATTGTAAAGTGCTGAATGGAGCGGGGAAAAAATACACTTTCAAGCTATTTAGTGGCCTCGCAGGAGCCTCATTACAGCTTTGTATTTCAGTCAATCCCATGCAATTTGGTTCTACACTGAATCCTCCAATTTCGTTCATCTGTCATTAGCACTGGTTCCCATGTACAATGGGTGCTGCTGGGATTTGCTGCTTTGACCTTTGGGAATTCCCTTCTTCAATTTGTGCTTATTAGTGCTTCTAATGTTCTTGAGCAGGATTACTCTCCCCAGCAGGGCAACGTCATCATGTCAAAACACCATGGCTGCAATGTTGACCCCAGCCAATTTCTGACGGCCATCCTTATATTTAAATATAATTTGGATTGACCTCCGTCAGAATTCCTACTTGAGTCACAGAGAGTGGTTAGAAAGTGGAACTTGCTACCACAGGGAGTACTTGAGGTGATTAGCACAGATGCATTTGAGGGGACGCTAGATAAACACATGCGGGAGAAAGGAATAGAAGGATCTGCTGATAAGGTTAGATGAAGAGGGATGGGAGGAGGCTTGTGTGGAGCATAAACACCGTCATGGACCAGTTGGGCTGAATGGCCTGCTTCTCTGCTGTACATTCTATGTAATTCTATGTCAGGGAGCTTGCCTGAGGGAGAGTGAGAAATCTGCAGGCCCTGGGTGCCTACATTAGTGAAGCATGCTGATTGTCTCAGTGGCAGTTAAAGAATATGTTTTGCTGAAATTTCAAGGAACATCTTTGGAGTTATTTACATTTTAATTACACCCCAAGCAGCATAGCAACAGTGGAATCCAGGAACACATGGCATTAATGATGTATGATATTTTTCCATCATTACCACGCTATTGAAATATGCAGCCCATCTTTGGTCAGATGAATTCCGCATCCTCTGTCATTTCTGTTGAAAATCCTGGATGTGGCAGCAGGCAGCAGGGAGCCAGTGAAACACCTTCCCACCTGATATTCTCCCACTGGGATCCCAGCGTAACACCTGTGGAAAATTGGCCCTCGTGCATTTATGCTTTTTGCATATCCGGAACGGCATTGGTCTTGATTCATTACTTCCTGCTGATGTTTAGCACTTTGTTTTTGCCTTGCAAGCCTATTGTTCTTCACTCCTTTTCCCATAACTGTCTTTCTGACAGCTGCTATTTTCCTTGCAGCACATAGGAACAGGAGTAGACCATTCATCCCCTCCAGCCTGTTCCACCCTTCAGTGAGTTCATGTTAGATCTGTATCTCATGTCCATTTGCCCGCCTTGGTTCCGTAATCCTTAACACCCTGGAACCAAGGCGGGTCACTGGAGTTGAAATGGAACTTGTTCAGCATGGGAACTTCTTTGGGCATTCCTTCGGTAAACCTAGATTTGGAGGAGGGAGAGGCGTCTCTAAAGAGCAAAGAAAGGCGGGTGTGACTGCACCTGACGTGTTTGACACCCTAGTCCTGGAAGTCACCTACACTGGTGGAGCATGCTTGTTGCTTTGGGGGCAGTTAAAGAATTTATTGTTCCTGAAATTTGAAAAAGCATCCTTTGGGTTATTTGAATTTTATATTTTTCATCCACCCAGCATACCAATGCTGTAATCCAGGAACACAATAGTATTCGTAGCATAAAGTTGCTATGGCATTAACGATGGGAAATATGTTGTGTGATATTTTTCCATCATTAACACGTTATTGAAATATACCACCCATATCTGGGCAGATGTATTCCATATCTTCCCTCATTTCTGTTGGAAAATCCTGGATGTGGCAGCAGGCCAGTGGACAGCTTCCTTACTGATTTCCTCCCCCCTTTCGCTGGGTTTCCTGGGAACACCTACCAAGGTCTGACAAGACCTGCCTTCGTCATCTATGCTTCACAAGGGAGATGTCATTGAGTTATACCATCTCCTCGAGCATGGCCTCCAGAACAAGTTCCACCACAGGACAGCTGTGTCCATGGCTGTGAAAGTGACCACAGAATTAAATATATATGCTACGGGATACTTTTAACTCATTACCAGTGACAATGGCCAGATCAGTCAGTCTTATGTATATCAAACAAGTGACAGAAGCCTTGTTTGCAAGAGGTACCACTTTCATCACTTTGCCCATGGAAAGGAGGCAACAACAACAACTTGTATTTACAGTATATAGCGACTTTAACATAGATACATAGAAGATAGGAGCAGGAGTAGGCCATTCGGCCCCTCGAGCCTGCTCCGCCATTCAATGAGATTATGGCTGATCATCCAAATTCAGTACTCTGTTCCTGCCTTCTCTCCATATCCCTTGATCCCTTTAGCCTTAAGAAATATATCTAACTCCTTCTTGAATATATTTAATGAATTGGCCTCTACTGCCTTCTGTGGTAGAGAATTCCACAGGTTCACCACTCTCTGGGTGAAGAAATTCCTCCTCATCTCTGTCCTAAATGGCTTACCCCTTATCCTTAGACTGTGACCCCCTGTTCTGGACTCCCCGACCATCGGGAACATCCTTCCTGCATCTAGTCTGTCTAGTCCTGTTAGAATTTTATAAGTTTCAATGAGATCTCCTCTCATTCTTCTAAACTCTAGCGAGTATAAGCCCAATCGACCCAATCTCTCCTCATACGTCATTCCTGCCATCCCAGGTATCAGCCTGGTGAATCTTCGCTGCACTCCTTCCATGGCAAGAACATTCTTCCTCAGATAAGGCGACCAAAACTGCACACAATACTCAAGATGTGGTCTCACCAAGGCCCTGTACAACTGCAGCAAGACATCCTTGTTCCTGTACTCAAACCCTCTCGCTACGAAGGCCAACATACCATTTGCCTTCTTAACCGCCTGCTGCACCTGCATGCTTACCTTCAGCAACTAATTATTCCAACTCTTTGCTTTCTGTCTGCCAACCAGTTCTCTATCCAAGTCAATACCTTGCCCCCAATCCCATGTGCCTTAACTTTACACACTAATCTCTTATGCGGGACCTTATCGAAAGCCTTTTGAAAGTCCAAATACACTGGTTCTCCCTTATCTAGTCTACCAGTTACATCCTCAAAAAATTCCAGTAGATTAGTCAAGCATGATTTACCTTTTGTAAATCCATGTTGACTTTGTCCGATCCAGTCACTGTTTTCCAAGTGCTCTGCTATTACACCTTTTATAATGGACTCTAGCATTTTCCCCACTACCGATGTCAGGCTTACCGGTCTGTAATTCCCTGTTTTCTCTCTACCACCTTTTTTGAATAGTGGGGTAACATTAGCTACCCTCCAATCCATGGGAACTGTTCCAGAGTCTATCGAATTTTGGAAGATGACCAGCAATGCATCTACTATTTCTAGGGCCACTTCCTTAAGTACCCTAGGATGTAGATTATCAGGCCCAGGGGATTTATCGGCCTTCAATCCCGTCAATTTCCCTAACACCATTTCCCTACAAATACTGATTTATTTCAGTTCCTCCCTTTCATTAGACCCTATGTTCCCCGACATCTCTGGGAGGTTATTTGTGTCCTCCTTTGTGAAGACAGAACCAAAGTATGTATTTAATTGGTCAGCCATTTCTTTGTTCCCCATTATAAATTCCCCTGATTCTGATTGCAAGGGGCCTACGCTTGACTTCATCAATCTTTTTCTCTTCACATATCTATAAAAGCTTTTACAGTCAGTTTTTATGTTCCCTGCAAGCTTACTCTCATACTCTATTTTCCCCCTCTTAATTAATCCCTTTGTCCTCCTTTGTTGAATCCTAAACTGCTCCCAATCCTCAGGTTTATTGCTTTTTCTGGCCAATTTATATGTCCTCTCCTTGGATCTTATGCTATCCCTAATTTCCCTTGTTAGCCATAGTTGAGTCACCTTTTTTGTTTTATTTTTATGCCAAACTGGGATGAACAAATTCTGTAGTTCATCCATGCGATCTTCGAAAGTTTGCCATTGCCTATCCACCGTCAACCCTTTGAGTGACATTCCCCAATCAATCCTACCCAATTCGCGTCTCATACCATCGTAGTTTCCTTTATTTGTTTCCGTAACCCCAATCATATCATATTCGTTTACCTCTATTTGCGCAGCTAATTCATCCACCTTATTATGAATGCTCCTCACATTAAGACACAAAGGCCTAGAATTTCAGTATAGCCAGTTTTGGGGCGCTAACGTTAGCGCCCGCCCGGAGTTAGCGCCCGCCCCAAAGTTGTGCCCCGTTGCCGGAAATTCAGTGGCTTCGCCCTAAGAGGTTGGTGGCGCGCTAAAAGAGGCGTTCCACTACTATCTTTAGGCGCTAAGCCGGCGGTGCAGAGGGATAGCGCCGAGGCGGGGCGCAGCGCGGGTGCGGTCATTCTTTGATTGACAGCAGACCCCGTGGCGCCGACCAGCTCTTAAAGGGGGAAGGGACGATTTGGTCTGCTGCCACGCCCTGCACACTGCAGCTTGGAAAATAGGCCTCAACACTGCTGCTCAGCCCCAGGGAGTCATGGCAACGCCAGAGAAGGCCCGTGAGCGTGCCCTGCGCTTCTCGGAGGGTGATCTGGAAATAATGGTCACAGCTCTGGAGCAGAGGCGCAGGATCTTGTTCCCAGAGAGTGGGAGGAATCCGAACCACCACGATTACACCAGAGCCTGGAAGCAGATCGCCCACAGGGTGACGTTCACCGGCGATGCCCCCAGGACCCACAAACAATGTCGTAAAAAATACAACGACCTGACCAGGATTGTCAGGGTGAGTACCCTTTCCAATCTCCTCCTCATTCTTGCATGTACACCTGACATGATGGGCAAAGGGAGCTGAAAGTCCTAATGGCCAGCCCTCAGCCAGCAGCATTGGGACAGTCATGAGCATCAATTGCCCATTCTGCACTCTACACTCTGGCCAAGCTATTCCACCATGGGAGGCAGTGCACACTACATCAGGGCTACACTCTGGCCAAGCTATTCCACCATGGGAGGCAGTGCACACTACATCAGGGCTACACTCTGGCCAAGCTATTCCACCATGGGAGGCAGTGCACAGTACATCAGGGCTACACTGCGCACTTACAGCCCGCCCTTTCTCTTGCAGGCTAAAGTTGCCTATAATCGCCAGGCCCGTGCCAGGGCCAGGGGAGGCCGCGCCAAGCTGCAGAAGCTCACTCGCCTGGAGGAGCGTGTGTGTGTGCTCATGGGAGCCCGGCTGATCATGCACACAGCGTGCGGAGTAGCCGACCCTCCACTGCCCGGCAATGGTAAGGACCTCGCCTTTTGGCCCTCTCACGTCGCACTTGCGCATCCGAGCTACCTCCTTTGCCACTGTCCCACCAATGCGCTGAATGCCACCAGTCCTAACTCCCTCGCTGACGCCGTCTCCTCACTCTGAAGCTACTCTTGTGCATTCCTGCTTTCAGCTGGTGACGCCCAGGACCCTGAAGCTGCCAGTGACAGCCCCTCCGAGCAGGAGGAGGAGGAGGAGGAGGAGGAAGAGCAAGCCGGACCATCGGGGGAACACTCAGGTCCCGCAGGAGAGGACGAAATGCTTGACACGTCCTCACTGGACGAGTGCCTGGACGAACTGTCGCAGGGGAATGCAGCTTCTGGGACCAGTGGCGTCCAGCCACCCAGGAGCCGTGCGCGTGGCCCGCGGCCTTCCCCCCAAAGGGGGGAAGGATCAGAGGGGAGTGCTGTTGATCGGCACACTCGCCGCCACCAACGTGGCAAGGTTCCCCTCGTTCGGTCCCCTCCTCCCCAGCGGGAGAGTCGCGACTCCAGTCCGGACACCTTCACGTCGGAGGAGGCGCGGAAGCTCGATAAGATGGCCGAGGATTCGGACCGGCGCCACACGGAGCTCATGAGCGTGGTGGGGCGCATGCCTGAGGCCATCGAGTCGCTGGCGACCAGTGTGCGCGAGTTCGGGGCATCAACTGCCACGAGTGGCCGCATGCTGACTGATGCCGTCAAGACCCTGGCGGGTGTGATGCGGGCGCACACCAGGACAACAGGGGCACTCACTGCTGCCACACGCGCTGTCTCAGGCAGGCATCGCCAGGGCAGACGCCGCGCTGGAGCATCCCAGCGAGCCGCCCCTCGGCTGATTGTTGCGGATCCTGCAGTGCGGGCCCGGCCGAGTGCCAGCGCACCACAGCACCAGCCAGCGCATCCCAGACGCCAGCTGGCCCTCATTGCGCCATCCGTCGCTGCCATTCCCCCACTGGGGCGTCAAGGGCAAGCGGCTGGAGCTGATGTTGGCCAGGCTCAGGTGCGCCACTCAGCAGACGGCCCCTCGAGGCCCAAAGGCCGTGTAGGCTGCCCCCCAGCGGCATCTGGCGGAAGGACATCTGAGCCCCAGGCGCCTTCCCCCAGCCTTGCAGCAGCCACTGGGCAGAGCTTGCAAAGGAGCAGCAGGCCGGGCAGGGGAGGCAAAAGGATGGGCAAGGTCTCGCCCTCGCGGGCCACTCAGTAGAGGGTGTGGCCAGCTTTCGTTTTATATGGCGGTGGCCATCTTTCTTTTGCCCATGGTTGTTTGGTTCGAGGGCTTTTTTTTTGCGTTAGGCCGAGGTTGAGGCCCGGTTTGAACAAATGTGGAGTGACTCCTCCCCAGTTTGTGGGAGTGAGTCGTTTGTTGGCCTTTTTGTGGGGCCCGTTTATTGCTTTTGGGGATTCATGTGGGAAGGGGTTTTCATTTTTGTGTAATAAAAAATTATCTTTATTCATGCAGTCTCCATGGTTGTTCTTCTTAGTGTTTGTTGGCTTCGCCGGCTGAGGGCTTGCGGAGCGGCTGCATTCATCTTCCCTCATGGCCCCAAGGCATTCCCTGACAGGGGGCTTAGAAGTACCGTGTAATAAGGTGGCGTCGCGCGGCCCTTGGCCCTGGTCGCTCCCTCCTGGGAACGTACTCCTGCTCCTCCTCCTCCTCCTCCTGCTCCTCCTGCTCCTCCTCCTGAGGTGCTGGTCCAACGTCAGGTGGCAGTGCCTGAGTCCTGCGGATAGCCAGGTTGTGTAGCATGCAGCAAACTACCACAAATTGGGAGACCCGGTCCGGCGAATACTGCAGAGCTCCTCCGGAGCGATCAAGGCAGCGGAACCGTTGCTTGAGGACCCCAATAGTTTGCTCGATGATGTTGCGGGTGGTTTGATGGCTCTCGTTGTAGGCCTCTTCAGCAGCGGTCCTGGGCGCGCGGAGCGGGGTCATGAGCCAGGTACACAAAGGATAGCCTTTGTCCCCGAGTAGCCATCCTCTTGGGGGAGTCTGTGCCTCGAACATGTCATGCACAGTACTCTGCCGCAGGATAAAGGCATTGTGGCTGCTGCCTGGGAAGCTGGCATTGACAGCCATGATGCGCTGCTTGTGGTCACACACCAGCTGCACATTCAGAGAATGGTAGCCCTTCCTGTTGCGATACTGCTCGCCATGCTCCAGAGGGGCCCGCAAAGCCACATGCATACAGTCAATGGCGCCCTGCACCAAGGGGAAGTCCCCGAGTCTGGCAAATCCCAATGCGCGCTGATGCTGGCTCTCCAGGGCCATGGGGAAGGAGATGAATTGGCTTCTCCTTCTGAACAGTGCTTCGGTCACCTGGCGGATGCAGCGATGCGCGCCGTACTGGGAGATGTTTGCTATGTCCCCAGCAGCGGATTGGAAGGAGCCGGTGGCATAGAAGTTCAATGCCACCGTCACCTTCACTTCCACCGACAGAGACGTCCTGCACCTGAGCTTTGGCCGCAGATCTCTGCGAAGCAGGTGGCAGATCTCTGCAATCACCTCCTTTCGGAATCGGAGCCTTTTAACACATCGCAAGGCACTCATGTTTAGGTAGGAGCGCTGCTGGCGGTATAGCCTGACTGGGTAAGGCCTACGTGGCCGACGCCTGTAGCCCCCTCTGCCTCTAGCCAGGGCTGCCCCTCTCACAATGCGTCTGCGAGCCCTACGGACATGGCGCTGCAGCTCCGCGTTGGCACCCCATGCAACCCCCATCAAATCCTGGCAAAAACTCAAATTTGCAAAAGGCCACTTGCAGCGCTCTGGCCTGAGTCCAAAAATACCTGAGCTGTTGCTGCTTGAAACCAGTTAGCTATCCTCCTTGTTGTGTGTCCAGAAATGCGTTGCACAAGAGTGTTTGCTGCAAAATGGCTGGGCTTTATACTGGAGGGTACGTCCCCTTTAATTTGCGCCCCCCGGGGCCCACGCTGGTTGTGTTGCGTTCCTTTTTTCAAATGCTCCGGCCGCCAGCCGCACAATGGGGCGGACCGACTGAAGTTTGGAATCGGGGCGGCCAAAGGGCGTTGCATGAGGATGTGACGTCATTTTCTGCGCGCGCATCCGGGCGGGCGCTAAAGTTTGCGCCGGCGCTAACGACCAACTTAATTTGGGGCGAGGCGCAACCTGCGCTGCACCCGGGCGCTACACGCATAGCGCCCGAAAATCACTTCTCTTAAGGCGCTAACTGCTGGCGCAAGCAACTGAAATTCTAGGCCAAAGCCTTCAGGCTTGTTTTTTTAATGCTCTTAGACTTTTTGAATTATTATTTACTGTGGCCATGTTTGATTTAAACCCTTGATTTCTCTGACTGCCACTTTTGTTTTTCTCCTTCCTGTCTTTTGCTTTTATCCTTGTTTCCCTTTTCTCTGTCTCCCTGCTCAGGTTCCCAACCCCCTGCCATTTTAGTTTAAACCCTCCCCCAGAGCACTAGCAAACACTCCCCCTAGGGCATCGGTCCCAGCCCTGCCCAGGTGCAAACGTATTAAAACTTGCCAAGGCGCTGCACAGGAGCGTTGTCGAACAAAATTTGACATTGAGCCACATAAGGAGATATTAGGACAGGGGAAAGATGTAGGTTTTAAGGAGTGTATTAAAGGAGGATAGGGAGGTTTAGGGAGGGAATTCCAGAGCTTAGGGCCTAGGCAGCTGAAGGCATGGCCACTAACGGTGGAGCAATGAAAATCGTGGATGTGCAAGAGGCCAGAATTAGAGGAGCGCAGAGATCTTGAAGGGTTGTAGGAGGTTACAGAGATGGGGAGGGCTGAGGCCATGGAGGGGTTTGAAAACAAGGATGGTGGACTGGACTGGAAGCCATTGTAGGTCAGCAAGCACAGGGTTGATGGGAGAATGGGACTTGGTGCAAGTTAGGATATGGGCAGCAGAGTTTTGGATGAGCTCACGTTTACGAAGGGTGTAAGGTTGGACACCACTCAAGAGAGCCATTCTAGTCCAGTCTAGAGAGAACAAAGGCATGGACGAGAGCAGCTCATAATGGGTATGATACAGGAGCATTGCAGCAAGCAACTACATTTCATGCAAGTTTTTTATTTGGTAAATGCATATGAGGATGTGGTGGAAGAAATATTTCTAGGTGAAGGCTGAGGATGTTTCATGATGTGTAAGTGGCAGAAATGCTTACAACATTATTGGAAGGTATAGCTTGCTCCTCTTACCTCGTCTGACCTGCTAGAGTCAATTAAATGTCTTTCTCCACTTACTGGCCTTGTGTGAGATGGTTGATTTGGCACTTCCATTCTGCCTGGCTCTCCTTAGGGCTCAACAGTGCTCCCTTCCAAAAAAGGTCTCCTTCCTCCACCTCACCACCTGCAAAGGAACCTCATTGCTCTCTGCCCTCCTGCAGGCCCAATGTTGCAGCAACGTGATTATGATGATGCCTGCCTCGGGCCTTTAAATCCTACAGGGGGCACTATTTCCCACCCTCCTCCCCACTGGGTGAACACCTAACAAGAGGCAGTTCTGATGCCCAGAGCGTGCCCAACGTATTACAATGAGGCTAACTACAGAAGTTATGGCAGGGCCAGTGTTCAGGACGTAAGTGGGCACAAATTACACTCTGGCCCACTTCCAACTGGGCTGATGCCTGATCAGGAAATCTATGCTTGGGTGTCACTAGGCTATTCTACCATAGAGGGTATCACAGCCAAGCCGGGGCCTGTCCTCGCCCAATGTCCAACACACGCACTCTCTAGTGGAACGTCACTGAATAACCGTTGGGAGGAGTAAACTGTAGTTCTGCTTTTTTTTCCGCTCCTTAGCCATGATGTTGAAACCGACAATAGCATTGCTTTCATTACCCTGGCTGAGATCAGCTAAGTCAGTATAAGCTGGGAATCAACACTGGGACTTTCTAATCTGTATGACTGCTGTCAATTGGCCAGTGGCTTCACCATTGAGTCATTTTTTAATATTGGTCACGGGTATGAGTCATTACTATGTCACCCTACACACAGGCACACCTACAACATGTACATGTACACACATACAGCACATGCTTGATCAAAGAGGTAGGTTTTAAGGAGCATCTTAAAGGAGGAGAGAGAGGTGGAGAGGTTTAGGGAGGGAATTCCTATCTTTACTTTGGCTTTTTTTTTAACTCTTCCAGTGGCAGTTCCTCCCTGTCCCCCCAGCTTCCAGGTCAAAATCCAGGGCGAATGTTAATGGCGGTCTGGCACGTCTCATGTTCTGACTGACTGAATATGAGTCAGGTAGGCTGCAAATCAGCAATCTTCATTTCCAAGATTTTCCAAAAACTTTTTGCAGCCTTTAGACTTGACTATATTCTTGGAAGCTATCTAGAAAACTGAATATGGCAAATGGCAGTGTAAAAACTGAGAAATCGAGTGTATTCCGATTAAGTAGTGTAATGTGCATATGTAAGTAGTGTAATGTGCATATGTAAGTAGTGTAATGTGCATACGTAACAAAAGAAAGTATATAATGAGAAAAGGCCATTCGCCCCATTTGGCCTGACCGTTCCCCAGACAGTTTTAAAAATTTGTTCCTGGGATGTGGGTGTCGCTGTTATTGCCCATGCCTAATTGCCCTTGAGAAGGTGGTGGTGAGCCGCCTTCTTGAACCGCTGCAGTCCGTGTGGTGATAGTACTCCCACAGTGCTGTTAGGGAGCGAGTTCCTTATATGGACATATATCCATTTGAATGACGCATGCACTCAAACTCAAAGTTTTAACTTCTACACCCATAGAATAATCATTCCGAAATCAGACGAAATGCTGTGGAAGCCCATAATCCTGTTGAATCCATACTTCTTGCGCATTTCTTTCTGATGTTAAATAGAATCTACAGCACAGACCCAGGCCACTAGGCCCAATTGGCCTATGCCAGTCGACTCTACATGAGCCTCCTCCCACTCTAATTACCTCCTCCCACCCTGCCCTCTGCATCCCTCTATTCCCTTCTCCCTCGTGGCAGCATTAAGCCTCCTCTTAACTGCATCAATGCGCTCTGCTTCAACCACTCCATGTGACAACGAGTTTCACGATTTTCCCATAAGCGCTGGAATGTTTTGCTCGCGGATCATTCTTAGGAATGCTGCAACACATTGGAACATGAAATAAAATGGGACGCTGACCTCCACTCCCATTCCTCACACGGCGAGCTCCTGATTTCAATCATGTCACTGTGGGCAGTGGCCAAGTGGAGGTCAGGCATTTCCCCACAGGAGTGTAGGGGGATGGGGCTCTGCTCTGCCCAATTGCAGGGGTCTTTAGTGCCTGTTGATGTATTGGGCCTTGGTCTCCTTTATACCCTTGCAGCTTATGTTAGCCTGCAGGTCGGGTGTCACTAAACACCCTCTAAGGAGATAGAGAACAACAGCTTATAGAGGAGGACTAAAATATGGTGGCGACCCGCACAGTTTATACCTAATCTGTGGGGTACTCCTGAGCCCAAGTGCTCCTGGAGTCCTCTCTCTTTTCCCTAGTCTGCTGTTCCCTTGTTTGGCGGGTTCGAAGCACCCTAATGCCCCTATCTGGTTCTAACTCCAGAATTTGGACTTTAAATAGACACTCGGAGACAAGTAGTCCTTGGAAAAAGAACAGGTGACAACCAATTTTATTTGCCAAGGTAAGTTCTACCACAAGCGTAATAAACACACACACACATTTATAACTATAAATAAAATATGAGAGAGAATGGACACAACGAGAATGTTTACACAGTTTTATCTTTACCAAGTCCAATCCCACCAACCCACTTTCCTACCTAAACTAGACTGACAGTCGCAGGCCCTTGGATTATACTCACAGCCTCCTCCCTTGACAGATGGAATTTTGAGTGCGGTTGTTGGGTTGTTGTTGTTGCTGTCGTCGTCGGAATTCGACCTGTGCCTCGGGGTTCGCCATACCCCGAACCTCGGGGAGGACCTTGCTGCGTCTGGTCGGGTTTTCTCGAAGTTTGGTTTTGTTGATTGCGCTTTCGGTCGGTTGTCGTTGGTTGGTTTGTGCTTGATGGAAAAGGTTCCCAAAATGACTGGAGTGAATGCTGTCTTCCACAGCCACTTCGGCCGTTGGTGTCTTCTTGTCGAGGTCCCTGGAACGGGAGTCGGTATACGGTATGGCTTCTTGTGGCGATGTTGCGCCATCTGGTAGCGGAGTAAACCTTCAGTATACCGATTGAGCCTGGGGCCTGATGGTGGATCTTTTCCTCAGCACGGTTGGAGTTCTTTAGATGTTAGTTCACCCCAGCTCGTCCCTCCCGGGCTCGTCTTTTCCCTCAGCGTCTTAACTCGCTCTCCTGTTCATTCTTCTGGTAATAGTTCTCTCTCAGCGTTGGTCCTTCTTGTGTTCCATATTTATACAGGTAGGTGTGAGGACAGTGGTATTGTTTTGAGTGCACATCGGCTCCTCCAAGTCTGCTGCCCCATTGTGCCAGTCCTGGGACTTGATTAGTTTGGGCCACCTCTTAACTGTAGTGATCCCATGACTATTGTCCCTAGTCCAAGTTGATTAAGGTGATGATGGCTTGTATTCATAGCATGATTAGGGGTGAGTCACATATTGAAACCCGGACCGGGTGGTCCCCATTGGCCGGGGGTTTCCTCGCTTCAGGTCTGACTCGGTCCCCTGATTGGCCTTTGAGAATGCACTCTGCTTCGATTGGCTGACATCTATGGCTCGCCTCTGAGCCACAGTCCCCTGTATTCGGATGTCCCAGGCATATCCCAGCCTGCTTGTCGGGACCTCTGCCTTGGCTGAAAATGTTGGTTTTAAACTGTATAGGGCAATCCAATTTTTGGTAAAATGTGGTTGTGGATTTTCGAACCCTACAGGATGGGGGGAAGAAAACTTTTGGGGCCAACAATTCTATTTTAATTGGCCCCTTTCACTTGCTGTGTGGAAGCAACTCGCCAAGGCTTCTTCGGCAGCACCTCCCAAACCCGCGACCTCTTCCACCTAGAAGGACAAGGGCAGCAGGCGCATGGGAGCACCACCACCTCCAATTTCCCCTCCAAGTCACACACCATCCTGACTTAGAATTATATCGCTGATCCTTCATCGTCGCTGGGTCAAAATCCTGGAACTCCCTCCCTAACAGCACTGTGGGTGTACCATCACCACACAGACTGCAGCGGTTCAAGAAGGCAGCTCACCACCACCTTCTCAAGGGCAATTAGGTATGGGCAATAAATGCTGGCCTTGCCAGCGAGGCCCAGATCCCATAAACGAATTAAAAAAAAGCTGGGATAACCCTGCCTTGCTGAATAGCAAGAAAATGAGAGAAAACAGCAGCAAATCCCAGCTGACAACATCCCACACCTGGTGGACCATGAATGGAGGCTGTCACATACACCAAGCAGCTAAGAGTCACAGGTGAAGAGGAGACCAGTTGCGTATGGCCCCCAGACCATATCATGGGTACTGCAGCCCTAGTGGCTGTTATGACAGCAGCACCGGAAGAACTAAAAACAGAAAATGTTGTAAATACTCAACAGGCCAGGCAGCCTCTGTGGAGAGAAAAACAGGGTTAACGTTTCAGGCTGATGACCTTCGTCAGAGCTGGGAGAAGTTAGAGATTTAACGGTTTATAAGCAAAAAGGACAGAGCCAAGGGAAAAGGGGGGGGAGGGGGAGGGAGGGGAGGAAAGAACAAAGGGGAGGTAGAAATAGGTCTTTTCTGCCATCCCCCAAACAAGAAGACAACTCTCATTTCTGGGATGGTGTATTGGGCGGAGCGTGGTGGAGGGATCCTCAACAAGGTTAGAAAACAACATAAAATAAGAGGATTTTTAAAAAATTTATCTAAAAATAAAGAATGATTATTTTTAATCATAAAAAGTGTCTAAACCATTTGTGACATTTCAACTTTTCCTGCCTGATAAATACAGGGAGAAGAAGGACAAGGAAAATATTGTCTTTAAAAAAAAAGAACTAAAACATCCAAAAAATTAATTGTGGCCAAATTTAACTTCACCATAAAGAGACCCATCACCTTTTTAGCATTTCAATTGAAGCATGCTACAAATGGCTTGGCAATAGGTGCATGCAGCTGCATTGTTCTCCGGTGTCAATCTGTGCTCGGAGTGTGGCTTCTCTCTCTGTGAACACCTGTGTCTCGTGCTGGAGAATAATTGCTCTGGCCATGTCATTTCATTCATGTAATGGCAGTAATTTGCTATGCCTTTCAGGGCCTGGACAGCTGGTGCTATTGAAGAGCTTGTCTAGGTTAATCCCACCCTCAGTTCCCGCACTAACGTATCCATAGCAACACCTTCCAATTCCATATTAATATGAAAGCTGGTCAGTTTGTACTGTTATTAATTTAGTTTGGTTTATTAATTGATTAAAAGTGTTACCTTTAACATTTATAAAAACTAAATTGAATATATTATATTCTGCGTGTCGTAGCAGTTCAAGAGAGATGTCAATAGTTGACAGAGAGGGGAAATAGGCTGAATGGTATCACTGGGGCTCACACTCCTTAGCCTGCCTTTGTTCTTTACAGTATTGTACTGAGTTGTGTTTTAATGTATTTTCTCAGAGTAAGTACTACAAATGTTATCCACTGAAACTTCTGGCCCCTCAGTAGCTACCACCTCTGTTAACCCTTCATCAACAGTTATCTGTGTCTCATTCGGTGCTACCTCATCCTTACCATTAAATAATAGGCACGAGGTAGCTGGATTTTTTTTAAATTCGTTTATGGGATGTGTGCATCGCTGGCAAGGCCAGCATTTATTGCCCATCCCTAATTGCCCTTGAGAAGGTGGTGGTGAACCGCCTTCTTAAACCACTGCAGTCCGTGTGGTGAAGGTACTCCCACAGTGCTGTTAGGGAGGGAGTTCCAGGATTTTGACCCAGCGACGATGAAGGATCGGCGATATACTTCTAAGTCAGGATGGTGTGTGACTTGGAGGGGAACTTGGAGGTGGTGGTGTTCCCATGCGCCTGCTGCCCTTGTCCTTCTAGGTGGAAGAGGTCGCGGGTTTGGGAGGTGCTGCCGAAGAAGCCTTCGTGCTTTTTAGGACACGGGATCACATGACGTGTACCATATTAATCATATATTGTATGATTTGCACCACATGTTATACCAGGGACCACTTGCTTTGTGTGGTTTTGGGTGCCCCATTTTGGAAAACATATTAAAGCCACAGCAAGTGTAGATTCACCAGGATAATGCCAATGATGTGAAACTATACTTTTCAGGAGAAGCTTGTAACAGTAGGACTATTTACACTTGAGCAGAGAAATATGCAAATCGGGGTCCTATGACCTATGTAGGACCGCAAGTGCCATTTTAGGATAGAACTGGATAGAGCGTGGTAACCGTGCCAAAGAGGCGCTGGAAATGTAAGTTTTAAATTATTTTTGTGGGGCCAAGACAACATTCCCTCCTCCCCCCAGATTTACTTTGCCGCCGGCCTGGCAGCCTCCAGGCTACATCGGAACGCCAGTTTGGCACCCAAGGTCACCAGTTTCATTTAAATGAGGCCAGGGCCTTAAAATGGCTCCAGCCTCTTTGCTCCTAGAAGTAGCGGACTGCCCAAAAGTTAAAAATCGAATGCACTCTCCTGCCTGTTTGCAAAGTCTCTGTGCTATCTAATTCAATTCGCTGTACATTCTAGTCCTAATAATTCAGACTTGTTTATTACTGTACTCCAAAAACTGAATTATCCAATAATTAAAATTAAGTGATATAAATGATGTAAAAAAATGGGAATTTAGTACTAAAATATTTAAATTACAGAATTTGAATTACGCTGCTTTGAAATACGATAAACTGTAAACCTATGTCACTCATTCTCTCTCTCAAAAAGCCATACAATCCATTTGTTGGAATTAAATTTCATTTGCCATTTTCTGCTCTTCTGCATAATTGCTCTAAATCCTTCTGCAAAAATGTTATCTATATTCTTTGTCCTTATTATTGCACTCTCTATTTAAGTGTCTGCAAAAGTTTATACAATTTCTTATCTGGTCCCCAAACTACCTGAATACACATGGACGATAGCAAAATACTGCAGATGTTGGAAATCCGAAATAACAACAGAAAATGCTGGAAAAACTCAGCAGGTCAGGCAACATCCGTGGAGAGAAATTTGAGTTGACGTTTCGGGTTGGACCCTTCTACACATGGATTTTTGCTGTATCTGTAGTTTCTCTTTGTGAGACCTTATCAAAAGCTTTCTGAAAGCGTGTTCCAATACCGTCTCGATTTGTAGCATTTTTCTTTTATATTCATTCACAGGATGAAGACGTCGCTGGCATCATTTATTGCCCATCCCTAGTTGCCCTTGAGAAGGTGGTGGTGAGCCTCTTTTTTGAACCGCTGCAGTCCGTGTGGTGAAGGTACTCCCACAGTGCTGTTAGGGAGGGAGTTCCAGGATTCTTATCCAGCAACAATGAAAGAACGGCGATATACTTCCAAGTCAGGATGGTGTGTGACTTGGAGGGGATCTTGGAGGTGTTACCATGCACCTGCTGCCCTTGTCCTTCTAGGTGGAAGAGGTCACAGGTTTGGGAGGTGCTGTCGAAGAAGCCTTGGCAAGATGGTACACACGGCAGCCACGGTACGCCGGTGGTGGAGGAAATGAATGTTTAAGGTGCTGGATGGGGTGCCAAAGAGGTCAAGGAGCTTTATCAAGTGAGACATTCCCCATGTAAATCTATGCTGTTTCTTATCAAGTTATAACCATGTGGAGGTAACTTTCTGGCCATACACTAATGTCAGGGAACCCGGTCCCCAATTTTCCCATATGCGCTGGCTGCAGGCATGGTTCCGCCAAATCTCATTGAAGCATACAAAATTATTACAGGGCTTGATAGGGTGGATACTGGGAGAATATTTCCATTGGCTGGGGAATCTAGAACCAGGGGCCACAGCCTCAGGATAAAGGGTCTTCTTAGGCAGTCCCTCGGAACCGATGATGACTTCCTTCCACATTAAAAATGAGTTCTCAGGTCCAATGCGGGACCTACAGTCTCTGTCACAGGTGGGGCAGACGGTGGTTGAAGGGGCGGGTGGGTGGGGTGCTTGGGTTGACGTGTGCTCCTTGCGCTGCCTGCGCTTTGCTTCTGCTTGCTACCGGCGAAGAGACTCGAGGTGTTCGGCGCCTTCCCGAATGCTTCTCCTCCACTTTGTGTGGTCTTGGGCCAGGGATTCCCAGGTGTCGATGGGGATGTTACACTTTTTCAAGGAGGCTTTGAGGGTGTCCTTGAAGCGTTTCCTCAGCCCACCTGGGGCTCTCTTGCCGTGCTGGAGCTCCGAGTAGAGCGCTTGTTTTGGGAGTCTCGTATCGGGCATACGGACAATGTGACCCGTCCATCGGAGCTGATTGAGCGTGTCAAAGCTTCGATGCTGGGGATATTGGCCTGAGCAAGAACACTGACGTTGGTGCGCCTATCCTGCCAATGGATTTGCAGGATCTTGTAAAGCGTAGGCCATTCAGGACTGAGATGAAAAGAAATTTCTTCACACAGGGGGTGGTGAATCTTTGGAATTCTCTACCCCAGAGGGCTCTGGAGGCTCAGTCATTGAATATATTCAAAACAGAAGTCGATAGATTTCTGACTAGTGAGGGCATCAAGGGATATGGCGATAGGGCCGGTGAATGGAGTTGACGCAGAAGATCAGCCATGTTGATTGGCAGAGCAGGCTTGAAGGGCCGAATTGCCTACTCCTGCTCCTATTTCTTATCTTCTTATGTTCTTATTCACTAGAGTTTAGAAGAATGAGAGGGGATCTCATTGAAACGTATAAAATTCTGACAGGGCTAGACAGACTGGATACAGGGAGGATGTTTCCCCTGGCTGGGGGTCCAGAACGAGGGGTCACAGTCTCAGGATACAGGGTAGGACATTTAGGACTGAGATGAGGAGAAATTTCTTCACTCAGAGGGTGATAAACCTGTGGAATTCTCTACCACAGAAGGCTGTGGAGGCCAAGTCACTGAATATATTTAAGAAGGAGATAGATAGATTTCTAGACACAAAAGGCATCAAGAGGTATGGGGAGAGAGTGGGAATATGGTATTGAGATAGAGGATCAGCCATGGTCCTATTGAATGGCCTACTCCTGCTTCTATTTTTCTATGTTTCTAAGAAATATTCAGAAATTTACAGATTTCTTCCCACCACCCCGCCCCCCCTGACTTTAAAAAAAATAGGTATTGCACTTGCTTGTTTCCAATCCTACAGATACCTCTCCTGTGCCCTGTGAATTTCCACAGTTACAGCCAAGAAGAAACGGCCACATTGTTGAAGTATGAGGAAAGGTTGAGTAGGTTGGGACTCTACACATTGGAGTTCAGAAGAATGAGAGGTGATCTTATCGAGACATATAAGATTGTGAGGGGGCTTGATCGGGTGGATGCGGTGAGGATGTTTCCACTGATGGGTGAGACTAGAACTAGGGGGCATAATCTTAGAATAAGGGGCTGCCCTTTCAAAACTGAGATGAGGAGAAACTTCTTCACTCAGAGGGTAGTAAATCTATGGAATCTAAAATAATGCAACATTAAATAAATTTAAAATGGAGATAGACAGTTTCCTAGCACATAAGGGAATTAGGGGTTACGGGGAGAGGGCAGGGAAGTGGACGTGAGTCTAGATTTGGATCAGCCATGATCCTATTGAATGGCGGAGCAGGCCCGAGGGGCCGTATGGCCTACTCCTGCTCCTACTTCTTATGTTCTTATGTTATGTTCTTATTGGAGGACCGACAGCAGACATGGCTACTTACTCCAGGCAGAATCTCTACCTTCAGGAGAGAAAAATAGAAAGCAGAGGAAAACTGGAAAACTGGGAATGCACATGTAAAAGCGTTTCAGTCCAGCAGATATTAACACTGTTACAGCGGGCAACTTGCCAGACATCCAGCCTGATTTTCAGAGCAATCTATTCCTTAGGGTTCCTTTGCACTTCCCCCAACCCTCCCCACCCCCCCACCCCTTTAAAAGTGCACAGCAGCAAGGCAATAATACCGCTTTAAAACATCTGCTTGCTGCTAGCCCAAAGGGATCCCAAAGAGGAGAAAATTAATGTAAACGCTAAAAAAAATAGGGGAGCAAGAAAGGTTAAAAGTAGTCCAATGATCAAAGATATATGAGTTGAAGCCTATCTCCACTTCAAAAGCCCTCAGTTATTAACTGGAGTTTAAAGTCCTAATTATAGTTGTTTATGTGTAACTTCTACTAAACATAATTGGTTCTCTCACCACTAATGAGGTAAAGGTTTAATCATCTGTGTCTCACACAAGAAGCAGCCCTGGCTTCCAGCGTGGAGAGGATCCAGCAGGTTATTTATCAATGACTCTACTCCTGTTCACAGAGAGCAAACCGAGCAGAATCAAGACAGCTTGATCCAGGCTCACTGCTCCACCCCCGCTCCCCCCCCCCACCACCACCGGCTTCTCCCCAATCACAACCCACTCCCACAACGGCAGTATTTTCGTGCTGGGATGTTGCCTGGTGTCTCATCATTTAGGGACTGTTGTTGCATGAAGAATTCTGCTCCAAAAGTCTGCAGAAGTTATTTTACACAAATTATTTGGACAGTGCTCCCCGACGGTCCTTAGCTCAGCCTGTACGCACCGCCTGCCCCCCACCCCGCCACCCGCCCCCCCCACCCCAATGATGCCTCAGTTCTGCGCTGGTTTGTTCACTGCTGTGTATTTTCAGCATTTTCTGTTTGTATTTTAGATTTCCAGCATTTTCCGGGGTTTTTTGTTGTTGCTTTTGATCGCCATTGGAGATGGCTGTACAGGCACTATGGCCAAGGTGGCCCAGCTAGTCTCACTGAGGATGTTCAGAATTGTTCACTGCTTTTTTAATCAGATTTTATAGGGTAGATTCAAGGTTTTATCACAGAACTTTCTGCACCAGAAGTTATACATTCAACCCTTATATCTCATGTTAGAAACATAGAAGCTAGGCGCAGGAGTAGGCCATTCAGCCCATCGTGTCTGTGCCAGCTCTTTGCTAGAGTAATACAAAAAGGAACCTTACTGTCCTGCTCTCTTTCTCCATGGCCTTGTATCTTCAAATATTTTTTCAGTTTAGCCTTAAAAGATGCAATGGTCTCTGCTTCAACCATACCCTGTGACAAAGCATTTCATGCTTTAACAACCCTCTGCGTGAAATAATTTCTCCTAACCCCTCTCCTCACTTTCTTGGTGACAGTTTTAAATAGATAATCTCTCACTACTGACTCCCCAACCAAAGGAAATACTCTTTGCCCATTCACTCTGTCTAAACCCTTCCTGATTTTATGAACCTTGATTCTACCTCTACTTGTCTGTTATTCTTAGCTCAGCACACTGAAGAAAACTGTAACCACCCTAAAACAAAATCAGGTTCAACTACTACCAAAACTCCAAAGGTTCATTTCTAAATAGTTTGTATCAACCCTAATTCCAATTGCAACTGGTTTCAGAACAACAACAATGTATATTTATATACAGTCGTAAGCTTGAGGAACAGCACCTCATCTTTCGATTAGGCACTTTACAGCCCTCTGGACTCAACACTGAGTTCAACAATTTCAGACCATAACCCCGGCCGCTACCATATATATATATATAAATTTATCCACACTTTTTGTTTGGCCTTAACATAGAAACATAGAAGATAGGAGCAGGAGTAGGTCATTCGGCCCCTCGAGCCTACTCCGCCATTCAATGACATCATGGCTGATCATTCAAACTCAGTGCCCTGTCCCTGCCTTCTCCCCATATCCCTTGGTCCCTTTAGCCTTAGGAAATATATCTAACTCCTTCTTGAATATATTTAATGAATTGGCCTCAACTGCCATCTGTGGTAGAGAATTCCACAGGTTCACCACTCTCTGGGTGAAGAAATTCCTCCTCATCTCAGTCCTAAATGACTTACCCCTTATCATTAGACTGTGACCCCTGGTTCTGGATTCCCCCGCCATCAGGAACATCCTTCCTGCATCTAGTCTGTCTAGTCCTGTTAGAATCTTATAAATTTCAATGAGATCCCCTCTCATTCTTCTAAACTCCAGCGAGTACAAGCCCAATCGACCCAATCTCTCCTCATACGTCATTCCTGCCATCCCAGGTATCAGTCTGGTGAATCTTCGCTGCACTCCCTCCATGGCAAGAACATCCTTCCTCAGATAAGGTGACCAAAACAGCACACAATACTCAAGGTGTGGTCTCACCAAGGCCCTGTACAACTGCAGCAAGACATTCTTGTTCCTGTACTCGAACCCTCTCGCTACGAAGGCCAACATACTGTTGTGTATGTACCTTTAAGAGAATAACTGGTCTCAGACTGCAGTACCGGCAGTGACCACCCCTGTATAAAAGGCGCTAGAGAGCCTCTGTTGGTTAGTTTCGTTTATGCCTTTCACCAGTAAAGACTTGTTTGTTTCTCTCCTGCTAGTCCGTGTCTCAATCATTCACGGACTTAACACTGGCGACGAGTTAGAAACGAACTTACCTGCAACTCAGCAGCAGCTCCGACGACGTGTTGAAGGTCGGAGCCAGAAGAAAGAAAAAAAAAATAGGCCATTGAAACTCGAGAAACGGGCGTCGACCGTCAATCATCGATTTCAAAACTTGCAGGAGAGACTGTCCAGAGCCAGGCTGGGTTCCTCGGTTCGTGGTTTCCCAGCTAATCGGGCTGGTGGCAGGTAGTGCTCTGATCCTTCCTGGGCTGCAACGGGGCCGGGCAGCGAGTCGGGAAGCAAGGAGAGAGAGAGAGGGTGGAGCATACAGGGCGCGGCCGGTGTTTCGAAGTTGGGCAGCGTTCGGACCTCAGAAGAGGGAGGGAAGTGTTCCAGAGGGTCCGCTCCACGACGGGAAAATAATAAAAGAAAAAGAATACGCGCAAGAAACCGTGGAAAGCAGCGCTAACAACAGCGGGGAAGAAGGAAAAGCGCGGGAGGCGCCATTTTGTTAAATCGGAAAAGAAGGCAAAGCGCGGGAGGCGCCATTTTAGATTTGCAAGATGCCGAAGACTGGCTGTATCACTGCTTTTGATAATACATTAGAGGACTGGACCACGTATGTGGAAAGAGTCGAGGTATATTTCGAGGCAAATGAAATAGCGGAGGGGAAAAAGGCATCAATATTGCTAAACGTAATGGGCGCTAGAACATACGGCCTATTGCGGGATCTGATTACTCCAGCCAAACCGAAGGCGAAGAGTTTTAACAAAATTGTTGCTGTTCTACAGGAGCACTTAAACCCCGCTGTTGATAGCAGAAAGGTTTAAATTCCACAGGAGAACTCAGCACAAAGATGAGAGCAATGCTGAGTATCTTACGGAACTACGCAAGCTATCAAAGCACTGCCAGTTCGGAGCAGGACTGGCAGATACCCTACGGGACAAATTTGCCTGTGGACTCCTGAGTGAAGGAACACAGAAGAAGTTACTCGCAGAAAAAGAGCTGATGCTAGATAAGGCTTTCAGCGTGGCAGTATCGTATGAAGCAGCAGCCAGGGGAGCTACAGAAATTCAACAAAAACCACAGGAATACGGCACCCACGAAATGACACGGGGATTTGCAAAATGTTATCGCTGCGGCAGAACTAACCATGACCAGAAGGACTGCTGGTCCAAAGACAAAATATGCAGACAATGCGGGAAGATTGGACACATTGCACGAGTTTGTAGGTCTGGGAAGAAGACCAGCGACAACAAAAAGGTTACTAAGGAACCGTACAAGAAAGTACAAAAGATGACGGACAGTAGTTCCGAAGACCAGATGAGCGATAGTGAATCCGAGAACAAGAGATTAAGCTGTCTCAAACTTCACAATGTAATCGCAAAAGAGGATCACCGAACCATTTGGGTCACCCTCACGATAGCAGGGTCCCAAGTTAAAATGGAATTGGATACAGGATCAGCGCTAACCGTCATGAATCGACGAGACTATGAGCGGCTATTTTCACACATACCCTTGAGAGAGACATCCATCGTCTTGACGACGTATACGGGGCAAAAAGTATACCCCAGAGTGTTAAATCTGTGAGTTATCTAGTTAATTAAGACACAGACTAATTAATAACAATCAAAAACAGGTCTTTACTGGTTGGAGGTAGGGACTATTCTGAATACAAGATTACTGCACAGTGCTTATATACCGGTGTGTTCACCCCCGGTATTACGTCTACAGCAGCCTGAGAAAGTAGTACATCTAAGGTGGAACAGGCTTAAGCTCTCTTAAGGTGGAACAGGTTACATACACAACACTCCTCCCTTCTTAGCTTTATAGTCATCCCCCCCATTTAACATAACGTAATAACATATATACATATATAACTTCATGTTTAACGTAACATATCACAGATTCAGTCTCTGCGGAAAACAGTTCACAGATTCAATCTCTGTGGTCTAGTCGGTTCACGTTACTCATTCAATAGTCCTTTCATGGATTTAACAGCTTGAACTTCCGAACTGATTTGGCTCCGTTCGGAGGGACCACGTGTGTGATCTGGTAGAGGTAATAATGGTTCAGATGGGTCATCTTCTGTTTCGACTTTTCCTTTTCTGCTTCTTGGAGACTCTCTGGGCTTCACTGTCAGCTGCCAGCTGCATGCGCAGTTCCTCCTTCTCTTCCTCCTTTTTCCGTAGTAGAGCCACCTTCTCCCGATGTTCCGTAGACTTTTGGTGCTCCTCCATGATTTCTGTATGGTGGGAGTCGAAGTTACAAGTTGGGCAGGACAGGACATAGTAATATTCGGAGTCGTCCGACAGGTCAGCGAGAGGGTCTTCTATGTCCTCCCTACCCAGCTGGACGTCAGCCAGCTTTTGTTCCAAATCCAGACATCTTTCCTGAAGAGACTTCTTCACGTGTTCCGCTTCCTCTAACTTTTTCTGGGCTTTCAGCAAGTTGTTTACTAATGACCTCATTTGTGATTTTAATACTTCAACTTCCTTTGGAGATTGATTGATCGGACTATTCAATCCCTCTACCGGAGCAGTTGTTTCAGCGTTCTGTTGTTCAACCTTGACATGAGTCAGCGTACTTTTGGTATCTAAGGGCTGCTCTGTTGCAGTCATCTCAGTCTGTGTTGCCACCTCAGCTCTTCCAATAACCTTTGAGAGCTCCGAACCCCTTTCATTTGAATATTGAAGTTCGTGTTCAAGTTTTTCCCATTTCAGAGTCCTGTCCTTCAGCATATGCAGGAGTTGGCTGACCGTTAACTCCTCTGACATCAGACGTTTTGTGTGCTCCTGCTCCATTTGCTCCAGCAGCTGCTTCTGTTGTCTTTCCAGATGTTCCCACTCTATATCAAAGAACTCTTTCGTCGCATTCATCTCTTGCTCAAAACGGCGAATCATTTGTTCTAATTGCTGTTGCAGTTTGAAATGGAGTTGAGTTCGAGCCCGGTGTCCCTCAGAAATGTGCATGTCAGTAGACTGGACAGACTCAGAATTCTCTATCTCAGTGGAATTCTGTGCTGAAACTTTGTCTTTTGCACACGGGTTGGTCTTACCATCATCAGTTCCAGAGTCTGGGTTGATTATGTTCACCGAGTTCTCACTCGTTATTGTTTGTAGGAAATGCCAGTCGATATTCATTTTCCTAATCCACTCCCATCCTAGTAGTGGAGGACCTCCTTCAGATAGCACATATAAGTCCATTATTTGACTTTCTTCGCCCTTGTGGACCACTGTGACCTCAATTTTCCCGATGGGGTACACTCTTTGCCCCGTGTATGTTTTCAATATGAGCTCCGTATCCTGTCGGGGAATATGTTGGAATAACCTTCCATAATCTTTCTTATTTATGACCGTCAATGCCGATCCAGTGTCCAATTCCAGTTTTACTTGGGCTCCTTCTATCTGAAGAGTGACCCAAATTGTCTGGAGGTCTGCACCCTTACCAACGTTGAGTACCCTTAAGCTAGCCAGTTCAATACTGCTAGCGTCTGAATCGGACTCCTGTTCGGCCACCTTGTGTACTTTTGCGTATTTTCCTTGCGGTGACTTCTTGTTGCTGGTCTTCTTCCCTGACCTGCATACTCTAGCTATGTGTCCAAGCCTACCACAAGTTCTACATTCTTGGTTTTTAAACCAACACTGGTTCTGATCATGCGTTGTCTTTCCACAACGATAACATTTGCCAGAACTCACACCCAATTTGTGTGCACTGAGCTCCGGTGACCGTAGCTGCATTACTGCCGTGCCTCTCGCTGCGGCTTCGTGTGCTGCTGCCATAGTGACCGCCTTCTCAAGCGTCAGCTCATTCTCCTCGAGCAGTCGCTTTTGTGTATCCTGTTTAAATAAACCACACACAAATTTGTCTCGTAGTGCATCTGTCAGTCCCGTTCCAAACTGGCAATATTTCGCTAATTTACGCAATTCCAGCAAATATTCAGCATTGCTTTCATGCTGTAGCTGCCTTCTGTCATAAAATTTAAATCGTTCCGCTAGCATCAGCGGCGTGGGGTTTAGATGATCTTTCAGGACAGTAACAATCTCATCGAACGTCTTATCCGCCGGTTCATCTGGTGATAACAGGTGTTTCAATTGTCCGTATGTCTTCGCACCCATTAAATTTAATAATGTTAGAGCTTTATCTTGGTCACGAATTTTATTGGCCTTACAATAATTTTTTACTCTTTCAACATATATGGCCCAATCTTCGAGGTCACTATCAAAGGTGCTAATATTCCCGTGTTTAGGCATTGTAGATTTGCAATTTCTCAGATTTTATTTTCTTTACTTGTTATCAAAGATGGCGGCTTCCCGCTCTTGCCGTCGTCCTCCACCCACAAAATGGCGGTTTTCCCGCGCTTGGCGGTCTTCACCCGTCCCCCGACGCCGTCTCCCTTCAGCCCCCGAGTGCGGCCCTTATCTTCGCCGCGATCGCCCGAGTGCGGCCCTTATCAGCGGATGCGATCGCTGGATCGCGAAGTGGCTCCCGACCGAAGCGGCTCTCGGCCCTTATCTGGAGATGCGATCGCTCTCGCGGCTCTCGGCCCTTATCAGGAGATGCGATCGCTCTGTTGAAACGCCTCCCGCTCGAAGCGGCTCTCGCGCCCTATTCCTCCGGCTCCCCCAGCCCCGTTCGTGCGGCCAACGCGGTCGACTGCCTGTCGCGTCGCTGCCCGGCTCAGACAATGGCTTACCCACCACCAAGCTGGAGAAGAAGCTGACGGTCGCCGATGGAGGCTCCGAGGTCAGGATGTCTTCCAGTGGGGTGGAGAGGGTGGAAACCTCTCTGCAACGTCCTGGCTGTGGACGAAGCTGCCGTGGAGTGACTGCCGCAGGGTCCGAATCAGACTCGTCGCCAGTGTTAAATCTGTGAGTTATCTAGTTAATTAAGACACAGACTAATTAATAACAATCAAAAACAGGTCTTTACTGGTTGGAGGTAGGGACTATTCTGAATACAAGATTACTGCACAGTGCTTATATGCCGGTGTGTTCACCCCCGGTATTACGTCTACAGCAGCCTGAGAAAGTAGTACATCTAAGGTGGAACAGGCTTAAGCTCTCTTAAGGTGGAACAGGTTACATACAGAACACAGAGGAAAAATAAGGGCGCCTGTCGAATACAATGGCAAGAAAATACGGAAATTGTATCTCTACATACTGCCAAATGGTGGACCACCATTATTGGGACGGGAATGGATCAGGAAGATAAACTTAGATTGGCATTCCATTCATGCAATGACGGTGGACGGTAAAAAAGATGAAGACGTCACTCCTGGACGATTGTCAACAATCTTAGCTAACGCCAAAGAGGTATTTCAACAAGAACTGGGCACGCTTAAAGGCGTAACCGCCTCGTTAAAAATAGAAGAGAATGCAGTTCCCAAGTTTTTCAAAGCGAGACCGGTACCATATGCAATTCGTCCAGCCGTCGAGGCAGAGCTGGAGAATCTGGAGAAGGCGGGCGTGTTGTCTAAGGTCAACTGGAGCGATTGGGCGACACCCATCGTTCCTGTCATGAAGAAAACGTTAAGCAATAAGTCCGGAGAGCCAAGGAAGATTCGCATCTGTGGGGATTTCAAGGTGACGGTGAACCCTATCCTCCACACCGTGCAATATCCTCTTCCAAGGATAGAAGACATCTTCGCCTCACTGTCTGGAGGGAAGCGTTTTACAAAAATTGACCTAGCACAAGCATATTTGCAGATGGAGGTTGAAGAGTCCTCCAGGAAGTATCTCATGATAAACACTCACAAAGGTCTTTACCAGTATCATCGATTGGTATTCGGAGTAGCATCGGCTCCGGCGGTATGGCAAAGGGCGATGGAACAAGTCCTGCAAGGGATTCCGGGGACTCAGTGTTACTTGGACGACATTCTTGTAACAGGTGAAGATGACAGTGAACACCTTAACAACCTAGAACAGGTGCTCACTAGAATACGGGAACATGGGCTGCGAGCCAACCGCCTCAAGTGTGAATTTTTTAAGAAACAGATATCATATTGTGGCCACGTGATTGATGAAGAGGGGTTACATAAGTCCCCTGACAAAATTGAAGCGGTTGTTAAGGCCCCAGCACCTGAAAATGTGTCGCAACTGAGGTCATTCCTCGGGTTGGTGAATTACTATCATAAGTTTTTGCCGAATTTGTCAACAATTCTGCATCCACTGAACGCCCTGCTACGAACGGGGGTAGCATGGAAATGGAGCGATGATTGTAAACATGCTTTTCAGAAGAGTAAGGACTTAATCACTTTGAAGGAAGTATTGGCTCACTACAACCCAGCACTGCCAATCAGGCTGGCGTGTGATGCGTCTCCCTACGGCATTGGGGCGGTACTGTCACATAAATTCCTTGATGCTTTGGAGAGGCCGATAGCATTTGCGTCACGCTCGTTAACTTCTGCCGAGCGTAACTACGCCCAGATTGACAGAGAGGCCCTCAGCCTAGTGTGCGGGGTGAAGAAGTTCAATCACTATCTGCACGGTCAAAAATTTACTCTACTAACCGATCATCAACCTCTTGTCTCCATTTTCAACCCTCAGAAGGGCGTACCGATAATGACAGCACAACGGCTGCAGAGATGGTCCCTTTTCCTAGGGGCAAACCAATATGGCATCGAGTACAGGGGAACTAAACAGCATGGAAATGCTGATGGATTGTCACGTCTACCGTTGCCGACGGTGGAAGAAGAAGACCTTGCAGTGGATCCAATGGAGTTATTCCACTCGACCATAGTCGAATGTCTCCCTGTGACGAATGCAAACATAGAAAAGGAAACATGGAATGACCCGACACTGTCACGGGTCTATGATTTAACGGTGAAGGGATGACCAGCACATGGCGAACCACTGCTGCCAGCATTTTCGCCAAGAAGAGAACAGCTGTCAGTGTGCAGAGGAACCTTGATGTGTGGATCCAGAGTAGTAATTCCACCTAAGTTGATGGGTAGAGTGCTCAATGAGCTTCATGAGGGTCATCTGGGTGGGGTAAAAATGAAGAGCTTAGCCAGAGCGTTTGTGTGGTGGCGGGAATGGATAGAGAAATCGAAGAGATGACCAAGAGCTGTGCAGGATGCCAGAAGGTCCAAAACGCCCCACCACAAGCTCCTCTGCATCCATGGGAGTGGCCCTCATCTCCATGGCAAAGGGTGCACATTGATTTTGCTGGTCCCTTCATGGACTCGATGTTTTTAATTGCGGTGGATGCACATTCAAAGTGGCCAGAGGTAATAAAAATGTCCTCAACCACCACGGAAAAAACTATCGCAGTTTTACGAACCATATTCGCCAGGAATGGGCTGCCTGAACAGATTTGCTCTGACAATGGACCACAGTTTGCGTCTGAAGAGTTCCGGAGGTTCTTAAAGAACAATGGTGTTAAGCATTACACATCTGCCCCATATCATCCAGCCACTAATGGATTGGCCGAGAGGTTTGTCCAAACATTCAAGAAGGCTATCAAGGCAATGTGTAATGAAGATATACCCCTACAACACAAGGTGGACAACTTCTTGTTTGCCTACCGGAATGCGACACATGCGGTTACCAACCAAACTCCAGCCATGATGTTCTTCAATCGAAGACTACGATGCCGCTTGTATTTGGTTAAGCCAAACGTCCGAAGAGATGTGGAGAACAGGCAGTTTCAGAATATGAATGAAAGGCCGACCAGGAGTTTTAAGATAGGTCAACCAGTTTTGGCCCGGGACTACCGCACTGAGAAATGGCAGCCAGGAACGATTTGTACACGACAAGGACCTCTCATGTATACCATAGACGTTGGGGAGAGCATTGTAAGATGCCATGCTGACCAGATTCTAGAGTCACTGGAAAACATCAACTCCACACCACGATCTGATACACCTGGTAATGAAATCGACGTTCCAATTGCAGCTACCGCAGAACCGGTAATATTGGAAGCAGATGAACCAAACAACGACATTGATTCCGACTCAACATTGCCAGAAGAACCTGATACTCCAAAGAGGCGTTATCCAGACAGAATCAGGAAGCCTCCTCAAAGACTGAACTTATAATTGCTTATACTTAACCAATGTATCTGGCAACAGTAATTGTGATTGTAATTCGTTATCATTAGTTGTTAAATGAATGTTATGTACTGTTTATCTAAAAGGGGAGGAATTGTTGTGTATGTACCTTTAAGAGAATAACTGGTCTCAGACTGCTGTACCGGCAGTGACCACCCCTGTATAAAAGGCGCTAGAGAGCCTCTGTTGGTTAGTTTCGTTTATGCCTTTCACCAGTAAAGACTTGTTTGTTTCTCTCCTGCTAGTCCGTGTCTCAGTCATTCACGGACTTAACACATACCATTTGCCTTCTTAAACGCCTGCTGCACCTGCATGCTTACCTTCAGCGACTGGTGCACAAGGACACCCAGGTCTCGTTGCACTTCCCCTTCTTCCAATCTATTGCCGTTCAGATAATCATCTGCCTTCCTGTTTTTGCCACCAAAGTGGATAACCTCGCACTTATCCATATTATACTGCATCTGCCATGCATCTGCCCAATCACCCAACCTGTCCAAATCATACTGGAGTTTCTCGGCATCCTCCTCACAGCACACACGCCCACCCAGCTTTGTGTCGTCTGCAAATTTGGAGATATTACATCTAGTTCCCTTGTCTAGATCATTAATATATATTGTGAATAGCTGGGGTCCTAGGACCAATCCCTGCGGTTCCCCACTAGTCACTGCCTGCCACTCAGAAAAAGACCTGTTTATTCCAACTCTTTGCTTTCTGTCTGCCAACCAGTTCTCTATCCAAGTCAATACCTTGCCCCCAATCCCATGTGCCTTAACTTTACACGCTAATCTCTTATGTGCCACCTTATCGAAAGCTTTCTGAAAGTCCAAATACACCACATCCACTGGTTCTCCCTTATCTATTCTACCAGTTACATCCTCAAAGAATTCCAGTAGATTAGTCAAGCACGATTTACCTTTTGTAAATCCATGTTGACTTTGTCTGATCCTGTCACTGTTATCCAAGTGCTCTGCTATCACATCTTTTATAATGGACTCTAGCATTTTCCCCACGACCGATGTCAGGCTTACCGGTCTATAATTCCCCGTTTTCTCTCTACCACCTTTTTTGAACAGTGGGGTAACATTAGCTACGCTCCAATCCATGGGAACTGTTCCAGAGTCTATAGAATTTTGGAAGATGACCAGCAATGCATCTATTATTTCTAGGGCCACTTCCTTAAGTATCCTAGGATGTAGATTATCAGGCCCTGGGGATATATCGGCCTTCAATCCCGTCAATTTCCCTAACACCATTTCCCTACAAATACTGATTTCATTCAGTTGCTCCCTCTCATTAGACCCTATGTTCCCCGACATCTCTGGGAGGTTATTTGTGTCCTCCTTTGTGAAGACAGAACCAAAGTATGTATTTAATTGGTCAGCCATTTCTTTGTTCCCCATTATAAATTCCCCTGATTCTGACTGCAAGGGACCTATGCTTGACTTACCAATCTTTTTCTCTTCACATATCTATAAAAGCTTTTACAGTCAGTTTTTATGTTTCCTGCAGCTTACTCTCATACTCTATTTTCCCCCTCTTAATTAATCCCTTTGTCCTCCTTTGCTGAATCCTAAACTGCTCCCAATCCTCAGGTTTATTGCTTTTTCTGGCCAATTTATATGTCCTCTCCTTGGATCTTATGCTATCCCTAATTTCCCTTGTTAGCCACGGTTGAGTCACCTTTTTTGTTTTATTTCTATGCCAAACAGGGATGAACAAATTCTGTAGTTCATCCATGCGATCTTTGAATGTTTGCCATTGCCTATCCACCGTCAACACTTTGAGTAACATTCCCCAATCAATCCTAGCCAACTCGTGCCTCATACCATCATAGTTTCCTTTATTTAAATTCAGGACACTAGTCTCCGAGTCAACTACTTCACTCTCCATCTTAATGAAGAATTCTATCATATTATGATCGCTCCGCCCCAAGGGGCCTCACACAACAAGATTGCTAATTAATCCTTTCTCATTACATAATACCCAGTCTAAGATGGCCTGTTCTCTCGTTGGCTCCTCGACATATTGGTCCAGGAAACCATCCCGTATACACTCCAGAAATTCCTCCTCCACAGTATTGTTACTAATTTGGTTAGCCCAATCTATATGTAGATTAAAGTCACCCATGATGACTGCTGTACCCTTATTGCACGTGTCTCTAATTTCCCGTTTAGTGCCATCCCCAACCTCTGCATTACTGTTTGGGGGTCTGTATACAACTCCCATTAATGTTTTCTGCCCCTTGTTATTTCTCAGTTCTACCCATACAGATTCCACATCATCAGAACTAATATCCTTCCTTACAATTGTGTTAATCCCCTCTTTAACCAGCAATGCTACCCCACCTTCTTTTCCTTTTTGCCTGTCTTTCCTGAATATTGAATACCCCTGGATGTTGAGTTCCCAGCCTTGGTCACCCTGGAGCCATGTTTCCATAATCCCAATCATATCATATCCGTTTACCTCTATTTGTGCAGCTAATTCATCCACCTTATTACGAATGCTCCTCGCATTAAGACACAAAGCCTTCAGGCTTATTTTTTAACACTCTTAGACCTTTTATAATTATTATTTACTGCGGCCATGTTTGATTTAAACCCTTGATTTCTCTGACTGCCACCTTTGCTTTTCTCTTTCCTGTCTTTTGCTTCTATCCTTGTTTCCCTTTCCTCTGTCTCCCTGCTCAGGTTCCCAACCCCCTGCCATTTTAGTTTAAACCCTCCCCCAGAGCACTAGCAAACACTCCCACTAGGACATCAGTCCCGCTCCTGCCCAGGTGCAAACCGTCCAGTTAGTACTGGTCCCACCTCCCCCAGAACCGGTTCCAATGTCCCAGGAATTTGAATCCCTCCTCCTTGCACCATTCCCCTAGCCACGTATTCATCTGAAATATCCTTCTATTTCTACTCTGACTAGCTCGTGGCACTGGTAGCAATCCTGAGATTACTACCTTTGAGGTCCTATTTTTTAATTTACCTCCTAACTCTCTATATTCAGCTTTTAGGACCTCATCCCATTTTTTATCTATATCGTTGGTACCAATAAGCACCATGCCAACTGGCTGTTCACCCTCCCCTTCCAAAATGCTCTGCTGCCGCTGTGAGACATCCTTGACCCTTGCACCAGGGAGGCAACATACCATCCTGCAGTCTCGTTTGTGGCCGTAGAAACACCTATCTATTCCCCTTACAATAGAATCCCCTATTACTATAGCTCTACCCCTCTTTTTCCTTCCGTCCTGTGCAGCAGAACCACCCATGGTGCCAGGAAGTTGGCTGCTGCTGCCTTTCCCCGATAAGCCATCCTCCCCAACAATATCCAAATCAGTATAGCTGTTTGAGAGGGGGATGGTCACAGGGGACCCCTGCACTACCTGCCTGTGCCTACTACTCTGCCTGGTGGACACCCATTACCTTCCTGCCTGTGCAGCCTTTACCTGTGGTGTGACTGAAATAAAGAATAGATTTGCCTTTCTAATCTAGGCTTTATTAACTTATAAATCCTGTAGCACAACTTTCAACACCCTGTCCCAACTAAAGGCTGGAAAGAACTGAATTTAAGATGGCCACCACAAATCACATTAACTACCAATGAGATTACAGCATATATCCCAAGGCAGGAAACAAACAACCAATCACAATACTTCTTACTAAACATAAAGAATAATCACCACATTCACCCCTCCTTTTAAAATATACTCCAACCTAAATAACCTTTACCATTTATAATTAATTATTTACAACTAAAACTATGCACAGACAAAATAAAACTATTCAACATGACACAATACTAAGTGAGCAACAACAAATAGTAACATTGCACATAAGTATTAAGTATCTCTCAACTAAAACAATATAATATAATATTTCAACAATTTTAAAACATTACTATCAATTTAAAAGTCCATTTTCAATCGGTCGACCAGATATCTTGTTCGTGTCGACCTTCTTAACCTTGGTGAAATTCCTTGCCCTCCCACACCAGGAGACACAGAAGTATCTTCTGCAGGAAGGCTATCCATATCCCGATTTTCAACGGTTTCCGGATTAGAAATCCCATCAGGAGGTAAACTGGGACGGTCATGAACATCCATCGAGGGCTGACTAATAGAAGTATAATTATCTGCAGTCGGATTGGAAATATTCGTAGTATCTGTAACAGCATCCACATTATCTGAATCATAACTATTGTTAATATCCTCAGAAGAGGGCTGGCCACCACAAGGAGCCAAGTCTTTAATTGAAACTGTACTTTCTTTCCCATCTTGGAATCAAATATGAGCATATTGGGAATTTGCCTCCAACAGCTCCACCTCCTCCACTAAAGGATCATATTTTGACAATCTAACATGGCGTTGAAGCAGCACAGGTCCCTGCATAGTAAGCCATGAAGGTACCGAATATCCCGTAGTAGATCTCCGCAGATAGTTAAAGAGCCTTTCATGGGGGGTCACATTAGTAGCCGTTGAAAGCAATGATCTAATGGAATGCAGGGCATCAGGCAGTACCATTTCCCACTGTGTATTCTTAAGGTTCCGGGATGTCAAAGCCAACATAACTGCCTTCCAGATCACCCCATTGTATCGTTCGCACTGTCCATTACCCTGGGGATTATACGGGGTAGTTCTGCTAGTAGAAATTCCCCGACTCTGAAGGTATTCCTTCAACTGGGAAGACATAAAAGAACTTCCCTGATCCGAATGGATATACGCAGGCATCCCAAAGATGTCAAAAAGTTGAGTCAGACATTTGATAACTGTAGCAGCTGATACATCTGCGCAAGGAAAAGCAAAAGGGAACCTTGAAAACTCATCCACAACAGTAAATATATATCGGTTTTGAGTAGTTGAAGGAAGAGGCCCCTTAAAATCGACGCTCAAACATTCAAAAGGAGAAGTAGCCTTTATAAGATGAGCTCGTTGAGGCTTAAAGAAATTTGGTTTACACCGAGCACAGATAGAACATGATGAAGTCATCCGCTTGATGTCTTCAACTGAAAAGGGCAAATTCTTACTGCGTACGAAGTGTATCATCCTCGTAACCCCAGGATGGCATAAGGCATTGTGAAGATTAATACGCGTATCTCCGTGAATCACAGAACAATAAGCCCTCGACAGCGCATCAGCAGCAACATTATCCTTCCCCGGACGATAAACTATATCAAAATGGTAACATGCCAACTCAATCCTCCACCTCATTATTTTATCATTCTTAATCTTTCCAAAATGTTTGACATCAAACATAAAGGACACAGACTTTTGATCAGTTACCAACGTGAAATGTCGCCCCGATAAATAATGTCTCCATTTACGCAGTGCTTCTACTATTGCATACGCCTCTTTCTCTGTTGAAGAATGCCTTTTTTCACTATTGTTCAAGGTACGTGAGAAAAAGGCCACAGGTCTTCCATTTTGGTTCAGAGTAGCCCCAATTGCAAAATCAGAAGCGTCCGTCTCAATCACAAAAGTAACCTGCTCATCAATAGAATGCACAACTGCTCCAAGGATATCCTTTTTAAAATTATCAAAACACGTCCTGGCCTCCCATGATAGAGGATATGTCGTAACCCGAATAAGAGGCCGGATCTTCTGTGAAAAATTTGCAATCCAATTAGAATAGTAAGAAAACAGTCCAACAACTCGTTGCAAAGCCTTAGAATTAGTAGGACAAGGTAAATCAATCAATGGTCGCAGACGTTCTGGGTCTGGTTTAATCTTGTTTCCCGAGATAATGTACCCTAGTAGATTTACCTCAGTGGTCGAAAAGGTACACTTCTCTTTATTGAAAGTTAAACCAACTTTTTCCGCAGCTTGAAGGAATCTTTCTAAATTAGAATCATGCTCCACCCTTGATTTGCCACACACCGTGATGTCATCTAAGTATGAAAAGGTGTCAGAGAGAGAGTTATCACTTATAAAAGCATCCATTGCCCGTTGAAAACAAGCAACACCATTAGTAACACCAAATGATATTCGGCAAAACTGATACAGCTTTCCACCAGCCTCAAAGGCCGTATATGGTTGATCCTTCTTAACAATAGAAATCTGATGATAAGCACTCTTTAGGTCAATAGTGCTAAAAACCTTATACTGAGATACTTTATTGATAAGCTCATCAATCTTAGGCAAAGGGTACGCATCTAATTGAGTATACCTATTAATAGTTTGGGAATAGTCTATCACCATTCGTTACTTATGTCTCTCGTTAGTCGTGACAACTACCTGTGCCCGCCAAGGCGAACAACTAGGTTCAATGATTCCTTCCAATAAGAGACGTTGAACTTCAGAATTAATAAATTCTCTATCCTGACTGCTATACCTTCTTGACTTGGTAGCAATTGGCTTACAATCCGGCATCAAATTGGAAAAAAGTGATAATGGAGAAATGGATAAAGAGGCTAATCCACAAATAGATAAAGGTGGCTTAGTCCCTCCAAATGAAAGACTGAGAGACTCGTGTAACTGAAGCACATCATGACCAATCAAAATATCCGCACAGAGATTAGGCAAAACAGATAGGCGTATATCAGTATACGTATTACCTAGAAGAATCAATTTCACAAGGCAACAACCAGCTACTTGTGAAGTGAGAGTCGTCTGAGCCATACACACCTGATAGGAAACAGGCGAAATTTTCAAATGCTTCTCCTTTGCAAACTGAAGACTTATAAAAATCTCGGTACTGCCCGTATCTATAAGGGCCTTCACTTCCAACCCATTAACTTGGGCCGTAACTATAGCTTTGTTTAGGCCATGAGCAAATGCAGCAGAAATTGATGCAATAAACGCCCTATCTAAAGGCTGAATAGTCACAGAGGAGGTAATTGAACCTGATGATTTACACACATGTGCGTAATGACCTCTCTTGCCGCATTTACTACACACAGCCTCCCGAGCAGGACACTTCAGACGAGGGTGCCAGACGTTCCCACAGAAATAACACTTCTGAATCCTAGAGGCAACAGCCGCTGAAGTAGAAACTGTTTCAGAATCTAGTAAACCACTCCTATTAAGTCCACTTAATTCCTTTTCATCCGGAACTGCCGAAACCACAGTCACAGGCCGATTAAAAAGAGCATAAGAATCCGAACTTCTCTGAGCCACATCCAATGTAGAAGCTTGCTCAAAAGCACTCTTAAGATCCAAAGTCTTATTTTCTAACAACCGCTGACGAATTGATCTAGACAGTAATCCATTAATAAAAGCATCCCGTACCGATTCTTCCTTATATTCTTCAGCCGTCACGGCCTTATAATTACAGTTAACACTAAGGCACCGAAGTGCTTGTAAATAAGTATCCAAAGATTCTCCCACCTGCTGCCTACGGGCAGATAGAAGGTGACGTGCAAATACCTCATTCTTTGGTTTAACAAAAATTTTTCCAATGTAGAAATAGCCACTTCGTAAGTTTTACAGTCCAAAATATACTTATACACATCCAGAGCAATGTAGTTGATCAGCATATTCAGCTTATTTAGAGACTCTTGATCCAACACGCCCAAAAAGCTTTTAAATGTACAATACCAGTGTTTCCATTTATCATCCACTCCTGCAGAATTAGGGTCAGCATTGAATCGTTCTGGTTGAAGATATCGCTCCATTCTGACATAAAGTTAATAAATTGAAATAAAGAATAGATTTGCCTTTCTAATCTAGGCTTTATTAACTTAAAAATCCTGTAGCACATCTTTCAACACCCAGTCCCAACTAAAGGCTGGAAAGAACTGAATTTAAGATGGCCACCACAAATCACATGACATTAACTACCAATGAGATTACAGCATATATCCCAAGGCAGGAAACAAACAACCAATCACAATACTTCTTACTAAACATAAAGAATAATCACCACAGTGACCAACTCATTAAACGTGCTTTCCACGATGTCCTCAGCATCGCGAATGCTCCAGTATGTATCCATTCACACCTCCAGCGCCACAATGCGGTCTGCCAGTAGCTGCAGCTGGATACGCTTCCCGCACACATGGTCGTCAGGGACACAGGAAGTGTCCCTGATTTCCCACATAGTGCAGGAGGAGCATACCACAGCACCGAGCTGTACTGCCATGACTTACCCTTTAATTAATTCAAATGAAATTAAATCAAATCAATCCCACCAATTACGCTATAATTAAATGATATACTCAAGGGCCCTTGTTTACCAGCAGTCCCCGCTACACAACAGAGAACTTACAAACTATAAACCACAAAATTTAAGTTTGGCAAAAAGCGAGAAAGAGAGAAATACACACCAACCAATCACTTACCTGCTTTCTGGTGATGTCACATTTCGATTACTTTTTACTTCTCTCTCTCCTCTCGCAGGTCCGCCTCTCCCGCTCTCGGAGCTCCGTTTAAATCAGCCTCTCCCGCCTCTCCTCTCGCAGGTCCGCCTCTCCCGCTCTCAGAGCTCAGTTTAAATCAGCCTCTCCTCTCACAGGTCTGCCTTTCCCGCTCTCGGTGCTCAGTTTAAATCAGCCTGTCCCGCCTCTCCTCTCGCAGGCCTTCTGTTCTTCTCTCCCACATGGCAGCTGTCTTTCATTCTGCCAGCGCAATTCACACTTCATCTAGAGCCATCCTTTGTTTCTTAACCTGCCCCATTACCATCCTTTGCCTTGAATATCTCTTAATGTCTCTTAATCTCTCCTGCTTTCTATCCTATCACAGACCTTCCCTTTTCTTCTTTCATCCCCTCCCCCATTTTCCGGCCACTATACTTGCTTAAAATCTGTTCTATTTCCTGCTTTTTCCAGTTCTGATGAAAGGTCATTGACCTGAAACGTTAACTCTTTCTCACTTCGCAGATGCTCCCTGACCTGCTGAGTGTCTCCAGCATTTTCTGTTTTTATTTCAGATTTCCAGCATCTGCAGTATTTTCTTTTTATATTTATACAGTGTTGTTCATGTTGGAAAAATATCACAGATGGCTAAAATGGACACAGAGTGGGAGGAAAGAGCAAGCAGATGGAATTAAGGATACAGTCTAAAAAGTAGGAAAACTTTTGAGAAGGCTTTTGAAAGCAGGAAGGGAGAAGGCAAGGGGAAAGGATTTAGGAAGGGTGTTCCAGTGGGCAGGAGCATAAGGCTTGAAAGAATGACCTCCTGCGGTAGAGTGTAGAGGACAGGGAACAAGAAGCAGGTCAGTGTCAGAGGAACAAAGGGCAAGAGAAGGAACGTAAGGTCATCACTGAGGTAGGATGGAATGAGGATGTGGAGGGAATTGATGGCAAGGATAATGATTTTGAAATTTGAATGGAGTGGCACAGGGAGCCCGTGCAGGCTGGCTTAAACTGAGATGATGGAAATGCAGGGCTTTGAGCAGGAAAGGACATAGATAATGGCTTTCTGAATAGGTTGTAATTTATGATGGGTGGAATTAGGTCAATTGGCAAGGAGAGCATTGCGAGGTCGAGCCTTGAGGTGGTAATTGCATAGATTACAGTCTCGGTACCAGTGAAGAGAGTAAGAGCAGATGTGGGCAGTGTTTCAAATATGGAGAAAGGCAATGTTGGTGATAGACAAATGTGAGGTAGAAATTTACCTCCAGATCAAGTGATAAGCCAAAGTTCTGAACTACCGTATTTCAGGAAGGTTAATGAAATTAAGAGTGGCACTCAAGAGCTGACAGGAGCTAAAATCTTGATTTATCCAAAACTGATGTCGAACGGGCAGTTGAAGAGTTGAGCAGCAACACTGGAATCAAAAAAGGAGGCGGAAAGGTACAGTTGGGTGTCATCAGACTGATTCTGCCAATTCTGCCATTCTAAAGTCATTTGTTAAAGAGTCCCATGAGAATAATCCTGGAGTTGACTCTGTCCCTGTGAGTAGGTACCCAGCCTTCACCCAGGCACCCTTTACTCTACCCCACAACAAGGGACTCCATTTGTGTGAAGAGTTTCTAGTGCAAACCTTTGTCTTTCCTCACTGCATGCCAACATATTGTCATATAAATTGGCCAGAAAAAGCAATAATCCTGAGGATTGGGAGCAGTTTAGGAGTCAACAAAGGAGGACAAAGGGATTAATTAAGAAAGGGAAAATAGAATATGAGAGTAAGCTTGCAGGGAACATAAAAACTGACTGTAAAAGCTTTTATAAATATGTGATGAGAAAAAGATTGGTGAAGTCAAGCGTAGGTCCCTTACAGTCAGAATCAGGGGAATTTATAATGGGAAACAAGGAAATGGCAGACCAACTAAATACATACTTTGGTTCTGTCTTCACAAAGGAGGACACAAATAACCTCCCAGAGATGTCGGGGAACATAGGGTCTGATGAAAGGGAGGAACTGAAAGAAATCAGTATTTGTAGGGAAATGGTGTTAGGAAAATTGATGGGACTGAAGGCCGATAAATCCCCAGGGCCTGATGGTCTACATCCCAGGGTACTTAAGGAAGTGGCCCTAGAGATAGTAGATGCATTGCTGGTCATCTTCCAGAACTCGATAGGCTCTGGAACGGTACCCATGGATTGGAGGGTAGCTAATGTTACCCCACTATTCAAAAAAGGTGGTAGAGAAAAAGCGGGGAATTATAGACCGGTAAGCCTGACATCGGTAGTGGGGAAAATGTTGGAGTCTATTATAAAAGATGTAATAGCAGAGCACTTGGAAAGCAGTGACAGGATCGGACAAAGTCAACATGGATTTACAAAAGGTAAATCATGCTTGACTAATCTACTGGAATTTTTTGAGGATGTAACTGGTAAAATAGATAAGGGAGAACCAGCGGATGTGGTGTATTTGGACTTTCAGAAGGCTTTCGATAAGGTCCCACATAAGAAATTAGCGTGCAAAATTAAGGCACATGGGATTGGGGGCAAGGTATTGACTTGGATAGAGAACTAGTTGGCGGACAGAAAGCAAAGAGTTGGAATAAACGGGTCATTTTCCGAGTGGCAGGCAGTGACTAGTGGGGTACCTCAAGGATCGGTCCTAGTACCCCAGCTGTTCACAGTATATATTAATGATCTGGACGAGGGAATTGGATGTAATATCTCCAAATTTGCAGACGACACAAAGCTGGGTGGGAGGGTAAGCTGTGAGGAGGGTGTCGTGAAACTCCAGTACGATTTGGACAGGTTGGGTGATTGGGCAGAAACATGGCAAATGCACTATAATGTGGATAAATGTGAGGTTATCCACTTTGGTGGCAAAAACAGGAACGCAGATTATTATTTGAATGGCAATAGATTGGGAGAAGGGGAAGTGCAAAGAGACCTGGGTGTTCTTGTGCACCAGTCGCTGAAGGTAAGCATGCAGGTGCAGCAGGCGGTTAAGAAGGCAAATGGTATGCTGGCCTTCGTAGCAAGAGGGTTCGAGTACAGGAACAAGGATGTCTTGCTACAGTTGTACAGGGCCTTGGTGAGACCGCACCTTGAGTATTGTGTGCAGTTTTGATTACCTTACCTGAGGAAGGACGTTCTTGCCATGGAAGGAGTGCAGCGAAGATTCACCAGGCTGATACCTGGGATGGCAGGAATGACGTATGAGGAGAGATTGTGTCGATTGGGCTTATACTCACTGGAGTTCAGAAGATTGAGAGGGGATCTCATCGAAACCTATAAAATTCTGTCAGGTCTGGACAGACTAGATGCAGGAAGGATGTTTTGGATGGCTGGGGAGTCCAGAACCAGGGGTCATAGTCTAAGGATAAGGGGTAAGCCATTTAGGACTGAAATGAGGAGGAACTTCTTCACCGAGAGAGTGGTGAACCTGTGGAATTCTCTGCCACAGAGGGCGGTGGAGGCCAGTTCATTAAATATATTCAAGAAAGAGTTGGATATATTTCTTGAGGCTGAAGGGATCAAGGGATAGGGGGAGAAGGCAGGGACAGGGTACTGAATTTGGATGATCAGCCATGATCTCATTGAATGGCGGAGCAGGCTCGAAGGGCTGAATGGCCTACTCCTGCTCCTATCTTCTATGTTTCTATGTTTCTATGTACTGTTAGGAGACATGGGTGAAACAGACAGACAGGCATAAGTGTTTAATAGAAATGACCTCTGCACACAGACAGGCATAAGTGTTTAATAGAAAGGTCGGAGATGTGTTGGTCCGACTCATTCAACAAATATTGATGTCTTGGCAGTAAGCTGGATTGTGAACCATACAGAATCAAAAATTGATCTATCCTCCAATTCAATTCATGAAACTTTCCCATTCAATATCTCAAAATGGAGCAGGGCAGCCAGGTCATACTGTTAGCTGGCTGTCTTTAGGTGAGTTCATTCAGTGACAGCAAGACAATACCCACACAGGCAAAGTTTTACTTATTCAAAGTTTAATCCTCCAAGTAAGGTGAAATACTTACAAAACCAAGTGAACTTGATTCTGGGAAACAAGCTCTATCGAGTGTGCAGCGCTTTGAACTCAAACTTCTCAGGTCGAATCGAAAGTCCTGTTACAATTCATCACTTTTTATACCTTTCAAAGCTACAAATCAGTAATCTAAAGATCCTTATAAAGCATACCACTATCTCTCTAAACTGTAAGTTGTACATATGTATATATAGTGCAAGTACCCTTTGTACCAAAACTAGATAGAGGGAGAAACTCCATTCATTAGAAGCCTTATTTATGATAAGCACCTGCACCTTTATGATGGTTGGACCCTGTGAAAACCCACCCATGTCAATCAATAGTATAACTTTACCCATTAGTTATAAAAATGGTGTAGTTTAGAGAGGTAGTTGCATGCCTTATAAGTGATTTGTAGCTCAGAATAGTATAAAAAGTGGCAAATTGTAATAGGACTTTGGATTCAACCCGGGAAATTTGAACTCAAAGCATTGTACACTCGATAGGCCTTGTTTCCCAGAATCAAGTGCTTTTAGTTTTGTATGTGTTAAGTCCGTGAATGATTGAGACACGGACTAGCAGGAGAGAAACAAACAAGTCTTTACTGGTGAAAGGCATAAACGAAAAACCAACAGAGGCTCTCTAGTGCCTTTTATACAGGGGTGGTCACTGCCGGTACTGCAGTCTGAGACCAGTTATTCTCTTAAAGGTACATACACAACAATTCCTCCCCTTTTAGATAAACAGTACATAACATTCATTTAACAACTAATGATAACGAATTACAATCACAATTACTGTTGCTAGATACATTGGTTAAGTTTAAGCAATTATAAGTTCAGTCTTTGAGGAGGCTTCCTGATTCTGTCTGGATAACGCCTCTTTGGAGTATCAGGTTCTTCTGGCAATGTTGAGTCGGAATCAATGTCGTTGTTTGGTTCATCTGCTTCCAATATTACCGGTTCTGCGGTAGCTGCAATTGGAACGTCGATTTCATTACCAGGTGTATCAGATCATGGTGTGGAGTTGATGTTTTCCAGTGACTCTCGAATCTGGTCAGCATGGCGTCTTACAATGCTCTCCCCAACGTCCACGGTATACATGAGAGGTCCTTGTCGTGTACAAATCGTTCCTGGCTGCCATTTCTCAGTGCGGTAGTCCTGGGCCAAAACTGGTTGACCTATCTTAAAACTCCTGGTCGGCCTTTCATTCATATTCTGAAACTGCCTGTTCTCCACATCTCTTCGGACGTTTGGCTTAACCAAATCCAAGCAGCATCGTAGTCTTCGATTGAAGAACATCATGGCTGGAGTTTGGTTGGTAACTGCATGTGTCGCATTCCGGTAGGCAAACAAGAAGTTGTCCACCTTGTGTTGTAGGGGTATATCTTCATTACACATTGCCTTGATAGCCTTCTTGAATGTTTGGACAAACCTCTCGGCCAATCCATTAGTGGCTGGATGATATGGGGCAGGTGTGTAATGCTTAACACCATTGTTCTTTAAGAACCTCCGGAACTCTTCAGACGCAAACTGTGATCCATTGTCAGAGCAAATCTGTTCAGGCAGCCCATTCCTGGCGAATATGGTTCGTAAAACTGCGATAGTTTTTTCCATGGTGGTTGAGGACATTTTTATTACCTCTGGCCACTTTGAATGTGCATCCACTGCAATTAAAATCATCGAGTCCATGAAGGGACCAGCAAAATCAATGTGCACCCTTTGCCATGGAGATGAGGGCCACTCCCATGGATGCAGAGGAGCTTGTGGTGGGGCGTTTTGGACCTTCTGGCATCCTGCACAGCTCTTAGTCATCTCTTCGATTTCTCTATCGATTCCCGGCCACCACACAAACGCTCTGGCTAAGCTCTTCATTTTTACCCCACCCAGATGACCCTCATGAATTTCATTGAGCACTCTATCCGTCAACTTAGGTGGAATTACTACTCTGGATCCACACATCAAGGTTCCTCTGCACACTGACAGCTGTTCTCTTCTTGGCGAAAATGCTGGCAGCAGTGGTTCGCCATGTGCTGGCCATCCCTTCACCGTTAAATCATAGACCCGTGATAGTGTCGGGTCATTCCGTGTTTCCTTTTCTATGTTTGCATTCGTCACAGGGAGACATTCAACTATGGTCGAGTGGAATAACTCCATTGGATCCACTGCAAGGTCTTCTTCCTCCACCGTCGGCAATGGTAGACGTGACAATCCATCAGCATTTCCATGCTGTTTAGTTCCCCTGTACTCGATGTCATATTGGTGTGCCCCTCGGAAAAGGGACCATCTCTGCAGCCGTTGTGCTGTCATTATCGGTACGCCCTTCTGAGGGTTGAAAATGGAGACAAGAGGTTGATGATCGGTTAGTAGAGTGAATTTTTGACCGTGCAGGTAGTGATTGAACTTCTTCACCCCCCACACTAGGCTGAGGGCCTCTCTGTCAATCTGGGCGTAGTTACGCTCGGCAGAAGTTAACGAGCGTGACGCAAAAGCTATCGGCCTCTCCAAACCATCAAGGAATTTATGTGACAGTACCGCCCCAATGCCGTAGGGAGACGCATCACACGCCAGCCTGATTGGCAGTGCTGGGTTGTAGTGAGCCAATACTTCCTTCGAAGTGATTAAGTTCTTACTCTTCTGAAAAGCACATTTACAATCATCGCTCCATTTCCATGCTACCCCCGTTCGTAGCAGGGCGTTCAGTGGATGCAGAATTGTCAACAAATTCAGCAAAAACTTATGATAGTAATTCACCAACCCAAGGAATGACCTCAGTTGCGACACATTTTCAGGCGCTGGGGCCTTAACAACCGCTTCAATTTTTTCAGGGGACTTATGTAACCCCTCTTCATCAATCACGTGGCCACAATACGATATCTGTTTCTTAAAAAATTCGCACTTGGGGCGGTTGGCTCGCAGCCCATGTTCCTGTGGTCTAGTGAGCGCCTGTTCGAGGTTGTTAAGGTGTTCACTGTCATCAGCACCTGTTGCAAGAATGTCGTCCAAGTAACACTGAGTCCCCGGAATCCCTTGCAGCACTTGTTCCATCGCTCTTTGCCATATCGCCGGAGCCGATGCTACTCCGAATACCAATCGATGATACTGGTAAAGACCTTTGTGAGTGTTTATTGTGAGATACTTCCTAGAGGACTCTTCAACCTCCATCTGCAAATATGCTTGTGCTTGGTCAATTTTTGTAAAACGCTTCCCTCCAGACAGTGAGGCGAAGATGTCTTCTATCCTTGGAAGAGGATATTGTACTGTGTGAAGGACAGGGTTCACCGTCACCTTGAAATCCTCACAGATGCGAATCTTCCTTGGCTCTCCGGACTTATTGCTTAATGTTTTCTTCATGACAGGAACGACGGGTGTCGTCCACTCGCTCCAGTCGACCTTAGACAACAAGCCCGCCTTCTCCAGATTCTCCAGCTCTGCCTCGACGGCTGGACGAATTGCATATGGTACCGGTCTCGCTTTGAAAAACTTGGGAACTGCATTCTCTTCTATTTTTAACGAGGCGGCTACGCCTTTAAGCGTGCCCAGTTCTTGTTGAAATACCTCTTTGGCGTTAGCTAAGATTGTTGACAATCGTCCAGGAGTGACGTCTTCATCTTTTTTACTGTCCACCGTCATTGCATGAATGGAATGCCAATCTAAGTTTATCTTCCTGATCCATTCCCGTCCCAATAACAGTGGTCCACCATTTGGCAGTATGTAGAGATACAATTTCCGTATTTTCTTGCCATTGTATTCGACAGGCACCCTTATTTTTCCTCTGGGGTATACTTTTTGCCCCGTATACGTCGTCAAGACGATGGATGTCTCTCTCAAGAGCATGTGTGAAAATAGCCGCTCATAGTCTCGTCGATTCATGACGGTTAGCGCTGATCCTGTATCCAATTCCATTTTAACTTGGGACCCTGCTATCGTGAGGGTGACCCAAATGGTTCGGTGATCCTCTTTTGCGATTACATTGTGAAGTTTGAGACAGCTTAATCTCCTGTTCTCGGATTCACTATCGCTCATCTGGTCTTCGGAACTACTGTCCGTCATCTTTTGTACTTTCTTGTACGGTTCCTTAGTAGCCTTTTTGTTGTCGCTGGTCTTCTTCCCAGACCTACAAACTCGTGCAATGTGTCCAATCTTCCCGCATTGTCTGCATATTTTGTCTTTGGACCAGCAGTCCTTCTGGTCATGGTTAGTTCTGCCGCAGCGATAACATTTTGCAAATCCCCGTGTCATTTCATGGGTGCCGTATTCCTGTGGTTTTTGTTGAATTTCTGTAGCTCCCCTGGCTGCTGCTTCATACGATACTGCCACGCTGAAAGCCTTATCTAGCGTCAGCTCTTTTTCTGCGAGTAACTTCTTCTGTGTTCCTTCACTCAGGAGTCCACAGACAAATTTGTCCCGTAGGGTATCTGCCAGTCCTGCTCCGAACTGGCAGTGCTTTGATAGCTTGCGTAGTTCCGTAAGATACTCAGCATTGCTCTCATCTTTGTGCTGAGTTCTCCTGTGGAATTTAAATCTTTCTGCTATCAACAGCGGTGCAGGGTTTAAGTGCTCCTGTAGAACAGCAACAATTTCGTTAAAACTCTTCGTCTTCGGTTTGGCTGGAGTAATCAGATCCCGCAATAGGCCGTACGTTCTAGTGCCCATTACGTTTAGCAATATTGATGCCTTTTTCCCCTCCGCTATTTCATTTGCCTCGAAATATACCTCGACTCTTTCCACATACGTGGTCCAGTCCTCTAATGTATTATCAAAAGCAGTGATACAGCCAGTCTTCGGCATCTTGCAAATCTAAAATGGCGCCTCCCGCGCTTTGCCTTCTTCTCCGGTTTAACAAAATGGCGCCTCCCGCGCTTTTCCTTCTTCCCCGCTGCTGTTAGCGCTGCTTTCCACGGTTTCTTGCGCGTATTCTTTTTCTTTTATTATTTTCCCGTCATGGAGCAGACCCTCTGGAACACTTCCCTCCCTCTTCTGAGGTCCGAACGCTGCCCAGCTTCGAAACACCGGCCGCGCCCTGTATGCTCCACCCTCTCTCTCTCTCTCCTTGCTTCCCGACTTGCTGCCCGGCCCCGTTGCAGCCCAGGAAGGATCAGAGCACTACCTGCCACCAGCCCGATTAGCTGGGAAACCACGGACCGAGGAACCCAGCCTGACTCTGGACAGTCTCTCCTGCAAGTTTTGAAATCGATGATTGACGGTCGATGCCCGTTTCTCGAGTTTCAATGGCCTATTTTTTTTTTTCTTCTTTCTTCTGGCTCCGACCTTCAACACGTCGTCGGAGCTGCTGCTGAGTTGCAGGTAAGTTCGTTTCTAACTCGTCGCCAGTGTTAAGTCCGTGAATGATTGAGACACGGACTAGCAGGAGAGAAACAAACAAGTCTTTACTGGTGAAAGGCATAAACGAAAAACCAACAGAGGCTCTCTAGCGCCTTTTATACAGGGGTGGTCACTGCCGGTACTGCAGTCTGAGACCAGTTATTCTCTTAAAGGTACATACACAACAGTATGTATTTCACCTTACTTGAAGGATTAAACTTTGAATAAGCAAAACTTTGCCTGTGTGGGCATTATTTTGCTGTCATTGAATGAACTCACCTAAAGCTAGCTAGCTAACTGTATGACCTGGCTGCCCTTCTGCGTTTTGAGATATTGAATGGGAAAGTTTCCTGAATTGCATTGGAGGATAGATCAATTTTTGATTCCGTATGGTTCACAATACAGCTTATTGCCATGACATCAATATATGTTGAATGAGTTGGACCAACGCATCTAGACCTTTATACTCCACACTCATAAGGACTAGCAAAGAACCCCTTCCTAACGTGGGAAGGAGGATGTCATCTTTTTGAGAGTTTTGAACTTCTTTTGTAAATGTTCGTCCAATTTTCCCTATTCCTCTCTGAAAGCACAGCTTATGTAGGGGTATAATTCACAGGCACCCTCCACAATCTCATCCAAGTAGCCATTCGTTAAGCGTGAGCCGAGACAGTGAATGTCCACAAGCAACACAACCGTGGGAGAAATCACTGTCAAGCCCAATTTTGTCCTCATCCAATCCCTTTCCAGCAAGCATTACTGAATAGCTATAGGGCTCGAATTTCCAAGCCCCGTGGAGGCGGGTTTGTAGGCGGGAGTGGTGGGAAAATTGCAGAATGGGGGGCAGGAACCCATCCCGCCCCAACCCGCCTCCGTGCCAATGTCCCAGGAGGCGGGTATCCAACCTGTGCTGGGAGCCGCCTCCCCGAGGCGGGAAGGTGATTAGTGCCAATTAACTGCCTGTTAACAGGTAGTTAACAGGCACCTTTTTGCCTAATCCCTATTTTTAGCCCTGAGGTGTGGGCTTCCCAACGGCTCCGAACCATGCCAAGTTAGCGAGGTGGACCGTCGGTCTGAAGGGGTTGGAGGGGTCGAGATGTCCGTTGTGCAGGTGAGTGATGGGTGCATGTGTGCAAAGGTAAGTGTGTGAGGTAAGTGTAAAGTGTTTTAATAAGTTTTTCTTACCTTTACTTTCTCCTGCAGGCTTCCTTCCTTCAGTTTTCGGGAGTCCCTCAGTTCACCGGCACAGAAAGCAGAATGGCCGCTGAACTGTCAAAAGCTGCAGCATTCTGCTTTCTGGTCTGGAGAGATCTCTAACTGAGTCTGAGTAGAAGGACTCAAGTTAGAAGACAGATTGTCAGTGTTTGACAGCTTCACAGAGCTGTCAGATGCTGATTTTTCATCTGTCAAAAGCTCTTGACAGATGAAATGTCAATCACTGACGTCACCAGTAACCAGGTGTCCCTTAATTGGCCTGCTGAGCCCGCTGGGTGGGCTTAACAAGGTCAATCAAGGGAAAATAGCGTGGGTTGGCCACAAGTCGATGGAGGCGGGACTACAACCCAAAAAGTGGGAGTCCCACCTCCTTCGCGTCCCCATTGACAAAATCCAGCCCATCGACTCCTGGCTGATTATTCCATTTTTTAGCCCAGGGGTGTTGAAGCTAGTTGTGGCACCCTGTGAAATCTGGTAATGAAGCTTTCCTTGGAGCCATGGACAATATTCATCACAGTAAGAAAAGTGGAATAGCCAGTTTCTGTTGCGTTGTTGTAAACAGGAGTGCGTCATATATCCGAGTTGCTCCGTGTGTCAGTGGCTACTGGGGATAGAAGGGAAGCTACATGGAAGAAAATAACTAAAGCTTTGGGAAATGAAAAACAGCCAGCTGAGTAACGCTGATCACATTTACTGCAGGGCAAAGCTCTTGCTGAAATTGTGTAATATGGGTGTGATCGTAGATTCAGTACTTAATACGTCAAATCACTGCGGGGAAACAAGAAACAAATCAAATATAATACTTAATTCTAATTGCTGGGTCAGTTGAGTACAGAGAACTTGCATTTATATAGCACCTTACATGTCCTCACACACCTCACTTACACTTCACAGCCAATGAAGCACTTTTGAAGTGTCGTAACTTATAATGTAGGTGAACATAGCAGTTAATTTGCATGCAGCGAGGTCCCACAAACAGCAATAAGATAAATGACCAGATAATCTATTTTTAGTGGTATTGATTGACAGATAAATGTGGGTCAGGACAGTACCCCTGTTCTTCTTTGAATAGGACCATAGGATCTTTCACATCTACCTGAACAGGCAGCCTCTGTGTAGCACCTCATCTGAAAGGCAGCACCTCTGGCAGTATAACACTCCCTCAGTACTGCACTGAAGTGTCAGCCCAGAGTATATGCTCAAGTCTCTAGCGTGGGACTTGAACACACACCTTCTAACTCAATGGTGAGAGTGCTACCACCTTAGCAAAGCTGGAAGATGTCATGGTAAAACTGTATAGTGACTTGGGCAGCTGCACCCTAAATAATGTGTTCAGTTTTGATCACCAACATAAAGGGGCCAATTTTCACCTGGCCCAATCAGAGTTAATGGGGTGGTAACAGCCTCAAAATGGGGTCAGTAGAGTTACTGCGCCATTAATAATGACTCTCCGGATAGCACCATTTTTAAAGGTCCTTCCCTTGGCAGATGGAGCACCTGTTTCAGGTGGTAGGCCACTTGATTATGGAAATCATGTTCCTATGACATAGTTAGGACCTCGACTGAAATTTTCAGGAATACATGGGAGGAGTGTGCCCAGAAAAGGTTCTGGGTTATATTTCTCAGGCAGAAGGTGCAGGAGTGCGCCTCCTGGCTTCACATAAATACTGCAGGTTGCTGCGAGCCCAGGCTCACCCCCCTCTGCCTCTGCTCACCCCCATCCCCCAGGACTTACCTGTGCATCAGTGCAGTCTCCGAACTGCCCGATATCGCCCGGAGCTGGTGAGCTGCCCCAGGATGCCCGTTCGGGGCATTTAGCTCACCGTTAAGATTTAAATGAGACCCAAGCTCAAAATGGCTCGTCCCTCCTCGCCCTCTTGACAGTCGGCCTCCAATAGTGAAAATTAGCCTCATCGAAAACATTCCAAACATGGGGGCGGTGCAGAGAAAATGACAAAACTCATCCCTGTTCTCAAAGTATTGAGTTTCAAGGAAAGATAAGGAATTGAAAGGAGACAACTGAGATGGAACGTTATAGAAGTATATGAGATAATAAGTGGCACAGATGGTGTAATCTGGAGCACTACTTCTGGATATTGCAGGATACAGCACTAGAGGTCCGAGGTTAAAACTGGTGAAGGGAAAGTTTAAGATAGTTGAGAGGAAAAGCTTCTTATCTCAAAAAGTGATCAGCAGCTGGAATAGTCTCACTGGTAGGATAGTGAAGCTGAAAACTTGAGACCCGTTCAAGAATCAGGTAGATAACATAATGGGGGAAATTTAGGTCTTTTATTCTGGACGGTTAAACTAAATGGGTTAAATGGCCTCCCTGAACTGTATCTATCTTATGACCTTGTAATATTATGATTCACCATGTTTCTTACTCTAACTCACAATTGAACTCTTTTTTTCCCCCTTGAGTCATGTTGTGGCGGAGCCACTGAATGACTCTGGGCAACTGTACATAATTCCCTTTAACGATGTTCTAACACCAGCCTAAGCCTGTACCATTGTGTTAGACATGACTTTGTTTTGTATATAGTGTTTGTATGCACGGGGTGTGGCCCCTTTAAGAGCGCGGGAAAACACGGGCAAACGCGATGATGTCACGTCGCAAACCATGTGACTGCCCAGGCAGTCCTCGTGGAATCTCCATCTTGTTAAGACCTGTTTTCGTGGCTCTCCTGTATTGATCTCATCAAACTGTTTGAACTCGTTTAGTCTTACATTAAAGACCTGTTTGATTGATCTCCTGAGTCGACCTCAGTTATTAGTTAGGAATTCGTCAATTCCTACATTGGTGACCCCGTTTTTTGTGAACGTTTTTCACAAAAAGGACACAGCATGGAGGCCAACGCCATTTCGCTGAAGCTACCGCAGTTCTGGGAGCAGCAAGTGACCTCGTGGTTCATTCAGGTCGAGGCCCAATTCGCCCTGAGGGACATCGCTGCGGATCAGACCAAATATCTTTATGTGGTCTCCGCACTCGACAGCTTTACCGCCTTGCGGATCGTCAGCCTCCTCGAGAACCCTCCAACGGAGCACAAGTATGAAACCCTCAAGGCGCGGTTGCTGCAAGTTTTCGGGCTCACTAAAGCGGAGCGCGCCCGTCGATTGCTCGCTATGCCCGGGCTCAGCGACTCCAAGCCTTCGGAGTTAATGAGCCAAATGCTCACACTCCTTGGCTCCGAACCGGAATGCTTCCTATTCTGTGAAATATTCCTCAGCCAGCTATCGGAACAGGTGCAAGCCGCCCTGGCCAGATCCGAAGTAGAGGACTGCGCAGCACTTGCGGCAGAGGCGGACAAAACTTTCGCGGTTACTCAGCAGTACTGCACCGCCACGAGGCCCCCATCCCCCACAGACGCCGCCCCAGCTCGTCAGCCTGCTGGGCTGTGTTTCTACCACGCACCCTTCGGCGCGAAAGCGAAACGTTGCCGCCCTCCCTGCAGCTTCCCCCCCCAAAAAAACAACTACGACCACTGAGGAAGAGGTCTAACGGGCGCCCCGCGGCTGCGATGGCGATCGGCAACGCGGGCAAGTTGCTGTTTATCACCGATACTCTCTCCGGTCATCGTTTTCTGTGCAACACCAGGGCGCAGTGCAGCATATTACCCGCGTCCGCCCTCGATGTGCAGACCGGGATTCATGGCCTTGCCCTTGAAGCGGCCAATGGCGGAGCGATTCGGACCTTCGGCAGACGGCGGGTGCAGTTGTGTTTCGGGGGCCAACGTTTTTACTGGGAGTTTGTGACGGCCAAGGTTTTGCAACCCATTCTCGGCACGGATTTCCTGTGCGCCAACAGCCTCCTGGTTGACGTGAGGAACCGGCGGTTGATCAACGCGGCAACTTTTCATTCTATCCCTTGTTACCGCAGTAACACTACGCCGCGCACCGTCGCCTGTGCTTTTCCGGCTCCGGATGAGTTTGCTCGCCTGCTCGGCGAATTCCCTGACCCGACAAGACCCACGTTCTCCTCCACAGCCATGAAACATGGTGTGGAACACCACATCACCACCAACGGCCCCCCGGTCTACGCGTGGGCCCGGCGCCTGGAACCTGGCAAGCTGGCGGTCGCAAAAGTGGAGTTCGCGACCATGGAATGGTTAGGGATTATTCGCCGGTTGAATAGTCCCTGGTCTTCACCCCTCCACATAGTCCCGAAGCCTGGCGGTGGATGGCGGCCATGCGGCGACTATCGACGCCTAAACGATGCCACCACTCCTGATCGGTACCCGATCCCCCACATCCAGGATTTCTCCACCCATTTGGCAGGGAACACTGTCTTCTTGAAAGTCGACCTTGTCTGGGGCTACCACCAGGTCCCCGTTCATCCCCAAGACGTCCAGAAGACTGCAGTCAACACCCTATTCGGCCTTTTCGAGTTTTTATGAATGCCGTTTGGGTTAAAGAACGCCGCCCAAGCTTTCCAACACCTGATGGACTCCGTGCTGCAAGACCTCAAGTTCCTCTTCGTCTACCTGGATGATATTCTCATTGCCAGTCCCACTAAAGAAGAACACATCTGTCACCTTCGCACCCTTTTTCGACGTCTGAGCCAACACGGCCTGATTATCAACCTGGCCAAGTGTCAGTTTGGCCTGCAACAAATTGATTTCCTGGGACATCGCATCACTCCAGAGGGAGCGGTTCCTTTACAAGCGAAGGTAGAGGCGGTGATGTCCTTTCCACACCCGTAAACCATTAAGGCCCTGCAGGAATTCCTAGGCATGTTAAACTTTTACCACCGTTTCGTGCCTAAGGCAGCACTACTCATGCAACCCCTGTACGAGGCCCTCAAGGGCAAGACTGGCAAAGATACGGTAGGCTGGACGGTTGACATGGCCTGGGCGTTCGCTGACACCAAAAGCGCCTTGGCCAATGCGACTATGCTGGCGCACCCGCTGCCAGGAGCCACCATCGCCCTCACCACTGATGCGTCAGACTACGCAATCGGCGCCATGCAAGAGCAGTGGGTGAATGGGACGTGGCAGCCGTTGGCATTCTTCAGCCGTCAACTATGGCGGAACGAGAGAACGTATAGCATGTTCGACCGGGAGTTGCTCGCTCTTTTTCTGGCCATCCGCCATTTTCGCTTCCTCCTGCAAGGACGTCCCTTCACCGCCTTCGTGGACCATAAGCCGCTCACCTTCGCCATGGCCAAGACCGCCGAACTGTGGTCATCCCGACAGCAACGTCAACTGACCTACATATCCGAGTTCACCACGGATATACACCACGTGGTCGGTAAGGACAACCTGGTGGCCGACTGCCTCTCCCGCACGACCGTCAATATGGTTCATTTAGGCACCGATTACGCCCTCATGGCAGCGGATCAAGCCTCGGACCCAGAAGTCCAGGCCTACAGAACCACCGTCACTGGCCTCCAGTTGGCCGACATCAAGTTCCATGCGGCAGGTACCACGCTCTTGTGTGACGTCTCCGTACGGGACCCTCACCCTGTCGTACCGGCCGTCTGGCGCCGCAAAGTGTTCGACGCCATACATGGGTTGTCACACCCAGGAATGAAGGCCTCTCAGAAGCTGATGCCAGCGAAATTCGTATGGCACGGCATGCACAAGGATGTCCGTGACTGGACCAACACCTGCGTGGTCTGCCAAAAAGCCAAAGTACAGCGTCACATCAAAGCTCCGTTGGCCACCTTCACAGTTCCGGAGCGACAGTTTGACCATGTCAATGTGGACCTGGTGGGTCCACTCCCACCCTCCCATGGTTTTTCACACATCCTGACCATGGTTAACCGCACCACCAGATGGCCAGAGGTGGTTCCCCTATCATCCACTACTTCGGCGGACATGGCCAGGGAGTTCATTTCCACCTGGGTCGCCCGTTTCGGAGTGCCTGCTGATATTTCTTCAGACAGGGGACCACAGTTTTCCTCTGAACTCTGGAATGCAGTGGCCCAAGGACTCGGTGTCAAATTACACCGCACCACAGCCTACCACCCACAGGCGAATGGTCTCTGTGAACGTTTCCACCGGTCACTGAAAGCCACCCTGAGGGCCAGCCTCCAGGACGCTGGATGGGCAGACAAGCTACCGTGGGTCCTGTTGGGCCTTCGCACGGCTCCCAAAGAAGACCTTCACTCGTCATCCGTGGAGCTGGTGTACGGTCAACCGCTGCGAGTCCCCGGGGATTTCCTACCAGAATCGATGAAGCCTTGGTCCGCGTCTGACCAGCTTACTAGTCACCAAGAGGCAGCCAGATGTTTCGCGGCGGTGCCCACTTCGCACCACGGGCTGCAGCGTTCGCACATTCCAACGGAGCTTCACAAGGCAGAATACGTCTTTATTCGCCACGATGCTCATAGGGATCCACTCAAGGCCCCATATACTGGTCTCTTCCGCGTGTTGGAGGCAGGGGACAAAACCTTCAAGGTAGATGTCGGTGGTAAACCGGACCACATTTCAGTCGATCGATTAAAGCTGGCACATCTGGACCTCGACCGCCCCGTCGAGACAGCACAAGCACCGAGACGAGGTCGGCCACCCATCGCCGTTATGGCAGACCAAGCGCAACCGCCCGCCAGACCGCCAGACGCCCAGCAGCCTCCACCTCAGGAGTACAGGAGTCGTTCCGACAGGCTCATCAGACCCCCTCACCGTTTGACTTTGTCCGTTAAAGCGAATTCTGGGGGGGCACATGTGGCGGAGCCACTGAATGACTCTGGGCAACTGTACATAATTCCCTTTAACGATGTTCTAACACCAGCCTAAGCCTGTACCATTGTGTTAGACATTACTTTGTTTTGTATATAGTGTTTGTATGCACGGGTTGTGGCCCCTTTAAGAGCGCGGGAAAACGCAGGCAAACGCGATGACGTCATGTCGCAAACCACGTGACTGCCCAGGCAGTCCTCGTGGAATCTCCATCTTGTTAAGACCTGTTTTCGTGGCTCTCCTGTATCGATCTCATCAAACTGTTTGAACTCGTTTAGTCTTACATTAAAGACCTGCTTGATTGATCTCCTGAGTCGACCTCAGTTATTAGTTAGGAATTCGTCAATTCCTACAATGTCTTCCTCCTACAAACTGCAAGCATATAAAATCCATGTTTGATGTCACATTATCACGGCTCCTTGATTGACTTCTCACCTGCTCTTTGCTGGTGTCCTGCACTGTGAGCCTTGACCCTTCACCTTAGTTTCTCAACACGCAAAATATCCTTTGTCGGAGAAAGCTGTCAGAAGCAAAAGTGGAATCGATGAGTGGTTGTTTGTAGCCAGATCAGTTGTCGGTGTATATTTGTTGCATCTCATACATGCTGGAACTTACAAGCAAATGGGTGTCACGTACTTTTTCTTACTCATCAGTCAACACCTCTAAGAAACAATAATAATGATGACCAACTGTTTTCTGTAGGGGGATTTTGGTTAGAATGATTGGGGACTTGCTGGTACAGTGCAATGATTGTTCTTTGTGTCTCAGTTATTACAAAGGCTATTTGTTGAAATCAACTGTACTAATCAAACCTTACAATGACTTTTTTTAGCTGCTTGCCAGACAGAGTTCTCAGAAATTATAGGCAAAGTATATCAACAGTAGCAGAGTGCACGCCATCAATCAAACAAATGAATTCAATCCACCTGTTGCTTGCTTGATAAAGAAAAAAACTTGCATTTATATAGCGCCTTTCACAACCTCAGGAGATCCCAAAGCGCTTTACAACCAATGAAGTATTTTTTGAATTTTAGTCACTGTTGTAATGTAGGAAACACGGCAGCCAATTTATGTACAGCAAGGTTCCACAAATAAAAATGTAGTAATGATCAGATAATGTGGTTTGTTTTTTAGTGATGTTGCTTGAGGGGGTGAATGTTGGCCAGGACACTGGGTAGAACTCCCCTGTTCTTCTTCAAAATAGTGCCATGGGATCTTTTACATCCACCGAAGGGGCCCTGGTTTAACGTCTCATCTGAAAGACAGCACCTCTGACTGTACAGCACTCCCTCAGTACTGCACTGGAGTGTCAGCCTAGATTTTGTGCTCAAGTCCCTGGAGTGGGACTTGAACCCGTAACCTTCTGACTCAGAGGCGAGAGTGCTACCCACTGAGTCACAGTTAACACCTAAAAAGCAATGCCCAGTGCAACACTGAGCTGCACAAATCAGAATGGTCCCTACTTTAGTCCCTTAGCTTTGCTGAGTTAGCTGATATCGGCTACATTAGCTGTTGGAGCACCATCATAGTTGGATTTAAACGTCCCTGTAACAGGATAGAAAAAAATCTGTTAGGGTACTCACTCATGCTTGTTTTCCAATGATTCTGGTACGAGTGTGTGTGGACAATGGCAGTCCGGCCACCGATTGACCAACCGACCATCTAACGTCCACCTCACTGGCGTCAAGCTAATGCGTGCATCAAATTTTATGAATAACGTTAACACCTCCAGATTTCTGCTCCTTAATCAAGAAAGGCCCCAAAACGCACAGCCAGAAAAGCAGCTGCAGATTCTATTCAACCTCGACATTACCAAACCTCTTAGTAAACGCAAACAAAAGGTCCTCATTGTCCAAAAAAATTAACTTATAGAAATTAGTTTGATTTTTGTTCTCACATGCCAACAAAAAAAAAAATCAGGTGCGGACAGGGTAGGTTCCTTATCCACTGTTGAATAGCCTGCTGACACTTGGGTGAGATACCAGAGGGTGATCTGTGCATGTGGAACCACACCTCACTATGTGCTGACACCTTCAGGAGAGGAGGGGAAGAAAATTGGGGTGAGGGGGGGGCGGAGTTCTTAAAAAAAAGCCAATCACATTTTGTTTTTGCTGCTCACAGATATTATGGATGAAACCAAAGAGTGGTGAGAATGTAGAACTCAATACCACATGGAACAGTTGAGGCGATTACCATAGATGCATTTAAGGGGAAGCTAGATAAGTACATGAGGGAGAAAGGAATAGAAGGATCTGTTGATAGAGTGAAATGAAGTATGGTGGGAGGAGGCTCGTGTGGGGCATAGACCAGTTGGGCTGAATGGCCTGATTCTGTGCTGTAAAATTCTATGTGATTCTATGTAAACATACTAGAAGTAGCAGTAAAGGACAGAACACTCACGGTAATGCAGACAGTGAGAACCTAAGAGCAGCAAAGTAAGTTGCCATTTGGACTTCTGGAAAAATTGCACGCCAGAATCAGCTATCCTCACAAGTGTTCCAGTGTTATATTTAGTCAGCAATAAAGTGAAAGGTCATCCGGGAGTTTCACATCCAGTAGCAGATTGCAAATGTCTTATACATATTCTCATTCAATGCTCTGAGGGTTGTATTATGGATGCTCAAGAGACTCAGGAACAATCCATGGGGAAACATTGTCATTGTAAAATGTACCCATGCAGCAGCCAAAAGCATTGCTTATAATATCGCTGGTGCTCAATGCTGAGTTGTCTCATTTCATTTGTTTATCTTCTTCCTGTTCCCGAGTGACTCAATAACCACAAGTAATGACTATTGTGGATTTGTGTTCATTTTGGTTCTTATCTCCAATTTTAGCCCTCAGTTCCTGAAAGTGCTGATGTGTTGAAGTACAGTCCCAAGGGCACCAGCCACTTTGTGATACCTAACTCATCCGAGTGCCCATTCTTCTTCATGTGTTAGCAGAGACAGTGAAAGCATGCTATTCAATAATAGTAAGCATCAAAGTCAAGTGTGATCCTGTCCTTACCCAACATCATCTTCCAGCAGCGATCACTGCATAGCAAAACCGTTTGATTGTTTCTCCTCCTCAGCCCAGAACCCTGAATTGTAGCACCCCTTCATCAGTAAGATCAGCTAAGCCAGGGATTGACTCTGGAGCCTTCCTGCTGTGTATGACCCAGTACTACACGGGACATGTACTCACTGAACCTTTAGGGCAGGCCAAAAGAAAAAATATATATTTGAATGATACTTTAATTTTCATTTCATTTTTCTCCAATTCGCCAAAACAAATCAATTAAAAAATTATTTACAATTGTTTTTGTAATGTATACAACATTGAAGGGACTACTTTGTATTGCGGATGTATATCCTTAGTTGCGAGCGTATATAACAGACGCGTATCGATTTGTACAGTCAGTGCCGAAGTTCCAGTTACCCAGTAAAGATCACTTGAAGTTACTCTCAATCTCTGTTACTTTATTATGTTATGTAGTTGTGAATAGCGGTACAAACACAACAAATTGGCGACGAGAATTATGAACCTACGTCTTCCTATTCTGGCATCGCATCCAGAGGACACCGAAATTTGGGAGAAAGGAGCGAGAAGGCAGAGAAAATGGAGCACGCTTGCTAAGCTAGGCAGGGGATACGTAAGTCAAGTGAAAAGTGCACAGGACTTGCATGACGCTAGCTAACTAGTAAAGAAAGAAAAACGGGTTTGGAAAAAAAAAATGGCGATGATTGGCACTATTGCAGCATTTGATAGCAGCATTGAAGACTGGGCAACTTACATTGAAAGAGTGGAGTTGTACTGTGAGGCTAACGGAGTGGAGGTAGAAAAGAAAGCCACTGTTTTGCTGTGTGTTATGGGCGCAAAGACATACGGGCTGCTACGTAGTTTATTAACCCCTGAAAAGCCAGCAAACAAAACATTCAAACAAACAGTGGACACACTCCAAGACCATTTAAGTCCCAAACCACTGCTCATAGCTGCACTGAAACAAGAAAAGAAGTGCTATCGCTGTGGCAAAATGTCACATGACCACAATGACTGTTGGTTTAAAGACAAAGATTGCAGACAATGTGGCAAATGAGGGCACATTGAAAGGGTCTGCAAAGCAAAGAAGCAGAAAACTGATACAAAGGCACACCAAGTGACTGAAAACAAGAAACCTTTCAAAGATAGATACAAGAAGGTACACTACATGACTGGAGACAGTTCGGATAAAGAAAAAAGTGACACAGACTCAGAGGAAGAGGATTTGGCTTGTCTGAAACTACACAGTGTGAAAGAAACAGAGGATCACAGAATAATATGGGTTACTCCAGAAGTGGCAGGAGTTAGGCTGAAAATGGAGTTGGACACAGGCTCAGCTTTAACAGTGATCTCTGTACATGACTACAAACAACTGTTTTCACACATACCGCTAAGGCCAACTAAAGTACTGTTAAAGACATACACAGGACAAAGAGTGTGCCCCAAAGGTAAAATAAAAGTGACAGTGACATACAAAGAAAAAAAATACCACAATTGAACCTCTATGTAGTGGAAAATGGAGGACCACCATTGCTGGGACATGAATGGCTCAGGAAAATACAGTTGGATTGGCACACCATCCAAGCACTGTTTGTGTCAGCAAAGGAGGACAGCAACGCCACTCCTGAGAGACTGTCACAAATACTCTCTGACTCTCAGGAAGTGTTCAAGAAGGGAATAGGAACACTTAAGGGCATGAAAGCAAAGATTAAGATTGAGGAGGTCGCAAATCCAAAGTTCCACAAGGCCAGACCAGTGCCTTATGCAATTCGCCCTTCAGTAGAAGCAGAGCTGGAGAACTTGGAGCAGTTAGGGGTCCTGTCCAAGGTGGATTGGAGTGAATGGGCCACACCTATAGTTCCAGTAATGAAGAAAACCTCCAGCACAAAACCAGGAAAGCCAAGAAAAGTGCGCATCTGCGGAGACTTTAAAGTGACTGTTAACCCAGTCCTCCACACAGTTAAGTACCCATTGCCTCGCATTGAGGACATCTTTGCTTCCCTGTCAAGAGGGGAACGCTTCACAAAGATTGACTTGGCCCAGGCCTATCTCCAAATGGAAATTGATGATGCATCAAAGAAGTACCTGACAATAAATACGCACAAAGGCCTTTACCAGTACAATCGGCTGGTATTCGGAATAGCATCAGCTCCTGCAATCTGGCAAAGGGCAATGGACCAAGTCCTGCAGGGGATCCCAGGTACTCAGTGTTATCTTGATGACATCATCACTACTGGCAAGAATGACAACGACCACCTTTCCAACCTTGAACAGGTGCTCATCAGGTTACGGGAGTATGGGCTCCGAGCAAACCGAGACAAGTGTGAGTTTTTCAAAAAGGAAATCTCATACTGTGGCCATGTGATTGACAAGGACGGTTTACACAAGTCTCCAGACAAGATTGAGGCTGTGATTAATGCACCAACACCTGAAAATATATCTCAGTTGAGATCATATCTTGGACTGGTGAAGTACTATCACAAGTTCTTGCCCAACCTATCCACAGTGTTACATCCACTAAATGCACTGCTACAGACAGGGTCACAATGGAAGTGGAGTGACAGCTGTGAACAAGCTTTTCAAGAGAGTAAAAGACTAATTACTTCAGAAGAGGTGCTAGCTCACTTTGACCCATCCTTACCTATTCGACTGGCATGTGATGCTTCACCCTATGGCATTGGTGCCGTGTTGTCACATAAGTTCCCAGATGGCTCAGAGAGACCAATAGCCTTTGCTTCAAGATCATTGATGACAGCTGAACGCAATTATGCACAGATTGACCGAGAGGCCCTCAGCCTTGTGTGGGGAGTCAAGAAATTCAACCACTACTTGTATGGTCAACAGTTTACACTGTTAACTGACCACCAGTCTCTCATTTCAATCTTCAACCCAAGGAAGGGCATTCCAGTGATGACGGCACAACGGCTACAGCGATGGTCACTCTTCCTAGGGGCTCACCTGCATGATATTGAATACAAGGGGACCAAGCAACATGGCAACGCCGATGGTTTGTCACGTTTACCACTGCTGACCTCAGAGAGAACTACAACAGTTGACTCAGCAGAGGTATTTCACACAGCAATAGTTGAGCAGCTACCAGTGACAAACTCCCTCATTGAAAGAGAAAGACGCAATGACCCTACATTGTCAAAAGTTTATGACATCACTGTGAAGGGATGGCCAGCGCATGGTGACTCATTGTTTCCAGCATTCTCAGCTAGGAGGGAGCAGTTATCAGTGTGTCGGGGAACACTGATGTGCGGCTCACGAGTTGTGATTCCTCCCAAGCTTCGTAACCGAGTGCTAGATGAACTGCATGAAGGCCACTTAGGTACGGTAAAGATGAAAAGTCTTGCCCGTGGATACGTGTGGTGGCCGGGAATTGACAAACAGATCGAGGACCTGACAAAGAGCTGCTCAGGATGTCAAAAGGTCCAGAACGCACCACCACAAGCCCCTCTCCATCCATGGGAATGGCCCTCATCACCATGGCAACATGTGCACATCGACTTTGCTGGACCGTTCATGGACTCCATGTTCTTGATTGCAGTCGATGCACATTCCAAATGGCCCGAGGTCATTAAAATGAAATTAACCGCATCTGAAAAGACCATTTCAGTTCTGAGGACCATGTTCGCTAGAAATGGACTACCAGAACAAATCTGCACAGACAATGGACGACAATTTGTCTCTGATGAATTCCAAAGGTTCACGAGGAAAAATGGAATCAAGCACTACATATCTGCCCCATACCATCCAGCTACAAATGGCTTGGCAGAAAGATTCATACAGACTTTCAAGAAGGCCATCAAAGCAATGTACAGTGAGAATCTACCACTGCAACACAAGATAGACAATTTCCTCTTTGCTTATCGGAACGCAGTACACGCAGCCACTAATCAGACTCCAGTGATGATGTTTCTGAACAGGAACCTGAGATCTCGCATGGACCTTCTTAAACCGAATGTACGTCGTGATGTAGAGAACAAACAGTTCAAACATTTGAATGCTAAGCCAAAAAGAAGCTTCAGTGTGGGACAGTCAGTTCTTGCTCGTGATTTCCAGATGGAAAAGTGGCAACCAGGTACAATATCCACAAGAGAGGGACCACTGATGTATACTGTGGATGTGGGAGAGAACGTTTTGAGACGTCATGTGGACCAAATTCTGGACATTCAGGTGGAAAACACCCCTATACCTCGCCCAGACTCACCTGACATGGAAACAGACACTCCTGATTCATTAGCATCAGCACCAGCCTCATCCTCAGCTGAGAGCTCTACCTGTGCTGATAGCTCATCTGATGCATCTGTACCTGTACAGTCTCATTCCCCAAAGCAAAAGAGCCTGGAGAGACGTTACCCAGAGAGGCAGAGGAGGCCTCCCCAGAGACTTGACTTGTAAAAGGGCTGTTGACAAAATAAAATGTTATGTTGGAATTTGAATTTTGTTACTGTAAAGACAGGCTCTGTATGTTAATTATAGAAATTTTGTGTTAATATACTATTAAACTAAAGGGGGAGGAAGTGTAATGTATACAACATTGAAGGGACTACTTTGTATTGCGGATGTACATCCTTAGTTGCGAGCGTATATAACAGATGCGTATCGATTTGTACAGTCAGTGCCAAAGTTCCAGTTACCCAGTAAAGATCACTTGAAGTTACTCTCAGTCTCTGCTACTTTATTATTTTATGTAGTTGTGTATAGCGGTACAAACACAACAGTTTTATAACCTAAATACATGGTCTAAATAGGATACAAGTATTCCAAAATAGCGCAATATATTGTTGTTCAGTGGGTAAAATTTAAGATTTTTTAAAATAAACTATTATCATAAATTTACTCCCTGGCTGGGGAGTCTAGAACCAGGGGTCACAGGCTCAGAATAAGGGGTCGGCCATTTAGGACTGAGATGAGGAGACATTTCTTCACTCAGAAGGTGGTGAATCTTTGGAATTCTCTACCCCAGGGGCTGTGGAGGCTCAGTCGTTGAGTATATTCAAGACAGAGATCGTTAGATTTTTGAATATTAAGGGCACCAAGGGATATGGGGATAGTGCAGGATAGTAGGGATGAGGTAGAAGATCAGCTACGATCTTATTGAATGGCGGAGCAGGCTTGAAGGGCCAAATGGCCGACTCCTGCTCCTATTTCTTATTCTCTTATGTTTTAACAGAATGTTCCTTTCACCTTTCAGAGAGCAAAATATATTCAGAAACTGCTCTTAACTTGACTGTTTGAAGGGAAAAAACAGCTTTTCCTTGGGGTTCATCAGTGGACTAGCCCACAGAGGGGAAACGAGGCCTGTATATAATACATTTTCTAATATTTTTGGTACCAAACTAGACCCCATCTGGGAAAACAGTTTTCACCCCCAAGCACCACAATTCTTTATTAAAAATGAGATACAATAATACATTTCTTTTGTTTTATGCTTTATTCCCATCCCTTGACAATACTTCGATTAAAACTGTAATCTTCCCTTTCGCTGGCACACGATGAAAAGCAAGGCTGCCCCACCCCCCCAAAGTCACAATAAGAAACTTAGCACTTAAAAAGATTCTGGGGTTTACTTTTGCTCCTCTCCCTTCCCCAGCTGCTGTAATTAGAAAACATTTTTTAATAATATTTAGCTGTTAATCATTCCTATTTCTTGGAACTAATATGCAGAAACCCTTCCCACTGATTTTGATTCCGAACTATTTAATGTGCTGTGACTTGCCTTTGATGCACAACTGACTGCTGCAAACAGCCCTGCGGGCACATTAACACTGAGGCTGGAGCCTGTGGTAATTGCATGGATCGTTCAGCCGCTGAGGTGGGCAATTAGGTTCTGTCTCCGCACTCCCAGGCCCCTGTTGCAGATATGAATGAGCCCAATTGGCTTTTTTTTTAGCGGGGATGGGGGAGGCGCTTAATTTGATATAACAGCAAACATTAAGGGGTCTCGGCAAAAGGCGTAATTTAAAACCTTTCTCTTCTTCTCCCCACCCCACCCCACCCACACCTGTTTTTGTAAGCTGTTGAAGTTGGTGATTGATGTAGTCCCATGGGGGCCTCATTCAAGCGTGGGGGTGTGATGCTACCTTTGTCCACTTGCCTCGGAACAAACTGTCCATGTACTGAATAGCAATATTTTTTTCATTCTGATTATGTTTAGCCCTGTCACAACTGATTTTCTTTATAACTAAAGCAGCAATATGCTTTTAGAAGTCTTCACCTGAACTGCATCCTGCGTTTTCAAATGTTGACTTTACTCAAAAGAATAATAAATATTTGTAATAATTCACCAAGCAACTGTAGTAGAGGCAGACAATTTTCTTTATACTTTCTTTTATAATTTCCTCTATTGTTATTTGTAGTGATATCATAAAAGAAAGAACCAGTCGATGGTTTCATTACAAACAATGAACTGAGGAAATCTTCCTGCAAATTTTTAATTAAAATAGAGGAACCCTGGCTTTAAAAATAAAAGTAGATTCTTCTGATTGGGTAAATGTTCTTTTTGTTGAGGAGCACAAGCTTGACAGTGCTTTTCTCAAAGGGCTGCTCTCAAGAACAGTCTAACATGCTGCACCAGTAATAAATAGATCTATCCCTTGGCCCTTCTTTAGGTCACATTTCTGGAGGTTGGCATGGACGAGCTAGCTCCTGGTGTTTACACTGCTAAACCTGGCTCCTTTATGTGAGGTGGGCGTAAAAGACTGCACGGCACTATCCGAAGGAGAGCAGGGGCATTCTCCCCGTGCCCCTCGACCAACACCAAAAACAGATGATCTGATCATTTATTTCAGTGCTGTTTGTGGGACCTTACTGTGCACTAATGCTCTGCCACGTTACCGACATTACAACAGTGACTGTACTTCAAAAGTACTTTATTGGTTGTAAAGCACTTTGGGACACCCCGAGATCATGAAAGGCGCCATATAAATCCATGTTCTGATCTTTCTTTCTTATCCCCGCAGCAGAATTATAAACTCATGAAAACAAATGGCCTCCTGGAATTCACTTAAACAAGCACAAGTGAAAAAAGCTACTTATGCTTCCTATGAAGGGTCGGGCTAATCCTCCCACCCACTCACCTATCATATAGCTTTCCCTGGGTGAAGAGCAAGAGGAGGAGATGAAAGGTAGTAAATCCCAATAATATTCCTCAGTCTAACGGACCATGAGCAGAGGCCTAAAGATACAGGAAGCAGTAAGTCTGCTGAGGGCTACAGGTGAAGGGAAAACACCCAGGGCCATTTAATGGGTACCATTGTTAAAAAAGGAGATACGTGTACACTAACTATGGACTCCAGGGTTCTGTTGTTATCATTTTCATGCTTTCACACTGGTCACAGAGGGGGGGGGATTTTGTGGGGGTTCAGCGGGCGCGATCGGTGGTGGGTCGGGTAAGAAAGTTTTCTTAACAGCAGGTCGGGAAACCTGCTGTCAACCAGCCGCCTTTCTCAAATGTCGGGTCTGTCAGCGCTAAGCAGACTCGACACGTAGCGGCAGGGGAGGCAATTAAAATCATTAGTGGCTTGTTTACAGCCACTTATCAATGGTTTTTTCCCAGCTTTTTGATTTTGAAAGGTCGCCTACCGGTTACCCACTGTGCCTAGACCTCGTCGGTAAGGCTGAGGCGGGCGGTCAGTGGGCATTGTTTCAGCTGATGAGTTGACAGCTTCAAATGTCAAGTCAAAGCTCCCAGCTGATTGAGAAAGCTCCCAGCTGTTCCCTTAGCCACTAGCTTCTCTAAACTGCATTTCCACTGCGGATTCACCATGCTGCAAGGCTTTAGACAAGTCTCCACCCTGTCTGACCTCATTACCTCTCCCACCATTGACAGATCGCTTTTCTCACTCTACTTCACCTGCCATCTATTCCATCAGCATCGGTGCCCTTTATACTCTCTCGCCTTGGTCCTCAGAATCCCACCACAATCAGCCCGAACACCAGCAGCACCAGGCACACCAGCAGCACCAACAACAACACCAACCTTCTCCGCAATCAACTGAAGCTGCACAGGACACAAGGCATCAGCACCCGACCACATTGCTGCCCGGGAGGCCTAGGATAGTCTCACCATGGCCAGATTTACTTCACTTGATGCTGTACACCCTGGCTGCCACATGTCTGACACAACTAGACAGACTAGATGCAGGAAGGATGTTCCCAATGGTCGGGGAGTCCAGAACCAGGGGTCACAGTCTAAGGATAAGGGGTAAGCCATTTAGGACAGAGGTGAGGAGGAATTTCTTCACCCAGAGAGTGGTGAACCTGTGGAATTCTCTACCAAAGAAGGCAGTAGAGGCCAATTCATTAAATATATTCAAGAAGGAGTTAGATATATTTCTTAAGGCTAAAGGGATCAAGGGATATGGAGAGAAGGCAGGGACAGGGTACTGAATTTAGATGATCAGCCATGATCTCATTGAATGGCGGAGCAGGCTCGAGGGGCCGAATGGCCTACTCCTGCTCCGATCTTCTATGTTTCTATGATGCGCCAGGTTGGCACCACCCCACACCAACACCATAAAGCATCCCTACAATGCCCAAGCCATTCCTTCCACATTCATCACCATTGCGGGGGGTACCATTATGTGTCACCATTCATGCAACTCACTAAGCCACTTCCAAAGGTGCAAACAGATCTGTCCAAGAACACAAATTGACCCAGTAATTCCTGTCACAATGCGTGAGTACGGACAGGGTACTCACGCGTGTGACCAGAGGAATTGCCGGTTTTCAGCATGCACAGCGCATGCGCTGAAAACTGGCATTTCCTGTCCTCTGACCCAAGGGGTTAAGAGGCAGAACGTGCGCGACTGCACAGGCAGCGCGTGCGCAGTGAAATTCCTTTTTTTTTTCAGAGTTGCCCGAGTGTAAAGGCCTCTGGTTTTTACGCGTGGAAAAACCAGACGTAAGTACTTAGTTTTACAGGTAAGTGGGCTTTTAGTACAATTTAGAATTTTTTTTTCCACAGGTTTATTATTTTTAAAGAATTCACAGTAAGGTAAGTTTAGTTTTAGACCCTATTTTTAAAAAATTTATTTTTTTGAAAAAATTGATTAATTGTTTAAAACATTTTTTAAACTTATTTATAGTTAATATAATCAGTGGAATGTTTTTTAAAATTTTATTTAAAGTTTACGTAGTGTTTTGGCAGCCCATACTTTTCATGAGTTTAACAATGCTTACTGTCAAACTCATGAATGAGTTTCCCCTCCCCTGATTGGCTGCACAGTGCTCACCTGATCCCAGCCGGCACATCGCACTAACTACGCCGCTGGATCAGGTAAGCACATCGCGCCGACATCTGAACCGGGCCAGTGACAGGAAATGCAAGCAGGCCCGGGCTTCAGATGTCGGCGCACAGGGTGAGTGCACATCGGGGGCTTGCACGCGCGGCAAGCTCCCGATCCTAATTTCAGGGCCATTGTGTTGAAAATAAAGGTTTCAATGTTTGACACCACATTAACAGAAACTTCATACGAACATTGGATAAAACACACAAGTGTGTTGTTACTTGGTATGATTGCATTAGGATGAGGGTGAGTGTGAGGGGTGGCTAGTGAGATGAGGATGTGATAATGTAGATAGAAAGGGATGGGTGGCGGTGCAAGTGTAAGTGCAAGTGTAGGGAAGGTAGAGTGATGGGGATGTGTTGAGAGGCACAGCAGGATGAGGTTGAGTGTGGCTTTGTACTAACGTTTCGAGATCTATTGAGATCATTGAAACGTTTGCAGCACTGCACCCAGGTCCTCCTGACCACATTCCTACTTGTGCCCTCCTCTGCAATGTGCATCCAGGCTGTGTTGATCTCCTACTAGGGAGGCCTTCTCCGCCCATGGGAAGGGAAGAGGACCTCCCTGTGTACTGTGACTCCCTCCATAAGCATATGGAGGGATTCATGGGAGAGCCTGGGTGCAGCCCTGCACCTCGGTGCAGTGCTCGTCAGTGTTTGCAGCACTTCAATGCTGTAGAATGCTGACAGCACAAATGTTAAAATAAAGTTGGCTGTGGTCTCTTTAAGGAAACCGGCTGATGATGCATCATCAAATTACATCATCAGACCCGCTTCCTTCAATTGGCCGGGAAACTCACTGGGCGGGCTGAACAAGCCCAATCACGGTAAATTAATTTGACACAGCGGGCTGGAGCCGGCAGTGGGGCTGGGACCCGCCACTGACATTGTCAGCCACGGACCCGCCAAGGTTGTCAGTCACAGACCCGCCAAGGTTGATAAAATCCAGCCCAGAGAGCTTGTTGGGCAATTTTTCAATCCAGCTCCCACACTTCCATTATTGGTTTTAGAATCTCTCAGTTTCAGCTTCCCCCATTTACGGTCTGTCCTCCATGAGATATATTTTGCTCTTTTCACAAACAAAGGCTTAATTGCCATTAAATAACAAACCCAAACCAAGATGGCGGGTGTATGTGGCTTTGCTGCTGAGTTCATCAGGCAATCGGAATCTGCAAACATTAACAATGGAAAGCTGACCTATCAGGGTGCACTTGTAATAATGCTTCTTTTATGCTTCTCAAGGACCAAGATTACCAGTGAATTTGTATAACTAGTGAAAATCACATTCATTCATTCAGCTGCTGAGTGAACAAAGCTTTGTAAAAATGGAACAAAGAAATTGTGAAGTCCACTTTATGGACCACGTCATTGAGGACCCAATTGACAGTTCTTCTTAATCCTTACTATACACAGATGTTTGCCTACAAAACCAGTGATTTCACTTCTGAACCACTTTGAAACATGAGAGAGAGAGGTAGGGAAATTATTGGAAAAAATGCTGAGGGACAGAATTTTTGTTAAAATTTTGTTAAAATTTTGATTAAAATTGATGTGCCATCAATAACTCAAGGACAAGAAGTTAAAGGATTCAACTGAAGGCTTTTAATCGCTAAGAACATTGCCCGTCATTCCACATCGGATTCGTCTGGCAGAATGACTCATACAGCTCTTGAGACCTTTATATGACAAAAGACAGGGGCGGAGCCAATACACACAATAGAGGAAAAGGGGGCGGTACACACAATACAATGCAGGTAAAACACAGGGGCTGATGAAGACATATATTTCATCACAGTCTCCACTTGGAGAGGCAAGGATTAATCAAGAATAGTCAGCATGGCTTTGTCAGGGGGAGATCATGTCTAACCAATTTGATTGAATTTTTCGAGGGGGTGACTAGGTGTGTGGATGAGGGTAGTGCAGTTGATGTAGTCTACATGGACTTCAGTAAGGCTTTTGACAAAGTCTCGCATGGGAGACTGGTCAAGAAGGTAAGAGCCCATGGGATCCAAGGCAATTTGACACATTGGATCCAAAATTGGCTTAGTGGCAGAGGCAGAGGGTGATGATCGAAGGTTGTTTTTGTGACTGGAAGCCTGTGTCCAGTGGTGTACCGCAGGGATCGGTGCTGGGTCCTTTGCTGTTTGTAGTGTACATTAATGATTTAGATATGAATGAAGGAGGTATGATCAGTAAGTTCGCAGATGACACGAAAATTGGTGGAGTGGTAAATAGCGAGGAGGGAAGCCTCAGGCTACAGGATGATATAGATGGGTTGGTTAGATGGGCAAACAGTGGCAAATGGAATTTAACCATGAAAAGTATGAGGTGATGCATTTTGGGAGGACTAACAAGGCAAGGGAATACACAATGAATGGTAGGACCCTAGGAGGCAGTGGGACAGGTAGATAAGGTGGTTAAAAAGGCATATGGGATACTTGCCTTCATTAGCCGGGGCATAGAATATAAGAGCAGGGTGGCTATGATGGAGCTGTACAAAACGCTAGTTAGGCCACAGCTGGAATACTGTGTGCAGTTCTGGTCGCCACACTATAGGAAGGATGTGATTGCATTGGAGAGGGTGCAGAGGAGATTCACCAGGATGTTACCTGGGCTGGAGTGCTTCAGCTATGAAGAGAGACTGGACAGGCTGGGGTTGTTGTCCTTAGAGCAGAGAAGGCTGAGGGGGGACCTGATTGAGGTGTACAAAATTATGAGGGACATAGATAGGGTAGATAGAAAGGAACTTTTCCCCTTAGTAGAGGGGTCAATAACCAGGGGGCATAGTTTCAAGATAAGGGGCAGGAAGTTTAGAGGGGATTTGAGGAAAAACTTTTTCACCCAGAGGGTGGTTAGAATCTGGAACTCACTGCCTGAAAGGGTGGTAGAGGCAGGAACCCTCACAACATTCAAGAAGCATTTAGATGAGCATTTGAAATGCCATAGCATACAAGGCTACGGACCAAATGTTGGAAAATGGGATTAGAATAGACAGGGCTTGATGGCCGGCGCGGACACAATGGGCCGAAGGGCCTCTTTCTGTGCTGTGTAACTCCATGGGCAGGAATTTAACTCAAGAGTCGGGTTGGAGGCGGGACTACAATTTTCGGGGTTGTAGTCCCGCCTCCATCGAGACCAGGGGGCATAGTTTCAAGATAAGGGGCAGGAAGTTTAGAGGGGATTTGAGGAAAAACTTTTTCACCCAGAGGGTGGTTGGAATCTGGAACTCACTGCCTGAAAGGGTGGTAAAGGCAGGAACCCTCACAACATTCACGCGATTTTAACTTGATTGACCGGGCTCAGCAGGCCAATTAACGGCCACCCGGCAACAGGTGACATCACAGACTGAAATTTCATGTCAAGAGATTTTGACAGATGAAATATCAGTGTTTCACAGATGTTTGAAGCTGTCAAACACTGACTGTCTTACTTCTAACATGAGTCCTTCTCCACAGACTCAGTTAGAAATCTCTCCTGCACAGAAAGCTGCAGGCTGTCACTTTTGACAGTTCGCAGCCATTCTGCTTTCTGTGCCGGTGTGATGAGGGGCTCCCGGGACCTAAAGGAAGGAAGGCTGAAAAGGTAATTTACACTTCTTTAATCACCTTAGACACACCAAGCACACTTACCTTTGCACTCATGCACACATCACTCACCTGAACACCGACATCTCGACCCCTCCAAGTCCTTCAACCCGACGGTCTGCCTCCTCTAACTTGGCGTGGTTTAGAGCCGTCAGGAATCTCACACTTCAACCTTCAAAATAGAGATCAGGCTAAAAACTGCCTGTTAACTACCTGTTAACAGGCAGTTAATTGGCACTAATCCCTTCCCGCCTCGGGTAGGCGGGTCCCAGTGCGGGGCGGGTACCCGCCTCCTTTGAAACTGGCATGGAGGCGAATTTGGGTGCGGGATGGGGTCGGGACCCCTGATTTTGGGAATTTAACCCCCCGCACGCCTCCAAACCCGACTCCACGGCACACTGAAAATCGAGACCTATGACTCTATGACTATCTAATCAGAGTTTGGTGTCAACTGCAAATTTGACCATTTTGCAGTGAGTTTCTAAATCTAAGTCATTAGAAACAGCAGTGGTTCCAATATTAAGCCTTGGGCGCCCCACTCAGTATTTTCCCCCAACGTGTCATCAACCTTCTAACCAGACACAATAGCAAAATACTGCGGATGCTGTAACCAGTATCTGTTGTTAGCTACCTTTCAGTAAATTTCTTATCCTTACTCAAATTTTGCTTTGACTCCTCATAGTTTTGAGCTTTTTTAAGTAATCTTTCATGTGGAAGTTTATCAAATGTCTTTTGGAAGTCTAATACACAATGTCATAGGGTTTACTACAGTTGACTTGTGTTGTCACTTCCTAATGTTGTCACCCCTGTGCTCGCTGACCTACATTCAATTTCAAAATTCTCATCCTTGTTTTCGAATCCCGCCATGGCCTCGCCCCTCCTATCTCTGTAATCTCCTCCAGCCCCACAACACCCCCGAGATATCTGCGCTCCTCTAATTCTGCCCTCTTGAGCATCCTTGATTTTAACCGCTCAACCATTGGTGGCCGTCTCTTCTGTTGCCTCGGCCCTAAGCTCTGGAATTTCCTGCCTAAACCTCTCCGCCCCTCTACCTCTTTTCATAGAAACATAGAAACATAGAAGATAGGAGCAGAAGTAGGCCATTCGGCCCTTCGAGCCTGCTCCGCCATTCAATGTGATCATGGTTGATCATCCAAATTCAGTACCCTGTCCCTGCCTTTTCCCCATATCCCTTGATCCCTTTAGCCTCAAGAAATATATCCAACTCTTTCTTGAATATATTTAATGAACTGGCCTCCACCGCCCTCTGTGGCAGAGAATTCCACAGATTCACCACTCTCTGGGTGAAGAAATTCCTCCTCATTTCAGTCCTAAATGGCTTACCCCTTATCCTTACACTATGAGCCCTGGTTCTGGACTCCCCGGCCATCAGAAACATCCTTCCTGCATCTAGTCTGTCCAGACCTGACAGAATTTTACAGGTTTCGATGAGATCCCCTCTCAATCTTCTAAACTCCAGTAAGTATAAGCCCAATCGACACAATCTCTCCTCATACGTTATTCCTGCCATCCCAGGTATCAGCCTGGTGAATCTTCGCTGCACTCCCTCCATGGCAAGAACGTCCTTCCTCAGGTAAGGTGACCAAAACTGCACACAATACTCAAGGTGCGGTCTCACCAAGGCCCTGTACAACTGTAGCAAGACATCCTTGATCCTGTACTCGAACCCTCTTGCTACGAAGGCCAACATACCATTTGCCTTCTTAACCGCCTGCTGCACCTGCATGCTTACCTTCAGCGACTGGTACACAAGGACACCCAGGTCTCTTTGCACTTCCACTTCTCCCAATCTATTGCCATTCAAATAATAATCTGCCTTCCTGTTTTTGCCACCAAAGTGGATAACCTCACATTTATCCACATTATAGTGCATTTGCCATGTTTCTGCCCAATCACCCAACCTGTCCAAATCGTACTGGAGTTTCCCGACATCCTCCTCGCAGCTTACCCTCCCACCAAGCTTTGTGTCGTCTGCAAATTTGGAGATATTACATCCAATTCCCTCGTCCAGATCATTAATATATATTGTGAACAGCTGGGGTCCTAGGACCGATCCTTGCAGTACCCCACTAGTCACTGCCTGCCACTCGGAAAACGACCCATTTATTCCAACTCTTTGCTTTCTGTCCGCCAACCAGTTCTCTATCCAAGTCAATACCTTGCCCCCAATCCCATGTGCCTTAATTTTGCACGCTAATCTCTTATGCGGGACCTTATCGAAAGCCTTCTGAAAGTCCAAATACACCACATCCACTGGTTCTCCCTTATCTATTTTACTAGTTACATCCTCAAAAAATTCCAGTAGATTAGTCAAGCATGATTTACCTTTTGTAAATCCATGTTGACTTTGTCCGATCCTGTCACTGCTTTCCAAGTGCTCTGCTATTACATCTTTTATAATAGACTCTAGCATTTTCCCCACTACCGATGTCAGGCTTACTGGTCTATAGTTCCCCGCTTTTTCTCTACCACCTTTTTTGAATAGTGGGGTAACATTAGCTACCCTCCAATCCATGGGTACCGTTCCAGAGTCTATCGAGTTCTGGAAGATGACCAGTAATGCATCTACTATCTCTAGGGCCACTTCCTTAAGTACCCTGGGATGTAGACCATCAGGCCCTGGGGATTTATCGGCCTTCAGTCCCATCAATTTTCCTAACACCATTTTCCTACAAATACTGATTTCTTTCAGTTCCTCTCTTTCATCAGACCCTATGTTCCCCGGCATCTCTGGGAGGTTATTTGTGTCCTCCTTTGTGAAGACAGAACCAAAGTATGTATTTAGTTGAACTGCCATTTCCTTGTTTCCCATTATAAATTCCCCTGATTCTGACTGTAAGGGACCTACGCTTGACTTCACCAATCTTTTTCTCTTCACATATCTATAAAAGCTTTTACAGTCAGTTTTTATGTTTCCTGCAAGCTTGCTCTCATATTCTATTTTCCCTTTCTTAATTAATCCCTTTGTCCTCCTTTGTTGACTCCTAAACTGTTCCCAATCCTCAGGATTATTGCTTTTTCTAGCCAATTTATATGTCCTCTCCTTGGATCTTATGCTATCCCTAATTTCCCTTGTTAGCCACGGTTGAGTCACCTTTTTTGTTTTATTTTTATGCCAAACTGCGATGAACAAATTCTGTAGCCCATCCATTCGGTCTTTGAATGTTTGCCATTGCCTATGCACCGTCAACCCTTTGAGCGCCATTCCCCAATCAATCCTACCCAACTCGCTCCTCAGACCATCGTAGTTTCCTTTATTTAAATTGAGGACCCTTGTCTCTGAGTCAACTACTTCATTCTCCATCTTAATGAAGAATTCGATCCTTTAAGACGCTCCTTAAAACCTACCTCTTTGACCAAGCTTTTGGTCACCTGCCCTAATTTCTCCTTATGTGGCTCGGTGTCAAATTTTTTGTCTTAAAGTACTCCTGCGCTGCGCCTTGGGACGTTTTGCTATGTTAAAGGCGCTATATAAATACAAGTTGTTGTTGTTGATGTTCCTTGAAGAAATCAAGGAGATTGGTCAGGCAGAATCTTGCTGTCTAAAGCCGTGTTGACTGTGGTTTACTCGGTTGTTACATAGAAAATCGTCAGGTTTACTCCTAATAAACGGTTCCATTATTTTACACAAAATTGCAGTAAGACTAATGGGTCTGTGGTTACCGGTGTCTGTTTCTTGTCACCTTTTCTGAACAACACATTAGCCTGTTTCCAGCCCGACAATGTGGAAAAATGCCCAGGTATGTCCTGTCAACAAAAAGCAGGACAAATCCAATCCAGCCAATTACCATCAGTCTACTCTCAATCATCAGCAAAGTGATGGAAGGTGTCGTCGACAGTGCTATCAAGCGGCACTTACTTGCCAATAACCTGCTCATCGATGCTCAGTTTGGATTCCGCCAGGACCACTCGGCTTCAGACCTCATTACAGCCTTGGTTCAAACATGGACAAAAGAGCTGAATTCGAGAGGTGAGGCGAGAGTGACTACCCTTGATATCAAGACAGCATTTAACCGAATGTGGCATGAAGGAGCCCTAGTAAAATTGGAGTCAATGGGAATCAGGAGGAAAAATCTCTACTGGCTGGAGTCATGCCTAGCACATAGGAAGATGGTTGTGGTTGTTGGAGATCAATTATCTCAGCCCCAGGACATCACTGCAGGGGTTCCACAGGGTAGTGTCCTAGGCCCAACCATCTTCAGCTGCTTCATCAATGACCTTCCCTCCAACATAAGGTCAGAAATGGGGATGTTTGCTGATGACTGCACAGTGTTCAGCACCATTCACAACTCCTCAAATAATGAAGCAGTCCATGCCTGCATGCAACAAGACCTGGATGACATTCAGGCTTGGGCTGATAAGTGGCAGGTAACATTCGCACCACACAAGTGCCAGGCAATGACTATCTCCAGCAAGCGAGAGTCTAACCACCACCCCTTGACATTCAACGACATTACCATCACCGAATCCCCCACCATCAACATCCTGGGGGTCACCATTGATTAGAAACTTAACTGGACCAACCACATAAATACTGTAGCAACAAAAGTGGGTCAGAGACTGGGTTTTCCGCAGCAAGTGCCTCACCTTCTGACTCCCCACCATCTACAAGGCACAAGTCAGGAGTGTGATAGAATACTCTCCACTTGCCTGGATGAGTGCAGCTCCAACAACACTCAAGAAGTTCAACTCCATCCAGGACAAAGCAGCCTGCTTGATTGTGGAGATGCCGGTGTTGGACTGGGGTGGACAATTGTGAGAAGTCAAACAACACCACGTTATAGTCCAACAGCTTTATTTGAAATCACAAGCTTTCGGCGCACTGCTCCTTCATCAGGTGAAGTGAAGAGATGCATATAGGCACAGCATATATAGTCAGAGAACACTGCCAGATGATTACAGGTAATCTTTCTAACTGCCCTTTATCGCAGCTCGGCAGAGAGATAATCACAGCAATCAAAGATGTGGATGGTGTCCAAACAGGTCAGTCAGGAAAACATTACATCAAAGAACAATGAAGTGGGGTCACAAGGGGTCAAATGTTGCAGATGCTGGGGTCTGTATGAAAAACAAAAAACAAACAAAAAACAATAAAACATTTTTTTTTTGCTGGAAATCACAGCCGGTCAGGCCGCATCTGTGTAGAGAGAACAAGCCTACGACGACTCGCGTCTGGATGACTCTACGTCAGGTAGGGTTACATGTAGCGTGACATGAACCCAAGATCCCGGTTGAGGCCGTCCTCATGAGTGCGGAACTTGGCTATCAGTTTCTGCTCGACGATTTTGCATTGTCGTGTGTCTCGAAGGCTGCCTTGGAAGATCGGAGGCTGAATGTCCTTGACTGCTGAAGTGTTCCCCGACTGGGAGGGAACACTCCTGCCTGGCGATTGTTGTGCGGTGTTCGTTCATCCGTTGTCGCAATGTCTGCATGGTCTCGCCGATGTACCATGCTCCGGGGCATCTTTTCCTGCAACGTATGAGGTAGACAACGTTGGCCAAGTCACATGAGTATGTGCCATGTACCTGGTGGGTGGTGTCCTCACGTGTGATTATGGTATCTGTGTTGATGATCTGGCATGTCTTGCAGAGGTTGCCGTGGCAGGGTTGTGTGGTGTCATGGTCACTGTTCTCCTGAAAGCTGGGTAATTTGCTGCGAACGATGGTCTGTTTGAGGTTAGGCGGCTGTTTGAAGGCGAGTAGTGGAGGCGTGGAGATGGCCTTAGCGAGGTGTTCGTCATCATCGATGACATGTTGAAGGCTGCGAAGAACATGGCGTAGTTTCTCCGCTCCGGGGAAGTACTGGACGACGAAGGGTACTCTGTTGGTTGTGTCCCGTGTTTGTCTTCTGAGGAGGTCTATGCGATTTTTCGTTGTGGCCCGTCGGAACTGTCAATCGACGAGTCGAGCGTCATATCCCGTTCTTACGAGGGCGTCTTTCAGCGTCTGTAGGTGTCCATCATGTTCCTCCTCATCTGAGCAGATCCTGTGTATTTGCAGGGCTTGTCCATAGGGGATGGCTTCTTTAACGTGGTTAGGGTGGAAGCTGGAGAAGTGGAGCGTCGTGAGGTTGTCCATGGACTTGCGGTAGAGTGAAGTGCTGAGGTGTCCGTCTTTGATGGAGATTCGTGTGTCCAAGAATGAAACTGATTCTGAGGAGTAGTCCATGGTGAGTTTGATGGTGGGATGGAACTTGTTGATGTCATCGTGTAGTCTTTTCAGTGATTCTTCGCCATGGGTCCATAGGAAGAAAATGTCGTTGATGTATCTGGTGTATAGCGTTGGTTGGAGGTCCTGTGCAGCGAAGAAGTCTTGCTCGAACTTGTGCATGAAGATGTTGGCGTATTGGGGTGCGAATTTGGTCCCCATGGCTGTTCCATGCTTGATTGGTGCCCCATCCACCACCTTAAACATTCACTCCCTCCACCACTGATGCAATGTAGCTGCAGTGTGTACCATCTACAAGATGCACTGCAGCAACTCACCAAGGCTTCTTCGGCAGCAACTCCCAAACCCGCAACCTCTTCCACCTAGAAGGACAAGGGCAGAAGGCGCATGGGAACACCATCACCTCCAAGTTCCCCTCCAAGTTACACGTCATCCTGACTTCGAAATATATCGCCATTCCTTCATCATCGCTGGGTCAAAATCTGGAACATCCTCCCTAACAGCACTGTGGAAGTACCTTCACCACACAGACTGCAGCGGTTCAAGAAGGCGGCTTACCACCACTTCTCAAGAGCAATTAGGGATGGGCAATAAATGCTGGCCTTGCCAGCGACACCCACATCCCAGGAACGAATATTTTTTAAAAATCCATTGGTACCTTCCTAATGTCCATCAACTCCCTCATATTGATTATCAGCTCCTCTAAAATCTCTTTGTTAGTCTCTCAACAATCTGAGATAAATACCATCTATCCTTGGACACGTATTTTAAGTCTTTCAGCTTGTCTAGGAGTTCCATCTCATTTCTATCAAAGTCCTCAATTTTGCCTTGGTGTTCTTTTTCAGGGAGGACCTTTTGTTCATGGCTTCCCTTGTGAAATCAAATGCTTTCTGTTCTTCCTTACAAGATTTTTCTCCTTTTTTGGTGGGGGGGGTGGGGGGGAGCAGGTGGTCAGCCAACATCTGATGTGCAGAAGTCTATTGCTGCGGACATATTTAGGAGTCTCTAATTCAAGCTACTGTGAAATCTACACCCACCTGTAGGCTTTCTGACTGTCCAAATTGGGGCCCTGGATTACAGCTGACATGTTTGGTTCAAGTATTGGACTACTGAGTCTGCAGTAGCAGCACGGTTGATGATTGACCTGGCAGCCTGGCTCACTAATGGAACTTGGAGGGGTAAATTTGCTATGGGAGGGAGGAGGCATGAGGGCTGGGATTAACCCCACTCGGTTCTACATAACCCTGCAAGCCAATACCCCAACAAGTAGGATAGCTGACCAAACAGTGTGAAGCAGCTCCGGCTTAAACTCCAGCAGTGGTCCTGTGCATACATGAAGGTTTCAAAACTTGGCTCTCCTGATCTGCATCAAGGTTATGAATTTTCATTTCTAGCTGCGTCATCTTGGAGCCACCTTGACACCAAAGGAACCCTGCTTATCCCTCCCCCCCCACAAGAAGGATAGACACTAGTTGGCCAACAGACTACTGACAAATCTACATTTGAGCTCTCGCTGGGTGGAAAGCAAGTGCCAGGAATTTCTTACCAGCAGCATGGTGAACAGAGCAACTTAGCATAAAATGTGTTTGTGCATTGGCACTATCCTTGTGACCACAGTATGGACACAAACAGAAATCATCAGTGATTCTACCAATTGGAGGTGTGAAGGCTTAGCAGTAGCTAAATGCTGCCATGACAGGTATGCTTCTCCCTTACACTGTAGCTGCATTACCTGAGGTGCTGGCTCAATGCTCTCACTTGTTCTTGGGCCTTCTATGTAGACTATTGCTGCCCCTGCCTATCAGTGTACTGTACTAGGATCCAACACAGGTCATGTATTTGCATGGAGTTGTTCCTGGTCTAGACTCTGCCCCACTATTATGCTGATTTCCTGTTCTGCATTAGGGCTTGTGACACACCCAGCATGCAACTCCATAACAGCTGCAATTACCAACTCCTTGTTGACTTTTTAATGGCTTGCTCCCCAAACCTATTCATCATGAATTGGTTACCTTCCCATCCTCTGTCTCAGCCAAAGGTTAACAGGCTTTTGGAATAGGTTATCAAGGAGGCAGACAATACCGCTGGGCTCAATGGCCAATTGGATGCGTTTCTGATCAATTCATCAATTGATTTTGTTTCTCCATACAAGGTGGGCTCTTCCCTTGCATAGTACTTGCCTGTGCCGAAGGTGCTCTTGCTTAGAACTTCTGCATAGGCTTTGGAGAGAGATCAGATTGATGGATAAAGTGAGGTTAAGTCGGAGAGGTTAATCATTCAAAATGGGAGGGGCTGTGGGGCCTGATGCCCTTTTTTAGGCCCTTTTAACATTCGTATTCTGCCATTTTGCTTCTAGTTCTCCCACCCTCACTATTTTCTCCATTGGCTCTCGTGCGGGTTGTTGTTCCATTTCATTGTTTCACCAGCTGTCTCCTCATCTTCCTGTTTTATCCTGCCTTTTCCTCTGCTCATCCAGTGCTCCCAACTCTTATTTCTGTCCCTTTATTTTCTCGTAACCTTGATTACAGATTCCACATCTCTCGGGAGATTCACTCCCTGCCTCCTCCTGATTACATCGTGCGTGCTGCTCAGGTTTCGGTCATCCCAGCTACCATCTACTGTATTTTTAAGCTCAACCATAGCCTCACCACAGCAATTAACCTATAAACTCCAACCAGTTTCCTGTTTAAAACACCGCCCCACTGTAACCGTGTACTCGCGTTACATTTAATCACACAGACGGCCCCTGTGCATTGATCTTGCACTGAAAAGTAAACCCACTCAACAAAGTGGATTATTTTCAAATATCGTTTCATACATGCCATTTTTTGCGGTGTTGTGAATTCTTCAAACTCAAGCTAGTCTAGGAGAGTGACTGTCCTATTGAACTGAAACATAATACCTGCCTCGTTGAAATGTTTAAATCCACAGTAACAAACAACGCTCTGCCTGTCAGTGAAATAATTCTCATAAAGAAAGCCACATGTTCACCCTGTTTTCTTAACATGAATCATGGTTCCTGTTGGGACTCAGTAAAATGGTGATTTAAAACTAGCTGCGGGTGGTTGAAGTTTCTTTATTTAGTGCAAATCGGCAGAATGACTTTTTCTCCATAATTAATGATCCACTAACAAAATCATATTTGCAGAATTCATATGTTTCAAAGCTGCACTTCCTGCAATTTTGTTAGCGGGTCATTAGTTGTGGAGAAAAATAGGCATCCTCTTATTTTTGGTTAAAAGAGAAATTCTCAGGAGACCCAAGATTACAAGTAACGAGTCAAACTAGTGTTTTCAAGTCGGTTCCTCCAGGGAGGGCCTAACTTTTTTTGACTCGCGCCCTCATCCATCACACAGACGTTGCAAATTGAAATGCTGAAGCCATTCATGACCTCAGGATATGAACCTTTTGGGTCTTTGATTAGAACAGTTCATGGGTTCAGCTCTACCATTTCATCTGATAGAGTGCTAAAATATTTTTATGGAGCTCTGATGGGTTAAGTGGGGAAAATACACCGTCCAGTTTGTTACTGAGTCCCACAGACCAGGGAGGGCTTATGTTCAATCTCCCCTCTCTAACTAAGTTAGAAGATCTCAGGCAGGATGTTGGGAAGGGTGCTGCAATTGACCGCAACATTTCTGGAGTAGAGAAGGGGAAAATCACCCAGCATTCCTGTTCCTGATCACTTTTCAATGATTCCTGCTAGAAACTGAACACGTGAACTTCGGGTGAGGACAAGATTTGGCCGGCTGTGTGATGTCCAACAAATAACCTGCTGACAACTACAACTTGCAGTTATACGGTGCCTTTAACATAGTAACATGTCCCAAAGCACTTCACAGGAGCGTTATCAGACAAAATCTGACACAGAGAGCCACATAAAGAGATAGTCGGACAGGTGACCAAATGCTTGGTCAAAGAGGTAGGTTTTAAGGAGCGTCTTAAAGGAGGAGAGAGAGGTAGAGAAGCGGAGAGGTTTAGGCAGCGAGTTCCAGAACTTAGGGCCTAGTCAGCTGAAGGCACGGCCACCAATGGTTGACATTCACATAGGAAGAATGGCCAGCTCTGTGAGCCAGTGGGGACCTCCAGTGCCTGTGAATCTGTACCCAAACAATGATCAGTGCCTTTAGGAGAGGAGGAGAGAAAATGGAGAAGAGAAAATGAGAAGAGAAAAACACTATGCAATAAAACATTTTTGTATGTCATCTTACAAACATGTGCAACAATTCCCCAGTGCCTCATGGTCCTTTTTTTCCCAGCTACCTGTCCTTCATAAGGAGAAACTGTTGGAAGCAAATGTACTGTAATGAAAAGTGTCACTTTTAATTATAGACTGCAATTATAAAAGGTATGTTTGCTTGATTAAATTTCCTTTTCTAACATGAATTTGAATTATTGGCCCCGAATTTCTTTAGACTTTCTGCCTCTGGGCTGCCCGTAATTTTGCCGGAGGTGTGCCAGAAACCCCACTTACGGACGTTAATGGTGTTTCTGCCCAACTTCCACCGAAGTTACAGCGGCGCAGCAGAATGTCCGAGGAAATTCAGGGCTAATTATCTAATGGTTATTTTTCCAACTACATAGAAACATAGAAGATAGGAGCAGGAGTAGGCCATTTGGCCCCTCGAGCCTGCTCCGCCATTCAATGAGATCATGGCTGATCATCCAAATTCAGTACCCTGTCCCTGCCTTCTCCCCATATCCCTTGATCCCTTTAGCCTTAAGAAATATATCTAACTCCTTCTTGAATATATTTAATGAATTGGCCTCAACTGCCTTCTGTGGTAGAGAATTCCACAGGTTCACCACTCTCTGGGTGAAGAAATTCCTCATCTCTGTCCTAAATGGCTTACCCCTTATCCTTAGACTGTGACCCCTGGTTCTGGACTCCCCCGCCATCGGGAACATCCTTCCTGCATCTAGTCTGTCTAGTCCTGTTAGAATCTTATAAGTTTCAATGAGATCCCCTCTCATTCTTCTAAATTCCAGCGAGTACAAGCCCAATTGACCCAATCTCTCCTCATACATCATTCCTGCCATCCCAGGTATCAGTCTAGTGAACCTTCGCTGCACTCCCTCCATGGCAAGAACATCCTTCCTCAGATAAGGTCTAAACATTGGCCTGTTGAAAGCAAAGAGCAACCTGTTTGGGCCTGTGACTTCACCCACACCATTTTCATAATTTTTCCTGATGGCTACGCACTAGAAACAAAATAAGGCCTCATCAAGAAGATTAAACTGTGCAGCATATATGGCAATACCAAAAGGGCTACCTACACTAATGGGTTGAAATTGCCCATCTGCAACATTAGCACAAATACATTTGTATTGCAGTGACGACAACTTGCATTTATACAGCACCTTTACCAGAAGAAATGACCCAAGGCACTCAAAACTAGGTGCAATGACGAATGCCCTGCCAGAAGGGAGATGTTAACAGGGGTAACTGAAAGCTTGGTCCAACAGTTGAGTCTTGGGGTTTTAAAGGTCAATGGAGAGTGTAAGATTCGAAAATTTTCATTATATAATCACACAAGATAACAGGATTAATAATACAGATTTATTGACCAAAAGAAGCTTGTACAGATAAACCTTTGATAAAAGGGCATACAAAATGGCTGCTGGACCTCATGATCAGTTCCTTGGACTATTTGATTTCTGTTACTGCAAGCCAGACAGGCTTGTGGATTGAGAACAGTAAGCCCGCGAAAGCCAGTATCGGGAAACCGAAACTCAGGGAAATGGGCATACATATTCAATTGGATTCTAAGTACAAGACAGTTTCAGGCAACAGGATGGGGCCCATCAAGATATGGGCGGACAATGAATGAACACTTAAACCCATTTAAGGTACAAAGGAAAAACCGTTTAACAGCCATCAAGGGAAATCTCCGGACCGATCAGTATGCGAACCGAGTTACGGTGACAAAGTAAAAGACATTATCGGCCAGGAAGGCCAGTTAAGATATCACCGGCTCCCGTTACAAGACAAAGCGCCCCTGCAGAGATTTCTGCCCGCCAAAAATATTACAAAGACTGGACTATGATCTGGCGGGAGATAAGACTGGCCCAAAAGGGTATAACTATGGATTTGAAAAGTCCATCAGGGCGCCTCTTCTACCTCGGTAGCTTCGGGATTCAATCAGGACGTTTCTTCTTTTAAAGACGCTTCGGACGGACATTTCGGTAAAAGACAACGTGGTCGGTGTTCAGCCAGACAAGGCTCGGCCATGACGGGAAGACGACGAGGGTGGCCCGGGTACCGTTGTCGGGAGATCATCGACGACCCAGGCCGAAGAAGAAGACACCCTCAGGAAAACCGACGATCCAGGCCAGAGGAAAAGGACATTCCGGGCCTAGCACTCCCGTGCCTCAACATCCCATTCTCAGGGTTTTCCTCACTGGACTCTCCCATGTGCATCCAGTTATTCAACATCACATCGGTGGCAGAGACTCCTCCATGAATCCAAATCCACAACAGCTTTAACTGATCCATCCTTGACGAGCGCTCATCAAGGCTGTGTCCACTGCCTCATCGCCTGAGAGAGAGAGAAAAACAAGCTGCGCCAGAAGTTTCCAAATCCACGTGACGACGGAAAGCTGTGCCAAAAGGCTGCGAACCCCCTCTTTTGCGAATCTGAAAGTGGTGAGCATGATCCCGAGTTCCTCAAGTCGAAACTTAGTTTAGGTCTAGGGGAGGGAGAGGGTAAGGGTAATCGTAATGTGTTTCCCCTTTTTCGATGTGCCGTGTGTTTCCCATTTCCATGGAATCAAGTTTATAGGTATGTGCATGCTCGTAGTCGCTTTGATTTGTGCTTATGATATGTATTTTATAATGCTGCAAACTGTTTAATAATAAAAGCCTCCATTTCGTGCTATTCAACCTGGCCTATTGCGTCTTTCTCTGCACTACAGTTCCCTGCACCTAAGTCCAAGGTCTAGAACCGTAGGAGACCAGAACGAGCAAGAGAAACCCCCTACAGAGAGTCAGAGAAGTTTTGGGTAGGGAGCTTCAACGAGTAGGACTGAGGCAGCTAAATGCCCTGCTATCAATGGAGGCATGAAGGATGGCAGGGAAAGTTGGAGTCAGTGGAATTGAAGCTTTTTTGGAAGGTGGAAGAGGTTGCAGAGTTAGGTCGGAGTTCCGATGAAGGGTCATCGACCTGAAATTTTGGGCTGGATATTGCCAGCCCTGGGGAGGCGGGTTTGGAGGTGGGACTGCCGGGAAAATGGCAGAATCTGGGGGCGGGTGTCCATCCCGCCCCCAACCCGCCTCCATGCCATCTTCCCAGGAGGTGGGTAGCCGACCCGCGCCGGGTCCCGTCTCCTGGAGGCGGGAAGGGGATTACAGCCACTTAACAGCCTGTTAACAGGTATTTAACAGGCAGTAAAGAGGATTATCCCCATTTTTGCATCAGAGGCGCAGGCTTCCCGACATCGGGAAACCCCGCCAAGGTCACTGAGGTGAGCAGTGGGTCTGCGGGGGTCGGAGGGGTGCTAAAGTGCGCTGTGGAGGTAAGTGATGGGTGCAAGTGTGGAGAGGTAAGTATGTGAGGTGAGTGAAAAGTGATAGAAAATGTTTACTTACCTTTGTTTCTTCCGGCAGGCTTCAACAGTTGGGGATGTGGAGACTCTCCGCATCTCACCGGCAGAGATGACAGACGGCTGCTGCATTCGCCGATGCAACAACCATCTAATTTCTGCTCACAAGAGGTTTGATGAGTCTTGAATACAAGGACTCATCAAACAACAGAGAATGTCAGTGTTTGACAGCTTCACAGACGTTCTCTGTAACTGGCTTCCCCTTAACTGGCCTGCTAAACCCGCTGGGCGGGCTTAACAAGGTCAATCAAGGGAAAGTAGCGTGGGTTGGCCACAAGTCGATGGAGGCGGGACTAAAACCCGACAAGCAGCAGTCCTGCCTCCAACGCGCCCCCATTAACGCTGTTTCTCTCTCCAGAGATGCTGCCTGACCTGCTGAGTATTTCCAGCATTTTCTGTTTTTATTTCAGATTTCCAGCATCCGCGGTATTTTGCTTTTGTAAACATGTTAAGACGTTGTTTAGTAATATCATACAGTGCGATTTCAACCCACAGCGGATTTTAACCACACCAGTGACAGCAATAAATCAAACTCTCTGTGCCGTACATGCACAGGCTCATCCATTATTGCTGTTAGACCTTGAATCCCACTCAATCACCTGTAAGTCAGGAAAATAATCCCAGTTTCAAAAGGTAAATAAAAGTAGAGAATGCTGAAAATACACAGGAGGTTCTTTATAATTCTGTGTGCATTTAAGGGGAGTCTTGATGCAAACATGAGAGAGAGAAGGGAACAGAGGGAAATGGGGGCAGGGTGGGAAGAGGTAGTTCGAGTGGGAGGAGGCTCGTGTGGAGCATAAACACCAGCATAGACCATTTGGGCTGTATGGCCTGCTTCTGTGATACATATTCTATGCAATTCTATAAAGTAGGTTGCTAGAAAGAGAAAGACAGTTAACATTTCCAGTCTAACTCGCCATCAGATTTGAAGCTTGTAATAGGGTATGGTAGATGTTGGCCCAGATTTTCCAGGGCCTATGACCATGTACGCACAGCGTGTGTGGTCATAGGTGCCCCACAGGTTCCGGGTTTCCGCATGCGAGGCACACGCGTGAAAACCCAGAACTTGCGATCTGTCAAGTTTCAGCTGGACAGATCGTACCCATCCGCAGGAAACGGACATTCGCTGGCGGAGAGCTGGGCTATTACTACCCAGCGAATGCCCATCAAACTCTTACACCTGGTAAAAGCAGTAAGGCCTTCTTTTGCCAGTGTAAGGGATTAAATAAATATTAAAATACCTGATTTAACCGTACAAAAACCTTTGAAATTAGTTCAGGTTATTTTTGGCCCCTTGAAAAATGTTTACATTTATTTTTCAAAAAATTAAATTTTTGTTTTAAATGTTTAATTAAAATGTATTTTAATTAATTTTGATCATGTGATGAAGTGCTGTGAAAGTGTGTATTTTAGGGGATTCCTATTATGTTTATGGGGATTCTGTACGTAAATGGAATCCCTATAAGCATAATGGAACCCGCCCCCCCTGTGATTGGTTGGGCTGGCCCACGTGATCCCAGGGATGCCTGCGAACCACATGCGCTCCTGGGTTTCGTGGGCCTTTAAGCAGGCGTACACCTGCAGGCCCAGGAGTGTGAGTCTTCGAAGGTCCGGAGGCTCCAGGTAGGCGTGGAGTTTACTTGCGGTTCGGAGGCATTCGCCCGCAGGAAGCCTCCGACTGCAATTCCCAGCTCATTATGTTCGAATAGCCACTCGTATAGGTGTAATAACTAGCTGCTTTTATTTCCAGAGCCCCTAGAACAGGGGTATCAATCATACAGCCCGTGGAGCAATTCCATTCAACCGTGTGCTGTGACGAGTCCCTTGGGAACTGCTTCTCACAGCCCAGGAGACCTGCGCCTTTAAGTTTCGCGGTGCAGTAGTGCTGCTCCCCCACTCCATGACATCAGTGCCGCATCCTGCCGGCACAGAGATCTAGCCCCTGCTTCCCTCTCAGGAGTGACCAGAAATGGGATCGGCTTCGGCAGAGACACGGAGTGGGGTTGGGTTGGGCTGGGAAGCGTAAACGGGGACTAAGAGTCAGGAGATTGGGGGTTCGTAGATTGTGACTCGGCAAATGAAGGTGGTTGCTGAGATTGGGACTCGATGGTTGGTGGTTGTTGAGATTGGGACTCGATGGTTGGTGGTTGTTGAGATTGGGACTTGGGGGTTGGTGGTTGTTGAGATTGGGACTCGGGGGTTGGTTGTTGAAATTGGGGCTTGGGGGTTGCTGAGATTGGGACTCGGGACTCGGGGGGTTGTTGAGATTGGGACTCGGGAGTTGGTTGTTGAGTTTTGGGGTTGGGTGTTGCTGAGATTGGGACACGATGATTGGGACTCGGGTTGGTTGTTGAGATTGGGACTCGGGGGGGGGGGGGTTTGTGGTTGTTGAGATTGGGACTCGTGGGATGGTGGTTGAGATTGGGACTCGGGGGTTGGTGGTTGTTGAGATTGGGACTCGGGGGTTGGTGGTTGTTGAGATTGGGACTCGGGGGTTGGTGGTTGTCGAGATTGGGACTCGGGTTGGTGGTTGTTGAGATTGGGACTCGGGGGTTGGTGGTTGTCGAGATTGGGACTCGGGTTGGTGGTTGTTGAGATTGGGACTCGGGGGTTGGGGGTTGCTGAGATTGGGACTCGGGACTCGGGGGGGTTGTTGAGATTGGGACTCGGGAGTTGGTTGTTGAGTTTTGGGGTTGGGGGTTGCTGAGATTGGGACACGATGATTGGGACTCGGGTTGGTTGTTGAGATTGGGACTCGGGGGGGGGGGGGGGGGGGTTTGTGGTTGTTGAGATTGGGACTCGTGGGATGGTGGTTGAGATTGGGACTCGGGGGTTGGTTGTTGAGTTTTGGGGTTGGGTGTTGCTGAGATTGGGACACGATGATTGGGACTCGGGTTGGTTGTTGAGATTGGGACTCGGGGGGGGTTTGTGGTTGTTGAGATTGGGACTCGTGGGATGGTGGTTGAGATTGGGACTCTGGAGTTGGTGGTTGTTGGGATTGGGACTCGGGGGTTGGTGGTTGTCGAGATTGGGACTCGGGAGTTGGTGGTTGTTGAGATTGGGACTCGGGAGTTGGTGGTCGCTCAGATTGGGACTCGGGGGTTGGCGGTTGTTGAGATTGGGACTCGGGGGTTGGTGGTTGTTGAGATTGGGACTTGGGAGTTGATGGTTGTTGAGATTGGGACTCGGGGGTTGGCGGTTGTTGAGATTGGGACTCGGGGGTTGGTTGTTGAGTTTTGGGGTTGGGTGTTGCTGAGATTGGGACACGATGATTGGGACTCGGGTTGGTTGTTGAGATTGGGACTCGGGGGGGGGGGGTTTGTGGTTGTTGAGATTGGGACTCGTGGGATGGTGGTTGAGATTGGGACTCGGGGGTTGGTTGTTGTTGAGATTGGGTCTCGATGGTTGGTGGTTGAGATTGGGAATCGGGGGATGGTGTTTGTTGAGATTGGGACTCGGGGGTTGTTGAGATTGGGTCTCGGGGGTTGGAGGTTGTTGAGATTGGGACTCGGGGGTTGGAGGTTGTTGAGATTGGGACTCGGGGGTTGGTGTTTGTTGAGATTGGGACTTGGGGGATGGTTGTTGTTGAGATTGGGTCTCGGGGGTTGGAGGTTGTTGAGATTGGGACTCGGGGGTTGGTGGTTGTTGAGATTGGGACTCGGATGTTGGTGGTTGTTGAGATTGGGACTCTGGGGTTGGTTGTTGAGATTGGGACTCGGGAGTTGGTTGTTGAGATTGGGACTCGGGCTGATGGTTGTTGAGATTGGGTCTCGGGGGTTGGTGTTTGTTGAGATTGGGACTTGGGGGTTGGTTGTTGTTGAGATTGGGACTCGGATGTTGGTGGTTGTTGAGATTGGGACTCGGGGGTTGGTGGTTGTTGAGATTGGGACTCGGGGGTTGGTGGTTGTTGAGATTGGGACTCGTGGGATGGTGGTTGAGATTGGGACTCTGGGGTTGGTTGTTGTTGAGATTGGGACTCGGGAGTTGGTTGTTGAGATTGGGACTCGGGGGTTGGTGTTTGTTGAGATTGGGACTTGGGGGATGGTTGTTGTTGAGATTGGGTCTCGGGGGTTGGAGGTTGTTGAGATTGGGACTCGGGGGTTGGTGGTTGTTGAGATTGGGACTCGGATGTTGGTGGTTGTTGAGATTGGGACTCTGGGGTTGGTTGTTGAGATTGGGACTCGGGAGTTGGTTGTTGAGATTGGGACTCGGGCTGATGGTTGTTGAGATTGGGTCTCGGGGGTTGGTGTTTGTTGAGATTGGGACTTGGGGGTTGGTTGTTGTTGAGATTGGGACTCGGATGTTGGTGGTTGTTGAGATTGGGACTCGGGGGTTGGTGGTTGTTGAGATTGGGACTCGGGGGTTGGTGGTTGTTGAGATTGGGACTCGTGGGATGGTGGTTGAGATTGGGACTCTGGGGTTGGTTGTTGTTGAGATTGGGACTCGGGAGTTGGTTGTTGAGATTGGGACTCGGGCTGATGGTTGTTGAGATTGGGACTTGGGGGTTGGTTGTTGTTGAGATTGGGAATCGGGGGATGGTGTTTGTTGAGATTGGGACTCGGGGGTTGGAGGTTGTTGAGTTTGGGACTCGGGATGGTGATTGTTGAGATTGGGACTCGGGGGATGGTGGTTGTTGAGATTGGGACTCGGGGGATGGTGGTTGTTGAGATTGGGACTCGGGGGACGGTGTTTGTTGAGATTGGGACTCGGGAATTGGTGGTTGTTGAGATTGGGACTTGGGGCGTTGGTTGTTGAGATTGGGATTGGTGGTTGTTGAGATTGGGACTCGGGGGTTGTTGAGATTGGGACTCGGGGGATGGTGGTTGTTGAGATTGGGACTCGGGGGATGGTGTTTGTTGAGATTGGGACTCGGGGGATGGTGTTTGTTGAGATTGGGACTCGGGGGTTGGTGTTTGTTGAGATTGGGACTCGGGGGTTGGTGTTTGTTGAGATTGGGACTCGGGGGTTGGTGAGATTGGGTCTCGGGGGGTTGGAGGTTGTTGAGATTGGGACTCGGGGGTTGGTGGTTGTTGAGATTGGGACTCGGGGGTTGGTGGTTGTTGAGATTGGGACTCGGGGGATGGTGGTTGTTGAGATTGGGACTCGGGGGATGGTGTTTGTTGAGATTGGAACTCGGGGGATGGTGGTTGTTGGGATTGGGACTCGGGGGGATGGTGTTTGTTGAGATTGGGACTCGATGGTTGGTGATTGTTGAGATTGGGACTCGGGGGTTGGTGAGATTGGGTCTCGGGGGGTTGGAGGTTGTTGAGATTGGGACTCGGGGGATGGTGGTTGTTGAGATTGGGACTTGGGGGATGGTGGTTGTTGAGATTGGGACTCGGAGGTTGGTGAGATTGGGTCTCGGGGGATGGTGGTTGTTGAGATTGGGTCTCGGGGGGGTTGGAGGTTGTTGAGATTGGGACTCGGGGGATGGTGGTTGTTGAGATTGGGACTTGGGGGATGGTGGTTGTTGAGATTGGGACTCGGAGGTTGGTGAGATTGGGTCTCGGGGGATGGTGGTTGTTGAGATTGGGTCTCGGGGGGGTTGGAGGTTGTTGAGATTGGGACTCGGGGGGGTTGGTTGTTGTTGAGATTGGGTCTCGGGGGGTTGGTGGTTGTTGAGATTGGGACTCGGGGGATGGTGGTTGTTGAGATTGGGACTCGGGGGATGGTGGTTGTTGAGATTGGGACTCGATGGTTGGTGATTGTTGAGATTGGGACTCGGGGGATGGTGGTTGTTGAGATTGGGACTTGGGGGATGGTGGTTGTTGAGATTGGGACTCGGAGGTTGGTGAGATTGGGTCTCGGGGGGGGGGGGGTTGGAGGTTGTTGAGATTGGGACTCGGGGGATGGTGGTTGTTGAGATTGGGTCTCGGGGGGGGTTGGAGGTTGTTGAGATTGGGACTCGGGGGGGGGTTGGTTGTTGTTGAGATTGGGTCTCGGGGGGTTGGTGGTTGTTGAGATTGGGACTCGGGGGATGGTGGTTGTTGAGATTGGGACTCGGGGGATGGTGGTTGTTGAGATTGGGACTCGGAGGTTGGTGAGATTGGGACTTGGGGGTTGGAGGTTGTTGAGATTGGGACTCGGGGGTTGGAGGTTGTTGAGATTGGGACTCGATGGTTGGTGGTTGTAGAGATTGGGACTCGGGGGTTGGTGAGATTGGGTCTCGGGGGGGGTTGGAGGTTGTTGAGATTGGGACTCGGGGGATGGTGGTTGTTGAGATTGGGACTCGGGGGTTGGAGGTTGTTGAGATTGGGACTCGGGGGTTGGAGGTTGTTGAGATTGGGACTCGGGGGATGGTGGTTGTTGAGATTGGGACTCGGAGGTTGGTGAGATTGGGACTCGGAGGTTGGTGAGATTGGGACTCGGGGGTTGGAGGTTGTTGAGATTGGGACTCGATGGTTGGTGGTTGTAGAGATTGGGACTCGGGGGGATGGTGAGATTGGGTCTCGGGGGGTTGGAGGTTGTTGAGATTGGGACTCGGGGGATGGTGGTTGTTGAGATTGGGACTCGATGGTTGGTGGTTGTAGAGATTGGGACTCGGGGGTTGGTGAGATTGGGACTCGGGGGATGGAGGTTGTTGAGATTGGGTCTCGGGGGGGTTGGAGGTTGTTGAGATTGGGACTCGGGGGTTGGAGGTTGTTGAGATTGGTACTCAGGGGTGGTTGCACAGTGCATGCTCCACCTAGTTTTTCACACATCTTGCAGAAGGTTCCTGAAACAGACACACAACCCTTTTTTGTATATTTAAATCAACCCAATGCTGATTTCAGGCAGCCACCAGGGATGCCTAAAAGCAGTGAGGACGATTATGCCAGCAGATCAGAATCAGGACCTTGAGCCCAGAAATGAGTATACATTGAACCCGTTTTACATCCAATAAATGGGTGAAACACATACTGATTTCTACCCCAGTGTGACCAAGTAGCATTTGCTGAATGTGTCCTATGCTAAGCGCCAGGATGTCAAATCAGGCCCACCATGTAAATTGCGTTTGACATCCCTGCCCTGGAACATTCTCATCAAGGAATAACCAGAGTAATACAAGAGAAGCGTAATTGCTACAGCATGTTTATGCCCATTAAGGGACCAACTAGCGTTCTGTTAAAAACATGCGAGTACCATAAATATCACCTACTGTCCTCAGAATTACAGGCTGAGAATAATCTTTTCCAAGAATGAGCCTGTTAACAGCCAAAAAACATTAAGTAAAGAAATTCAGCAACTACATCTTCCAATAACATGATTTAAAAACTAACCATAGCACTCTCCCAGTGGTACACAGAAGAGATGGGTTATGACAACACTAGAACCATAATGAAAACCACCACACTCATAATTATCTACAATCCAAAACATTTTGGGGTGTTTCCTTGACCTTTGTGGGTTATCTGTGAGTAGGATTGACAATGGGTAAACTGGGACTACAAACAGAAGCAGCAGGCAGTAACTTCTCAAGTTTGCTTTCAACACTGTCAGTGTTCACAACATCCTGGAGAGTTCACACATCAGGGGCAACCAGCAACATCCCAGAAGGGACAAGGCGAAACGTCTGATGTTTTCTGAGAGTCAGCTCCCGAACCTGCTTCATTAACTGATGAAACCTCTGTGGTGTGAGCTTGTTCAGGAAGCTCCTCACTCTTCGGAACAGTTCTTGTGCTTATTGTATTTCAGGATCATTAGGAGCTCCTTCTCATTCACTTTATGCACTTCTTTAAAAATTTGTTTACGGGATCTGGGCGTCGCTGGCAAGGCCAGCATTTATTGCCCATCCCTAGTTGCCCTTGAGAAGGTGGTGGTGAGCTGCTGCAGTCCGTGTGGTGATGGTACTCCCACAGTTCTGTTAGTTAGGGAGTTCCAGGATTTTGACCCAGCGCCGATGAAGGAACGATGATATACTTCCAAGTCAGGATGGTGTGTGACTTGGAGGGGAACTTGCAGGTGGTGGTGTTCCCATGCACCTGCTGCCCTTGTCCTTCTAGGTGGAAGAGGTCGCGGGTTTGGGAGGTGCTGCTGAAGAAGCCTTGGCGAGTTGCTGCAGTGCATCTTATAGATGGTACACACTGCAGCCACGGTACGTCGGTGGTGGAGGGAGTTAATGTTTAAGGTGGTGGATGGGGTGCCAATCAAGCGGGCTGCTTTGTCCTGGATGCTGTTGAGCTTCTTGAGTGTTGTTGGAGCTGTACCCATCCAGGCAAGTGGAGAGTATTCCATCACACTCCTGACTTGTGCCTTGTAGATGGTGGAAAGGCTTTGGGGAGTCAGGAGGTGAGACACTCGATGCAGAATACCCAGCCTCTGACCTTCCTGCCTTCCAAATTCTGCTTAGGATAGTGTGAAGTCTGGGTCCCTGGGCAGCATTTGTGAGGGGTCCAAATGTCTTGTCATTGGTTTGATCTGGTTATTCTTGTCAAGATCAATGGGGGAAATTTTCTGGTGGGGGGGAGGAGGGTCAGTGGGCGTAATCGGCGGCGGGTTGGATGGGAAAGTGTTTTTTTTTGACAGTGGGTTGGGACCTCGCTGTCAACGCGTTGCCACGCGCCTTTGCCAGATGTTAGGTCTGTCAGCGCTGAGCAGACCCGAAAAGCAGCAGCGGGGGAGGAAATTCAGGTCATTATGACCTTGTTAACAGAGGATTAACAACAATTTTGAGCTCACTTTTAGAATTTACCAGCTTGCCCACGGAATCCACGCTGCTCAGGGTACACATCTGTTAAGCTGGGTGAGAGTTGAATGGCCATGGAATCATCTCATTACTTGACAGCTTGAAATGTGCTATAAAAGCTCCCAGCTCACAGCTGTTCAGTTTCCAAGCTCAGAAGCTGTTGCTTACTTCATTTGGAAGACACATTGAGCTTTATGCAGGTTGCAAGTGTTTGGAGCAAACTCTCTATCCAGTGTCACCTCATTGGAACAACCTCTCTCACCATTGACAGATTGCTTCTGTCATCTCAAGTTCACCTGCCATCTATTACATCAGCATGGGTACGGTTTATACTCTCTCAACTTGGTCCTCAGAATCTGACCATGATCAGCCCCAACACTGGCATCACTGGCACACCAGCAGCACCAACAACCACACCAACCTTCTCCGCAATCACCTGATGCTGCACAGGACAGAGGGCATCAGCACCCGACCACATTGCTGCCCGGGACACCAGGAATGGCCTCAACATGGCCACATTTACTTCACTTGATGTTGCACACCTTGGCTCCACCCCACACCAACACCATAAAGCATCTCTACAATGCCCAAGCCATTCCTTTCACACTCATCACCATTGCAGGGGGTAACGTTATGTCTCAACATTCACTGCAACTCACTAAGCCACTTCCAAAGGTGCACACAAATCTGTCCAAGAACACAAAGTGTTGAAAATAAAGATTTCAATGTTTGACAACACATTCACAGAAATTCAGAAGACCATTGGCTAAAACACACGAGTGCCTACCCTTGTGTGTTGTTACTTGGTATGCTTGCACTAGGGTGAGTGTGAGGGGTGGCTAGTGAGATGGGGTATGATCATGTAGATAGAGAGGGATGGGTGAGGCGCAAGGTAAGTTGGTGTGAGTAAGGATGTGGAGGAGTAGGGTAGGGAAGGCAGAGTGATGGGGATGTGATGAGTGGCACAGCAGGATGAGGCTGAGTGTGGCTTTGCAGTAACATTTTGTGATCGATTGAGATCATTGAAAGGTTTGCGCCACTGCAGCCTGGTCCTCCTGATGACATCCCTGCTTGTGACCTCCTGTGCAATGTGCAACCAGGCTGCGTTGGTGTCCTGGGGAGGTCTCTTACGCCCATTGGAAAAGAAGAGGACCTCCCTGCATGCATATGGAGGGTGTCATGGGAGAGCCTGGGTGCAGCCGTGCATCTCTGTGCAGTCATTGTCAGTGTTTGCAGTACCTCAATGCTGTAGAACACTGACAGCACAAATGTCAAAGTAAATTTGCGCATGGTCCCTTTAAGGAAACCGGCTGATGACGTGTCATCAAATGACGTCATCAGACCCGCTTCATTCAATTGGCTGGGAAATGCGCTGGGCAGGTTTAACAAGGCCAATCAGGTGGAAATCATTCAACAGAGCGGCTGGAGCTGGCAGCAGGGTTGGCACCCGCAACCGACGTCGCCCGCCATGGACCCGCCGAGGTAGGGAAAATCACGGCCAGCATTTCTGATTTCAGGCAATCAATCAGGTTTCTGGATACTGACAGGTATGAACTGGAAATCAAGAAAAAAATCCCCGTCATATAACTTAAAAACAGAAAATGCTGGAAATACTCAGCAGGTGAGGCAGCATCTGTGGAGAGAGAAACAGAGTTAACGTTTCAGGTCGATGACCCTTCGTCAGAACTGACTTCTTGCCATCTGGATTGAGCAATCCCACTGCTCTTCTTTGAAGCCAAATGTCATCCGGCCTTTCTTTGATCCTGGTCTCAGCATTTTCACTTTCAGAAATAGTCTCCAAACCATTTTGTTCAGGTTTTACCACAGGCACGATCGGACTTGCCCAGTCACTGTGGTCAATTCTGTCAATTAAGCCCTCACACTCCATGCGATCTAATTCCGCTGCTATCCTTTCCTTTCCTTACTCTGGTCTTAAAAAATGTTGGCTTCACCGCCTCCACAAATGTTTGGACTAAACAAGTGCTACTGATGTTACATGTGACATAGACATCCCAAATATTATGAAATAATGTAAGCTTCAATTGATTATGAGCACTGCCATGGGAGATATGCAAGTATTCTTTTAAATTGTAAAGTTGTGGAAAAAATGCACTCAGTTGCTGGAAATTATGAATTTGTTAGGTAAAGGTATCAAGGGATAGGGAGCAAAGATGGGTAATTGGGGTTGAGTTACTAATCAGCCATGATCTAATTGAATGGCGAAACAGGCTCGAGGGGCTGACCCTCGTTCCTATGTTCTTTCAGAAAATATGATTTAGGGATACAGTGTATGAGTAATTTGATATCGTAAGTGTAGCATGCTTGGCAGGAACAAATGACTTTGGTTCCCATAGCCTTCAAACACTGGTGGGTTTTCCTCACCTCACGTCTGTGTCTGTTGAAGACTAATTGTGATTGATTACCTTGAATTGTCAACAACTCCATTATTGTTGTATCATACGACTACCAGGCTAGTAGAAGACAATCCAGTTGGACTTTGGCCTTTTTACGTCTAGCAATTCCTATGTTCCGATAGGCTGAACACTGAAAATAGTAGAGAGAAATATTTGATAGGACGATGTTACTCATCTGTGCAATAACATTGCTCACTGTAGTTTCCAGAGTATTTGTGCATGACATAATTGTGACTAAGATTGCACACAATTCATCAGGCTCTTTTCTCTCCTAATTTAAATCTTTGCCAAACACTTTTCCCATGAAGGAGGTGTCCCTATATGCATATAGCATGCAGCTCATTTAAACTTAGACTGATCGCTCGTTGGCAGGAATATGTGAAGAAAATGATTAAAATACTGACTTGAACATTTTGTGCGCATGTAGTAGGGATTTTACAGCACTGTGATAGCTAATTACAGCATTAATGTCAATTCAACAAAGAACAAATGATGCGGTCGCCATTTTTTCTTCCACGGTTTCCAATGTGCGCTTGACCGAATAATCAGTATTGGTGGTGTAACTAGCCATCGCAGGTGCTAAATATGTGCTATGTACATCAGATGTGAAATGAAGTTTAATGCTTTCCAATCTGACAGTGGTAAATGCTCACAAAAGCATCTGCCTGGAATGCCGATTTCCGGTGCAGAAGATCGAGGAAATTTGTGTGTTGTGTGAGAACGGGCATAAATCAGTCTTTTGCGCCGGTTCTTCAAAACCTCCGCACAGACCCTCCTCCGCTGATTAACATAGCTCCGTCCATATGCAAAAGAACGTCAACAGGGGAATTTCCTGCAATTATGCTGCTTCAGAATGGGTGTAAATTTAAGTCAAAATTTTAGGCACAGCAGGATCCAAAGTCATATTTCTGGTGTTTTAATAGCGATATTTTTTAAGCGATTTTTAAAAAAATTCTCCTCATTGAGACCTGGACTGTATTTTGTGTTTCTTTGGATGCATTTTTATGGCATCATTAATGAGTCACATTAAAAATTGAAAAGCTTCCATGATTGCATTTTCTTAAACACGGTTTTGCATAATGCGCATAAATGATGGTTGGATTGTTTCAAACTTTCATACTTAAAGAAGGAAAATATGTTGTGAGTTCCGTACTTTCCTCAGGCCCCGATTGTTTATGCTGATTACCACTTGTTCGTGACAATTTGTATGTTCTGGCCTACGCTGAAAGTGGGAGGAAATTTTGGCGTAAATTGCCTTTGGCAAAACGGCGTCCATGTTGCGTAAAATTTCGCCGTAATGTGCTGACTGCCCCTTGACAGGAAATTCTTGCCCATTTTTAAAATCTGCTATGAGTCATAAAACTACAGAGCTTCATTATCTCTCATTGTGATGCCTAATGCCTTACGGATAAAGTAATGCTCTGTGCAATATTGGATGCGTTTGTATTTGAATCTGGGTTTATATCAGCATGACAGTTTCATCAGGGATATTTGCACTCAATGCTGCACCTTCTATCCTGTTAAGTGCAACGGCCTAGAATATTTGTAACACCACTCGACCGCTGTAACTGTAGCAGAACGCGAATCACACCCTGCCGGTAAGAAGGGAGCCTGACCCGACTGGAGCTTTCAGGCTTAGGACAGAGTCCAACATTTGAATAAGTCGGACAGGTGCCTGCACCAGTTTTGACACATCTTAGGCACCCACATAGGGAAGCAAAATATGGTGCTTGAAAGCCAAGTGTGGGTAAAGTCGAGTGTGGGACTTGCAAATCAGCCTCTTTTATAAGATTTCAAGGTAGCATGCTGTAATATTCCAGGCTGTAACCCAAGCCTGGAACACCCCTATGTGCCCCACTTACACTGATCCATTGAACTGGACGCCAGTATCTTGTCACTGCTCAGTTCACTGGGGGCTCAGAAGGCAGGTGTAGCAGGAATCTTTGATGGATGACACCTCTTTTACAAAGCCAGGCTTCCAAGGGGTGGATGTAGCTTCCTCCCTGCTTCCACAGGAAAATCCCACAGCCCGATCTTCAGTGCAAAGACCCGGCACTACTGGGTCCTGCCCCATTTCCTTCCCCCGTTTCCTACCACTCAGGTAACAGTCTGCCTCGGGTACACCACAGGCCCTAAGGAAATTCATACCAAAAAAGCTACAAGGAGTGTAAGCATCTCTGAATTATGTAGTGGAGCAGGTAGTGAGAGGGAAGGAATGGAGGATATGGGGAGAGGGGCAGAGGTTAAAGGAATAGATTAGAAGACAGGGGAGCAAGAGGGAAGGAAGGATACAGGAAGCGAGGAGGTACTGTGAAGAGGCAGTGGAGGGTGTAGTACAAAGTAGTTGGTGAAAAGCGACAGCTAGCCGATGAAGAAGGATGAAAACCAGACAGCTCAAAGGCTGCCCGCTGGCATCAGAGGAATGACACCAACAGCGAGGTAAGTCTGGGAGGGGGATGTTTTCAGGGTCTTGTGGCTGGTGAAACGGGGGAGGCCCGGGTTAGCAGGAGCCCAGACATCCCTTTTCGGGCCTGGAGCAGCACTTTTATCTTAGCAGTGCCCCCGCTCATTAACCAAGTTAAATTCCATCAGGGTCCCAAGTACTTCACGGGACCCCTATTTACATTGATTGACGAGGACCCCCCCCCCCCCACCACAGAGTCCATTGAGACCCTCATCTGCAACCAAAACCAACGCTGTTAACATTACGGATCACCGACAACAGAGCGGGAAATGGAGCTGCGTCATTTTAATTGCTCTCCTGCTCTGTTCCCACCAGAGGTAAAATCATCCCTTAAACCTGTGGAGAGGGGGTTTGAACCCACAACTTTCTGACTCAACGGCAATTGGCTTACCACTGAACTAAGGCTGAAATATGAGAGAGACTGTGTGCACCCACTTACTTTGAGTGATAGGAGATACACACACATACATACATATGTATTTATATGTATCATGGCCCCAAGATTGTTTGCATGCTCCTTGCTGGCACATAGTGTCCCAGCACCCCCAGCCCTCCACCCCCACCCCCACTAACCTTAGTGCACATCCACACTAACACCATCCTGCACACCATCAGCAGATAGTAATAGAAAGAAAGAAAGATTTGCATTGATATGGCGCCATTTACAACCTCAGGAAGCCCCGGAGCGCTTTACAGACAATGAAGTACTTTTGAAGTGTAGTCATGATGTATAGGATGATGATGGTGAGGGTGACACTTGTGCCTCCTCACAACATTTTGGCTACATAAATCACTGGTGCAAATGTCTGAGGCTACGTGCTGGTATTGCTGGCAAATTATGTTAAGGCATTGACTTCACATTATATGGTTGAGGTCAGCTCACTATAGCAGAGACTCAAGAGGAGCAGTCCCAGTGGCACTACATCAGGACCGCATTATCAGCCCCATAAACTTTTGCAACAATTATTTCCACAGTCAATGTTGTGAAGAGGTAGAGTCACTCACAAGTGTCCTCCTCACCATCATCATCCTGCACATCAATGGTATCTGCCAACTCATTATCACAGTCATCGTCACTTGCCTCATTGCTGCAGGTTTGCAATGTGCATAGAAAATAGGAATCTTACATTTTCTTGCCCATTTGTACGAAGAATAAATTCAGGGCAGTCTCAGCTGCTCCATTCACTCTCCGGGCAAGAATTTGATTCATCTTTCTTTATTGTTAGAGCTTGTTCAGAACTTCCTCCATTATTAGACTTTGTGATAAAGGACTGTGTTCTTGAATTGTCTACCTACTTCTGCTCCCCTATTACATCTGTAACCCCTTCACGGTTCTCTAGATATATGTGAGATGTGGTCTCTGTTGTAGACAGTATTCTATAGTCCAGTAAGGAGATCACTACTACAATGGCTTAATTCTAATTATCTTACTTTATAGTTTTAACGTCAGACAGTATAAGAAGATTACGGGTCAATGACCTAAATTAGACATTTGTATACATTAGAATGAATCTAGACATAATAAACATACATTCTCCATTTATATGGATTCAAAGGAGAATCTGTCCCTGTGTCCAAATTCGAGTGCACTCTTTCGTTGGCGTGCTTAAGTTGGAGCTCATGGTATGTATAATGTCTGCAAGACTTACGACTCCGAACCCCTTCGTTGAATTCTCTTCACGATCACTGAATCCCACTTTGAGTTCTGGATGCAGAGCTACTAATACGAAGGGCGGCAGCCGAGTTTGGAAGCCCGGGACGGGATGCGGCAGCCATTTGCCTCCTGAGCCCTCTTCTTTCAGTCGCTCCCGTTTTCCCGCTCGAAAAACCCCGACTCCACCCCTTCCTCCTGGGGTTTCTGCCTGGAGACTGCGCAGCCTCACTGTCTGCAACAGTTGATACTGGTGCAGAATTATGGAAAGTCTGCTCTTAGTCACATTGTGTCCTTAAAAGTTCTTGCCGTACCTTCACATGGGCAACTTTAACCCAGGGATTTATAACAATGATAATACAGTGTCTAAGTTAAAGATTGATAACCATACTTAGCGTACATAACATTTCCAGTGGGTATTACACTACCCCCCTACCAAATATAGGCATGTCCCCATGACTAATGAACTTTACACATAAGGGGTTGCATGCTTCCCAACCATGTATAAAGGGAGGTAACATATCGAACCGTAGGGGCTATCATTACACTTGGCACTCCTAGTGTACTGTATGTCAATCTTTCAGGAACCTACTTAACTCGCTGTGAGCTCCTTATTTCGGATACCCGGTCTTCAGTTCCTTCAACTACGTTGGAGGCGTTGGTTCCTTTGTTATCATGCCTTTCAGTCTCTTTTATCTCCTTCTCGGAAGCATCTGGTTCTTCCCAGACCATGTCCAAGTCTGAGCTAAATGGTTCAGACAATTCATCCAGATTCTGTCTTATGCGTCTTTCTGGGAGGTCGTACCATAGATCCCATTCTTCATCTTCCGACTCATCAGGTTCCTCATGATCCACACACTGTGTCATGGGTTTTCTGTCTTCTGGAACAAAGTTTTCCTGCTTTCTCGTTTTTTCCCTTCTTCTTCTCTGCAGGGTTCTCCTACTAGGTGTCGGCTCATTATCCGCTGGCGGATCCAGACGCACTTGCTGTCCCAATGGCAGGATATGATTCCGGTGCAGTATTTTTATGGGTCCATTTCCACCTGCAGGTTTTAGCCGAAACACAGGTAGTTGTGACATTTGACTTTCAACAATGTAAGGTGTAGAAGCCCAGCGGTCTGCTAACTTATGTTTCCCTTGAAGTCCTAGGTTCCGTATGAGAACTCGGTCACCAGGCATGAGTTGGGAAAAACGGATCTTCTGGTCATACCTCTGCTTATTTCCTTTATTCTGTTTGGCAGAAACAGACTCAGCAAGTTCATAAGCAGCTTGCAATTCCTTTCTCATGTCAGATACATACTTGAGGTAAGTTCTCTGTGATGTGCCATCACTGGATACTCCGAAACACAAATCCACCGGCATCCTCGCTTCACGTCCAAACATGAGGTAGTACGGTGAAAAACCAGTAGCGTCATTTCGGGTACAATTATAAGAATGAACAAGATGTCCAATGTGCCGACTCCACTTGTTCTTTCGCTTTGAATCCAGCGTTCCAAGCATGTCTAACAAAGTACGGTTAAACCGCTCAGGTTGAGGATCTCCCTGAGGATGGCATGGAGTTGTTCTTGACTTCTCAATCCCGAGCATGGACAACAACTCATGTATAAGTCTACTTTCAAAGTCTCTACCTTGATCACTGTGTATTCGCTTTGGCAGTCCATAGTGGATGAAGTATTTCTCCCACAACACTTTGGCAACGGTGGATGCTTTCTGATCCTTTGTGGGAAAAGCTTGGGCATAGCGAGTATAATGATCTGTAATGACTAAGACATTTGCGGTATTGCTGGAATCGGGTTCGATGGACAGAAAATCCATACAGACAAGGTCTAGAGGTCCATCACTTTGCATGTGAAACAGAGGAGCAACTCTTTTAGGTAAAGTCTTTCTCTGGACACAGCGTGCACAGGACTTGCAGAACTCCTCAACCGCAGACTTCTTACGCGGCCAATAGAATCTGTCCTTGACCAACCCATAGGTCTTATCTACTCCCAGATGACCTGCGTCATCATGCAAAGACTTCATCACTATTTCCCTGTACTTTTCAGGCAGGACCAACTGTGAATGATATGGTTTAGTGGGTGGGTGAGTGATTCTACACAACACTCCCTCTTTAATTTCCAAGTGGTCCCATTCTCTTAGGAGCAGACGACAGTCAGGATGTTTTGATTTGTCGATCTGTGTAATATCACCCAGACGGAGAGCTGAAAACACCTCATGAATACAGGGATCCTCCTGTTGTGCTTTGGATATTTCAGATGAACACAACATGGGTAAGTTTTGTACATCCAAACTGGAAAGGTTGCAAAATGCCTGGGGAACAGCATGCATTGACGCTCCCAAGTAGTCAATCTCTCGGGCATGAAATGAATTCTTTGGTCCAGATACCACGGACATCTGACACATTACTTTCACATCTGCTGAAGCAACATCTTTCCACTCTGGTTTCTGGTAGTGTGGGCGACAAGACAGAGCATCTGCGTCAATGTTCTGGTTCTCAGGTCTGTACCTGAGACTAAAGTCGTAAGCAGATAGTGCAGCAAGCCAGCGGTGGCCGGTGGCATCAAGTTTTGCCGAAGTCAACACATAGGTTAATGGATTATTGTCTGTCCTCACTTCAAACTTCACTCCATACAGATAATCCTGCAGCTTATCCACCACCCCCCACTTCAACGCCAAGAATTCTAGCTTATGAGCTGGGTAGTTACGCTCTGATGGCGTAAGACTGCGACTGATGAACGCTACAGGTCTCAGCCCTGCTCCTTGGTCCTGATACAACACACCACCCAACCCTTCTTGACTGGCATCCACGTGAAGCACATATGGCAGCTGTGGGTTTGCAAAAGCCAACAGGGGGCTTGAGTAAGACTTTGCTTTAAGGTGTGGAAGGCCTCTTCGCATTTCTCATCCCATCTAACACCAAAAGGCTCAGAGGGTTTGAAGTAGTCCTTGTTCTCTTTACCTTTAGCCTTTTCCTTCCTCTCGGCTGGTGGGAGGTAACCAGCCAGCAGCTGATTCAGAGGATGGGCCACTTTGGAGTAATCCTGCACAAAGTGCCTGTAATATCCGCAGAACCCAAGAAATGACCGCAAGGCAGTCACTGTGTTCGGTTTGGGCCATGTGGTAACAGCTTTGATCTTGGATGGATCTGTGGCTACTCCATCCTGTGATACAATATGCCCCACATAGGACACGGATGTTTGGCAAAACTGACACTTGTCCAATGATAGCTTGAGACCTTCATCCTCCAGGCGACCAAGCACTTTCAGCAACCGAGCTTCGTGTTCTTCAAGGGTTGCCCCAAACACAATGATATCATCCAAGTACACCAATACTTCGAGCAAGTTCATGTCCCCAACTGTTTGTTCCATTATTCTTTGAAAAGTTGCTGGAGCGCCTGAAACTCCCTGTGGCATCCTTTCAAATTGGTAGAACCCAACTGGACATATAAAGGCTGTCTTTTCTTTGTCCGATTCACTCATCGGTATTTGGTAGTATCCACTTCTGAGATCCAACACACTGAACCATTTGCTTCCATTAAGACAAGCCAGTGCATCCTCAATTCTTGGAACGGTGTATTGGTCGGGAATAGTACGTCTGTTAAGTGTCCTAAAGTCCACACACATCCGAATCTTTCCGTTCTTTTTCCTCACCACCACTATAGGAGATGCATAAGGACTCCTGGACTCGGTAATGATCTCAGCTTCTTTTAACTGCGACAAGTGCTGTCTCACTGCTTCGATGTCAGCTGGTGCCAGCCGTCGAGACCTCTCCCGAAAGGGTTTATCCTCGGTAATTCTGATAGAATGGCGAGTACTCTTACTACAGGTAGACTACCCTTTATCCGAACTTCCGAAAACCGAAACCCTCTAAAAACCGAAGGTTTTTTCGGTCAGCGTAAGTCGTGCGCACGACATGACCAGAGTGGCGCACTACTTACAGGCCTAGCCAGATAAGGGATAGTGTAGCATTTTTCCGCACTTCTGAAAACCGAAATCGCTCAGCGTAAGTCGTGCGCGCGACCCCCGCCGACCGCCACCCCCGACCCCCCGCCGACCCCCCCCCCGCCGAACCCGTACCCCGCCGCCCCCCGCCGAACCCCCCCGCCGACCCCGCCCCATTTTGGATAAGATCTAGTGTACCAGCCTTTATCCGCGCATCCGAAACCAGAAAACCTCTGAAAGCCGAAAGTGGCGCAAAGCATGACTTCTGAAAACCGAAATCGCTCAGCGTAAGTCGTGCGCACGACCCCGCCGAACCCGACCCCCGCCGACGCCGAACCCCACCCCCACCGCCGACCCCGCCCCATTTCGGATAAGATATAGTGTACCAGCCTTTATCCGCACATCCGAAACCAGAAAACCTCTGAAAGCCGAAAGTGGCGCAAAGCATGACTTCTGAAAACCGAAATCGCTCAGCGTAAGTCGTGCGCACGACCCCGACCCCCACCCCCGACCCCCCCGCCGACCCACTGCCGACCCCCACCCTTGCCGACCCCCACCCCCGACCCCCCCCCGACCACAACCCCCCGCCGACCCCCACCCCCGACCCCCCCCCCCCCGCCGACCCCGACCCCCCGCCGACCCCCACCCTTTCGGATAAGGGATAGTGTATCCTTTATCCGCACTCCCGCAAACTGCATTACTCTGAAAACCGAAGTGTTTTTGCTCACCTTCCGAAATCCGAAATTTTCCGAAAACCGAAACACGGCTGGTCCCGAGGTTTTCGGATAAAGGATAGTCTACCTGTACAACCAACATCAAACTCATGAGTAGAGAAAACTCCTCTCCGCTCCATCATCTTCCTGACTAATCGGTCCTTCCATTCTTTAGGAACGAATGAATCTCCAAAGTTGAAGGAGGAGGGTGTCAGATCTCCGGTTGAGTTAACTTTGGACTCTTCCTTCACATGTGACGACAGTACATTTACAGGAAACAGATGCGCAATCGGCATTCCTTTCCTCAATGTGATTCCTTTGCCTGACATATTCCTCACGGTCACTGTAACTCTCCTTGACATCACAGCTGTCGGGGTCTGCAACTCTGGTCTCACCAGAAGCTCATTTGGAAACCGTGACTCTTCTGCAGGATCATCAGGTGACTCTATCAGAATGGCTTCAGTACCTGGCGTTCCAGGAAATTTTGGTATCCCAGGGATTCTAGCCACTCCTCCAGGATGCAGGGTGATAGGTTTGGCTCGAACGTACCACACAGTTCCTCTTTTGCTATCGTCTACATCGGAAGAAAGTTCAGGCAGTTTCTCAAAAGCCTTTTTGAAAACAGGTGCTCAAGAAGTTTTCACCTCCCTGCTCTTTGCAGCTTGTCAGGAGTCGTCTCACTATGGGTGTATTACTGCCAACCAGTATGGAAACCTCACCTTTCACCATGGGGTCAGGGCAAACCAACACAAGTGCATCAATGGTCTCAGTGGTCCCTACATCAGCTTCCAAGAACTCCAACCTCAGCGACAAATAGCCATCATATGGGTAATCAGCAGGACTAAGGCCCCAGATCTGCAGAAGACTGATTGGGGTTAACGGCAAATGCGTCAGGTATCGGTCATAGAAGGATCTGTACAGTATGGTAACCTGAGAACCCGTGTCGAGGATAGCTTTAGTATAAATGCCTTCAATCTGTATTGATACAGCAGAACTCGGCCCTACTAAACCTTCAGGTATGATGTCTTTCATATCCCCTCGTCTATTATTGCACTTAGCGGAACGTGTCTTAACTACAGGGACAGCAGGCCGTTCCGTTACTGTGCCCCTTTGTAGTTTCCCGACTTCTTGGTAAGTTTTATGAGACGGTTATTTACTTTTTTTAGATTTTCCTCACCTCTACATTCTCGCTTGAAATGTCCATTCTTTCCACAGTTATAACAAAAGACTCCAGGTCTATCTCCTTCATGGGGATATCCTTTAGAGGAATCATTCATTTTGCTGTTAGACTTCGCAGGGTGTTCAACCTTTTGCACCCGTGCGTCATCCCTTTCTGTGTTGGGCTTAGACCGAAAATATGCCATCTCGGCTCTCATGACATTTATTTCCTTCTTCAGCTGTTCCATCTCAGGGTTGACATCACCCTTAGGAGTAGGAACTGTAACAGGAGTCACAAGCTTGGACATCACAGCACTCTTTGCTACATTCCGGGCCTGAAGCATATCCTCCTCCTCTCTGACTTCCCTTAGCAGCTCAGTGAAGGTAGGTGGATCTCGCAACTTATGGGTCATGCGTATGCGAAGAGCAGTCACGTCTTCGAGCAATGCACCTCGCACAACCTGTTCAATGCGGAACCGATTCATTTCAGGCAACTCAATCCCTCTTTTCCGTAACATACAATGCAGCAGTTTGTCTATTCTCAGCAGATAACTGGACAGCTTCTCTCCCTCACACTGGAATGTGCTTCTGAATCTGACCATCAAATCTGAAATGGTTTCAGTAGTTCCAAAGGCAGTCTCTAGAGCCTGCATGTAGTCAAAGGAAGTAGCAGAGGTGTTCTGCACCTTTAAGAATCTTACAATGTCAGCAGCAGGACCCTTAAGGCTTTCTACTATTCTCTGCCTCTTCACATTGTCACTGCACTGCCATTCCTCTAGCAGAGGCAGGGTCTGCTCAGCCCAGGCGTCGTACTCCTCTTCCCCACTGGGAGTTGGTCTCACTCCTGAGAACATACGGAGCTTACGGTATCCCTGAGCCTCGAAGGGCAGATTGGTGCATTTATCCACCAGAGAACTAATGGCACTGACCAACTGAGTGTTCATATCCAGGGCCGAAGGACCTATCAGACCTTTGACATCAGCAACAGTCTTTCCTTCTTGTCTCAAGAATGACAACAACTTGGTCTGAAACCCTTCTTCTTCCTTAGTAGTAATAGGGACAAACTGAACTGGCCAGGGACCAGCCTCTTCAGAAAGCCCAACTGCTTCAGGTAAACCATGACCTCTCAGGTTCTCTGATGTCTGGATCAACACAAACTGCTTCTTGGTAGCTGTATCCAAGCAGCGCTCAACTATCCTAACCTTTCCAAAGGCTTTGACACAATTCAGAGCCCTTAGCAAGACATCATCAGGGTCATCGATAGCAACACCATTCAGCACAATGGCATGGGTAGTAGCTATCTGCTTCCATTTGCACCAAGCTTCAACCTCAATAACATCCATCTTTTATGCTCAAACAGCCCAGTAGAAACCACAAACCACTCTCTTAGCAATGAGCATTCAATACTGTTAGTTTACTGACATAAATAGACCACAATCCCGGACGAGCCCCCAAAATGTAACCCCTTCGCGGTTCTCTAGATATATGTGAGATGTGGTCTCTGTTGTAGACAGTATTCTATAGTCCAGTAAGGAGATCACTACTACAATGGCTTAATTCTAATTATCTTACTTTATAGTTTTAACGTCAGACAGTATAAGAAGATTACGGGTCAATGACCTAAATTAGACATTTGCATACATTAGAATGAATCTAGACATAATAAACATACATTCTCCATTTATATGGATTCAAAGGAGAATCTGTCCCTGTGTCCAAATTCGAGTGCACTCTTTCGTTGGCGTGCTTAAGTTGGAGCTCATGGTATGTATAATGTCTGCAAGACTTATGACTCCGAACCCCTTCGTTGAATTCTCTTCACGATCACTGAATCCCACTTTGAGTTCTGGATGCAGAGCTACTAATACAAAGGGCGGCGGCCGAGTTTGGAAGCCCGGGACGGGATGCGGCAGCCATTTGCCTCCTGAGCCCTCTTTTCCGAGCTCCTGCCCTCTTCTTTCAGTCGCTCCCGTTTTCCCGCTCAAAACCCCGACTCCACCCCTTCCTCCTGGGGTTTCTGCCTGGACACTGCACAGCCTCACTGTCTGCAACAGTTGATACTGGTGCAGAATTATGGAAAGTCTGCTCTTAGTCACATTGTGTCCTTAAAAGTTCTTGCCGTACCTTCATATGGGCAACTTTAACCCAGGGATTTATAACAATGATAATACAGTGTCTAAGTTAAAGATTGATAACCATACTTAGCATACATAACATTTCCAGTGGGTATTGCACATCTCTTTACAATCCTGGTAATTTCTTCCCTGTACACATCACACACAACATCGATCCTTTTACAACTTGATCCTCTTAGATTCGAATTTTGGAGAAACCCAGACGGAGACGGAATTGAGGACAAGTACAGAATTTATTAAAGCAACTAAGAGAAGCTTGTTAACAAGGGAGAGTCACGCTGCTTCCTCAAACAAGAGGTGCACTCACAAAAGACAAGCTGATGTTCATTCAAGTTATACAATTCTATAAGCAATGCCCACCTACTACAGAATGGGGTGTATACGTACAAACAGTGTCACAATAGTTACTCTTTATTAGTTTATGTGGTTAGTCACTCAACTGTCGGGTACCCTTGGACCATGTTAGCCACAGATGTGGATTGTAATTTTACTCCCTGCATTTCTGTTATCTTTTTCCCCTTTGCAGGCCTTGTTTATAGTTTGAGAAAACATGTTTTTATTCTTAACTGTCGAACAAGGTGGGTAATTGCAAGGCCACAGTGATTCATGTGTTCTATGACTATTCGAATTTGGTTGTTAATTGTACTCTTATCTCCTAGGAGGACAGGGCAGTGTTTAGACACTGGCTCTACCGAAGTGCTGTGAACACACATTCCCATGCCCTTATCACTTCTATGTGCCTTTGATGTTTGATATTCGACCTTGCTGCATCCCTGCTATCAGTTCCCAGCTGCACTTTGCCAGTCTCTGTTCTAAGACTTGAAAACCCATCTTTGTCTTTAACAGCTAACATAGTCAAGTATCCCAGTATTCATTGGGAACAAGCTGGACCTTTCAGTTTAACATAGTCAAGTATCCCAGTATTCATTGGTAACAAGCTGGACCTTTCAGTTTAACATAGTCAAGTATCCCAAAATTCATTGGGAACAAGCTGGATCCTTCAGTCCACCCTTCCAACCCCTGGAAAGGTCCCTTGAAGCGGGGTTGGAAAATGTGCTCTCTACGCTATGATAGTGTGATAAGCTGGTGGGTTTATAGTATTGCAGAAACACATATAGATTTTTCCTGATCAAAGAGCAAGCATGATGAAGGTTTTCCTGTAAACCCCCCCCCCCCCCCCACCACCAATTTGTCCTATACTTTCCCCCCCCCCCCCCCCCCCCCCCCCAGGCCTTTGGCTATTCCAGGTAGGCCGCACATTTGTTGCATATGATCTGGTGTGAATCCTGTCGGGTGGCTACCCATCGAGGCACCAGATATGCATCAGATGAGTAAAGCTAATATTTAGGTATTCCCGATTCATTATATGATCGCTTCATTATTCATACACTTGATTTTTTTTTCCAACAAGTTGTAAAAGTCATCATCTGAAACGCTTGGAGTAGGAGCAGTACAAGCATTAACAGTTTTAACCACTTGTTTTGCAATTTGTTTCGCCCGAGTCCGTTTACATTTCCTGCGTGTCATACATAACAGGGTCAGGACAATTGCTAACTGCACCACGACTAATACATGTGAAATCAGTTGGATCCATGGATGGATCTGTATATTTAGTCCCCAGTCTATCCTTTCTCCTCCGCCGACTGCTCCTATTGCTGCATCATATGATCTGGCAGTAACGGCCCTGACCCGATCCCTTACTTAAATTCAATCCACTGTTCCGGTGTTCCAATTCTGCCCTGCCTGGATTATCCTCTATTTCTTCTATCTTTCCTGATGTTACCCCATCTGGGGTCTCCTCTACGTTGCTTCGGACCTTCTCTTTCGGTGTGCTCAATTAATTTGTTAGTGCTGGTTAGTCATGGGTATGAGTACCCAATTGGCTTAGGTATCAAAGTCTTACTACATAGTGTATACATATATCAAATACACTATCATTACAAGTTGGATAACTACCAGAGCATGTGAAATAATATGAACGTAAGGGTGTACTGATGTATTAAGCCCAATATCCCACCAGTGTGAGTTGTCTTCTATGCTGTCAATTTCAATATCCATTCTCGAGTTGTCTTGCTCCAAAACATAAAAATGCTTTAGGGAGGAGTTCAGTCGCATCATAAGCTCACTGAAACCCTCAAACAACAGGGGAATGTTGTATCCGAGTATCCGAATTGTGCCACATAATTGTGCAGCTCATACTTAAAATGTGTTGGTTGATGGGACAGGTCCTGTTAGACCCGTAAAGCATGGTAGTTACGGTAGTAGTGACACAGGAAGCACCACCAAAAATCACCTCATACTGGATTTGTACTGGTTTTTCCCACGCTCTGTTACCTACAAAACACAATTATTACAGTCACAGTTGAATTCAGACATACAATCATTTCAAGCTACATTACAGTTTAACTTCTAATCAACAAATCATGGACTTAAAAGATTCTCCAGGTCTCTCTTTTACTTGTATCCATCTTGTGGATAATTCTTACTAAATATGATTTCTCCTTAGCCCTCAATTGTCCCAATCCAAATTCTTCAACTTCAATTTCAATCCCTCTCACAGGTACCAGTATGTTTAACTCTATTCTGATTGTTTCATTAATTAGATAGTTTCTCGATGGAGTATGCGTCAATGCTTTAAAAGTTGTCTCACTTTCCTGAGCCACATTAACTATTTCATGTCTTGCTGTTGTCAAGTAACTGAGCATGTCTGAGATCTGTTCTTCAGTACAAATTCAACATACATTCCCGGATGGTAATTACCTCATATGTAACGAATCACATTTGCACACTCACACTGGTATCTCCATATTATGCCACATGTGCCATCCGATACAAGCCTTTCTCGGGCTTTCAGGTGTTATTATCAAAAGATTGTAGTCATCTGGAGATCTTTGCTCATCTTCCTCTGCATGGTCCCGATGTCTTGGGTAGTGGCCAGGCTATCAAATTCAGTTTTCTTAAAGTTAATTAAAGGCAGGAACACAAATGTCTCCAAGAGAAAGCTATCAATTTACTATTCTTAACTACACTTTCCTGACTTTCACTAGAAAATTTTGAAAATTCCCATTCAGTAGTGTAATTCTCCTGTTTCAATTTAAACCCTCAATCACTTTCCTTTAATTACCATTCATATCTCATTCATGAGTCCTGGAGGAACTTTATTGTCCAGTACAATATTTAAGATTGAAAACATAGATCAAACATTCTCACTTGATCCAAGTTATTAACACTTTTTATTTATCATTATTTTAGAGGATCTTTTACTTTCCCAAACGTAACCAAATATATAGTGCCTGAGTCCATTTTGTTATTACAAAATTATCCCAAAATCCAAACAGCAGTACAGTTGTACTGATAGGTTTTGTCAATGTTCAATTTCATTTCTATCAATTTATCTTCCATTTCCAATTTCAGAAACAAGTGATTCTCAGGCTAGGTGACTTACACAGTGTTTTAACATTAGAGACAGAAGTGCTGCAATTAGTTTACAAGATAACTTCCATATAACAAAAGAAAAAAGATAATCCATTGTGACTCTGCTTAGAGCCCAAGGGGTTAATTTATCAAATCATAATTTTCCTTCTGTCACTATGGGGAAATATTAACTTAACATTAAGAAACTTAAATTTAATAATGTCCAATATCTTTAAATTTCATACTAAAGTTGTTGCTTGGTGAACTTAAACAGCTGTCAGTGGAAAGGGTTAACTCCTTTGCAGATTTTGAAGAAGGTGGAGCGAAACATTGTCAGGCGCACACAATTGTGTCACTTCACGTAAATTTAAAAAACTTTCCTGATCGAAAAGACAGTTGTGTTTTCACACTTTAACTAAACACGAGCACGTGGGCTTCATTGGTCAGATTCCCTTTCTCAGCTGCCCGCTTGGCTGCCTCGTCTGCCCATGCATTGCCCTGTTGGTGTCAGTCAGTAATCTTCTTGTGTGCTTTAATTTATTAGGGTCATTTTCCTCACAACTTTAGCCTTTGTATTTACCCCATCTTCTGGACCAAAATCTGACATAGCTGCTTGTAAGTACGGGAGACTGAGAAATCAAAGCACGCAGCCAGTGGTTGCGTGCTGCTCCTGCGAGCTGTCCTCTCGGTCCTAGTGCCCCTCCCATCACCGCTTGACATGTGGGCCACAGTCTGTCGGCATATGCTGCTGGAGTCTCATTTGCACCCCGCTGTACGTCTGCTATAGCTTTTAAAAGGATAGCCTCTTCCCTGTCCCATCACCTGGGCAATCCTCAGCTTCAGCCCCTCATAGTCTTCCGGTGGGAGGCCTGCATAAACACCGGGACCCAGAATGAATAGCAGGAAGCGCTTTTTCTCTTCCTCATCCAAGTTGTCCAAATCAGCCATTTGTTCCACCTCTCGATAATGCCATTCTGATTATTTATCACCTGGCTCTCAAGTTACTGCTCTTTATTAACCCACCTTTCTGTCTTCAGGCATTTGTCTCTTCCCTTGTGTTATTATGTATCCTAGGTAGATTGCTCCGTCCTTCCCTACCTGTACCTTTCTAGGGTTTACCTTTAGTCCCGCATTCTGTAGGGCTCCCAGTACCGTAGTCAATTAAATATTGTAGAGGGACCTGCCACTATCGGATGTTCTCGCGGAGCGGAGTTATCTTATTCAATGCGGTCTACACAAATTTACACCAACCAGAACTTCATCATGGCCACAATGAAAGTCTAGTTTTAATAGGTTAATTAACCTCATAACTCCAATTTAATCCAGGTCAATTTTTTAAAAACTAGCCAGTATCACTTGGAAAAGAAAGAAGCCACATTAACAAAGAAACAATCATTCATGCCTTGTAAACATTCAAATTCATTTTCTTCCAAGCACATTGGCAACTGTAACTTCAAGGCTGAAGCTTATCTTTTGTAAAACAGTGAACAGATAAAACAAAATGAAATGGCACATTCTTGCAGAAAACAGTAAATTACGTCATATTTCTTATTGCCCTTTCTTCAGATGTCTTTCCAAAATACTGTAAAAAAATTTGAATATAGCTGGAGAAAAATTAGTTTTTCACATTTAAACAAATCAAATCAAACTGCTTTAGAAGATTTCACCATAGCAACTGTGACTCCAAGGTTGAATCTTAGACTGAAACTTAATCTTTTGCTAAACAAACTTTTTTTTGTTCTTCTCAGTTTTTACACACCAGCTTAACTTAAATTAGTTCAAAGATTTTTTTTCAATTCTGGGGGCACAATCTTATTCGCACATTCTTAAAACTTCCAAAATCCAAGACAAGACAAAAGAGTTAAATGCTTTTAACACAGAGAAGTGGGTGGAGCTAAACCACACATAACAGAATCTTTCTTTTAAAGACAGGCTTTTCAGACAAAAGAAATACTGTAACTTCTTAAACATTCATAGTCAGGAAAACTTTCACACTTTAACACACACTTTCATACAAACTGAAATTCCAGCATTTTTTTTAAGGTTCCTTTCACTCAACAAATCTTGTGTTTTATTTGCTTCGGCACAGACGTTAATAACTTCCATGTTGGTAAAACTTTGAATTTATCTTTTTTCCCCTTTTTAAAATCGGTGTCTCGGCAGCTTTTCCTGGCTTTCCAAATCCCTGTTTTTTTCCCCTTCCTTTGCTGAGTTTCCAAATTAGATCTTTTTCCTTTTTTATCTCTTCCCTCTCCTGCACTTTATGCTTAACCACCTGGCTATGTCTCTCTCTTAACCCGTTGTGGGTTTTTTTTGAGACAGACTTTCCGAAATAAAGTTTATCATTTTTTTTTCCAAAGGGGACTCGGTCTTTGATTAAACGTTCTGTCAATTATCAATTCACGGGCACTCCCCATGGGGTTTATCCCTCCTCAAAAGCAGCAGCTGATCAGGAAGCTACTTTCGAGGTCGGACCAATTACACAATTGTTACGTATATTCTTATACTCTATCTTATACTTTATCAGCACAAACGTATCGCCTTATACTCTAAATCAGAAATATACACTTATCAGAAATATACACTTATTTCTAATCAATTCCGTCAGTCCGAGGTCTCCATGAGGAATAATATTACTATGTAGGTAATTTAATACTGACTTGCCCATACTGTTTTAGCCCCACCGGTGATGAGCGAGTCCGTGTTCCTCCTAAAAGCCCTCCGCTGGCTTCTCTGCTTAGGGCACGATGTGGACTTGCCTTAGCCATCACTCCCAGTGTCTTTCAACTCGTGTGGTCCCTACCTGCAGCATCCCACTTCTGACACCAACTGTTAGATTCGAATTTTGGAGAAACCCAGACGGAGATGGAATTGAGGACAAGTACAGAATTTATTAAAGCAACTAAGAGAAGCTTGTTAACAAGGGAGAGTCACCCTGCTTCCTCAAACAAGAGGTGCACTCACAAAAGACAAGCTGATGTTCATTCAAGTTATACAATTCTATAAGCAATGCCCACCTACTACAGAATGGGGCATATATGTACAAACAGTGTCACAACAGTTACTCTTTATTAGTTTATGTGGTTAGTCACTCAACTGTCGGACCCACCCCCTTGAACTCAGGTACCCTGGGACCATGTTAGCCACAGATTTGGATTGTAATTTTACTCCCCGCATTTCTGTTGTTATCTTTTCCCCTTTGCAGGCCTTGAATTTGGTTGTTAATTGTACTCTTATCTCCTAGGAGGACAGGGCAGTGTTTACACACTGGCTCTACTGAAGTGCTGTGAACACACATTCCCATGCCCTTATCGCTTCTATGTGTCTTTGATGTTTGATATTCAACCTTGCTGCATCCCTGCTCTCTGTTCCCAGCTGCATTTTGTCAGTCACTGTTCTAAGACTTGAAAACCCATCTTTGTCTTTAACAGCTAACATAGTCAAGTATCCCAAAATTCATTGGGAACAAGCTGGACCTTTCAGTTTAACATAGTCAAGTATCCCAGAATTCATTGGGAACAAGCTGGATCCTTCAATCCTTTGCTCAGAGCAAAAGATAGAGTACTCACTAGTAGGTCTGCAAATGTCTTCTGATCTTTTTTCTAACTTCTGTTCAAACCTCATGCCATTGATTTTAATCGCTCCACCATTGACGGCCATGCCTTCCGCTGCCAAAGCCCTAAGCTCTGGGATTCCCTCCCTAGACCTTTTCACTTCTCGACATTGTAGGATTCACAAAATTGAACTTTATATTATAAAGGGTCGAATGGCAGAAGAGGCCATGATTTTAAAGACTATTTTAAAAGAAGCCCAGAAAAAGGGGCATACAAAATGGCTGCCAGACCCCATGACCAACTTAGTGGGACACTTTAAAATGGTTCCTGTGGCTCCTCAGACAGCTTTGTGGATTCAGCCCAAAGTAAGTTCTGGAAGCCGTTTCTGAGAGAACGAAACCAGACACCCACATATACACATAGATTGGATGCAGATCCAGTCAAGATCGGCCTGTAGATAAAGGCCATCTAAATGTTGACCCAGACAAAAGGGAACAGTTTCATATTCATGAGAAGAGCATCAAGGACCCGTTAAAGACATCACCAGGACATTAAAAACAATGAAGGTCATTCCAGACCAGAGATGGGCCTTTACCAGCCATCTCAAGTGTTTTTAAATATAATAACTACCCCGTTGTGCAACAAGCCCGCCAAAAGTTAAACAAAGACTAACCTGATTTTGGGCGGGAGAAAGAAGCTTCTGGAGAGAAGTATAATTGAGAGAACACACGGGTAGGAATTAGGAGTTGCAGCCTTTCGAGTTGCTATTCAGCCTTGGAGCGTTCGCAGCCGGTCCAGCTTCTGAGCTGGGAGCTGTTTTGGAAGAAGACTAAGCCGCCATCAAGAAGGTCGTTTGAGCCGGCGTCTCGCCCTGAGGTAAAACATCGGGAGATCATCGACCAACCCCGGGCCATTGATGAAACGAGAGGCCATCTCCAGGCTCAGGTGAAGAGACAAAAATAAACTACAGAAGGAACCTTCGAGACGTTGGGGGCCAGCCCAAGGCTCCTCTGACCGGGGTCGAGCCGACGATCCCCGACCCCGCCGACATCCAGGCCAGCCGGTGTCCAGCCGCCCCCGACCCCCACCTCAGGAGAGAGGTGAGGCGCAGCTCGCTGGGGCTCCACGATCCACGAGGAGACAGGACGCCTGAAGGGATCAAAACGCAGACCTGTTTCCAAACCTTGCACTTCCTAGTTGGATTAGTGAGCATGTTTCTGGCCCTTCATAATCAGATCTAGATAGGTTTAAGGGGGTGGATATTTAAGGGTATAATTAACATGAGTTGTTATCCCTCGATGTTCCGTGTGTTTCCCTATTTCATGATGATTTTTGTAGAGTATAATATGCCTGTATTTGCCTTAGTTAGTATTGTGTCGTTATGATTTGTTTGTGTTTTTCCCTCCCATGTACGTTCTTATTTGCTTGCATTTGATTTGTGTTACCATATGCAATAAAATTTCATTTTGTTTCATCAAACTTGGTCTATAAGAGTTTTCTCTACATTGTAGTTCCTGCCCCAAAGTCCAGAGTACAGAATCTAAGGGGCGAGTGGGTCAAACCACTCAAGGTTTTACTGTGCAAGAGAGAGAGGCCTCTAGAGAGAGAAACCTCTGCGATCTAAAACCCCTTACAGAAAATGGCGACCGCGGCCGGACTCTGGCAGCAGGATTGCAATGTAACAGATCCAAGTTTGAATGGTTGAAATGCAATGGATGAGAGGATAGCGGATTATGTCTTTGGCAAGGTAAATCTCACTAAGCAGTGGATTTCCGATCTCTTACTGGATGGGCGTCCAGTGGACGCAGCCATCAGGTGGACAGAGAGCAAAGAGCATAAAAAGTCAGTGGAGAAGGCAGTGTGGCTGATGTGTTACAAGAAGCAGGTCCAGACCTTGGACTGAGTTGTTGCAGCACAGGCAGCCAGGATCACAACCCAGGCAGCAGAGATAGAGGGAAAGGCCATGGGTGGGGAAAAACTCATCACAGTGCTTCACGCGCTGAATCAGGAACGCCAAGTGGTAGCTAGTCAACATCAGGCAAGGATAGAGTACCTGGAGTGCCAGGTTACTGAGGCAAAGATCAATGAAACAAGGATCCGGGAGAAAAATGCCCGCCTCGCACAACAGCTAAGAGCGCAGGAGGAGAGAGTAGTGGAGGTTAAGGCAGCTTACAAGCTAACCCTCGAGCACGGGTTTGAGAGCACAGACCACGGCCCCTGCCAAAAGACCATAGAGGACCTAAGAACGCCCCTGGTTAAGGCAAAAGGCATGGTGTGTCTCGTCAGCCCGAAAGCCAGTCACATGGACTTTTTAAAGGAATCAAAACTGCTGATTCCAGCTGAAGTAGTTGTGGTACCAGCCACCGAGCCCTCAGCACCGCCGAGCTATAGTGAGACTTGGCCGGAAAAACAGGGGGTGGTAAAAGAGGAGGTAGCCGAGGTGGAATGTGAGGAAGAACAGCCACTGGTAGCAAAGCCGGGACCGGCACCAATGTGTCCCGCTCGACACCAGAGGTTCCGTCCCAACGCCACCAATGGCGATGTCGGATCCCTCCAGAACCAGCTCGTGATGCCCTACGCTGCCCCGCAATTAAGGTCCATGGTGAGTCACCTCGCACGACTCACAGTAAAGGGAGATCCCTCGATTCATTTCAGGGAGATAGAGGAAACAGCAGCCATTAATGACTGTGATGAACAGGAACAGGTGAAACTGTTGCTTTTCTCCCTGGATTGCACAATCCTTCAGTGCCTCTCAGATGAGAGTAAGAGGGGACGGAAAGGGTATACGGATCTCAGGGAAGAAGTTTTAGAAGTAATGGGAGTGGACGATGGTAGTCCGTTCGACCGTGTGGAAGGGACCGTACAACTATCTGGAGAACCCCCACGGGTTTTCGCAGAAAGGCGGTGGCCAGTGTATCGACGCAGCTGTCCGGGCATGCCTGAACGGGTTGCAATGAACGACGAACAGCGGGTTCATTGGCTCCGTTGCTTGGTTACCAACAGCTTGCCGCAGATACGGGCCCTAGCCAGATCTTGGTTTGATCCCCAAGGTCCTAGTGTCACGGAGGAGACGGTGCTCCGCCAGCTCAACGTTGCGTATAAGAATTGTAGAGGTCAGGAAACACCTCCTCAGAAGGGAAAGGTGCATGAGGCAAAACCCGCAGCCCCAAGCAAGAAGGAGTGGCATCAGGAGGGGAATCGCCCTGCCCAAGCCAAGCTCAATTGCTACAGGTGTGGGAAGGATGGACATTGGTGCAAGGACTGTAGAAATCCGTGGAAGGATAATAAGGGAAAATTTCCTGCAGCCCAAGCCCAAGCCCAGACCGCCGCCCCAGCACCAGCCCAAACCCAAGCTGTAGCTCCTGCCCCAGCACAAGGAGCTGGTGCAATTATGGATCCCGCTGCGATTGAATCAATCATAGAGACAATGCGGTCTCTGATGATTTTGCAGGGGAAGATAGCCGTCACCACTGGTCTTGTCGCTCCCGAAACCCCGACCGCTGTGCCCACATGACTAGAGCTGGCGCAGCCCGTTTACTTGTGTGTGCTGCGATATGATGTATATGGAGACGACCCCTCGTGGAGATGGAAGTGGAGGAGGTAACAGGGACCTATCTGTTGGATACGGGAGCATCGTGCACCGTGATCCACGCAGATAACCCCACCGCCTTGCCTCTGTCCACCGGGGTCCCATACCTTCTGTCGGGCTTCACGGGCGAAGAACAGGCTGGCGCACATTCCATTCCCCTCTCCATTCGTTTAGGACCACTCCACACCATGTGGAAGTGTACACTAATGAAGTGGGAGGTGGGGGGTGGAGCGGGAGTCCTTGGGTCTGATTTCTTGGTAGCCCACGGGATCCTCGTGGACCTGAGAAATCACTGTCTCTGGGGAGCGGGTGCAAGCGTGAAAGGGGTAGAGGATGCCACGGCCAACCCAACGAAAGCACAGGTCGGCCGGCGGGAAGTCAAATTCCTGGGTCAGACCCTCCACGCTGGCGAGAGAGGCACAGACCAGGATAGACAAGAATCGGTGCAAAATCCACTGGCCGCCGCCAGTCGCGCAGTGGAGGTGTCCCGACGCAACAAGTGGTTTCACATAAAACGGTGCAAACTGTTTAAACCGGGTGCTAGAGTATCAGCAACCGAAGCCAGGTCTGAGGGTAAAGATCCTCAGCCTGAGGCGTGCGATGAGCCACAGACCACACAAGGTGGCGTTGTAGCCTGCTTGGAAGGAGAAGCTGCCCCGCCCACCTGGGGAGAGTCTTCCCCTATGGCCTGGGACTCGGACGAGGAGGAGCCTGAACAGCAAGGCCCCGCCCTCGACATGATTCTGGAGGAGGTGGAGTCGGAGGACGGAGGTCCAGCCCTCGACTCAAGCGTGGGGGAGGTAGAAATTGGGGGCAGAGATTCTCCACCTGTAGGGACAGGTGAGGAGGAGTCGTCTGCCACAGACCCAGATCCCGAAGGGGCGGAGCCTGAGGGGAGGGAGCCGAAGCCCACAGTCGTGGAAGAGCCACGGGCTGTGAGAGCTAAAGTCCCACGTAAAGGTCCACTCGCCAAGGGAGCCGACCCAAATCCCAAAGGGGCGGAGCCTGAGGGAAGGGAGCCAAAGCCCACAGTTGTGGAAGAGCCATGGGCTGTGAGAGCTAAAGTCCCACCCGAAGGTCCGTTCGCTAAGGGAGCCACGCCCAAAGTACCTCTTCGCAGGTCGACTCGAACGCCTCAGCCGGTAAAACCTTGGCCCGATTCCCCCGTTCTCAGTAAACGCCGACTTGAGAAATCCCTGACAAAACACAGTCCCCAATTGACAGCAAAAGGCTGCGAGGAACCCAAGCCACAGGTCACTGCAGCCCCACCGCAGGGAGCGGCGAGCTGCAGTCCAATCAGGGATTAGGCAAGCCGCCCGGGGATGGGCGGCGCTGTACATAAGTTAAGTTTAAGTTTTAAGTTTAAGGTGTGTAAATATTAAAATGATAAGAGTTATAAGTAGTTTTAAATCTGCTCAGTATGTGTGCTATTTTGGATTGAGGTCGAAAGACCTGATCATACCTTCACCTAAGCCAGAATCTCTCGGGAGCCTGGTGGCATTGTTTAATTTGTTGCAGGAACCAGGAGAAAGATGAGAGGGATCCTCATCGCGTTCATGATGATCGGATGGAGCTGGGCCTATCGGGGCCGCACTAAGGACTCCACCATTTATGGGTGCTCTGGCAGCAGAGGCCCCGTCGCGACTGATGGAACCGGTCCACGGGACGCTGAAGAGACTTCCATGAAGGGAGATGGCCAGGCTGGCTGGGGTCAAACTCTGCTGAATACTCGAGCCAGACGGGGTTTGCATACAGAGAAACGCCCCAGGGTGAGGGTCATCGCACCCAGGATCAGCGTCACCGCCGGGAAGAAGATTTGCCTTGTTTGCAACGGACGGGTACCTTTGAATCGCTGGTGGTGGCTGCACAAGTTGAGCAGCACCATGAAGAACTCCACAATTGAGTGGGAAAGACTGGGTAACAACACCCATCAGACTATTACGGGAACTCATGGGGGGTTGAGTGTCTGTTGGGACAAATGGTGGGAACCAGATGAGGGGATGTACATCTGTATGTGGGGTTCAGAACTCGCTTGCCCCACAGGCGTCTCCATCGTTTTCCAAAGGCAGTGGCAGGATGCTGGACAAGGAATGAGGTGGGACGTCAGCACACGGGCGTGCAGAGTCCCATACTCTCAGATCCCAGTAAACGCCACTGAGATCATCACCCAACCCCGCAAGCCCCTGCCCACAATTCCGGTAGCTAAAGCCCTCAAGGAAGGGTGCCCCACCACAACAAAGGGACCCGGGAACAGATTGGTATTGGTACCCACAGGTCAGGTGCTGTACCAAGGGGTGCACTATGCGGTTGCTTCGGTGATTTTAAACCTCACCGAGGTGCGGTTGCCAGAGTGGTGCCCCAGGGAAACGGAGCAATTATACCAGGTCCTGTTAACAAACATGTTTAAACAGTTTTACGAATTTAACTTTGCCGATGTCGACAGAGCTGAATTGTACACCACACCACATGAGGTCTTGGACAGGATAGGGAGGCAAAGAAGGGGTGCAGTAAATGATATTTTCACAGCTTTTAATACAGGAACTTCCGTCATCAACACACTGGATGATGTGGAGCTGCAAACCCAAATCAATGGTTTGAAAACACAGTTAAGAAAGATACTGACTGACGAGAATAAGGTAGTGGGTTCTGGGTTACATGAGAACCAGGCCATGACACTACACTTAAAAGAAATTATAGCTGAGCTGGAGAAACACGCCAGAACGGTAAATGCTCTCATCAGGGAGGATCGGAATGCGTCCGATCAGGCTGCGCAGAACGAAGCTTGTGTGCTATACGGGGCGTGGTTACTGGGTGAGGGCCGCAGTAACCTGGAGGATTTGAAACAAGGTTTAGTCCCCTCCTGGATCAGCAACAAGCACCTCGCAGCCCTCCACCCTTTTGAGAATGCATTGAGTCCGTGCCAGCTCAGACTAGCTTCAGAAGCCTACCCAGTCCCAGTGGACTGTGGATGGTCTAATCACACCATTATGGGTATAGTGGTAAGAATGCCGGTGATGGGAAAGACAGCTAAACCCGCCCCAGTATATAGGGTGGAGAACATTGGAGTCATTCAGGGGGGTGCGCACATTCGCTACACAGGGGTCCCACCTTACGTCATTCGATGGGAGCATGCAATGACGGGTACCGACCTCTCGGGGTGCCAGAGCCGGGGAGCACACATCATCCTGTGTTCCCAGCACTTGAATGCCCATTCAAAACCACAGTGCGGGTTCAGAACTGCTGGCGCGGAGCCTATAAATTGCACCATGGAGGCAATGGCACAAGGCCATGTGCCCCCACAGGTGGCATATATAGGAGGTGGGACATACTGTGTCACCACTGCAGCGCCCCACTACCAACATGGACAGCATGGTTGGTGTCCAGTTAGTGACAGCAGCTTCTGTTTCAAGCCCAGGGCAGAAGTTCAAGTGGCCCAAGAGTGAATTGTCCCCATTCCTGAACCTTCCACTGTTCACAACACTGTTAAAGAGAATTTCACCGATCTTAAGCGATTCGTTGCACATTTTGGATATATCATTTCCCCTCTCCCTGAACACCTCACCAAGATATTAAAAGCCGTTGTTGTTTCACAGAAACATTTCTATACACTGGAGCAGAAGATTTTAGAGATAGGGGCAAACATATTGGATATAGTGACCCCACCGTGGTGGGACCTGTTCACTAATATAGAAGTCCCTTCTTGGATTAGGATAGCCTCCCACATTCTTGTAGTGTGCCAGGTTATCATTGTAGTTTATTTACTGTTTGTACACTGTAAAAAGGTCAAACATTCGCAAAAGTACGAGAATAGAGGGGAATGGAGGGAGCATTATGTGCGGGTCGAAGAAGAGACACCCGTTTAGATTTTTGCTGCTTTGTATAAAGTTAAAATTTTCCCTCCCTCCTCTATTATTTTTGACATGTATTCATGTGCATTTTAATTTTCGTGTGTGTACTTTATTTTTTCTTATTGAAGTTTATTAGATGTGTTGTTATTATTAAAAGATAGTGTGTATGCACCACATGATGCAGGGGTATAAGGCCCCCCTCCACGCCTGGAAGTAAGTTGTCAGATTTTAACTCCAAGGTATTGCCATCTATAGATGCTTAATGTACACTAGGTTTTTCTGAAATGGGAAATGCGTGTGTCATGGGGTCATAGATAGGTAAATACTGGGGATGGTTAGATTATGGAAAGTCAGAAAATTTTGCTCACCCAGAATTATGATACTTCAAGCAAGTTACAGTATCATCAGGGGGGAGTATAGGATTCGCAAAATTGAACTTTATATTATAAAGGGTCGAATGGCAGAAGAGGCCATGATTTTAAAGACTATTTTAAAAGAAGCCCAGAAAAAGGGGCATACAAAATGGCTGCCAGGCCCCGTGACCAACTTATTGGGACACTTTAAAATGGGTCCTGCGAATCCTCAGACAGCTTTGTGGATTCAGCCCAAAGTAAGTTCTGGAAGCCGTTTCTGAGAGAACGAAACCAGACACCCACATATACACATAGATTGGATGCAGATCCAGTCAAGATCGGCCTGTAGATAAAGGCCATCTAAATGTTGACCCAGACAAAAGGGAACAGTTTCATATTCATGAGAAGAGCATCAAGGACCCGTTAAAGACATCACCAGGACATTAAAAACAATTAAGGTCATCCCAGACCAGAGATGGGCCTTTACCGGCCATCTCAAGTGTTTTTAAATATAATAACTACCCCGTTGTGCAACAAGCCCGCCAAAAGTTAAACAAAGACTAACCTGATTTTGGGCGGGAGAAAGAAGCTTCTGGAGAGAAGTATAATTGAGAGAACACACGGGTAGGAATTAGGAGTTGCAGCCTTTTGAGTTGCTAGTCAGACTTGGAGCGTTCGCAGCCGGTCCAGCTTCTGAGCTGGGAGCTGTTTTGGAAGAAGACTAAGCCGCCATCAAGAAGGTCGTTTGAGCCGGCGTCTCGCCCTGAGGTAAAACATCGGGAGATCATCGACCAACCCCGGGCCGTTGATGAAACGAGAGGCCATCTCCAGGCTCGGGTGAAGAGACAAAAATAAACTACAGAAGGAACCTTCGAGACGTTGGGGGCCAGCCCAAGGCTCCTCTGACCGGGGTCGAGCCGACGATCCCCGACCCCGCCGACATCCAGGCCAGCCATTGTCCAGCCGCCCCCGACCCCCACCTCAGGAGAGAGGTGAGGCGCAGCTCGCTGGGGCTCCACGATCCACGAGGAGACAGGACGCCTGAAGGGATCAAAACGCAGACCTGTTTCCAAACCTTGCACTTCCTAGTTGGATTAGTGAGCATGTTTCTGGCCCTTCATAATCAGACCTAGATAGGTTTAAGGGGGTGGATATTTAAGGGTATAATTAACATGAGTTGTTATCCCTCGATGTTCCGTGTGTTTCCCTATTTCATGATGATTTTTGTAGAGTATAATATGCCTGTATTTGCCTTAGTATTGTGTCATTATGATTTGTTTGTGTTTTTCCCTCCCATGTACTCTCTTATTTGCTTGCATTTGATTTGTGTTACCATATGCAATAAAATTTCATTTTGTTTCATCAAACCTGGTCTATAAGAGTTTTCTCTACATTGTAGTTCCTGCCCCAAAGTCCAGAGTACAGAATCTAAGGGGCGAGTGGGTCGAACCACTCAAGGTTTTACTGTGCAAGAGAGAGAGGCCTCTAGAGAGAGAAACCTCTGTGATCTAAAACCCCTTACAACATCTCCTTCCTCCTTTAAGAAGCTCCTTAAAATCTGCCTCCCTGCCCTAATATCTCCTTATGTGGCTCGGTGTCAAATTGTTTGATAACACTCCTGTGAAGCACCGCGGGACGTACATTAAAGGTGCTATCTAAATACAAGTTGTTGTTATTCTGGATCAAATATACCGATAGCTCTGGAAGTGGCTCTGTGGGACAAAATGTACTTTGTAATTCTCCTGGAAGGGATGACTTTGTTTTCCTTTAAGATCCATCTTACATCGCTAAAGCTGATAGCAGAAGGTGCAGTGGATCTGTCAAAACAGGCTTCAGAATGTTCCCTTGAGGTCAGTGAAGGTTTCTAACCTCACCATTGACATGATGGGTGTGGGGGTGTGGGGGAATGGGGGAGAAAGTCATTTTACAAGTCCAAACCCTCAGCACACACCATTGAGCAGGAAATTGTGGGCCGTGCCTGCCTGAATTTCCAGTTTGCACTGTGTGAGGCTCTCGACCGGGCATGCAGACCTGTAGAGTTAGCCCCTGTGTCAGAGGGCTTTTCAAGTCAACAACATCAATAACAACTTGCATTTATATCATGCCTTTAATGTAGTAAAACGCCTGAGGTGCTTCAATAAGGGCGTTAACAAACAAAATTTTGTACCGAGCCACATAAGGAGAGATTAGGGCAGATGAAAGAAAGACTTGCATTTATATAGCGCCTTTCATGACCACCGGACATCTCAAAACACTTTACAGCCAATGAAGTACTATTTGAAGTGTAGCCACTGTTGTAATGTGGGAAATGTGGCAGCCAATTTGCACACAGCAAGGTCCCACAAACAGAAATGTGATAATGACCAGATAATCTGTTTTTGTTATGTTGGTTGAGGGATAAATATTGGCCAGGACACCAGGGATAACTCCCCTGCTCTTCTTCAAAATAGTACCATGGGATCTTTTACATTCACCTGAGAGAGCAGGCAGGCCCTCGGTTTAACATCTCATCCGAAAGATGGCACCTCCGACAGTGCAGCACTCCCTCAGCACTGCACTGGAGTGTCATGTGCTCATGTCCCTGGAGTGGGACGTGAACCCACAACCTTCAGACTCAGAGGCAAATGTGCTACCAACTGAGCCACAGCTGACACCAAAAGCTTGGACAAAGTGGCAGGTTTTAAGGAGCGCCTCAAAGGAAGAAAGAGAGGTCGAGAGGCAGAGAGGTTTAGGGAGGGAATTCCAGAGGTTAGGGCCTTGGCAGCTGAAGGCACGGCCACCAATGGTAGAGCTATTAAAATCGCGGATGCGCAACTGGCCAGAATTGGAGGAGGGCTGAGATCTCAGAGGGTTGTAGTGCTGGAGGAGATGACAGAGATAGTGAGGGGCGAGGCCATGGAGGGATTAGAAAACAAGAATGAGAATTTTAAAATCGAGGTGTTGCCAGACCTGGAGCCAATGTATGGGTGATGGGTGAACGGGATTTGGTTGCGAGTTAGGATACGGGCAGCAGTTTATGTATGATGGAAGATGGGAGGCCGGCCAGGAGAGCATTAGAATAGTCAAGTCCAGAGGTAACAAAGGCATGGATGAGGGTTTCAGCAGCAGATGAGCCGAGGCAAGGGTGGAGTCGAACAATGTTACGGAGGTGGAATTTGGCGGTCTGGTGATGGAGTGGACATGTAGTCAGAAGCTAATCTTGGGGTCAAGTATGACACCAAGGTTGTGAACAGTCTGATTCAGCCTCAGACAGTTGCCAGGGAGAGGGATGGAGTTGGTGGCTAAGGAACAGAGTTTCTGGCAGTCGTGGATTGCTTTCTGGTTGCTATTCCCTGTTTACTTCTCCAGCACCATGTGAAATCTTAAGATCTGCCGAAGTGTCTATTGACACCACTGTGTCAGTCAATGGGCTGGAGGCAGGCAGGGTGGTGTTAAGTCTGTGTGTTCCAGTTATGGTTAATATGAATCACTGCACACAGACCACAAGAATAACTTTAACAGGTCTTTACTAGTCGAAGGTCAGGGCTGAACTAAAAGATACAAGACGCTATACAGGCTTATATACCCGAGTGGTCACTACCGGTATTACAGTACACAGGGGCTCTTAAAGGTACATACACTACAATTCCTCCCCTTTTAGATAATTAGTACATAACATTTTAAGTAATCATTAATTAACATGTTTACAAGAACAATAATCTACACATTTGCTGCAGTTAATCAATTATAAGTCAGTCTCTCTGGAGGCTTCCTGACTCGGTCCGGATAATGCCTCGGTGGTGTAGTAGTTTTCGGTGGTGTAGTAGGTTCTTTTGGCAAGGTCGATTCGGCTTGAATGCCAGTGTCGGGTTCATCTGGTTCCAGTATCACCGGATCGGAGGTAGATACTATGGGTATCTCTGCTTCATCATTAGGCGTATAGAGTTGTGGTGTAGGTTGTCCCTTTTCGGATGACTCTATGATCTGGTCAGCATGGCGCCTTATTATGTTTTCACCAATGTCCACGGTATACATCAGCGGTCCTAGTCGTGTGCAAATAGTTCCAGGCTGCCATTTCTTGGTACGGTAGTCCCGGGCCAAAACTTGTTGACCTATCTGGAAGGTTCTAGTTAGCCTTTCATTCATGCCTTGAAATTGCCGGTTCTCTACGTCCCTTCTGATGTTTGGCTTGATCAAATCCAGCCGGCATCTTAGTCTTCTATTGAAAAACATCATGGCGGGAGTTTGGTTTGTAACCACATGTGTTGCATTCCTGTACGCAAACAAGAAGTTATCTACCTTATGTTGTAGATTTATGTCTTCATTACCCATGGCCTTTATGGCCTTCTTGAAGGTCTGGACAAACCTTTCAGCTAATCCATTGGTGGCGGGATGGTATGGGGCGGACGTGTAGTGCTTAACCCCATTGTTTTTTATGAACTTCCTGAATTCTTCGGACACAAATTGCGGTCCATTATCAGAACAGATCTGTTCCGGCAGCCCATTCCTGGCAAATATGGTCCTTAATACTGTGATGGTTTTTTCCGTGGTGGTGGAGGACATCTTTATTACCTCCGGCCACTTGGAGTGTGCATCCACCGCGATTAAGAACATTGAGTCCATAAATGGACCAGCAAAGTCGATATGTACCCTTTGCCATGGAGATGAAGGCCACTCCCATGGATGTAGAGGGGCTTGTGGTGGGGCGTTTTGGACCTTCTGGCATCCTAGACAGCTCTTGGTCATTTCTTCGATGTCTCCATCGATACCTGGCCACCACACAAATGCTCTGGCTAGGTTCTTCATTTTCACTCCACCCAGATGCCCCTCGTGAAGCTCCTTTAGCACTTTATACTGGAGTTTGGGTGGAATCACCACTCTGGACCCACACATCAAGGTTCCTCGGCACACTGACAGCTGTTCTCTTCTTTGCGAGAATGCTGGCAACAGTGGTTCGCCATGTGCTGGCCATCCCTTCACCGTTAAATCGTAGACTCGTGAGAGAGTCGGGTCATTTCTCGTTTCCTTTTCAATGGTAGAATTTGTTACTGGTAGACATTCCACTATGGTTGAGTGGAACATCTCCACTGGGTCCACTGTAGGCGCCTCTTCTACCGTTGGCAACGGTAGGCGCGATAAACCGTCAGCATTCCCATGCTGTTTTGATCCTTTGTATTCTATGTCATATTGGCGTGCCCCTAGGAAAAGGGACGACCTCTGTAGCCTTTGCGCTGTCATAATGGGAACGCCCTTTTTAGGGTTGAATATGGATACCAACGGCTGGTGGTCTGTCAGCAGTGTAAACTTCTGGCCCTGCAGGTAATGATTAAACTTCTTTACTCCCCACACAAGGCTGAGAGCCTCCCTATCTATCTGAGCATAGTTGCGCTCAGCGGAGGTCAATGGTCTGGATGCAAATGCGACTGGCCTTTCCAAGCCATTTGGCAACTTGTGTGAGAGTACTGCTCCAATACCATAAGGAGAAGCATCACAAGCTAAACGAATAGGTAGCGTTGGGTTGAAGTGAGCCAACACTTCCTCTGAGGTGATCAATGCCTTGCTTTTGCGAAAGGCCTTCTTACAGTCCTCGCTCCACTTCCATGGTACTTCTTTCTGCAAAAGAGCATTCAGCGGGTGCAGCACCGTGGATAGATTTGGCAGAAACTTATGGTAATAGTTAATCAACTCTAGGAACGACCTCAACTGGGATACATTTTCCGGAGCGGGAGCCTTCACAACAGCTTCGATCTTGTCAGGTGACTTGTGCAGCCCCTCCTGGTCAATGACATGACCACAGTACGAGATCCGTTTCTGAAAGAACTCACATTTCTGGCGATTAACTCGAAGTCCATATTCCTTCAATCTGGTGAGCACCAGTTTCAAATTTGCAAGGTGTTCCTCATCGTCATCTCCTGTAATCAGGATATCGTCCAAGTAACATTGAGTGCTTGGAATTCCCTGTAATACCTGCTCCATGGCCCTCTGCCAAATTGCTGGAGCCGAAGCCACTCCAAAAACCAGTCTATTTTATCGATACAAGCCTCTGTGCGTGTTGATTGTGAGATACTGGCGCGACTCTTCCTCAACTTCCATCTGTAAGTACGCTTGCGCCAGGTCTATCTTGGTGAAGTGTTTCCCGCCAGACAATGAAGCAAAGATATCCTCAATCCACGGAAGCGGATATTGCACCGTGTGAAGCATCGGATTAACTGTGATCTTGAAGTCTCCACAGATGCGGACCTTCCCCGGTTCCCCCGGCTTGTTACTCGATGAACGCTTCATGACGGGAACAATGGGCGTGGCCCACTCACTCCAGTCCACCTTAGACAGTACTCCTGAAAGTTCTAGCCCTTCCAGCTCAGCTTCCACAGCAGGTCGTATCGCATAAGGTACCAGTCTGGCTTTGAAAAATTTTGGGTTTGCATGTTCTGCAATCTTGATTTTTGCCTTAATTCCTCTCAGTGTTCCCAGTCCCTGTTGGAACACCTCTTTAGCCTCATCCAATATTCTGGACAATCGTTCAGGTTTGACATCTTTTTTTCCGGAATCTACCGTTATTGCTTTTAGGGAGTGCCAGTCCATATTTATTTTCCTGATCCACTCCCGTCCCAGAAGTGGTGGACCTCCCTCAGGTAGTACATATAAGTCCATTCCTTGGTGTTCTTTGCCCTTGTGTATCACCTTGACTTTTATCTTTCCGATGGGGTATACTCTTTGCCCCGTGTATGTCTGCAATACTATCTCCGTATCCCGTAGGGGAATATGTGTGAATAACCTTTTGTAATCTTGCTTATTCATGACCATCAACGCCGATCCGGTGTCCAATTCCATCTTCACTTGGACTCCTGCTATCTGCAGTGTGACCCAGATAGTTTGTAGGTCAGCTTCCTTACTCACATTGTGAATTCTCAGACTACCCAGTTCCTTGCTGTTGGAGTCTGAATCCGAATTCTGTTCATCCGAACTCTTCTCAGCCACCTTATGTACCTTTCTGCACTTTTCCTGCGGTGACTTTTTGTTGCTGGTCTTCTTTCCTGACCGGCATACTTTAGCTATGTGACCAAGCTTGCCACATTTTCTACATTCCTGGTTTTTAAACCAGCATTGGTTCTGATCGTGTGTTGTCTTTCCACAACGATAACATTTCGCTGTACCCAAAGCCATTTGATCTACGCTGAGTACCGCTGCCTTCAGCTGCATTTCCGCAGTGCCTCTCGCTGCGGCTTCATGCGATGCTGCAATAGTGACAGCCTTATCAAGTGTAAGATCATTCTCTTCAAGCAGCCGCTTTTGTGTTCCTTCTTTCGACAATCCACACACGAATTTGTCTCTCAGTGCCTCTGTCAGTCTTTCCCCAAACTGACAGTATTTCGCTAGCTTACGCAGTTCAATTAAATACTCCGCGTTGCTTTCCTCTTTCAGTTGCGTTCTCGCATAAAATTTAAATCGTTCCGCTAACATCAGCGGTGTGGGGTTCAAATGATTTCTCAGGACAGCAACAATATTAGCGAAAGCCTGATCCGCTGGTTTAGCTGGTGATAGAAGATGCTTCAATAGCCCGTATGTCTTCGCACCCATTGAGTTTAGTAAGGTTAGTGCTTTATCTTCATCTGATATTTTATTTGCCTTACAATAAATCTCTATGCGTTCTACATACGTGGCCCAATCTTCAACATCGGCATCGAAATCGTTGATGTTACCACGCTTAGGCATCCTCGCAATCTTCTTGAGAAACAAAAAGACATTTTTCTTTTATTTTTTTTTTCAAAATGGCGGTTTCCCGCGCTTGTCTTCTTCCCCCGCCTCCGAAAATGGCGGCTTCCCGCGTTTGCCTTTCTCCCCCGCTGGCTGTAATGGCGATTGCCGTATTGCTGCGTTCGCCCTCCCCAGCGGTTCTCAAATCATGCCTCCCAGCCCCTCTTGCAGTCCAGTCCTTTCCCCCGGCTGCGGCTGAGTTCTCCGCGGTTTTTTTTTTTTTTTTATCCCGCGCCTCGCGGCCTCGGTAGCTGCCCGGCCTTTTTCCCCGGTCGCGGTCGAGCTCTCTCTCGACGCTGTTGCGTCTCCCAGCCCGCTTGCAGCCCGGTCTTTTACACCGGCTGCGTTTGCATTCACCGCGGCTCCCGTGCCTTACACTGCCCCAGTCTCAGTGCCTCTGGCCCCGACTTCTGTCCGGCTCTTTTCCCCGGCCGTGGTCGAGTTCTCCGCCCTTATATCCTCCGTTTTTTTCCTCCCCTACTTCACAGCCAACGTGGCCGACTTGCTGCTCGTCGCTGATCGGCTTACCCACCACCGTGATAGAAGGGATGATCACTGCCTGTTGCTGATGGAAGGCTTCGTGTCAGGATTCTTCCTTGCTCTTCAGACCCGAGTCTTTTCTCAGCAGGATGATGAGGGCGGATGCCTCTTCTCGACGCCCTTAAACTGCCTTGGATGTATCTCTGCCGCAGGGTAAGATCCCATCCTCGTCGCCACTGTTAAGTCTGTGTGTTCCAGTTATGGTTAATATGAATCACTGCACACAGACCACAAGAATAACTTTAACAGGTCTTTACTAGTCGAAGGTCAGGGCTGAACTAAAAGATACAAGACGCTATACAGGCTTATATACCCGAGTGGTCACTACCGGTATTACAGTACACAGGGGCTATTAAAGGTACATACACTACAGGTGGGACTTACAGCAAACAGTCTACTTTACAACAAAGTCTATTTACTCATCAGAGTCCATTTAAAACGAGTCTCTATGAACTACAACAAACAGAATTCATGACTGAAACTACAGCAAAGTCTCCCGATAAAAGCAGGATTATTTCTCCAGCAAAATGCAGTGAGTGTAGGATAGTTACATAATACAAATTATGTGCATAAAATCAATCCCAGTAGCTTACAGCAGTGTGGTCTCCAGGTGTGATTGATGGGGGAATTGCCCAATTATCTCCATTCTGGCCGGGAATAGTGGTGTTACGATATGCAGCCAAGATATGCAGCAACTTAAATGGTGCAACCTGGCCCACTGAGAGGCAGATTACTTCCTGTTAGTTATCACTGAATGGGTTTGTCCAATTGTTTTCAAGCATTTCTATTAAAGCTTTGATATCGCTTTCTTTTTTGGAATTCTAGTTGATCCAAGTGTAACATAGTTTTAAGCTTTTTTAGAAAGGTTCTTACGTATTTTTCTGTAGTGTACAGCATGCTGACTGTTCATGTTTTAAGAGTGAATCTACCTGGAGTCTGGGGTGGGGGGAAATTTTAACTTGATGGTAGCAAGTTCCTTAACTTTTTTATTTTAAAAGCAGCCCCCGCACCCCCCACCCCCCACCCCCCGACAATGGGGGGCCAAGGGTGGGTACCACATTATTCTTTCTGGGCAAGGAGGCTGACGCCTCTTGAGACCTGCCACCAAGGCCACATTTTGTGACATGCTGGGGGTGGTTGGCACCCGAGGCACCCCATAGTGATACAGGCGCTCGCTGCCCATATGCTAATTACGGGTCTTCTCCCGATCCCTCATAGTCCAGCAGGGTCAGCGGCTGGCGCAACCCCTGCATAGGTGTAGGGACCACTGGCTCTTGTGCTTTCAGGGTTAAAATTCCATATGAGGTTCAAAGGGTGTTTTGTATAATTGCAGCAGTACGCCTTTGCATTTTTGGTCGCACTTTTTTATACCTGCGGGTTAGTTTTTAATGACTTATGTACCTGGAATGCTAAATCTGTTTGTTCATTTACCCCCCAATGTTTGCCCATTTCGTTATACTCCCATTTGCCATTATTGTGCTCAAAGTGTACTACCTTACCCTTTGTTAGGTTGAACAGCATCTACCATCGTTCTGCCCACTAGCTTAATCTCTTCATGTCCTTTTGTAATTTTCTATGATTGGCATCATAATTCACATGCTTCCTGATTTAGAAACATCTGTAAATATGGATATAGTCCCCTCTGTTCCTAAATCCATGTTTCTTAAATATATAGGCCTTAGAATTGCTAGGGCTAAAGAGGAGGGAAAGCCTGACTTCCACCCGGGTCCCAGAAATTTGGGGTAAAACCCAGTTAAGCTGGGATTCCACATATTAAGACTTGCCCTTTAAATTTCAGTGGAGGGAGCTGTGGGCAGATGTTCCACCTGCACCCCCACATCAAGGGTGCATGGTAGGGGAATTTTCTGGACTACCCCAGCAATTCAGCCCTTTACGCTCTTGCAAGATCTCAGTGGAACCCATGCCAGCTGGCATGAGTCTCCCTTAGAACCTTTTGATAGGTCCCAAACTATACCTACACTAAGTTAATAGCCTGGAGGCTAAATTGTTTCTCTTGGAGGCAAAGACTGAAGAAGTTCATTGGGCCTCAGGAGGCCTCAGGTTTTGTGGCTGTGGGTCACACTGCCATACAAGGATAGATCGGGCAGGTGCTGCCAATGTGACCTTAGCGGCCTGCTCTGGCAAATGATCCTGACCCCGGGAATCATGGCAGGGTCTCCAGCCTGGAAGGGTGTTTCTCACTGTGCCACACTTGTACTGGCATAGCAGAACCCCCCAGAAATTTCAGGGCCTATAATTCTAAAAGTATTTTGTATAGCGCATCTTTTCTGTGGGTGTGACACATACTTTTAATATACTCTTTTGACTCACCATAAGCAATGCCATGAGAGATCATATTGTAAAAAGCACCAATCCCTGGTGGATACTGCTCGTCACTGACCATCAATCTGAGAATATCCCTTTTATCTCACATTGTTGCCTTCCACCTTACAATTAGTTCCCTATCCGTGCCCTGAGGCTGTGTCCAATTCCATGGACCTCAGCTTTGTGCACAACCTTATTAACTATCTTCTGAAAATCCGTGAATAGGATATCCATTGATCCTCTTCTATCTACTGCACCAATGACTCTGTCAAAGAACGCCATTAGGTTAGATAGATATGAATTACCTTTCACAAATCCATGCTGACTCTCTATAATCAGCTTATATCTTGCCAAGTTCTTACTTATTCTGTCCCTGATGATGGATTCTAGTAATTTTCCCACTACTGACATTAAATTAATTGGACTTTAGTTTCCTAGTTTTTTCCTTCCTCCTTTTTTGAACAAAGCTGTAACATTTGTCATTTTCCAATTCTCCAACACTATCCCAAATCTAGTGAGCTTTGGACAATTATAATGAGTGCATCCCCAATCCCTCACCCATTTATTTGAATACTGTCAGACAGAAACCTGGGCCTGATGATCTGTCCAGCTTCAATCCATTTTATCCGTTACAACTTTTCTGTCCACACTAATACCTGTAAGTTTCTCCCCTTCACTAGTCTTCTCACACCTCTGGTATCACGAGGTCCTTCATCACTCTGAAGACTGAAGCAAAATATTCATTTAGCACTTCTGCCATGTTCGTATCCTTTACTACTGTCATATCTAAAATCTGTTTTTAATGGGCCTATTGCCTCCTTTCCCACACTCTTTTTCTTGATGTACTTATAAAAACTTTTGCTATTACTTTTGATACCATCTGCCAGTTTTATTCATCCACCCTCTTCACCCTCGTTATAATCTTCCCCACCTTTATTCTCGCCACTGTTGTTTACCCTTTTGTTTCGTGCTGATACTAACCACTCTCATAGATAGTCACCCGAGAAGTCCGCCTTTAGCTTTTCAGGGCTATATACTCATTTTGTAATCCATTAATTACCTGCTGGAACAGAGTGCACTGTTGGTCCATAGACTTACCAACTAGTAATATCTCCTGCCCTGTTCCAGCCAGTTCCTCCCGTATCATTTTAAAGGTAACCGTGCTTGAATCTGCACCTTGGTTCGTGTCCCTCCTTTATCCCCTTCGAGCCTGACAGTGAATTCAGTCATATTATGGTCACTACTTCCAAGATACTATCAGATCTTATTATTCTTGGTTCGTTACTTATAACTAAATCAAACATTTCTTGCTCCCTTGGCAGGTAGAAGACACCTGCTTCTATAGAAAGTTTTCTCCGATGCATTCTATAAATCCATTCCCTTTTTCCACTGCTACAGCTGTTTCTTTCCCAATCTATATGCAGGTTTTAAAAAATGCCGGAATTGTGGAAATAGAGGTAAACAAGTATACATAGATACATAGATACATAGAAGATAGGAGCAGGAGTAGGCCATTCGGCCCTTCGTGCCTGCTCCGCCATTTAATGAGATCATGGCTGATCCTTTAATTCAGTATCCCGTCCCCGCCTTCTCTCCGTAACCCTTAACCCCTTTTGCCCGTAGAAATATATCTAATTCCCTCTTAAATATATTTAATGAGCTGGCATACACTGCCCTCTGTGGCAATGAGTTCCACAGGTTCACCACTCTCTGAGTGAAGAAATTCCCCCTCATCTCTGTCCTAAATGGTTTAGCCCTTATCCTTAAATTATGTCCTCTAGTTCTGTTCTCACCCGCCAAGGGAAACATTCCTTCTGCATCCAGTCTGTCTAGACCTGTCAGAATTTTATACACTTCTATGAGGTCCCCTCTCAATCTTCTAAACTCCAGTGTGTACATCCCTAAACTACATAGTCTCTCCTCATAGGTCATTCCCGCCATTCCTGGTATCAGCCTGGTGAATCGCCGCTGCACCCCCTCCATGGCAAGAACATCCTTCCTCAGATGAGGCGACCAAAACTGTACACAGTACTCGAGGTGTGGTCTCACCAGTGCCCTGTACAGCTGCAGCAAGGTATCCCTGTTCCTGTATTCTAACCCTTTTGCTATGAAGGCCAGCATACCGTTTGCCTTCTTGACCGCCTGTTGCACCTGCATGCTCGCCTTCAGTGACTGGTGTACAAGAACACCCAGGTCTCTCTGTACTTCCCCCTCTCCCAATCTATTGCCATTTAAATAATAATTTGCCCTCCCGTTCCTGCACCCAAGGTGGATAACTTCGCACTTGTCCACATTATAGTGCATCTGCCATTTATCCGCCCAATCGCCCAGTCTGTCCAAATCGCTCTGGAGCTTCCTGGTCTCTTCCTCTGAGCCCACCCCCCCTCCTAGTTTAGTGTCGTCTGCAAATTTGGAAATGCTGCATCCGACTCCCTGATCCAGGTCATTAATGTAAATTGTGAACAGCTGGGGGCCCAGGACAGATCCCTGTGGTACCCCACTTGTTACTGCCTGCCATTCAGAAAATGAGCCGTTTATTCCAACTCTCTGTTTTCTATCTGACAGCCAGTTCCCTATCCACGCCAAAACTTTCCCCTTTATCCCATGAGCCTCAATTTTCCATGCTAATCTTTTATGTGGGACCTTATCGAAGGCCTTTTGGAAGTCCAGGTACACCACATCTACTGGCTCTCCCCCATCTATTCTACCAGTTACTCCCTCAAAAAATTCCAATAGATTAGTCAAGCACGATTTACCCTTTGTAAATCCATGTTGACTCTGTCCTATCCTGTCCCCATTTGCTAAGTGCTCCGCTATTTCATCCTTAATGATGGACTCCAGCATTTTGATTATGATTTGATTGGGATTACAGAAACGTGGCTGCAGGGTGGGCAAGGCTGGGAACTTAACATCCAGGGATATACAATATTTAGGAAGGATCGGCAAAAAGGTAGGGGAGGTGGGGTAGCATTGCTGGTAAAGGAGGGGATTAATGCAATGGAAAGGAAGGATATTAACGCGGATGAAACGGAATCTGTATGGGTAGAAATGAGAAATAGCAAGGGGAGGAAAACGTTAGTGGGTGTGATATATAGGCCTCCAAATAGTAATATGGAGGTGAGGGAAGGCATAAAAAGGGAAATTAGAGAAGCGTGCGATAAGAGCACAGCTGTCATCATGGGTGACTTTAATTTACATATTGATTGGACTACCCAAATTAGTAAAAATTCTGAGGAGGAGGAATTCCTGGAATGTTTTCGGGACGGTTATCTGGACCAATATGTCGAGGAGCCGACTCGAGATCAGGCCATTTTAGACTGGGTATTGTGCAATGAGAAGGGACTTATCAGCAATCTTCTTGTACGAGGCCCCATGGGTCAGAGCGATCATAATATGATCGAGCTCTCAGTCGAGATGGAGAGTGAGGAAATTGAATCAGAGACTAAGGTCCAGAACTTAAATAAAGGGAATTACGAGGGTATGAGACGGGAATTGGGTAAGATTGATTGGGTGGTGTTTCTGGGGGGATTGACAGTGGATAGACAATGGCAAGCATTCAAAGATAGAATGGAAGAATTCCAGAACATGTTTATACCGGTTTGGCATAAAAATAAACCTAAAAAGGTGACTCAACCGTGGATAACGAGGGAAATTAGGGACAGCATAAAATAAAAAAAAAGGGCATATCAACTGGCAAAAAAAAGCACCAGACCGGAAGATTGGGGGCAGTACAGGATACAGCAAAAGAGGACAAAGGGATTAATCAGGAAGGGGAAAATAGAATACGAAAGTAAACTTGCAGCAAACATAAAGACAGACTGCAAAAGCTTTTATCGGTATATCAGGAGGAAAAGACTGGTAAAATCCCAAGTCGGTCCCTTGCAGTCCGATTCGGGAGAATATATAATGGAGAATAAGGAAATGGCAGACCAATTAAACTCATACTTTGGTTCTGTATTCACAAAGGAGGACACAAATAACCTCCCAGGAATATCGACAAACATAGGGACTAATGAGAGGGAGGAGCTGACAGAAATTAGTATCTCTAGGGATATGGTGTTGGGTAAGTTGAGGGGACTGAAGGCCGACAAATCCCCGGGGCCTGATAAACTACATCCTAGGGTACTTAAGGAGGTGGCCCTGGAGATAGCAGATGCTCTAAGGATCATCTTCCGGAACTCCATTGACTCGGGAACAGTACCCGTGGATTGGAGGGTAGCTAATGTTACCCCAATATTTAAAAAGGGGGGTAGAGAGAAAGCAGGGAATTATAGACCAGTAAGCCTTACATCGGTTGTGGGCAAAATGCTAGAGTCCATTATTAAGGATAAAATAGCGGAGCACTTGACAAATGGGGAAAGGATCGGACAGAGTCAACATGGATTTACAAAGGGTAAATCGTGTTTGACTAATCTGCTGGAATTTTTTGAGGAAGTAACTGGTAAAATAGATGGGGGAGAGCCAGTGGATGTGGTGTACCTTGACTTCCAGAAAGCCTTCGATAAGGTTCCACACAAAAGATTATCATGCAAAATTAAGGCTCATGGGATTGGGGGCAAAGTATTAACGTGGATAGAGAACTGGCTGGCGGATAGAAAACAGAGAGTTGGAATAAACGGCTCGTTTTCGGAGTGGCAGGCAGTGACCAGCGGGGTGCCGCAAGGATCTGTCCTGGGACCCCAGCTGTTCACAATATATATAAATGATCTGGATCAGGGAATTGGATGCAATATTTCCAAATTCGCTGACGACACTAAACTAGGAGGAGGGGTGGGCTCTGATGAGGATGTCAGGAGGCTACAGTGCGATTTGGACAGGTTGGGGGAATGGGCGGATACGTGGCAGATGCACTATAATGTGGATAAATGCGAGGTTATCCACTTTGGGGGTAAAAACAGGAGGGTGGATTATTATCTAAATGGCAATAGATTGGGAGATGGGGAAGTGCAGAGGGACCTGGGTGTTCTTGTGCACCAGTCACTGAAGGAGAGCATGCAGGTGCAACAGGCGATTAAGAAGGCAAATGGTATGTTGGCCTTCATATCAAGGGGGTTCGAGTATAGGAATAGGGATACCTTACTACAGCTGTACAAGGTGCTGGTGAGACCGCATCTGGAGTATTGTGTACAGTTTTGGTCGCCCCATCTGCGGAAGGATGTTCTTGCCATGGAAAGAGTGCAGCGGCGATTCACCAGGCTGATACCTGGAATGGCGGGAATGACCTACGAGGAGAGATTGAATAGTTTGGGCTTGTACTCACTGGAGTTTAGAAGATTGAGAGGGGATCTGATCGAAACATATAAAATTATGGCAGGCCTGGACAGGCTGAATTCAGAGAGAATGTTTCCAATGGCAGGGGAGCACAGAACCAGGGGCCACAGTCTAAAAATAGCGGGCAAATCATTTAAAACAGAGATGAGGAAGAATTTCTTCACTCAAAGAGTGGTGAGCCTGTGGAATTCCCTGCCACAGAGGGCTGTGAAGGCTAATTCAATAAATATTTTCAAGAGAGAATTGGATATATTTCTGAAGGCTAAGGGGATTAAGGGTTACGGAGAAAAGGCGGGGACGGGGTACTGAACTGGTAAGATCAGCTATGATCTCAGACAAAGATCAGCCATGATCTCATTGAATGGCGGAGCAGGCTCGAAGGGCCGAATGGCCTACTCCTGTTCCTATCTCTATGTTTCTATGTTTACCGCATTTGCTTTTTTGCAGGTCTCCTTAACTGTTTGGTTAGGTCAGACCCAGGCTGCAACCAGGTCTCTGCTACCACGTTATGTCACTCTAACTTGTGTTCCTAGTTCCCCTATGTTATTTCTAATGCACATAGCTTTGACACAGCTTTGAGCAGAAATCAGGTGGCAACAATTTCCGCCTTATTACCCAACCCATTACACCCTGTCTGAGCCTGAAATAAGAGCATAGCTGACATGAAGACCTGCTGCAAAGAGTTTCAAATATTTTACTTTTCATTATATAACATAAAGTTAGCTTGTGGTTACAACACGTAATTAGGAAGGCTAATGGAATGTTGGCCTTTATTGCAAGGGGTATGGAGTATAAAAGTAGAGAAGTTTTGATGCAACTTTACAGGGCGCTGGTGAGACCGCACCTGGAGTACTGCATACAGTTTTGGTCTCCATATTTAAGGAAGGATATACTTGCATTGGAGGCAGTGCAGAGAAGGTTCACTAGGCTGATTCCTGGGATGAAGGGGTTGACGTATGACGAAAGGTTGAGCAGGTTGGGTCTATACTCATTGGAGTTTAGAAGAATGAGAGGTGATCTTATTGAAACATATAAGATTCTGAGGGGGATTTGTAATGTATATACCTTTAAGGGGGGAACTATCTTTTACAGCTCATGTATACTGCAGTACCGGCAGTGACCACACCTGTATATAGTACTGAGTAGTAATCTGTACAGATCAGTTCCAGTGTGAGCCACGTTGAGTAAACACCTGTTGTACCGTTCTCCTGCAGTCTGTGTCTTATTATACACGGACACAACATTGGCGACAAGGCAAGTTCAAACCTACCTGCAACTCTGCATCACCTCCCGGGGATTCGTTCCTGGAGATCAGTGGATTGGAGGTCAAGGCCAGAGACTCGGGCGTCGACCACGGGCAACTGCCCAGTCATCCAGCAGAGACTCGAGAATTGCGGGGGAGGCTGTCGAGAGCCAGGCTTGGCTTTCCAGTCGAGGTGGTCCAGCGAAACGGGCTGGCAACAGGTAGTGCACAGACCCTTCCCGGACAGCGGCGGGCTAGAGCCCGACCAAGCGGCACAGCAAAGGGCCGAGCAGCGTCGACAGGGGAGAGAGAGAGAGGGCAGAGCGCACAGGGCGCAGCCGGTGTTCAGGGGCCGAGCAGCATCGAAGAGAGGGAGAGAGAGATGCACAGTAACCCGCGAGGCGCCGCCATTGCCACGAGGACCACCGAGAGCGGCGTTGGCAGCAGCGCAGGAGAAGCGCGCGAAACCTACAGGCTGCCGCCATTGCCACGAGAAACGCTGGGAGTGGCGTTGGCAGCAGCGGGTGAGGAAGGAAAGCACGGAAGACGCCATTTTAAGCCATTGGGAGACGCCATTTTAAACCACACCCATAATGCCGAAGAGTGGCAGTATCACCGCATTTGACAATGAAGTCGAAGATTGGACTACATATGTCGAACGAATAGAGGTATACTGCAAGGCAAATGAGGTGTCAGATGACAAGAAAGCGTCGGTATTGTTAAATTTAATGGGTGCAAAGACGTATGGTTTATTACGAAATCTAGTAACCCCAACGAAGCCAATGGAAAAGAGTTTTGAAGACATAGTAACGATACTACAGGAACATTTAAACCCCACACCGCTGCTGATAGCAGAAAGATTCAAGTTTCACAAACGGAACCAGCATAAGGATGAAAGCAATGCTGATTATTTAACAGAACTGCGCAAACTATTGAAACACTGCCATTTTGGAGCGGGACTGGCAGATACCTTAAGGGACAAGTTTGTGTGTGGGCTTCAAAGTGAAGGAACCCAGAAACGGCTTTTATCTGAAAAGGACCTTACGCTAGAAAAGGCTTTCAGCATTGCGGTATCATATGAAGCAGCAGCACGGGGCGCTGCAGAGATACAACAGAGACCGCAAGAATATGGCACAAACGAAATGTCATATGGAACAGAGAAGTGCTATCGCTGCGGCAGAACAACACACGACCAGAATGATTGCTGGTTCAAAGACAAAGTGTGCAGACAGTGTGGAAAAGTAGGACGCATAGCACGAGTCTGCAGGTTGGGAAAGAAAACCAGCAATAAGAAACCTACCAAAGAAAAGTACAAGAAGGTACATAAGATGACGGAGAATAGTTCAGATGAACAAAAGAGTGATAATGACTCCAAAAGCAGGGAACTGAGTTGTCTGAAACTACATAATGTGATCACAACGGAGGATCACCGAACCATTTGGGTCACTCTCAAGATAGCAGGAGTCCAGGTAAAGATGGAATTGGACACAGGATCAGCCCTAACAGTCATAAACCGATGGGACTACGAGCGGCTATTCTCACACATACCCTTGAGAGACACAAAAATTATTTTGAAGACGTACACGGGGCAAAAAGTCTACCCCAAAGGAAAAATAAGGGTGACTGTTATATATAACGGTAAGGAAACATCAAAACTAGACCTGTATGTATTGCAAGATGGAGGACCACCATTACTGGGACGTGAATGGATCTGGAAAATACAACTGGATTGGCATTCCATACAGGCACTGACTGTGGCTGACAAAAAGGATGACGACGTCACACCTGGGCGACTGTCAAAGATCCTAACTGACGTGAAAGAAGTGTTCCAGCAAGGACTTGGAACACTAAAAGGCATGACAGCGACGATTAAAATTGAAGAAAACGCAAGCCCAAAATTTTTTAAGGCCAGACCAGTACCTTATGCGATCCGCCCAGCCGTCGAAGCAAAGCTGGAGAGTCTGGAACGTTCAGGTGTACTGTCCAAGGTAGACTGGAGCGAGTGGGCTACACCCATCGTTCCTGTGATGAAAAAGTCATTGAGCAGCACGCCTGGGGAACCAAGGAAGGTTCGCATCTGTGGGGACTTTAAGGTAACAGTGAACCCGGTCCTTCACACCGTACAATATCCACTTCCGCGGATTGAAGATATTTTCGCCTCGCTATCTGGAGGGAAACGCTTCACTAAGATTGATCTGGCCCAGCCGTACCTGCAAATGGAGGTAGAAGAAGCATCAAATAAATACTTCACAATCAACACCCACAAAGGTCTCTACCAATACAATCGGCTGGTATTCGGGGTAGCATCAGCTCCGGCTATTTGGCAGAGGGCAATGGAACAAGTCCTGCAAGGGATCCCAGGGACCCAGTGTTATTTGGACGACATCCTGGTCACGGGCAAAAATGACAGTGATCACCTTGCCAACCTGGAGCAGGTGCTCACTAGATTGCAGGAATATGGGCTCCGAGCTAACCGCCCCAAATGCGAGTTTTTTAGAAAACAGATCTCGTATTGTGGCCATGTTATCGATAAAGAGGGGTTACATAAGTCCCCAGAGAAGATTGAGGCAGTAGTCAAGGCTCCAGCACCAGAAAATGTGTCACAACTGAGGTCGTTCCTCGGGCTGGTAAACTACTACCATAAGTTCTTGCCAAAGTTGTCTACAATACTATACCCACTGAACACCCTACTGCAAACTGGGGTGCCATAGAAGTGGAGTGACGAATGTAGACGAGCTTTCCAGAAGAGCAAAACACTAATCACATCGAAAGAGGTATTGGCCCATTACAACCCGGCATTACCAATTCGGTTGGCATGTGATGCGTCACTCTACGGCATTGGAGCAGTGCTGTCGCACAAATTCTCGGACGGCTCAGAGAGGCCAATAGCCTTTGCGTCACGATCACTAACCTCAGCTGAGCGTAACTACGCCCAGATTGACAGGGAGGCCCTCAGCCTAGTGTGGGGAGTGAAAAAGTTCAATCACTATCTGCACGGGCAGAAATTAACCTTGCTGACTGATCACCAGCCTCTTGTCTCCATTTTTAATCCGAAGAAGGGCGTTCCGGTGATGACTGCGCAACGACTACAAAGATGGTCACTTTTTCTAGGGGCGCACCACTATGAGATTGAATATAAGGGCATGAAACAGCATGGAAATGCTGATGGGCTATCACACCTGCCACTGCCTACTGCGGAGGAAGCACCAGCAGTGGATCCTGTCGAAATATTCCATTCGACTATAGTTGAGTACCTACCGGTAACTAACGCTTGTGTCGAAAAGGAAACCCGAAATGACCCGACACTGTCTCGGGTATATGATTTGACGTTGAAGGGATGGCCAGCACATGGCGACTCACTGTTGCCAGCATTCTCGACAAGGAGAGAAAAGCTGTCAGTGTGCCGGGGGACCTTGATGTGTGGATCCCGAGTGGTAATTCCACCCAAGTTAAGGGATAGAGTGCTCAATGAGCTTCATGAGGGTCATCTGGGAGGGGTAAAAATGAAAAGCCTAGCCAGGGCTTATGTGTGGTGGCCGGGAATCGATAAACAAATCGAGGACCTGACCAAGAGCTGCTCAGGATGCCAGAAAGTCCAAAATGCACCACCACAGGCCCCTCTACACCCATGGGAGTGGCCCTCAACCCCATGGCAACGGGTGCATATTGATTTTGCTGGTCCATTCATGGACTCAATGTTTTTAATAGCCGTGGATGCGCATTCGAAATGGCCTGAGGTCATCAAAATGTCCTCCACCACCACGGAGAAAACTATTGCTGTCCTACGGACCATTTTTGCCAGGAATGGCTTGCCAGAACAGATTTGCTCCGACAACGGACCACAGTTTGTGTCCGAAGAGTTCCGGAGGTTCTTGAAAAAGAATGGGGTAAGGCATTACACATCTGCCCCGTATCATCCAGCCACAAATGGATTGGCTGAGAGGTTCGTACAAACCTTTAAGAAGGCAATAAAGGCTATGTACAATGACAACATTCCGCTGCAGCACAAGGTGGACAATTTCCTGTTCGCCTACCGGAATGCGACACATGCAGTCACCAACCAGGCCCCAGCCATGATGTTCTTTAACCGAAGGTTAAGATCTCGCCTGGATTTGCTCAGACCAAACGTACGAAGAGATGTTGAGAGTAAGCAATTCCAGCACATCCATGAGAAGCCAACAAGAAGCTTCAATGTAGGGCAACCAGTCTTGGCCCGCGACTACCGAACAGAAAAATGGCAGCCAGGAACGATATGCACACGGCAGGGCCCACTAACGTACACAGTGGACGTTGGGGGGAGCATCGTGAGATGCCATGCTGACCAGATCCTAGAGTCACAGGAACAAGTCAACCCCATGCCTCGCCCATATGTACCTGGTGATGAACCCGACGTACAGGTCGCATCTACCCCAGAAACAGTAGCATCGGAAGCTGATGAACCAACCGACGACAGGGGGCCAGAATCGCCTCCGCACCAAGAGCAACACACTCGGGAAAGGCGCTATCCAGAAAGGATCAGGAAGCCTCCCCAAAGACTGAATATATAAATAGACTATTTTCAGCTAATGTTGCATGTTAAAAGTGTTAATTGTAATTAGTTTGATATTTAATTGTTAAATGAGTGTTATGGTACTGTTAATCTAAAAGGGGAGGAATTGTAATGTATATACCTTTAAGGGGGGAGCTATCTTTTACAGCTCATGTATACTGCAGTACCAGCAGTGACCACACCTGTATATAGTACCGAGTAGTAATCTGTACAGATCAGTTCCAGTGTGAGCCACGTTGAGTAAACATCTGTTGTACCGTTCTCCTGCAGTCTGTGTCTTATTATACATGGACACAACAGGATTGACAGGGTAGATGCTGAGAGGATGTTTCCCCTAGTGGGGGTATCTAGAACTAGGGGGCATAGTTTCAGAATAAGGGGTCGCCCATTTAAGACGGAAATGAGGAGGAATTTGTTCTCTCAGAGGGTCGTGAATCTTTGGAATTCTCTACCACAGAGAGCTGTGGAGGCGAAGTCATTGAATATATTCAAGGCGGAAATTGACAGACATTTGAACTACAAGGGAGTCAAGGGGTATGGGCAGAGAGCGAGAAAGTGGTGTTGAGGCCAAGATCAGATCAGCCATGATCTTATTGAATGGCAGAACAGGCTCGAGGGGCCGAATGGCCTACTCCTGCTCCTGTTTCTTATGTTCTTATATTTTAAACATTTTTTGTTAGCTTTTTAGTACTAATATTACAGTAATAGATTGACTGATTTTTCTGCAGCTTTATTTCCATCATATTGGGGTTTGTTTCAGGTCGCAAGATCTGAACTGGACACTTAAAAAAAAGTGGTCAGGCCAGGTAGACTGGAATGCCCTTCGACCTATCAGTAGTCAGACGGTTGAGAAGAGAAGGAGCCAGAACTCTGTATGACTGCTTCAATTAGGTTGCAACATACAAGTCGAGTAAAGTCAATGCGATTTGAATTATTAAATCAACATTATTGCTGCTGCAATATGTGGGAGCTGGTGGACACCATTGATGCTCACAGTGATCACATTTGCAGTAAGTGTTGGCTGCTCGAGGAATTCCGGCTCCGTTTTGAAGAGCTGGAGTCCGAGCTTCAAACACTGAGACACATCAGGGAGGGGGAGAGTTACCTGGAGGTATCAGGAGGTAGTCACACCAATTAGATTAATTAATTCAGATGTAGTCCGTGGCCAGGGTCAGGATGGTGTGACTAGAAGTGAGGCAGGTACGGGGATCCAGGAGGTAGTGTTGGAGGAGCCGCAGCCCTTGCTCTTGTCCAACAGGTTTGAGGCTCTTACTCCCTGTGAGGATGGGAACAGGGACTGCGAGGAGGATGAGCAACCTGGCCACAGCACCGTGGAGCGGTGGGCCATTCAAATGGGGGGAGTTAAAAGAAATGTTGTAGTGGTAGGGGATAGTATCATTAGGGGGATAGATAGAGTTCTTTGCAGCCGAGAGCGAGAGTCCCGAAGGCTGTGTTGCCTGCCCGGTGCCAGGGTTAAGGACATCTCCTCTGGGCTGGAGAGAAACTTGGAGTGGGAGGGGGAGGATCCAGTTGTCGTGGTCCATGTTGGTACCAACGATATAGATAGGACAAGGAAGGAGGTTCTGCTGAGAGAGTTTGAGCAGCTAGGGGCCAAATTAAAAAGCAGAACCACAAGGGTAATAACCTCTGGATTACTACCTGAGCCACGTGCACATTTGGCTAGGGTAAATAAAATTAGAGAGTTAAATGCGTGGCTCAAAGACTGGTGTGGGAGAAATGGGTTTTGCTTCCTGGGACACTGGCATCAGTACTGGGATAGGAGCGAGCTGTTCCGTTGGGACGGGCTTCACTTGGCCAGTGCTGGGACTAGAATCCTGGTGAATCGAATAACTAGGGCTGTAGAGAGGGCTTTAAACTAATTAGTGGGGGGGAGGTTTTAAGAGAGCGAAAAATAAAAATGACAGCGGAGAAGGCAATAGAGCAAGGTAGCAGTGGGGGAATTAAAAACCAGAGTGTGTCAGGAAGGGACAGAATGTATAATGATAAAGGTAAAATAGTAAAAGGGGTAAAAGCAGGAATAAATTGTCAGAAAACATATTTGAAAGTTCTTCACCTGAATGCACGCAGCATTCGTAACAAAATTGACGAGTTGACGGTGCAAATAACTACACATGGGTATGATCTGGTGGCCATTACGGAAACATGGCTGCAAGATAATCATGACTGGGAACTAAACATACAAGGGTATTTGACAATTAGGAAGGACAGACAGGAAGGAAAGGGAGGTGGGGTTGCTATGTTAATCAAGGATGGAATCACTGCAATAGTCAGAAATGATATTGGGTCAAAGGATCAGGATAGTGAAACAGTTTGGGTGAAGATAAGGAATAATAAGGGGGAAAAGTCACTAGTGTGCATAGTCTATAGGCCTCCTAACAGTTGCAACTCTGTTGGTCGGAGTATAAATCAGGAAATAGTTGGGGCTTGTAATAAGGGAACAGCTATAATCATGGGGGATTTTAACTTTCATATTGACTGGACTAATCAAATTGGGCATGGCAGCATTGAGGAAGAGTTCATAGAGTGTATTAGGGACGGGTTCCTTGAGCAGTATGTAACTGAACCAACCAGGGGGCAGGCAATCTTAGATCTGGTCCTGTGTAATGAGACAGGATTAATAAAAAATGTCCTCGTAAAGGATCCCCTTGGAATGAGTGACCATAATATGGTTGAATTCCAAATTCAGTTTGAGGGTGAGAGAGTTGAATCTCAAACCAGCGTACTAAGCTTAAATAAAGGAGACTATGAAGATATGAGAGTAGAATTGACTAAAGTGGACTGGGAAAACAGATTAAAGTGTAAGACGGTACAAGAGCAGTGGTCTACATTCAAGGAGATATTTCACATCTTTCAAGATAAATATATTCCACTGAGGAACAAGGGGAGTAAAAGAAAAGACAGCCATCCGTGGCTTAGTAAAGTAATAAAGGATAGTATTCGACTGAAAACAAGGGTATATGAATTAGCCAAATCTAGTGGGAGGATAGAAGATTGGGAAGCATTTAAAAGCCAGCAAACAATAACTAAAAGATTAATTAAGAAAGGGAAGATAAATTATGAAAGTAAACTAGCAAAAAATATAAAAACAGATAGCAAGAGTTTCTACAGCTATATAAAAAGAAAAAGGGTGGCTAAAGTGAACGTTGGTCTCTTAGAGGATGGGACAGGGAAACTAGTGGTGGGGAACATGGAGATGGCAAAGACGCTGAACAAATATTTGTATCAGTCTTTACAGTAGAGGACACTAAAAATATCCCAACACTGGACAAACAGGGGGCAATGGGGGGGGAGGAGCTAAACACGATTAAAATCACTAAGGAGATGGTACTTGTTAGATCCGTGTGTTAATGGAGACATGGAATGCAGGAGTTGATTTTAACAAGTGTTTACTGAACAAAGTCTGGAGGTGAACGAACTACACAAGATGCTACACAAGCTTATATACCCGAGTGGTCACTACTGGTACTACAGTATACAGGGGCTTCAAAAACATAGTTCCTCTTAAAGGTACATACACTACAATTCCTCCCCTTTTAGATAAATAGTACATAACATTTTAAGTAATCATTAAATAACATTTTTACAAGAACAATAGTCTACACATTTGCTGAAGTTAATCAATTACAAATTCAGTCTCTCTGGAGGCTTCCTGACTCGGTCCGGATAACGCCTCGGTGGTGTAGTAGGTTTCGGTGGTATAGTAGGTTCTTTTGGCAAGGTCGATTTGGCTTCAATGCCAGTGTCGGGTTCATCTGGTTCCAGTATCACCGGATCGGAGGTAGATACTATGGGTATCTCTGCTTCATCACTAGGCATATAGAGTTGTGGTGTAGGTTGTCCCTTTTCGGATGACTCTATGATCTGGTCAGCATGGCGCCTTATTATGCTTTCTCCAATGTCCACGGTATACATCAGCGGTCCTAGTCATGTGCAAATAGTTCCAGGCTGCCATTTCTCGGTACGGTAGTCCCGGGCCAAAACTGGTTGACCTATCTGGAAGGTTCTAGTTGGCCTTTCATTCATGCTTTGAAATTGCCGGTTCTCTACGTCCCTTCTGACGTTTGGCTTGACCAAATCCAGCCGGCATCTTAGTGTTCTATTGAAAAACATCATGGCAGGTGTTTGGTTTGTAACCACATGTGTTGCATTCCTGTACGCAAGCAAGAAGTTATCTACCTTATGTTGTAGATTTATGTCTTCATTACCCATGGCCTTTATGGCCTTCTTGAAGGTCTGGACAAACCTTTCAGCTAATCCATTGGTGGCGGGATGGTATGGGGCGGACGTGTAGTGCTTAACCCCATTGTTTTTTAAGAACTTCCTGAATTCTTCAGATATAAATTGCGGTCCATTATCAGAACAGATCTGTTCAGGCAGCCCATTCCTGGCAAATATGGTCCTTAATACTGTGATGGTTTTTTCCGTGGTGGTGGAGGACATCTTTATTACCTCCGGCCACTTGGAGTGTGCATCCACCGTGATTAAGAACATTGAGTCCATAAATGGACCAGCAAAGTCGATATGTACCCTTTGCCATGGACATGAGGGCCACTCCCATGGATGTAGAGGGGCTTGTGGTGGGGCGTTTTGGACCTTCTGGCATCCTAGACAGCTCTTGGTCATTTCTTCGATGTCTCCATCGATACCTGGCCACCACACAAATGCTCTGGCTAAGCTCTTCATTTTCACTCCACCCAGATGCCCCTCGTGAAGCTCCTTTAGCACTTTATCCTTGAGTTTGGGTGGAATCACCACTCTGGATCCACACATCAAGGTTCCTCGGCACACTGACAGCTGTTCTCTTCTTTGCGAGAATGCTGGCAACAGTGGTTCGCCATGTGCTGGCCATCCCTTCACCGTTAAATCGTAGACTCGTGAGAGAGTCGGGTCATTTCTCGTTTCCTTTTCAATGGTAGAATTTGTCACCGGTAGACATTCCACTATTGTCGAGTGGAACATCTCCACTGGGTCCACTGTAGGTGCCTCTTCTACCGTTGGCAACGGTTGGCGCGATAACCCATCAGCATTCCCATGCTGTTTTGATCCTTTGTATTCTATGTCATATTGGTGTGCCCCTAGGAAAAGGGACCACCTCTGTAGCCTTTGCGCTGTCATAATGTGAACGCCCTTTTTAGGGTTGAATATGTAGACGAGAGGTTGATGGTCAGTCAACAAGGTAAATTGTTGTCCGTGTAGGTAATGGTTGAATTTCTTCACCCCCCCCCCACACCAGGCTGAGTGCCTCCCTGTCGATCTGGGCATAGTTACGCTCAGTTGAGTTCAATGAGCGTGACGCAAAAGCTATCGGCCGCTCTGAGCCATCAGGGAATCTATGCGATAATACCGCTCCCACGCCGTAAGGGGATGCATCGCACGCCAGTCTGATTGGCAGTGATGGGTTGTAATGAGCCAACACTTCCCTGGATGTGATCAAGCCTTTGCATTTATGGAAGGCACGTTTACAGTCTTCGCTCCATTTCCAAACTACTCCCGTTTGTAGCAGTGCGTTAAGAGGGTGCAGAACCGTCGACAAGTTTGGTAAAAATTTATGATAGTAATTTATTAATCCCAGGAACGACCTTAATTGTGAGACATTTTCAGGCGCTGGGGCCTTTACGACCGGTTCAATTTTTTCAGGTGACTTATGCAACCCTTCTTCGTTAATGACATGGCCACAATATGATACTTGTTTCTGGAAAAATTCGCACTTGGGGCGATTTGCTCGTAGGCCCCGTTCTCTCAGCCTCGTGAGCACCTGCTCCAAGTTAGCAAGGTGCTTGTTGTCATTTTATCCTGTTATAAGGATGTCGTCTAGGTAGCATTGAGTCCCCGGAATCCCTTGCAGGACTTGCTCCATAGCTCTTTGCCAGATAGCCGGAGCTGATGCCACTCTGAAAACCAGTCAATTGTACTGGTACAGGCCTTTGTGTGTGTTTATCGTGAGATACGTTTTAGAGGCCTCCTCAACCTCCATCTGTAGATATGCCTGTGCTAAGTCAATTTTGGTGAAATGTTTCCCTCCGGATAGTGAGGCGAAAATATCTTCTATCCTCGGAAGAGGATACTGTACCGTGTGAAGAACCGGGTTTACAGTCACCTTGAAGTCCCCACAGATGCGAATTTTTCTCTGTTCTTCAGATTTATCATTATTCAAAAATTTTTTCATGACCGGGATGATGGGTGTTGCCCACTCGCTCCAATCTACCTTGGATAACACGCATGCTTTTTCCAAATTCTCCAGCTCTGCCTCGACGGCTGGACAAATTGCGTATGGCACCGGCCTTGCCTTAAAAAACTTGGGAATTGCCGCATCTTCCACTTTTATTGAGGCGGTGGCGCCTTTCAGGGTTCCTAGTCCCTGTTGAAACACTTCTTTGGCGTTAGCCAAGATTTCTTTTAATCGTCCAGGTATGACGTCATCATCGTCTTTTTTCTTACTGGTCACCGTCAGTGCCTGAATGGAGTGCCAGTCTAAACGTATCTTTCTGATCCATTCACGTCCCAACAACGGTGGACCACCATTTTGCAGAACGTATAAATACAACTTCTGTATTTCCTTGCCGTTGTATACAACAGGCACCCTTATTTTCCCTCTGGGGTATACTTTCTGCCCCGTATATGTCTTCAAGATAATGGATGTGTCTTTCAAAGGTATATGCAGAAATAGCCACTCGTAATCCCGTCGACTCATGACGGTCAGAGCTGATCCTGTATCTAGCTCCATTTTGACTGGGGACCCCGCTATCGTGAGGGTAACCCAAATGGTCTGGTAATCTTCTTTGGCAATTACATTATGTAATTTGAGACAGCTTAGTCTCTTGTTTTCGAAGTCGCTATCGCTCTTCTGGTCTTCGGAGCTACTGTCTGTCATCATTTGTACCTTTCTGTACTTTTCCTTATTGACCTTTTTACTGTCAGCGGATTTTTTTCCAGATCTGCATGCACGTGCAATGTGTCCCATCTTTCTGCATTGCCTGCATGCTTTGTCCTTGAACCAGCAGTCCTTCTGGTCATGGGTGGATCTGCCGCAGCGATAACATCTCTCGAAACCCCGTGTCATTTCATGGGTGCCGAAGTCCTGTGGCTTTTGCTGTATCTCTGCAGCTCCTCTTGCTGCTGCTTTGTATGATACAGCCACACTGAAAGCCTTGTCCAGTGTCAAATCTTTCTCAGAAAGTAGTCTTTTCTGTGTTCCTTCGCTTAGGAGACTGCAGATGAATTTGTCTCGGAGAGAATCTGCCAGTCCTGCCCCGAATTGGCAGTTCTTTGACAGCTTTCGTAAATCGGTGAGGTAATCAGCGTTACTTTCATTCTTGTGCTGATTCCTCCTGAAGAATTTGAATCGATCCGCTATCAGCAGCGGTGTTGGGTTTAAGTGCTCCTATAAGGTATCAACAATCTCCTTAAAATTTTTGTCCATCGGTTTGGCTGGAGTGATCAAGTTTCGTAACAGCCCGTATGTCCTTGCGTCCATCAGATTTAGAAGTACCGATGCCTTTTTATCATCCGCTACTTCATTCACCTTGCAATATACCTCCACTCTTTCCACATATGTGGTCCAATCTTCTATATCACTATCGAAAGCAGTAATATTGCCAGTCTTCGGCATCTTGAAAATCTAAAATGGCGCTTCCCGCGCTTTTCCTCCGTCCCCGATGGATCAAAATGGCGCCTCCTGCGCTTTTCTTTCTTCCCCGCCGAGTTAAGATGGCGCCTCCCGCACTTTCCCGCCGCTGCCGCTGCTGCCAACGCTGTTCTCCGCGGTTCCCGTTGCGACCTGCAGCTTTTAGCGGTGTTTCTCTTTTTTTTTATATATCTCTTCAATAGTTTCTCCGATACCTGGAGAACCATTCCCGTCGTGGAGCGGACCCTCTGGGACTTTCCCCTCCCTCTGCTCGGTCCGAACGCCGACCTGCTTTGCAGCATCGGCCGCGCCCTTAGTGCTCCACCCTCTCTCTCTCTTTGCTTCTGCTTCCCGACTCGTTGCCCGGCCCCATTGCAGAGCCACCCGATCGAGCTCCAGCCCGCCGCAGCCCAGGAAGGATCAGTGCACTACCTGCCACTAGCCCGTTTAGCTGGTGAAACCACAGTTTTTTTTTCTTGCTTCTGGCTTCTGAGGAATTGATCCCCTTGAGGTGCTGCCGAATTGCAGGTAAGTTCGTTTCTAACTCGTCGCCACTGTTAGATCCGTGTGTTAATGGAGACACGGAATGCAGGAGTTGATTTTAACAAGTGTTTACTGAACAAAGTCTGGAGGTGAACTAACTACACAAGACGCTACAGAGGCTTATATACCCGAGTGGTCACTACTGGTACTACAGTATACAGGGGCTTCAAAAACATTGTTCCTCTTAAAGGTACATACACTACAGTACTCAGTAAAATAACGGGACTTAAGGCGGATAAATCCCCCGGACCTGATGGCCTACATCCTAGGGTCTTGAGAGAAGTGGCGGTAGGGATTGTGGATACATTGGTGACCATTTTCCAGAACTCCCTGGACTCAGGAAAGGTCCCGGCAGATTGGAAAACTGCTAATGTAACACCCTTATTTAAGAAGGGAAGTAGACAAAAAGCTGGAAACTATAGACCAGTTAGCCTAACATCTGTGCTTGGCAAAATGTTGGAGTCCATTATTAAGGAAACAGTAACAGAGCATTTGGATAAACATAATTTAATAGGACAGAGTCAGCATGGTTTTATGAAGGGGAAGTCATGTTTGACAAATTTGCTCGAATTCTTTGAGGATGTAACATACAGGGTGGATAAAGGGGAACCAGTGGATGTAGTGTATTTGGACTTCCAAAAGGCATTTGACAAGGTTCCACACAAAAGATTACTGATCAAGATAAAAAATCACGGGATTGGGGGTAATATACTGGCATGGGTGGAAGATTGGCTATCTAACAGAAAACAGAGAGTTGGGATAAATTGTTCGTTCTCGGGCTGGCAATCAGTAACTAGTGGTGTTCCGCAGGGGTCAGTGCTGGGTCCCCAACTCTTTACAATCTATATTAACGATTTGGAGGAAGGGACCGAGTGCAACATATCCAAGTTTGCCGATGATACAAAGATGGGAGGGAAAGCAGTGAGTGAGGAGGACATAAAAAACCTGCAAAAGGATATAGACAGGCTAAGTGAGTGGGCAGAGATTTGGCAGATGCAATATAATGTTGGAAAGTGTGAGGTTATGCACTTTGGCAGAAAAAATCAAAGAGCAAGTTATTATCTAAATGGAGAGAAACTGCAAAGTGCTACAGTACAAAGGGATCTGGGGGTCCTGGTGCATGAAACACAAAAAGTTAGTATGCAGGTGCAGCAGGTGATCAAGAAGGCCAATGGAAATCTTGGCTTTTATTGCAAGGGGGATGGAGTATAAAAACAGGGAAGTCTTGCTGCAGTTATACAGGGTATTGGTGAGGCCACACCTGGAATACTACACACCTGCCCCTATACCTCCCCCCTTCCCACTGTCCAGGGCCCCAAACACCCCTTCCAGGTGAAACAGCGATTCACTTGTATTTCTTGCAATCTAGTATAGTGTATTCGCTGCTCACGATGCGGTCTCCTCTACATTGGGGAGACCAAACACAGATTGGGTGACCGCTTTGCGGAACACCTCCGTTCAGTCCGTAAGGGTGACCCCGAGTTCCGGTCGCCTGTCATTTTAATTCACCGCTCCATTCCCACTCGGACCTCACCATCCTTGGCCTCTTGTATTGTTCCACGGAAGCTCAACGTAAACTCGAGGAACAGCAAATCATCTTCCGATTAGGCACTTTGCAGCCTTCCGGACTCAATATCGAGTTCAATAATTTCAGATCATAACCTCGGCCTCTCTTTTTTCCTTTTAATTTTGTCCACCCCTTTGTTTTGGGTCCTCCTTTCCCCCGCCGCCCACCCCCCCCCCCCCCGCCTCCTTTCCTTTTGTTTCTCTCTCTCACCTGGCAGCTGTCCTTATCCTGCCAGTACACTTCACACCTAATCTCAGCTGCCTTTTGTCTCCACGGGCCCATTACCATCTCATCTGGCTTCTAATACCTTTTATTGTCTCCTTTTCTTCTTTTGTTCGATCTTTTTTTTTTCTTTCCAGTTTTGAAGAAGGGTTTCAACCCGAAACGTCAACTCAAATTTCTCTCCACGGATGTTGCCTGACCTGCTGAGTTTTTCCAGCATTCTCTGTTGTTATTTTGGATTTCCAGCATCTGCAGTATTTTGCTATCATACTGCATGCAGTTTTGGTTTCCATATTTAAGAAAAGATATACTTGCTCTCGAGGCGGTTCAGAGAAGGTTCACTCGGTTGATTCCAGAGATGAGGGGGTTAACGTATGAGGAAAGGTTGAGTAGGTTGGGACTCTACTCATTGGAGTTCAGAAGAATGAGAGGCGATCTTATCGAAACATATAAGATTGTGAGGGGGCTTGATCGGGTGGATGCGGTGAGGATGTTTCCACTGATGGGTGAGACTAGAACTAGGGGGCATAATCTTAGAATAAGGGGCTGCCCTTTCAAAACTGAGATGAGGAGAAACTTCTTCACTCAGAGGGTAGTAAATCTATGGAATTTGCTACCCCAGAGAGCTGTGGAAGCTGCAACATTAAGTAAATTTAAAATGGAGATAGACATTTTCCTAGCAGATAAGGGAATTAGGGGTTACGGGGAGAGGGCAGGGAAGTGGACGTGAGTCTAGATTCAGATCAGCCATGATCCTGTTGAATGGCGGAGCAGGCCCGAGGGGCCGTATGGCCTACTCCTGCTCCTATTTCTTATGTTCTTATGAAAACAAATCTTTATTAAAAAACTTCCCAATAATGTAAAATCAAATCTCATATTCAGATGCTTTAGGCCTGATTTTAACCCTGCCAGCCTATAGTAATGTAGGAACAGGAGTAGGCCATTCAGCCCCTCGAGCCTGTTCTGCCATTCAATTAGATCATGGCTGATCTGTTCCACAACTCTGTTTACCCGCCTTTGCTCCGTATCCCTTAATGCCTTTACCTAACAAAAATCTGTCGATCTCAGTCCTGAAAATTTCAATTGACCCAGCATCCTCAGTCTTTTGGGGGAGAGAGTTCTAGATTTTCATTATGTTTTGTGTGAAAAGGTTCGCGCCTGCTGCCACTTTAACTGCCGGATTTTTGGCAGCGTAGGATCCACCCACCATAGGCAGGCGGGGGCCTCATTAATATTTTAAAGTCGGGGTCTAATGAAGTCATTCAGACCCCAACACAACTTTACCTGCCAAATGTGGCAGTGACACCAATTGCCGAGCTTCCCAGTGAAACCTGGTGGCAGACAGAATCGTGGCCAGAAGAGGCCGAGGTAAGTTTAAATCTTTCATTTTTTTTAAGGTTTCCTTGAGGGCCAGGAATAGCAGGGGTGCTTTTTGACAATTTTGGAACCACACAATAGTAAGTGATAGACTTTTCGGTTTCATGATGTCACATGTTGGCCAAGTTAAGTGAAGGCACTGTTTTTCATGCACATCCTGTAAGACATTACTCGTCCCCCTTATCTATCATGTCTCTGTATCACTAGCAGGGTGAAGAGAAAGCTGCACTATTCACAAGCAACCCCTGAAACTAATAATGTACCTTGTTAATTCCATGCCACTGACTAAACTCACAATACCTGCCTTAAAGGGTGTAGGGTTCTCAAAATTCCCACATTCCCCAAAAAGTTATGGATAAAGGGACCCTGTATGGACAAGTTATTAAAAAGGGTACCCAAAATGGCTTCTGAAACCTCGTGACCAAAACGGACAGGATTTTAAAAGCAAGGCCCTGCAAAAAGGCAGGCCCTGAAATGAAACCTAACATGCATAAGGCTGTGAAGAGACTTTGTGAAGCCAGACAGCTAGGTAAACACAGAATATGCATCCTTCATTTTGGAACAGATCAATCAGAATGGACCTAATCAACCTGTTTGCATACATAATCGGTAACAGCTCACAGGTAGCTGCCGAGCCAGGAAACCTGATTAAGTAACAAACAGCCAGGATATCGAAGCCATTAAAACAAGGAGACAACCACCCCAGAAGTCGTTAAAACAAATGACTGTAATCATTTAGACGAGTCCGCCAAAAGTTAGACAAAGAACTGACCTGATTTGGCGCGCAGATAAGCGGTGAAGAACCGGGTATAATTGTAGGCCCATTGGTAGTGATCGCTCTCTTATCTCTTGCCACTTAGCTCCCTCCCCGTGCTGCTCGACACCGAGGACGCCCATTACAACACCGGAGGTCAGACATGGGAGGAGGACAGAACCGAACCAAACGAACACAGGACACACAGGCCGCAACGTGCCAGACAAGACGAGACGAGACAAACGGTAACCCGGTAAAAGCAGAGAAGGGCAGTGGAAAGACGTGTTGGGGGGCAAACGGCCTAGTTATAAGCTGGCGTTTGTGGGAATAAGTTGGCGTTCAATGCCTGGCTAGAAAATTCGGACAGTCAAGCCCATTTAAGTATAAACTGGCGTTCGAAGCATAGGTAGAAAAATCAGATTGACAATTTTAACCGCCAACCGAGCCCCAACCGTCGTAAAATCCATCGGCAACCAAACCGCCCGAGGAAGAAGAAGAAGACCCATCGCGACGAGATACCCCAACGAAGACGTTAATGAAGGAGAAGGGGTACTTTACTCGGACGACTCCATCGCCGCGCCCTGTGACCACGTGATGACGGTGAACCCCAAAGGACAACACGAGTGAACCTCAAAACCCATCACCAGTTAAATCAACAGGTTTCGAATTGGTGAGCATGAATTCCTGGCCCCTCATAGCTTAATCTAGTTAGGTATTGGGATAAGGATAAGGGGATTTTAATGTATTTGTATCCCTCGATGTGCCGTGTGTTCCCCATTCCCATATAAGTGTAATTGTTTATGCCTGTAACATATATCAGTAATTCTCAGTAAGATTGTGCTGTATTGTGTTTTTAATCAAATTTACGGTTTTCTTGCACCAAGCCACTTGTCTACTCGATTTTCTGTATCGCCGCCTGTACCTAAGTCCGGTGTCTAGAACCCAGGGGTGTGGGAGCGATTCGAACCGCTCAGAGACAGTCAGGGGCAGAGCTGACTGGGCACACGCCACCCCCTACAAGGGTTGTTCTAGTTTTGAAGGATTCAGGGTTAAAGCGAGCTTGCACCTCTAAGGATTATAATTATGGAACGGATTCCCGACACCTGGATTAAGAGAAGTGTAATTGTCACTCAGATTCCTTCATCGCCTTGCAAAGGAAATGGCAGTAGGCAACCAAAGTTAAAGAAAGGCAACTGGAGAAGGATACTCAGTTTCTGGAGTTTTTGTTTTATTCACGAATGTGGGCGTCACTGGGAAAGCCAGCATTTATTGCCCATCCCTAGTTGCCCTTGAGAAGGTGGTGGTGGGCCGCCTTCTTGAACCGCTGCAGATCGTGAGGTTAGGGAGTGTGTTCCAGGATTTTGACCCAGCAACGATGAAGGAACCGCGATATATTTCCAAGTCAGGATGATGTGTGACTTGAAGGGGAACTTAGAGGTGGTGGTGTTCCCATGCACCTGCTGCCCTTGTCCTTCTAGGTGGTAGAGGTCGCGGGTTTGGGAAGTGCTATCAAAGAAGCCTTGGCGAGTTGCTGCAGTGCATCTTGTAGATGGTACACACTGCAGCTAAGTTACGCTGGTGGTGGAGGGAGTGAATGTTTAATAGAGTCATAGAGTCATAGAGTTATACAGCACAGAAAGAGGCCCTTCAGCTCATTGTGTCTGCGCCGGCCATCAAGCCCTGTCTAATCTAATCCCATTTTCCAGCATTTGGTCCGTAGCCTTGTATGCTATGGCATTTCAAGTGCTCATCCAAATGCTTCTTGAATGTTGTGAGGGCTCCTGCCTCTACCACCCTTTCAGGCAGTGAGTTCCAGATTCCAACCACCCTCTGGGTGAAAAAGTTTTTCCTCAAATCCCCTCTAAGCCTCCTGCCCCTTACCTTGAATCTATGCCCCCTTGTTATTGACCCCTCTACTAAGGGGAAAAGTTCCTTTCTATCCACCCTATCTATGCCCCTCATAATTTTGTATACCTCAATCAGGTCCCCCCTCAGCCTTCTCTGCTCCAAGGAAAACAACCCTAGCCTGTCCAGTCTTTCTTCATAGCTGAAGCGCTCCAGCTCAGGTAACATCCTGGTAAATCTCCTCTGCACCCTCTCCAAAGCAATCACATCCTTCCTATAGTGTGGCGACCAGAACTGCACACAGTACTCCAGCTGTGGCCTTACCAGTGTTTTGTACAGCTCCATCATAACCTCCCTGCTCTTATATTCTATGCCTCGGCTAATGAAGGCAAGTATCCCATATGCCTTTTTAACCACCTTATCCACCTGTTCTGCTGCCTTCAGGGATCTATGTACATGCACACCAAGGTCCCTCTGATCCTCTGTCTTCCCTAGGGTCTTACCATTCATTGTGTATTCCCTCGCCTTGTTAGTCCGTCCAAAATGCATCACCTCACACTTTTCAGGGTTAAATTCCATTTGCCACTGTTCCGCCCATCTGACCAACCCATCTATATCGTCCTGTAGCCTGAGGTGGTGGATGGGATGCCAATCAAGCGGGCTGCTTTGTCCTGGATAGTGTCGAGCTTCTTGAGTGTTTTTGGAGCTGCACTCATCCAGGCAAGTGGAGAGTATTCCATCACACTCCTTACTTGTGCCTTGTAGATGGTGGAAAAGTTTTGGGGAGTCAGGAACTGAGTCACTTGCTGCCTCTGACCTGCTCTTGTAGCCACATTTATTTATGTAACTGGTCCAGTTAAGTCTCTGGTCAATGGTGGCCCTCAGGAGGTTGATGGTGGAGGATTCAGCAATGGTAATGCCATTGAATGTCAAGGGGAGGTGTTTAGACTCTCTCTTGTTGGAGATGGTCATTGGCTAGCACTTATATGACACGAACGTTACTTGCCACTTATCAGCCTAAGCCTGAATGTAATCCAGGTCTTGCTGCATGCGGGCATGGACTGCTTCATTATCTGAGGAGTTGCAAATGGAACTGAACACTGTGCAGTCATCAGCGAATATCCCCACTTCTGACCTTATGATGAAGGGAAGGTCATTGATGAAGCAGCTGAAGATGGTTGGGTCTAGGACACTGCCCTGAGGAACTCCTGCAGCAATGCCCTGGGGCATGTTTGAATGTACATGAAGAGGAAGCTTTGCAGCTCATTGCAAGGCACATGGGAGATATTGTGAGAGATGGGGAAGCAGGAGGTTGCTGCCAAGAGCAGGTTTGGAAAAGCAAAGTAAGGGAGAGCTAGGGTTGCCAACCTTACGGTCTGCAGCGGTTCAAAAAGGCGGCTCACCACCACCTTCTCAAGGGCAACCTCTGACGGACCCACACAGCTCTCTGCCAGGTCCCGCGCAGCTCTCTGACAGACCCACACAGCTCTCTGCCGGTCCCACGCAGCTCTCTGATAGACCCATGCAGCTCTCTGCTGGTCCCGCGCAGCTCTCTGACAGACCCGCACAGCTCTCTACCAATCCCGCGCAGCTCTCTGCCGGTCCCGCGCAGCTCTCTGGCGGACCCGCACAGCTCTCTACCAATCCCGCGCAGCTCTCTGGCGGACCCGCACAGCTCTCTGCCAATCCCGCGCAGCCTGGTGCCGGCTTTTTCAATGGCAAATTTTGCGCAAGCTTGAAACTGTGAGTGGGCTGCGCAGCCCCTTAAAGGGGTCACCCACCCAAAAAAAAATAAGAGGGAACATTGGATGCCAATGGTGGGAGCGTGGAGTGGGGCAGTTGGAAGCAGGAAGTCCAGTGCTACAATGAACTATTGTCTGTCTGGCTACTAGAGTTCTATAGTATATATCTGAACTTCTGTAACCTCTCCAGAGCTGATAGGCATTTTCGTCAGAAATGGAAAACTGCCTTTTGTCATTTTAAGCATTTCTATCAAATTGCCCTTCAATCTCCTCTGTTTTAATCAAATCAGCCCCAATTATTCAAGGCGATCACAAACTCTTGCAGTGCATTCCACAGCCATGCAACCCTCTGTGTATAAAATAATATTTCCCTCTTGTTTGTCCTGAATCTCTTACATTTAATCTTATATTTAATGTCCCCTCGTTCTAGGACCCTCAAATCACTGGAAACAGTTTGGAGGCTATAGGTGTAAAGTCTGTGGGTTGTTTAGTTAATTAATACACAGACTCCAAGAGTAACTTAAAACAGGACTTTACTATTCGAAGGTCAGGGCGAATCTGCCCAATAACTCCTGGCACAACACTTATATACTGGTGTGGTCACCGTCGGTATTACCGTATACAGAAGCCAAACAAAGTAGTGCCACACCTAAAATAGTTCTCTTAAAGGTGAACGGTTACATACACTACAATCCTCCCTTTTTAGCTTACAACATACTTATTCCCCATTAAACATAACATATAATCAACTTCATGTAAAACAATTCACAGATATAGTCTCTGCGGGAAACAGTTCACAGATTCAGTCTCTGCGGGAACAGTTCACAGATTCAGTCTCTGGTCTTGACTCGGTCCGAACAACATCTCTGTGGTGTAGCCGGTTCACATTTCTAGCGTGACTCACCCAATAGTCTTTCCCTTGGCTTAACAGCTTGAACTTCCGTCCTGCTGAACCAGCAGTGCTGACTTTTACAAACAGCTGGACTGCCTTGGTAATTTTTCCTACTTTCCAACTGATTTGGCCCCCTTCGTAGGGCCCACGTGCATGATCTGATAGAAGTGATAATGATTTAGATGGTTATCGTCTTCTGCTTCGTCTTTTTCTTTTCTGCTTCTTGGAGACTCTCGGGGCTCCCTTATCCGCTGCCAGCTGTAGCGCCACCATCTCCCTATGTTCCTTAGACTTTAAGTGCTTCATCCTGATTTCTGCACTTTGGGAGTTTTCATCACAAGCTGGGCAGACCAAGTCATCGTAATATTCCGTGTCACTCAACAGGTCATGGTAATATTCGGTGTCGTCCTGAGCTAGTCTAGCGAGAGGGCCTGCTACTTCTTCCGTACCCAACTGGACATTAGCCGACTGTTGTTCCCTCCCTAGACATCTTTCCTGAAGAGACTTCTTCATGCGTTCATATTCATCCCACTCTTCCTGGGTTTCCTGCAAATCCTTCACTAATGACCTCGTTTGTGATTTCAATACTTCCCCTTCCCTCGGGGATTGATTGATCAGGCTATTCAATCCTTCTACTGGAGCAGCTGTTTCAACATTCTGCTGTTCACATTGGCGTGATTCAGCGTACTTTTGGCATCCCTGTAAAATCTGTGTTGCAACCTCAGCTATTTCCATAACTTTTGAGAGCTCCGCACTCCTTCCCTTTGAAGATTTAAGCTCGTGTTCAGATTGTTCCCATTGTAGAGTCTTGTCCTTCAGCATATGAAGGAGTTGGCTGACCGTTAACTCTTCCACGGGAACACTGTGGGTCAGAGTCTTCTCCATTTCATCCACCTTTTCCTCCAATGCTTTCACCTTCTCTTCCTCTTGTACTTTGGCTTCCAGTGCTCGGAGAAGTTGCGCCTTGATGCTCTCTAGCTCATGTTCAGAGGCCATTCTTACAGTCTCTGTGTTTCTTACAGTTCCCTTTTCTTCCACTGAACGGATTCCCAGTTGAATCTGTTCTTCACGTTGTTGAATCTCGGTCATTGCCGCCCCATATTTGTCTTGGGTTTCCTTTAATATTTTTATGAGTTCTTGTACATCTTGTCTTTCATGTTCTGCCATGTCTTTCACCTCTAATTTCTCATCTATGGATGGAACTTCTACCGATGAGTCTGTCTTGGCCTTGAGCTCATCAAGAATTTCCTGCAGCCTTTGGACTTCTAGCTCATGTTCAACCTTCAGTTGCTCATATGCTTCCCCTGAAACTAGCTTTTCGGAGGTTGCCGAGTTAACCCCTTCCAGAATTGTAGCCTGGGCCTGTTCATACTGTTCTTTCAACTTCCCACACTCTGCTTGTAAGGAGTCGTAGAGAAGAACTGGAATAAAATCCTGGCTTCCTGAAGATTCCTCTTCATTTGCTTCTTCCTGCAAATATTCTAACTCCTGAACAGCATAAGGGAGATGTGATCGGTAATTGGTCACGATGGCTCTATGGTCGCTCTCTGCTTGAGCTAGCTGCTTCTGTTGTCTTTCCAGATTCTCCCATTCGGTGTCATAGAACTTTTTCATTGTTTTCATCTCTTGTACGAGACGGTAACTCAATTGTTCTAATTGTTGTCGTAATTTGAAATAAGTTTGAGTCCGAGCTCGGTGTTCTTCCGTCATGGATATGTCCGTAACTTGAACAGGCTCAGAATTTTCTGTCAAACTAGGTTGTCGTTGTTCGGTGGAGTTCTGCTCTGAAACTTTGTTCTTCTCTGGAGCATAAGCCTTTATGCATGCCTTCGTTTTTCCAACCTTCGTCGGCAAGTCCATTTCAGCCTTGTCTTTCATATTTGGGTTGGTCTTATCGTCATCCGTTTCAGAATCTGAGCTGATTGTCTGCACCGAGTCCTCACTCGTTATGGCTTTTAGATAGTGCCATTCCATGTCTATTTTCTTGATCCACTCCCATCCTAGAAGTGGTGGTCCTCCCTCATGTAGTACGTATAAGTTCATTCTTGGGTGTTCTTTACCCCTATCTCTCACTTTGACTCTTATCTTTCCCATGGGGTATACTTTATGCCCCGTGTATGTCTGCAATACGAACTTGGTATCTCTTAAGGGTATATGTGAGAATAGCCGGTGGTAATCCCTTCGATTTATGACTGATAGAGCTGATCCAGTGTCCAACTCCATTTTCACTTGGATTCCAGCTATTTTTAGCATGACCCAGATAGTTTGTAGGTCAGCTTCCTTACTCACATTGTGAATTCTCAGACTACCCAGCTCCTGGCCGTTTGGGTCTGAGTCTGAATTCTGTTCGTCTGAACTCTTCTCAGCCACCTTGTGTACCTTGTTGTACTTTTCCTGTGATGGCTTCCTTTGGTTGTTGGTCCTTTGGTTGTTGGTCTTCTTCCCTGACCGGCATACCTTAGCTATGTGACCCAGTTTGCCACATTTCCTACATTCCTGGTTCTTAAACCAGCATTGGTTCTGGTCGTGTGTTGTCTTCCCACAACGATAGCATTTTGTTGTTGTCGAGGTAATTTGATCCACACTTAGTGCTGCTGTCTTTAGCTGCATTTCCGCAGTTCCCTTCGCTGCGGCTTCGTGCGATGCTGCAATAAGGACAGCCCTGTCAAGTGTAAGGTCGTTCTCTTCGAGTAGTCGCTTTTGCGTTCCTTCCTTTGCCAACCCGCACACGAACTTGTCTCGCAATGCCTCTGTCAGATTCCCTCCAAACTGGCAGTATTTCGCTAGTCTACGCAGTTCGACCAAGTATTCTGCGTTGCTTTCGTCTTTCCGTTGCGTTCTCGCATAGAATTTGAATCGTTCCGCCAACATCAACGGTGTGGGGTTCAAGTGATCCTTCAGAACAGCCACAATATCATCGAAAGTCTGATCCGCCGGTTTAGCTGGTGATAGTAGATGCTTCAAGAGCCCGTATGTCTTCGCGCCCATCGAGTTTAGCAAGGTTATAGCTTTGTCATCTTCTTCTATTTTATTGGCCTCACAATAGATCTCGATGCGTTCCACGTACGTGGCCCAGTCTTCTACCTCGGCATTAAAATCATTGATGTTACCACGCTTAGGCATCTTCCTCTCTTTCTGATAACACCCCGAATTATTTCTTTAACTTATTTTTTTTTTTTTTTTCTAAGATGGCGGTTTCCCCGCGAAAATGGTGGTTTCCCGCGCTTATCTTCTCTCCCCGCCCACTTCAATGGCGGTTTCCCGCTTCTGTCTTCTTCCCCGCCTAATGGCGGCTTCCCGCGTTTCTTCCCTAGCGGGAGGGGTACACTTTCCCCCACAGGCGACGGCCGCTGGCTTTCAGGTTCACAGCCTGCGCGTCGGCTTCAGGGCTTTCCCTTTTCTCGGCAGGGCAACCGGCGCTGGGTACACCCCGTTGACGGCGAACAGGTTCAGCCGCTGGCTGGCTCTCGCTCAGTTCCCCTTGCTCGGGCTCGGTCTCTCTCCCGCTCTCTCGGCTCTACCGGCGCTGGGTACACCCCGTTGACGGAGAACAGTTTCAGCCGCTGGACTGGCTCTCGCGCAGTCTCCCTTGGTCGGCTCTGCCTCTCCCGCTCGCTCGGCTCCCAAACGCCTCTCCCAGCCGTCTCGCAGTCCGGTGCTTCCCTCCCCGGCTGCGGCTGAGTTTATCTCTTCCCGCGCCTACGCTCCCGGTCGCAGCGCTTCGTGGCTTCGGTCGCTGCCCAGCTTTTCCCGCCGGCCGCGGTCTAGCTGTCTCACGACGCCGTTGCGTCCCCCAGCCTATTAGTACCGCGGCTTCCTTGCTCCATGCTGCCCCCGTCTCAGTGCCTCTGGACCCGACTTCTGTCCGGCTCCTTTCCCCCTCGACCGTGGTCGAGTGCACAGCCCTTATCCTCTGGTTATTCTTTTTACTTTCCCTTACTCACAGTCACCGTGGCCGCCTTGCTTCTCTTGCTGATCGGCTCACTCCTCACCATGGCAGAAGGGACAGTCAGTGCCTGTTGCTGATGGAAGTCTTTGTCGCTAAATTCTTCCTCCTTTCTATTGCTGCAGCCTCGAGTTTTCTCCCAGCAGAACGACGAGGGCGGTTGCCTCTTCTCGACGCTCGTTAACTGCTTCGGAAGTATTGTTGCCGCAGGGTACGATCGGACTCGTCGCCACTGTAAAGTCTGTGGGTTGTTTAGTTAATTAATACACAGACTCCAAGAGTAACTTAAAACAGGACTTTACTATTCGAAGGTCAGGGCGAATCTGCCCAATAACTCCTGGCACAACACTTATATACTGGTGTGGTCACCGTCGGTATTACTGTATACAGAAGCCAAACAAAGTAGTGCCACACCTAAAATAGTTCTCTTAAAGGTGAACGGTTACATACAATAGTTCTCTTAAAGGTAGACGGGTACATACACTACAATAGGCATGAGAGGGAATATGAGCAAATAAGGTAAAAAGTTAAGAAAGAAACAAGGAAAGAAAGCAGGGAGTAAAAGGAGCGAATCTCAAAAACTATTAAAAAGAACAATAATGTGTTCTACAAATATATCAGTAAAAAGAGAATTGTTAAATGTGTGGTGGGAGAAAAAGAAAGAAAAGGAATATTTGCATTTATATAGCGCCTTTCACGACCTCAGGACATCCCAAAGCGCTTTACAGGCAATGAAGTACTTTTGAAGTGTAGTCACTGTTGTAATGAGGATAGAGAGAAGAGGATAGTGAGTTAGTGGAGAATATGCAGAAATTGGTAGGGATATTTAACAGGTGCTTCGCTTAAGTGTTTGCAAAAGAGAGGGATATTGGGAAAAAGATAAATCCTGAATTGGTCAAAAGTGAGATGAGAGATATAATAAATAAAAAGTAAAGTATTAGCGAAGTTAATAAAGGTGGAGGAGGACATAGTGCTGAGACCTGACTTGATGCTTCTGATGATCCTGAGGGAATTGGGCCTTCAATGGAAAGGAAAATCAGCGTGGTGTAAAACAGGTGACCGAGCCGCTCCTGCCTGATTTCCAGTGATTTTAGGAGCCCAGCATGAAGGGATATAACTATAAGATTAAACGTAAGAGATTTAGATCAGGCAACAGGAGAAAAGGGAGGGTTGCAAAGCTACGAAATGCCCTACAGGACTTAGTGATTGAAGCAGCGACCATGTCAACATTTAAAATAGATTAGTTAGGTGGTTGATGGTAAAGGGAATAACGGGATATGGGAACGGGCAGGCACAGGGGATCAGTATTGCTGCTCGTGTGGAGGATGAACATCAAGATGGACTGGTTGAGCCAAGAAGCCTGTTTCCATGTTATGATTTCTATCTAGTTCTAACTCAAAATGTCTCCGACCGTCACCCCCCACCCCACCCCGAACGGGTGGGCTGTTGGTGCTCCACTTGTCGCCCCCTAAAAGCTAAAATTGACTCCTTCTACTGTTGAGGTAAGATGAAGATCGCGTTGGGAAATGCAGTTCTCAGTGAGGCAATCTGGGCAGGGGGGAAACCAGCCATGGGGGAAGGATTTTTATTTGCTCATTCAACTTTTTTCATTGAAAGCAATTGGTAATAAATTGCCGCCTCCTTTCTCTGGCTTAATATTGACTGACTGCTCTCTTGTTCCACTTCCTCTCCCTCTTGTGCAACTTCCTTCTGATGGAGGATGAGGATGGAAGGTTGCCTCCCTCTTCTTCATCGTTATCCTCTTCAGCTTCAGGAAGGAGTCATTCTTTCTGCAGTGCGACATTATGCAGCAGGCTACAAAAATTCTGGATCCTCTTGCTGAGCTGTACTGCAGGCCAATTAACAGTGCTGGAATAGTGTATATGTGTTGTACTTGGAGCTGCAGTCACTGTTGTTACTAAAAGAAAGCCTTGCATTTATACTTGCTTTTATGACCTCAGGATGTCCCAAAGCAACTCACAGACAATGAAGTTCTTTTGAAGTGTAGTCACCGTTGTAATGTAGGAAACGTGGCAGCCAATTTGTACACGGCAAGGTCCCACAAATCGCCTTGTGATAATGACCTTAAGAATTCACTCTCTCCACCACTGGTGTACCGTGGCTGCAGTGTACACCATCTACAAGATGCACAGCAGCAACTCACCGAGGCTTCTTCATAAGCACCTCACAAACCCGTGACCTCTTCCACCCAGAAGGACAGGGGCAGCAGGCGCATGGGAACATCACCACCTCCAAGTTCCCCTCCAAGTCACACACCATCCTGACTTGGAAATATATCGCCATTCCTTCATAGTCGCTGGGTCAAAATCCTGTACTCCCTCCCTAACAGCACTGTGGGAGGACCTTCACCTCACGGACTGCAGCGTTTCAAGAAGGTGGCTCACCACCACCTTCTCAAGGGCAGTTAGGGATGGACAAAAAATGCTGGCCTTGCCAGCAACGCACACATCCCAGGAACGAATTTTTAAAAAATGACCAGCTAAGCTGTTTTAGTGATGATGGTTAAGAGTTAAATATCGGCCATGACCCAGAGAGAGTTCCCCTGCTCTTCTTCGAAATAGTGCTATGGCATCTTTTACATCCACCTGAGAGAGCAGACGGTGGCTTGGTTTACTGTCTCATCTGAAAGACAGTACCTTCAACAGTGCAGTACTGAGGGAATGCTGCACTGGTGTGTCAGCCAAGATTTTGTGCTCAAGTCTCTGGAATGAATGAGACTTGAACACACAACCTTCTGACTCAGAGGCGAGAGTGCTACCACTGAGCTGCAGCTGACACCTATGAAAGCATGGTCCCTACAAGATCCCACAAACAGCAATGAGATGAATAACCAAATTATCTGGTTTTTGGTGGTGATGGTTCAGAGTGGAACGTTCGGCAGGACACTAGAGGAACTCCCTGCTGTCCTTTGAATAAACAAATCTTAAAACTGAGACAACTTGGCAGAACTCACTTGTGTTTTGCACAAATAAAAACAGAAAATGCTGGGAATACTCAGCAGGCCAGGCAGCATCTGTGGAGAGAGAAACAGAGTTAATGTTTCAGGTCGATGACCTTTCTTCAGAACTGGCCAAAGTTAGAGCTGTAACAGCTTTTAAGCAAGTGCAGGGGCAGGGAAAGTGGGGAGGGGAGGAAAGAACAAAGGGGAAGGTCTGCAATAGGATGGAAGGCAGGAGAGATTAAATGATAAAAGGGATGATGGTGCAAAGCAAAAGGGGATGGTAATGGGACGAGTAAAGAAACAAAAGATGGGTTTAGAAGTGTTGTAAATAGGAATACCAGAATCATTACAAACAGCTGCTATCCTAAGAAATGGGGGCAGTGGTTATGATCTGAAATTGTTGAACTCGATGTTGAGCCCTGAAGGCTGTAAAGTGCCTAATCGAAAGATGTGGTGCTGTTCCCCGAGCTTCCGTTGAGCTTCAATAGAACAGTGTAGGAGGCCGAGGATAGAGAGGTCAGAATGGGAGTGGGGCGGAGAATTAAAATGACAGGCAATCAGAAGCTCAGGGTCACACTTGCAGATTGAACAGAGGTGTTCCGTAAAGTAATCACCCAATCTGCGTTTGGTCTCCCCAATGTATTTTTATGCATTTATGGCATGTGGGTATCGCTGGCAAGGCCAGCATTTATTGCCCATCCCTAATTGCCCTTGAGAAAGTGGTGGAGGGAGTGAATGTTTAAGGTGGTGGAGGGTGCCAATCAAGCGGGCTGCTTTGTCCTGGATGGTGTTGAGCTTCTTGAGTGTTGTTGGAGCTGCACTCATCCAGGCAAGTGGAGAGTATTCCATCACACTCCTGACTTGTGCCTTGTAGATAGTGGAAAGGCTTTGGGGAGTCAGGAGGTGAGTCACTCGCCGCAGCACACCTAGCCGCTGACCTGCTCTTGTTGCCACAATATTTATGTGGCTTGTCTAGTTAGGTTTCTGGTCAATGGTGACCCCCCAGGATATTGATGGTGGGAGATTCGGCAATGGTAATGCCATTGAATGTCAAAGAGCAGTGGTTAGACTCTCTCTTGTTGGAGATAATCAATGCCTGGCACTTGTCTGGTGTGAATGTTACTTGCTGTAATGATATCAGCAAATAGTGATGGTATTTGCCTGTTTGATTATTATGCCTCACCAGCATATTTGCCTGTTTGATTATTTATGCCTTACCAGCAGAGGGCATGTGAGAGAGAGACAGTTTAGTTTTAGTTTTGTTTTAGATGGATCTCTAAGATGGTGTCTCCTGTAATGCTGTTAGCTTAGTTGAACAAACTTTAGATAAAAATACATTCTCTTTCATCAATGTGTCATCATTGAACCCACAAAGAAATCAATACATGGTGTCAGAAGTGGGATTGAAAGAGATGAAGAGGAAAAATCTGAAGTTAAATCAGCTCTCCACATATTAGCAAGCCAAAAGAGAACATCGTTACTTAGCATTGAAGAATAGCTAACGAAGTGAAAAATGGAAGGTTTACACCCACCGGCGAAGCTTCAGTTGACAGGTAATGTGGCTGAAAATTGGAGGAGGTTCAAACAACGTTTGGAGTTGTATATAGCGGCAATCGGAGCTGACGAGAAAAGTGATAAAATGAAAGCGTCAGTGTTCTTACATGTCGTGGGTGATGAAGTGCTGGAGGTGTATAATAACTTCACATTCGCTGCTGATGGAGACAAAATGAAGCTGGATAAAATAATGGAACAGTTTGAGGCCTACTGCATACCTAAACATAACGTGACGTTTGAGAGGCACAGATTTTTCACATGTGTACAGAAAATGGGAGAGACTATTGATCAGTATGTGACTGAACTGAGAAACAGAAGCAAAATGTGTGAATTTGGGGGACTGACAGACTCGCTGATAAAAGACAGACTGGTGTGTGGTATTCCAGATCATGGTCTAAGGGAAAGACTGCTAAGAGAGCAAAATCTAGACCTGGGAAAAGCCATAGCACTGTGTAGGGCTACAGAGACTGTGAAGTCGCAGGCAAAGGAGCTGTTCAGTGACAGTAGCTGCAACGTGGATGCAGTGAGAAAGAACGGACACAAACCGTTTAACAAAAAGAGTGCCAATGTGAAAAAAGAGGCGTGGCCAGCAAACAAAAATGAAAGGGGCAATCGAAAGTCATGTAATCGATGCGGTACACAGCATCCACCAAAAAAGTGTCCAGCATATGGTAAAACATGCTATAGTTGCAACAAAAACAACCATTATGCCCGTTGCTGTAAGAACCAAGCGCAACAAAGCAAGGTCCATGCAGTAGATGAAAGCGAAATAGAGGAGTTCTATGTGGATGTTGTGTCTGAAAACAAAAAAGAAAAAAGAGACTGGATGTTGACACTAAAAGTGAATAACATACACATTCCATTTAAATTGGATACTGGAGCACAAGTTAATGTGATATCAGAGACTGATTTTAAGAAAATTAGACCCAAACCAAAGATACATGGAGCAAAAGTGAAAGTGACAGGATACTCAGGTACTGATATACCAGTGAAAGGAAAATGCATTGTCAAAGTGACACACAAGGACAGAGAGCACACGCTAGCATTAATCGTGGTGCCAAAGGGTGTGCAGGCCATACTAGGTTTAATAGCCTGTGAGAGACTGAACCTAGTAAAGAGAGTCCTCGTTGGGGAAAGCGAAGGAGAGACAGTCTATGATGAACTCATGAAAGAGTACAACGACCTATTTAAGGGTCTAGGCTGCCTTCCAGGAGAACACACGATCAGAGTAGATAAAAGTATGCCAACGGTCATACATCCATGCAGAAAAGTTCTGTTTGCTCTTCAAAAGCAACTGAAGGCAGAGTTGGACAGGATGGAAAGCCTGAACGTGATTCAGAAGATAGATGAGCCAACTGAATGGGTGAGTTCCCTCGTCGTTGTGGACAAAAAGAATGGAAAGCTCAGAATTTGCCTGGATCCAAGAGATCTAAACAGAGCAATAAAGAGAGAGCACTTCAAGCTTCCTACACGTGAGGAAATCATATCACAGTTTGCAAATGCAAAGTATTTCAGCAAGCTAGATGCATCATCAGGATTTTGGCAGATGAAACTGGACGAGGCAAGTTCAAGACTGTGCACGTTCAACAGTCCATTTGGCAGATACAGATTCCTAAGGTTACCATTTGGCATTGCCTCAGCTCCTGAAGTGTATCACAAAACTATCCATATGATCTCTGAGCACCTGGAGGGAGTTGATACATCAATGGATGACATCATAGTATGGGGAACCACGAGAACTGAGCATGACGAGAGACTGAAAAAAGTGCTGGAAGCAACAAGGAAAACAAACCTGAAGCTGAATAGAGAGAAATGCCAGCTCGGGGTGACAGAACTGACATTCGTGGGAGATATCCTTAGCAGTGAGGGCATCAGACCAGATCCCAGAAAGGTGTCCGCCATTGAGAATATGCCAAAGCCACAATGCAAAAAGGATGTGCAGAGGTTTAATGGAATGATCAACTACATGGGTAAATTCATATCCAACCTCTCAGAAAAGATGGCGCCACTGAGATGACTAACTGAAAAGAACATAGAATGGGAATGGAATCATGAGCATGAGAAGTCATGGAGCGATCTAAAGAAACTGCTCACAGAGGAACCAGTTCTGAGGTTTTATGACCCAGCGAGACCCATCAAGATATCATCAGATGCATCACAGAGTGGGCTCGGTGCCGTTCTTCTGCAAAAATATGACTACTGGCAACCTATTGCATATGCATCGTGCTCAATGACAGACGCGGAGACGCGATATGCTCAAATAGAAAAGGAGCTGCTCAGCATCACATACGCCTGTGAAAGATTTCACCAGTTTGTGTCAGGACAAGCAATCAGTGTAGAGACTGACCATAAGCCCTTGATTGCATTGTTCCAAAAGCCACTAAATAGCTGTCCGCTTAGAATACAAAGAATGATGATCAGGCTGCAACGCTATACACTGAATGTTGCGTACACACCGGGTAAGCTGATGTATACAGCAGACACGTTGTCCAGAGCTGTTGACCCAAGAGAGCCCGCAAACACCAAAATGGATGAAAAAGTGAATGCCTACGTGGACATGATCACAAGTGCACTGCCCATAGCAGATGCAAAAATGGAGCTCATAAAGACTGAGACAAACAAAGATGAAACACTCAGACGACTGAGGAAAAGCATCTTGGATGGATGGCCCAACATGAAGCAAGACTACTCACCTGACATGGCAGAGTACTGGAACTGCAGGGCGGAACTATCAGTGGTCGAAGACATCATCTACAAAGGAAGTTATCCCAAAGAATCTGAGAAAAGAGATGCTAAAAAGGATCCATGGAGGACATCTGGGAATTGAAAAGTGTAAGAAAAGAGCACGAGAGGTGATGTACTGGCCACGAATCAACCAAGATGTGACAAATGAGGTGTCAAACTGCACAATATGCCTGAAATATCGAGCAAGCAATCCGGTAGAACCACTAAAGCCACACCCAGCGCCAGACAGACCTTACCAGAAGGTAGGCGCTGACCTATTCGTATGTCAAGGGAAGGACTATCTTGTAGTCACAGACTATTACTCCCTGTATCCAGAGGTTTGTAGACTGTACACCACCACTGCAGATGCTGTGATAACATGTATGAAAGCCATATTCTCCAGACATGGCGTGGCAAGCGAGGTCTTCACGGACAACGGACCCCAGTTTTACAATGCAAGTTTCCGACACTTTGCCAAAGAGTGGGACTTTGTCCACACAATGTCAAGTCCTCACTTTCCGCAGTCCAATGGACTAGTGGAAAAATCGGTCCAGACAGTGAAAAGACTGATGTACAAGGCAAAAGACAGTGGAACTGACTTCTACCAGAGCATGCTTGTATACCGCACAACGCCGCTTGAGTGTGGTAAGTCACCAGCCCAACTCCTTATGGGACATCGGCTAAGGTCAAACCTACCCATCCTGGAGAACCTCCTGAAAACAAAAGAGGGGGAGAAAGTGAGGAAGTTCAAAGAACAACAGAAAGAAAAGCAAAAGTACTACTATGACAGAGGAACACAAAACCTACCTGAACTCCACACTGGTGACCAAGTAAGGTTCAAAGACAAAACAAACATATGGACTCAGAAGGGAACTGTCCTGAGTGAAGTCCAACCAAGATCATACACCATTCAGACAGATGAGGGTGCTGTTCTGCGAAGAAATCGTCGGGATCTTCTCATGGGACCAGCCACAGCAGGTCAAAAGATTGATACTGTTGAACAACCTGATCACACAGCAGGTCAAAAGACTGATACTGTTGAACAACCTGATCACACAGCTGAGAAACCATCATCTGAGGCAGCAACTCAGATTCAAGGACAATCAATCAGAAAATCCTCAAGACACGTGAAGCCTCCTGAGAGACTCATTGAGCAAGTTTAAGGACTCTTGTTATAGAAGGAAATAATGTTACCTTATTCTCTCTTCAAGTTCTAGTGTATTTACATATTTCATGTGAACACACAAAACAAGGTTAAAAAACATTGATAATGATAATGATAATGTAAGTTCATTAAAGGTTACAGTTAAAATGCAGAGTAATACAAAGAAAACATGTTGTTAGATAAAAGTAAAATACTTTTGTTTTAAGAAAGGGAGATGTAATGATATCAGCAAATAGTGATGGTATTTGCCTGTTTGATTATTATGCCTTACCAGCATATTTGCCTGTTTGATTATTTATGCCTTACCAGCAGAGGGCATGTGAGAGAGAGACAGTTTAGTTTTAGTTTCGTTTTAGATGGATCTCTAAGATGGTGTCTCTTGTAATGCTGTTAACTTAGTTGAACAAACTTTAGATAAAAAGACATTCTCTTTCATCAATGTGTCGTCATTGAACCCACAAAGAAATCAATACACTTGCCACTTATCAGCCCAAGCATGAATGATGTCCAGATCTTGCTGCATGTGAGCACGGACTGCTTTGTGATCTGAGGAGTTGTGAATGGTTTGAACACCAGTACAATCATCAGCGAACATCCCCACTTCTGACCTTATGATGGAGGGAAGGTCATTGATGAAGCAGCTGAAGATGGTTGGGCCTAGGACACTGCCCTGAGGAACTCCTACAGCGATGTCCTGGGGCTGAGATGATTGGCCTCCAACAACCACAACCATCTTCCGTTGTGTTAGGTATGACTCCAGCCAGTGAAGAGTTTTCCCAAGATTCCCATTTACTTCAATTTTACTAGGGTTCCTTGATGCCACACTTGGTCAAATGCTGCCTTGATGTCAAGGGCAGTCACTCTCACCTCACCTCTGGAATTCAGCTCTTTTATCCATGTTTGGACCAAGGCTGTAATGAGGTCTGGAGCAGAGTGGTCCTGGTGGAATCCAAACTGAGCATTGGTGAGCAGGTTTTTGGTGAGTAAGTGCCGCTTGATAGCACTGTCGATGACACCTTCCATCACCTTGGTGATAATTGAGAGAAGACTGATGGGGTGCTAATTGGCCGGTTGGGATTTGTCCTGCTTTTTGTGGACAGGATGTACCTGGGCAATAGTCCACATTGTCAGGTAGATGCCAATGTTGTAGCTGTACTGGAACAGCTTGGCTAGAGGCATGGCTAGTTCTCAAGCACAAGTCTTCAGCACGACAGCGGGGCCCATAGCCTTTGCTGTATCCCATGTGCTCAGCCATTTCTTGATATCACACGGAGTGAATCAAATTGGCTGAAGACTGGCTTCTGTGATGGTGGGGACCTCAGGGGGAGTCCAGGCTGGATCATCCAATCGGCACTCTGGCTGAAGATGGTTGCAAATGCTTCAGCCTTGTCTTTTGCACTCACGCGCTGGGCTCTGCCATCATTGAGTATGGGGATGTTCAATGTAGAGGAGACTACATCATGAGCAGTGAATACAGTTTAATAAATTGAAAGAAGTAAATCGCTGTTTCACCTGGAAGGAGTGTTTGGGGCCCTTGGTGGGAAGGGCGGAGGTAAAAGGGCAGGTGTTGCATCTCCTGCGCTTGCACAGGAAGGTGCCGTGGGAAGGGGAGGGGGTGTTGGGGGTGATTGAAGACTGGACTAGGGTGTCGCGGAGGGAACTGTCCCTTCGGAATGCTGAAAGGGGAGGGGAGAGGAAGATGTGTTTGGTGGTGGCATCACGCTGGAAGTGGCGGAAATGGCGGAGGATGATCCGTTGAATGTGGAGGCTGGTGGGGTGGGGTGGGGTTTTGCACATGATATTTCCAACATTGCTGGAGGCTGTTAATAATTTGGCTAATTTCTAACTCCGATTACAATGCACATAACAAAATGAAGAGTTTCAAAATAACTTGCACCCACTAGAACTGTGAAAAATAGCTTTTGTTAAAGCTACTGCTTCATTCGCCCACCTAATCACACAACTGACAGGAAAATGACTCGGGGACAGAATACCTATTTCAATTGTCATAGTAAAATCTATTCATTTTGTTCCTCTCCTCCTCACGCCCCAAGACATCACACATCTTGATTGTAATTAGTCATTTCTCTTTACAGTTTCCAGCTGATCATTCAATGTTGACATAACACATTCAGCTGTTCCTCACCCAGGTGTTAAGCACTCAACATTTTTGTGACAGGCCCAGTATTGACTGTTAACCACGTTCAAAACTGATGAGAATGTGAAGATTTCTGCAACAAAAAACATCGCTACCATTCTGTTACTTTGCACTGTGATACTTAGCCATGCCAAGCAGGCCAGAAAGGTGCGAGGTTCAATCCACCAGACTGTAGTTAAATTAGACTCTCTTAGCTAGGGTATATCCTCCCGGTTCTCTGTTAACTCTGTTTCTCTCTCCACAGATGCTGCCTGACCAGTTGAGTATTTCCAGCATTTTCTGTTTTTAGTTCAGATTTCCAGCATCCGCAGTATTTTGCTTTTACTATCCTCCTGGTGCTGTGCATTCTGCCTGGTTGGTATTGTGAGGCAGATTCCACAGTACCAGCAGTAACAAGCAATGGACAAGGGACAATCTCGACCTGACATTGCTGTCTCTAGAGACAGGGGGCAAAACCATTTTTTTCACGTGAATGTCAGCAAAGTTGCTCCAGTGGCTGGTGAATTGGAGCTGCTGCTACATGAAGTAAGTGAGAAGGGGGCTGCCGTTTATTTTACTCCAGGCCACCCTTCCAACGGATGGCAAAGCGCTATGCCTGGAAAGAGGGGATGGCCAGGCTCAGTACTGTGTACAGTAGCTGCAGGATCTCGGAACAGATGCCGGAAAAGCCAGCATATATCAGCATAATCTGGCAACAGTCGTCTTCTTCTTCTTAGGCAGTCCCCCAGAGTCGAGGATGACTTGCTTCCACTCCAATATTGTGGGTTCTAAGGTGACTAATGAGGATCTACAGACTCTGCCACAGGTGGGGCAGGTGGTGGTTGAAGGGACGAGTGGGTGGAGTGATTGGTTTGTCATACGCTCATTCCGCTGTTTGTACTTGGCCTCCGCGTGCTCCCGACGAAGAAACTCAAAGTGTTCGGCAACTTCTCGAATGCTTCTCCTCCAATTTGAGCAGTCCTGGGCCAGGGATTCCCAAGAGTCGATGAGAATGTTACATTTTTTCAAGGAGGCTTTGAGGACTTCCTTGAAGCCTTTTCTCTGCCCCCCTGGAAATCGCTTGCCGTTACGGAGCTCGGTGTAAAGTTTTTGTTTCGGGAGTCTTGTATCAGGCATGCGGACAATGTGGCCCATCCATCGGAGCTGATTGAGCGTGATCAACGCCTCAATGCTGGGGATGTTGGCCTGAGAGAGAACACTGACATTGGTATGCCTATCCTGCCAATGGATTTGCAGGATTTTGCAGAGGCAGCATTGGTGATACTTCTCCAGTGCTTTGAGGTGCCTACTGTACGTTGTCCATGTCTCTGAAGCATACAGGAGGGCGGGTATCACTGCTACTCTGTAGGCCATGAGCTTGGCGCCGGGTTTGAGGTCTTGGTCTTCAAACACACTTTTCCTCAGGCGGCCGAAGGCTGCACTGGCACACTGAAGGCAGTGTTGGAATTCGTCATCAATGTCCGCCCTCACTGACAGTAGGCTCCCAAGGTATGGAAAGTGATCCACACTGTCCAAGGTCTCGTCATGGATTTTGATAGTCGGGGGTCAGTGTTGTGCGGCGGGGGCAGGTTGGCAAAGAACCTTTGTCTTTCAGATGTTTAATGTAAGGCCCAGTCTCTCGTACACTTCAGTGAAGGAGTCAACGATGGTTTGGATAAAAGTGCCTACTGGTATGAATAAATAAAAATTGTCTGGAAAAAAAGGAAAAATATACATTAATGATCTAGATAAGGGAACTAGATGTAATATCTCCAAGTTTGCAGACGACACAAAGCTGGGTGTGCGTGTGCTGTGAGGAGGATACCGAGAAACTCCAGGATGATTTGGACAGGTTGGGTGATTGGGCAGAAGCATGGCAGATGCAACATAACGTGGATAAATGCGAGGTTATCCACTTTGGTGTCAAAAACAGAAAGGCAGACTATTATGTGAATGGCAATAGATTGGGAGAAGGGGAAGTGCAACGAGACCTGGGTGTCCTTGTGCACCAGTCGCTGAAGGTAAACATGCAGGTGCAGCAGGCGGTGAAGAAGGCAAAAGATATGTTGGCCTTCATAGCGAAAGGGTTTGAGTGCAGGAGCAAGGATGTCCTGCTGCAGTTGTACAGGGCCTTGGTGAGACCACACCTTGAGTACTGTGTGCAGTTTTGGTCGCCTTATCTGAGGAAGGATGTTCTTGCCATGGAAGGAGTTCAGCGAAGATTCACAAGGCTGATCCCTGGGATGGCAGGAATGACGTATGAGGAGAGTTTGGGTCGATTGGGCTTATACTCGCTGGAGTTTAGAAGAATGAGAGGGGATCTCATCGAAACTTATAAAATTCTGACAGGTCTGGACAAACTAGATGCAGGTAGAATATTCCCGATGGTCGGAGAGTCCAGAACCAGGGGTCATAGTCTAAGGATAAGGGGTAAGCCATTTAGGACAGAGATGAGGAAGAATTTCTTCACCCAGAGAGTGGTGAACCTGTGGAATTCTCTACCACAGAAGGCAGTTGAGGCCAAGTCTTTAAATATATTCAAGAAGGAGTTAGATATATTTCTTAGAGCTAAAGGTATCAAGGGATATGGGGAGAAGGCAGGTACAGGGTACGGAGTTTGGATGATCAGCCATGATCTCATCGAATGGCGGAGCAGGCTCGAGGGGCCGAATGGCCTACTCCTGCTCCTATCTTCTATGTTTCTATGTTTTTTTAAATATTCAAAATATGGCAAAAAAAAGGTTTTTGTTGCAAATTAAGGGCTTCCAAATGCACAGAGCTTCCTTTAACCCTGTTCACAATAGACTTACCAGAAAAACAGTACCACTCCGGTGAAAAAATCCAGGAAATTGTGCCAGGATGTACTTCACAAATGTTTACATAAAATAGGCACTGGAAAAAATCTCTCCTTGAAAAATTGTGGTTTGTTAGAATCAGGCAAGAAATATGCATAAGGCTGACTTAACCAATTTTCCTACCCCACTCACCTGATTTACACTGGGACAACCAGGAAAGTAGCTTGGAACATCTTCCCTATGACTGTAGCGAGTTGGCAATAATTACCATACCTGCACAGGTACCAGACACCCCTTGAAGGGAGCTCTCCCAACTTCTAACTTGGTCAGCTCTTCCAGTCCTTCACTGGATTCTCCCAATGGGCATCATTCACATTCCTCTTTTCTCTTCCAGTTTGCAGCCATGTCTGACTCATTGCTTTGCCTTTCCAATGCATAAGTTACCCCCCATCACTGCATAGAGCACAGCGCTGCATACTTCTTTCTGGCATTTTAACTTTGTTAACAGACCATTAAACCCATCAAAAAGCAAAATACCATAGCGGTTGGAAACCGAAAATAAAAACAGAAAACACTGGAGAGAGTCTGTTGACATTTCAGATAGAAATCCTTCCTCAGAACTATAAACGCATCAACTGCTCTCTGTGAAAATAGTTAGCACTGAGGGAGTGCTGTACTGTCAGAGGTGACGTCTTTCAGAAGAGACGTTAAACCACCTGCCCTCTGAGGTGAATGTAAAAGATCCCATGGCACTATTTCAAAGAAGAGCAAGGGACTTCTCCCCGGTGTCATGCCAATCCCTCAACCGACATCAGTTAAAAAAAAAGGATGGCGCGGAATTTGCGGTCAGCAACAAAGCAAATGCGTTCGCCGCTGGCCCCGAAGAAAGCTGCCCACAAAGATCTGACGATTTCTGTGGCAAGAAGTTTGCCTTTCTCGACGCATAAGTGAGCTCAGTGCCGTGTAGTGGGGAATCCCTACTGCAACGTTGCTGTGGCATCTCCAAGCTGTCTAAGCAGCCAATCACAATGAAGAATTCTCGCAGACAGGGAATAAGGAAGTGAAGTGCTTTTATTTGGACTTTTTAAAAATGTTACAGAGAGCAAAACAAAGATTGGGCTCTCGCATGGGGAAAAGGTAAACCTGAAATAAAGATGAACAATCTTTATTTTTATAATTTTTTTAAGTTTCTTAAAAATTGTCATTTTTACCATAATGGAAAGATTTGACACTCCACAAATTAAAAATTCATTTTTCAGGGCCATAACGTTTGTCTAGCAGTCAATACGCTGTTGAAACCCGTTACACCTAATCCAACAAGACCTAACTTGTAATGGGGTATTTAACAGCGATATTCCCGCGGAAAAGCCCAAGTTTTCATCAGTTTCACTGATTTCACTGATTAAGCTGATTGCCGGCTATGGGGAGGGGGCGGTGGGAGGGGTGGGCAGCGGTGGGGGGGTATTCCACAGCGCAGCCAGTGTTGGAGCAGTGAATAACTGACCACAATTTCAGAATTTCCACATTTAGATGCGCATGTGCTAAATCCTGAAGTTGTGGTCCATTTCAAAGGGTTATTCCCCACTGCAAATTCTGGACCATTATCTGGTCAAATTATCACATTGCTGTTTGTGGGACATTGTTGTGCACAAATTTCCTACATCACAACAGTGACTACACTTCAGAAGTACTCCATTGGCTGTAAGGCGCTTGGGACATCCTGAGGTTGTGAAAGGCGGTCTATAAATGCAAGTCTTTCTTTTCTTTCTTGGTCATGTCCAATCCTATGAAAGGAGCTTCTCCAGCCTCACCGCGCCAAGTCCAATGAAAGGTCTCACCTGAAATGTAAGCCTATCCCTTTATCTCAGTAACTGATCAACTCTGCTGTAGATTTATAGAAACCTCTGTACTTAGTTACTAAATGCTGAGACAAGGTACATGAAACCTGATAGCTCAAGTTATTTCATTAAAATAGATCAAAGTTTTCAAATCACTTCAGCAGCTGAAAAATGTATTTTAAAGCACAGCTATGTAGGGAAGGAGCTGAGTGAAGGCAGTGTGAATGGTAAAAGATGTGTATTGGCAAGAGTGCCTAGACTTAGCTTAGCTACCCTTGTGAGGACATTAAATCACTTCCTGCACTGTGTAGCAGTTATTAGCGTGGTAGGGGTAGCACTGAGTGTTTGTGCCACCTCCCTCCATATAGCCTGCACCACCCTCTTATGGGGCCTCCTGTCCTGTCCTCATGGATGCCCAGTTTTGAGTTGCCAGATCTGTTCGAGATCTGTCCCATTTAGCACGGTGTTAGTGCCACACAACACGGTGGAGGGTATCCTCAACATGAAGATGGGACTTCGTCTCCACAAGGACTGTGCGGTGGTCACTTCCACCAATGCTGTCATGGACAGATGCATCTGCAACGGGTAGATTGGTGAGGACGAGATCAAGTAGGTTTTTCCCTCTTGTTGGTTCCCTCACCACCAGTCGCAGACATGTCCTTTAGGACTCGGCCAGTTGTGGTGCTACCGAGCCACTCTTGGTGATGGACATTGAAGTCCCCCACCCAGCGGACATTTTGTGCTCTTGCTACTCTCAGTGCTTCTTCCAATTGGTGTTCAACATGAAGGAGTACTGATTCATCAGCTGAGGGAGGACAGTAGGTGGTAATTAGCAGGAGGTTTCTTTGCCCATGTTTGACTTGATGCCATGAGACCTCATGGGGTCCTGAGTCAATGTTGAGGACTCGCAGGGCTATCCCTCCCGACTGTATACCACGGTGCCACCACCTCTGGTGGGTCTGTCCTGCCAGTGGGACAGGACATACCCAGGGATGGTGATGGTGGTGTCTGGGACGTTGGTTGTAAGGTATGATTTGGTAATTATGACTATGTCAGGCTGTTGCTTGACTAGTCTGTGGGACAGCTCTCCCAATTTTGGCACAAGCCCCCAGATGTTGGTAAGGAGGACTTTGCAGGGTCGACAGGGCTGGGTTTGCCATTGTCGTTTCCGGTGCCAAGGTCGATGCCGGGTGGTCCATCCGGTTTTATTCTTATTGTTTTTCATAGCGGTTGTTTACAACTGAGTGGCTTGCTAGGCCATTAGGAGTCAACCACATTGCTGTGGGTCTGGAGTCACATGTAGGCCAGACCAGGTAAGGACGGCAGATTTCTTTCCCTAAAGGGCATTAGTGAACCAGATGGGTTTTTGCAACAATGGTATCATGGTCGCCATTACTAAGACTAACATTTAATTCCAGAATTAAATTGAATTTAATTTAATTCCCACCAGCTGCCGTGGTGGGATTTGAACCCATATCCTCAGAGCATTTGACTGAGCCTCTGGTTTACTAGTCTAGTGACATAACCACTACGCCACCGCCTCCCTTTGGATGATCAGCCATGATCGCATTGAATGGCGGAGCAGGCTCGAGGGGCCGAATGGCCTACTCCTGCTCCTATCTTCTATGTTTCTATATAACATGTTAATCCAGGCTGGAGAAACAACCTGCATCTCTGAAGAGCGGAATTTTTAAAAAAGCAAGCAGATTACATTCAGCTCCATTTCAGAGGAGGCCATTTGGGGTACTCAGTGAGATCTGGGTGGGAAGGTTCTAGCCAACCGCAAGCAGGCACCAGATTTTATAGTTGCACCCGCAGTGGGACAGTGCCTGATGGCCCTTGTCAAATTAGATGCCTATCCGCTGACCCCACAAGATCCAGTGACGTCAGCACTGGAGGGCACCAGCAGACACGGTCCCCATGGTTATGTCAGGAGCACGCGCCACGGATTCACGGGGCCATATTTTATGAATGAGTCCAATAGTTAAAAGGACACTTTACGTTGCCTCTATTCTTCAGGCTGACACTCCAGTGCAGTTCTGAGGGAGTGCTGCACTATTGGAGGTGCCGTCTTTCGGATGAGACGCTAAACCGAGACCCGTGGACGTAAAAGATCCCATGGCATTATTTCAAAGCAGAGAAGGGAGTTATCCCCAATGTCCTGGCCAATAGTTATCCCTCAATCAACATCACAAAAAAAACAGATTATCTGGTCATTATCACACTGCTGTGTGTGGGAGCTTGCAAATTGGCTGCCGGGTTTCCTACATTACAACAGGGAATACACTTCAAAAATTACTTCATTGGCTGTAAAGCGCTTTGGGACGTCCTGAGATTGAGAAAGGCGCTATATAAATGCAAGTCTTTCTTTTTTGCCAAAGAACTGGCTGGTTTATATATAATAATAATAACAAAGAAAGCCTTTGAAAACAATTATAAAATGTTCTTCTGTTAGTGATCGTAATGAGACTTCTCTGAAGCTGAAGCTTGACATTTTGACACCTGTTAGGCTCACAGCTTTCAACAGTCTCTTTCTGTTGGTTAGACTGCCAATTCGCATTTTTATTTGTCTTATAAATTGGCATTCATATTGCACCAGCCCACCCTGCTACCATTACTTGAAGGAAAGAGGACAGTGGACAGATGGCTCCTCAGGGGCCAAGATTACCCTTTACAATCTTGTCTGATAATCCCTTTGAGAAAGTCACAAACAGGCATATAACAGTACAATGAGGATTATGCCTTCATGAGAATTCTGATAGAATGTACCAGTGACCTGTTCAAACAGAACTCCCATTTCTTGCATAGACTGGGGTGGGTGTTGCTCCATAGCCCTGCCACGAACTCTAAGTTAACAGCATCATGCACATCTTTGCCATCCAATGAGGAAATACAATGCAGCTGTAAGACCAGCAACCCCAGGCACAAGCATTGGCAGAACAGAACAAGGAAAACAAGGAAGAAGAAATAGTTGAAGGAAATCTTTGCACCAGTCACTAATTAACAGGACATTTACCCAAGTGACTAAGCCACCCCTGCACAAATAATCTAGTGGTACTGTGTATTATACAGAGGCTGTATGAGCACATCCACATCCTTTCATCTGCTCATGCAACCCTAATATAGCCCTTTTCAAACTAATACTAAGGTCTACATTAGCATCATATGCCATTAATGTATTTCTCTATGTGAATCCTCCATGTATATCTAATGATAGGCACTGAAAAATTCGGTTGGTTAGCGCCTCCCGTTAGCGCTTCGGTGGGGCACTAATGGGGCACAAACGACTTACCACCCGAGCGCGGCGATTTTAGCCAGTCAAATGCTGCAGTGATCAGAGTGAGGCTATGCAACAAGATGGACCTGCCCCTTTAAGAACTAGAAGGCGCCAGTATGTCTGAGTAAAAGGTAATTGACAGCGCCTGAGCTTGAGTAGCACTCTGAGGTAGCGCCTCGTTCCCTGACGTTAGCGCTCTAAGAGAAGTGTGTAGCACTTGATTTGGCACTCCAATCACCTCCAGCGATGCTGGAGATGAATTTCACGGTTGGTGGCGATAATTTGCGCCGGGCGCTAAAATTTGCACCCAGCCAATATTAGTGCCCCAAAATGGCCGATACCCAATTATTCCTCCTAAGTCTTCTAATACTTAATCTTGTGCTTCTTATAGTTTTTACCCCAGTGGAAGCAGTAGATTTGGTGGCAGGCTGCTCTTCATCAGGAAGACCTCGTGCTGGAATATTCGATGGCATCCCTTCTGAAAGGGGGCTGACTGCCTGCTGATTCCTACTTTTCAGTGCTTACAGGGGTCGGACAGGATCTGGCAGATAGGCATCACTATGACGATAGCAAAATACTGCAGATGCTGGAAATCCGAAATAACAACAGAAAATGCTGGAAAAACTCAGCAGGCCAGGCAACATCCGTGGAGAGAAATTAGAGTTGGCGTTTCGGGTCAAAACCCTTTTTCAAAACTGGAAAGGAAATGAAATAGATCGAAAGGAGGGCTGGGGAGGGAACAAAAGAAGTGAATAGACATTAAGAGGTATTCAAAATGAAACGAGATGGTGATAGGACTAGTAAAGAGACAAAAGACGGCTTAGATTAGGTGTGAAATGTACTGGCAGAATGAGAGAGGAAGGGGGGGGAGGGAAAACCCAAAACCAAGGGGTGGGGATAAAATATATATAAGTAAAAATGTAATAGGGGCCGAGGTTATGATCTGAAATTGTTGAACTCGATATTGAGTCCGGAAGACTGCAAAGTGCCTAATCGGAAGATGAGGTGCTGTTCCTCGAGTTTACGTTGAGCTTCCGTGGAACAATGCAAGAGGCCAAGGACGGTGAGGTCCGAGTGGGAATGGAGCGGTGAATTAAAATGACAGGCGACCGGAAACTCGGGGCCACCCTTACGGACTGAACAGAGGTGTTCCGCAAAGCGATCACCCAATCTGTGTTTGGTCTCCCCAATTTAGAGGAGACCGCATCGTGAGCAGCGAATACAGTATACTAGATTGCAAGAAGTACAAGTAAATCGCTGTTTCACCTGGAAGGGGTGTTTGGGGCCCTGGACAGTGGGAAGGGGGGAGGTATAGGGGCAGGTGTTACATCTCCTTGGCCTCTTGCATTGTTCCACGGAAGCTCAACGTAAACTCGAGGAACAGCACCTCATCTTCCGATTAGGCACTTTGCAGCCTTCCGGACTCAATATCGAGTTCAACAATTTCAGATCGTAACCTCGGCCCCTGTTACATTTTTACTTATATATTTTTTTCCCCACCCCTTTGTTTTGGGTTTTCCCTCCCTCTCCACCCCCCCCCTTTCCTCTCTTTTTTTTACATGGTAGCTGTCTCTCATTCTGCCAGTACATTTCACACCTACTCTAAGCCGTCTTTTGTCTCTTTACTAGTCCTATCACCATCTCGTCTCGTTATGAATACCTCTTAATGTCTATTCACTTCTTTTGTTCTCTCCCCAGCCCTCCTTTCGATCTATTTCATTTCCTTTCCAGTTTTGAAACAGGGTTTCGACCCGAAACGTCGACTCTAATTTCTCTCCACGGATGTTGCCTGGCCTGCTGAGTTTTTCCAGCATTTTCTGTTGTTATTTAGGCATCACTATGAGATGCTGTTGCTTCATCCTTGTCTCATCCTGCCATGATCCAGCTGCTAGACTCTCCTTTAAGATGTCCAGGAACATGTCTGGCAGCAGACTCTTGGGCACCACTTAGGAACCTGAAACCCGCCATAAGGGTCTTTCAAACCCCTAGCCTGTTGGATATGGAACTAAAAGTCTTCTTTAAATTGGAGTCCCAGATCTTTATAACCGTAATCATAGCATTCATGATGGAAACTGCTTTAGACTTAGATAGCTCCATCCTCAGGGCTGCCCTGCAGACAGCCATGGACTTGCCATACACTTCAAGGTGCTCCCTGTCGAAGTCTCGACTCCCGAGTAAGACTCTTTAAACACAAAGTATCGTTAAAGACAGGCTTTATTTGCTTGCAAGGGAAGGGTTGTGTAGTCAAAGGCTACATCAGACCTCTTCAAAGTAATACAGAATTTGTAACATATTTATACAGTACAGAAACAAAACAGGCTTTCTATGCCACATGACATAGTATTGAATCATACCTGATTACAAAGGCACAGACCTTGCAAATTACTGAAACAACGTATTCCAGGCTTTGTTAGAATAATGAATGGAACTACCTTGGGATAAGATTAACTAATCCTTTATTATGGGATCCTTCTGTTCTCCCACTGTACCAACTGAGCCTGTGGGCCGATGTTTACCTTATCATGTCCTTGGCTATTTGTTTGGTAAACGAGGCTCCTTGTTAAGCTTATCACAGATAAGGAGTATGTATGTGGCATTCCTAAATTGTCTCATCCCCTTGAAACAGATTAGTGAATCATGCTGTCGGCCATTTAAGTTTTTTATTTTATGCCCAGGAAGCCATTTTATGTCTAAGTGAGAAACTGTACTTCCACATTCTTCCCTTTTGTCCTTACAGGACAACATAACTGAAATTAACCTCTTCCTCATACCAAATTTAGATTTTAGCCAAGGATACCGACTTCTTTGCCGTTTTGAACCATCCTCGGGATATACCTGTATTGATAGTTGACCTTATCTAAGATCGTCTCTCTTCTGTTTATTCTTAGTGTTTGGGCGTGTTTTCTTGTAGGGGTTTAATTGTGTTTGATTTGATTTCAGGTTTATGTCTTTGTATATTTCTGCAGCTTATGTTAGCCTGCAGTGTTCTAATTTCCCTGCAGCTTATATTAGCCTGCAGTTTCTAATTTCCCTGCAGCTTATATTAGCCTGCAGTTTCTAATTCCCCTGCAGCTTATATTAGCCTGCAGTTCTGGTGCCACTATGCACTTTCTAAGAAGATAGGGAACAGCAGCTTATAGAGGAGGACTAAATCATGGCCCACACAGTTTATACCTAACCTGTGGGGTTCTCCTAAGCACAAGTGCTTCTATGTAAGCCCCCAAAGTGCGGACCAAGTGATATACAAGGTCGACGACACTGGCTTGTTGTTGAAAGGAGTCCTCTCTCTTTTTCCTAGCCTGCAGTTCCCGTTTGAGTGGAAAATATGTTTTGCAGAAAGAGGAGAGCATGTGGAGTATATATATGTATATATTTTGCTTATCACCCATTCTGCTGTTTCAGATGTATTAAAGGGAATCGATCTTAGGGGAATCGATCTTAGGAGAATTCCCCCCGTGGTGTGAATAGGCACATGGGCACAGACCCAACAACTGGATTTACCAACAGCTTTAGCATATTCGTAAGACATGTACAAAAAAGTATTCACGTGTAATTCTCGTTTCTTTTGGGATCTTTCTTCATCTCCTTGGCATATTAGACTCAGTAGTCCGATTAGTATACAAAATATAAGTAACGTCTTCATTGTTAGAGTCTTTCAAAATTCAATTGTCTCTATTCGGTGCCTTGTTGCAGTGGGATGCGTGAATCCAGGAAGATCTTTCCTTGACTTTTACGGCTGTGTTTGTTGTTAGGAGCACTTCATATGGGCCTTTGAAGTGTGGTTGCAGACCGTTCTTCCTTTTAAAAACCTTCACGTAGACGTCATCTCCAGGTTCCAAGTCGTGGCACTTTCCCTCTGCTGGACTCGTTTGAGCTTCCTTTACCTGTTGGTGAAAGCTGGAAATACATTTAGTTAATGCAATGCAATCGTTTAGCATAGCCTCGTCCATTTTATGAATGTCCATTTGTTTCACCGTAAATGGTGCTGAGAATGGCAATCTTAGGGGTCGTCCCATAACAATCTCATGTGGAGACAGTCCATTTGTCCTGTTAGTTGCTGCTCGCATTATCATCAATGCTAAGGGTAATAGTTCGACCCATTTAAGTCCAGTTTCATTGCAAAGTTTAGAAAGTTTATTCTTCAGTACTCCGTTATGTCTTTCCACCAGTCCTGCGGATTGTGGATGATAACTGCAGTGAAAATGCTGGTTAATCTGCAAAGCTTTACATAGTTCTTTTATAATTGCTCCAGTGAAATGCGATCCTCTGTCGCTTGAAAGCTGCATAGGTATTCCAAGCCTTGGTATGATTTCTTTTAACAAGCACTTTGCTACTGTTACAGTATCGTTCTTTTTACATGGGAAGGCTTCGACCCATCTTGAAAACATATCTATAATTACTAACACATATTTAAATCCTAAACATGGAGGTAATTCAATAAAATCCATTTGTAAATGTACGAAAGGGCCTGATGGATTCGGGTGGGAGGCAGGCTGTACTTTTTCTGTTTTACCTGGATTCATTTCCTAGCATGTGGTGCACCTTTCACTGATTTGTTTTGCAATTGCCGAAATACCTGGTGCATACCACGTTTGATTAATATAGTCTGCCCTCGCCCCTTTGCCCACATGCGTGAACACATGAACGCATCGGGCAATACATGGAAGTAAAGACTTTGGAGCCACCATGCGGCCGTCATGGTGAACCCATACCCCTTCAGGCGTTTTAAAGCAAAAATCCCTTGCCCAACTTAACACTTCGTCCAAGTTAGCCTGTGACTGAAAGGCTAAAACATCATTAATAGAAGGTGGGTCATTATCTGATTTTTGTTGACGCAAAACAAAGGCTGAGACCAGTGGCCCTGTGTCCGACAGAGCGGCTGATTTAGCAGCTCTATCTGACCGCTCGTTACCCAGGGATATCTGATCCTGACTGCCTGTATGAGCCTGACATTTAATAACTGAAATCTTAGTGGGGCACACCAGAGCCTTTAAAAGATTATTGATTTGCTCAGCATTCTTAATAGTTGACCCTGAGGATGTTAGAAATCCCCTTAATTTCCAGATCTGTCCATAATCGTGAGCAACTCCAAAAGCATACCTGGAGTCGGTATAAATGTTAACAGTTTGATCAGTAGCCAATATACAAGCTCTGGTAAGAGCGAAGAGTTGTGCTTGTTGCGCTGAAAATGATTGAGGTAGTGAGAGCGCTTCCACAACTGAATGATCATCTGAAACGGCATACCCAGCCCTAGGTGATCCTTTATCATCCCTAAGGGCCGATCCATCTACGTAGAATACCAAGTCACTATTAGGAACAGGAGTTTCAGATAGATCTGTTCGGGGCTTGGTAGCTAACTGGGTAACCGTGTCACAGCAGTGTGGGATTCCATCCTCTTCTGTTGGTAGCAGCGTGGCTGGATTCAAAACTGAACATCTTTGAATTATGAGAGTGGAGTTGGATAACAGTTCAACCTCATATTTGCTGCTACGGGCTGACGTTAGATGCTGAGTGGCGTATTTTGATAACAGTACTTCCACTGAATGTGGTACAAACAAAACGGTTCGGTGATTAAGCGTGATGCCTTGAGCCTGTTGTACAGCATAATAGGCAGCAGCTAGAATTGGCGGGCATCCAGGCAGGCCGCATGCAACGGGATCCAATTGAGTAACTGTCTTTTATAGTCGTGTCTTTTCCCGTGCCTTCATAAAAGGCAGTGCAATGCAGATTCATGTGCCAGCTGTCTAATTTCAAATCCTTCTGGTACTCTGAGGCTGTTCTTGAGGCACGGTGTAGTGCTCCTACAATTATCATTAGTTTATGGCTTATTTCTTGGTTTTCATTTGCCCACTGGTAGACGATGGGAGGGGAGCATTCTTGTAAAGGGCACATAGTACATCTGTCGGTAGGGATGTGCACCTGCAGTCCTTTTTCTGAACAAATTATTGTTGCCTGCATTTTGCACAGCAAATCTCTCCCTAAAAGGTTCATGGGGGCTTCATCTGATAGAAGAAAGGCATGCTGGCCAGAGAAATTGTCTGCTTGTATTTCTAATGGTTGTGACCACGTCATAGTCTGTGAGACGCCGGAAAGTCCTACACATGTGACATTCTTTCCAGTACACGGAGTTCCTCTAGCGTATTGCTTTGTTAATAGTGAGGTTGTGACTCCTGTGTCGACGAGAAAAGGTGCGGAGATGCCGGAGTTGGACTGGGGTGGACAAATGTAAGAAGTCACACGACACCAGGTTATAGTCCAACAGCTTTATTTGAAATCACAAGCTTTCGGAGCGCTGCTCCTTCTTCAGGTGAAGTGGAGAAATGCATAAAGACACAGCTTATATAGTCAGAGAATCATGTCAGATGTTTACAGGTAACCTTTCCAACTGCCATTTATCACACCTCGGCAGAGAGATAATCACAGCAGTCAAAGGTGTGAATGGTGTCCAAACAGGTCAGTCAGGGAAACATTACATCAAAGAACAATGAGGTGGGGTCACAAGGGGTCAAATATTGCAGATGCTGGGGTCTGTATGAAAAACAAAAAAACAGACAAAAAACATTTTTTTTGGCTGGAAATCACAGCAGGTCCGGCCGCATCTGTGTAGAGAGAACAAGCCAATGTCGACTCGGGTCTGGATGACCCTGCATCAGGTGGGGTTACATGTAGCGTGACATGAACCCAAGATCTCGGTTAAGGCCGTCCTCATGGGTGCGGAACTTGGCTATCAGTTTCTGCTCGACGATTTTGCGTTGTCGTGTGTCTCGAAGGCCACCTTGGAGAATGCTTACCCGAAGATCGGAGGCTGAATGTCCTTGACTGCTGAAGTGTTCCCCGACTGGGAGGGAACACTCCTGCCTGGTGATTGTTGCGCGGTGTCCGTTCATCCGTTGTCGCAGTGTCTGCATGGTCTCGCCGATGTACCATGCATCCTTTCCTGCAACGTATGAGGTAGACAACGTTGGCCGAGTCACATGAGTATGTACCATGTACCTGGTGGGTGGTGTCCTCACGTGTGATGATGGTATCTGTGTTGATGATCTGGCATGTCTTGCAGAGGTTGCTGTGGCAGGGTTGTGTGGTGTCGTGGTCGCTGTTCTCCTGAAAGCTGGGTAATTTGCTGCGAACGATGGTCTGTTTGAGGTTAGGCGGCTGTTTGAAAGCGAGTAGTGGAGGCGTGGGGATGGCCTTAGCGAGGTGTTCGTCGTCATCGATGACATGTTGAAGGCTGCGAAGAACATGGCGTAGTTTCTCCGCTCCGGGGAAGTACTGGACGACGAAGGGTACTCTGTTGGTTGTGTCCCGTGTTTGTCTTCTGAGGAGGTCTATGCGATTTTTCGCTGTGGCCCGTCGGAACTGTCGATCGACGAGTCGAGCGTCATATCCCGTTCTTACAAGGGCGTCTTTCAGTGTCTGTAGGTGTCCATCGCGTTCCTCCTCGTCTGAGCAGAGCGAGGAGGAACGCGATGGACACCTACAGACACTGAAAGACGCCCTTGTAAGAACGGGATATGATGCTCGACTCGTCGATCGACAGTTCCGACGGGCCACAGCGAAAAATCGCATAGACCTCCTCAGAAGACAAACACGGGACACAACCAACAGAGTACCCTTCGTCGTCCAGTACTTCCCCAGAGCGGAGAAACTACGTCATGTTCTTCGCAGCCTTCAACATGTCATCGATGATGACGAACACCTCGCTAAGGCCATCCCCACGCCTCCACTACTCGCTTTCAAACAGCCGCCTAACCTCAAACAGACCATCGTTCGCAGCAAATTACCCAGCTTTCAGGAGAACAGCGACCACGACACCACACAACCCTGCCACAGCAACCTCTGCAAGACATGCCAGATCATCAACACAGGTACCATCATCACACGTGAGGACACCACCCACCAGGTACATGGTACATACTCATGTGACTCGGCCAACGTTGTCTACCTCATACGTTGCAGGAAAGGATGCCCCGGAGCATGGTACATCGGCGAGACCATGCAGACACTGCGACAACGGATGAACGGACACCGCGCAACAATCACCAGGCAGGAGTGTTCCCTCCCAGTCGGGGAACACTTCAGCAGTCAAGGACATTCAGCCTCCGATCTTCGGGTAAGCATTCTCCAAGGTGGCCTTCGAGACACACGACAACGCAAAATCGTCGAGCAGAAACTGATAGCCAAGTTCCGCACCCATGAGGACGGCCTTAACCGAGATCTTGGGTTCATGTCACACTACATGTAACCCCACCTGATGCAGGGTCATCTAGACTCGAGTCGACATTGGCTTGTTCTCTCTACACAGATGCGGCCGGACCTGCTGTGATTTCCAGCCAAAAAAAATGTTTTTTGTCTGTTTTTTTGTTTTTCATACAGACCCCAGCATCTGCAATATTTGACCCCTTGTGACCCCACCTCATTGTTCTTTGATGTAATGTTTCCCTGACTGACCTGTTTGGACACCATTCACACCTTTGACTGCTGTGATTATCTCTCTGCCGAGGTGTGATAAATGGCAGTTGGAAAGGTTACCTGTAAACATCTGACATGATTCTCTGACTATATAAGCTGTGTCTTTATGCATTTCTCCACTTCACCTGAAGAAGGAGCAGCGCTCCGAAAGCTTGTGATTTCAAATAAAGCTGTTGGACTATAACCTGGTGTCGTGTGACTTCTTAGATGAGAAAAGGGACTTTCTTGCCTTGCATATTTATGGATAGATATGGCTCATCTCTAGAATTTAGCGATACTAGTGGTAATTGGAGAGTGTGGGTATTGTTCAGGGCCGTTTCTCCGTGTCATGCTGAATAATTTTGCCCTGGGGGTCCGAATTGTCCTTCCATAATCTGACCTCCTCAAGGATCCCCTGTTGTAAAGCCTGCTTGTGGACGAGTGTGAACCTGGGCTTGGGTATTTGTATTTACTGGGGCACCTCCCCAGCCTTGATTTTGCTGTTTGGGGAACGGACAATTGGACTTCCAGTGTCCGATCTGACCACAGTTAAAACACGGAGAGTTTGTGCCTCTTCCGTTCTACTGGCCTCTGCCAGTCCCTCCTCTACTATTTCCTCTAAATCCGCCTCTGTTATACCCTCTACCTCGTCCCCTGTTTTGACCCTGGTAGTAAATAGTAGTCTGGGCGGTCGGGGCTGGAGAAGCTGCTTGCTCCATTAACAAGGAAACTTTACTCTTTTGATCTTTATTCCTTGCCTGTATTCCTTTCAAGATTTGTGTCAATTCAGGAATGGTTTTATGTCTCCAGTCAAGGCAAACTAAAGTCAACGGTTCCTTAAGTTCTGTTCTGAGGCTGTTTACAAGGGCGTTAATTAAAGGGATTTGGTAATTTTCTTTTGTCATACCCGAATGCTGTCCCATAACTGCTTCCATTCTTTCTATATAATCCTCAACGTCTTCATCCTTTTTCTGAGTTGTCTCAATTATCTTATCTAGTGTTGATTATATTCTCCTGACTTACAGCACTGGGGTCGGGTGATTCACCACCCGCTGCGCCTTGTTGTTGCACTTTGTATTCAGGAGGCGGGGCTGGTCTTCTGAACCATCCCTGATCCTCGTCATCACTGGAATGAGTCGTGGGCATGGGAGGATATTTACAGGGAGGAGCGGTAGGCTTCGGGTTTTGTCTTAAAGGCATTAGCGTAACCTTTTCTTGCTTAATCAATTTATTCATTAGATCTCTTTTCTTATTTTTGTTCTCAATTTTACTAGCTAATATGCCGCGTTCCTTACGTTTTTCTGCTTCCCTTTTCCAATCTGAGAAGGCAGACCAATTTACTGACTTTGCACCCCTTCTCCTTGGGTCTCTGCCTGCTAGGCAGTTTTCTAGACACGTGATTCTATCTAGATTGAATGTACCATCCAAGGGGAAAGGGTATCTGTCTTTCTTTGTCCATCTAGCCCACTTAGGTAAATCATTTGTGGATATCTGACCATAGTAGGTAAAGACATAAGAAGCGGGAGTTCCTTTTTCTGGGATCTTGCTCTGTGCAGCTCCCATCTTAGTTTGTTTGGTGTTTTTTTTTAAACTAGGCTCTCTTCTTCTAGATCGCAAGTTTCACCCCTTACCCCCTTACGACTGTTACTGGCTGTCCAAAGGACCATAAGTGATGAAAAATGACAAGTAATAACAAAAGTCAAAGAAATGACAAGTAATGCAGCTGCCCAAACAGGCAAACAGACATTAAAATGCTCAGAGATTGATCTTATACTCTAAACGAAACAAATAGTCAATTCTCAGTTTGCGTTGTACGCCACTACAAGCTGAGCCCTTAACATTTAACTTATACTTTATGTGAAAGTCTTCTGTCTTAATGTTGTCAACAATCAACAAACAAAACGGAAAACAATGGTTGCGATAATTCTTAACCTTTATGTTCATATAAAATCCTTATGCTTTAATGCGAGGGGCTTGAACCCTCGTAGAAGGTATCTCAACGGAGAATAGTCCTGAGCCTGATAATACAGGTCTTTAAAACACAGTGACAATCCTCAAACGATACTTTCTGCTGCGGGACTTTAACCCCGGCTCAAGGGACCCACCCTTGATACTGCAGTTTTAACTTGGTACCTTATCTGTCTGGGACTCAGCCCTGTCGACTTTTCTCTTGCCTTCTTTGCCCGACACTTTCTGTTTTCAAAGACCTGAGTTGTCAGTATTCCCCTCCTTTCAGTGGTCAACAATAAAAGAAGCAAAAGTTACAGGATTCAACTCAAATCTGAAACACGAGTCTTAACTTGATCGCAGTACTCCCGTCAGAAGAAACAGGCCACACTAATTCAATATCTAATGAGAAATCCTTTTATGTGATAAAACATCACTGTGGCCATTCAGGATCTGTCATTAGAGATTCACAATGTCCTTGTCCGTGACTTACCGAAAGGCAGCAAGCGATCTCGGTGGGACCTCCAAGTAATACTGTCGAAGTCTTGACTCCTGAGTAAGACTCTTTAAACACAAAGTATCGTTAAAGACAGGCTTTATTTGCTTGCAAGGGAAGGGTTGTGTAGTCAAAGGCTACATCAGACCTCTTCAAAGTAATACAGAATTTGTAACATATTTATACAGTACAGAAACAAAACAGGCTTTCTATGCCACATGACATAGTATTGAATCATACCTGATTACAAAGGCACAGACCTTGCAAATTACTGAAACAATGTATTCCAGGCTTTGTTAGAATAACGAACGGAACTACCTTGGGATAAGATTAACTAATCCTTTATTATGGGATCCTTCTGTTCTCCCACTGTACCAACTGAGCCTGTGGGCCGATGTTTACCTTATCATGTCCTTGGCTATTTGTTTGGTAAATGAGGCTCCTTGTTAAGCTTATCACAGATAAGGAGTATGTATGTAGCATTCCTAAATTGTCTCATCCCCTTGAAACAGATTAGTGAATCATGCTGTCGGTCATTTAAGTTTTTTATTCTATGCCCAGGAAGCCATTTTGTGTCTAAGTGAGAAACTGTACTTCCACATCCCTCACTTGTGAATTATGCATCACCTGGTGCTTCCTCCGGACTCCAAATCTCTGACCTGGTGCCTGTATGTGGTGAAGTGTAGCACCTGTAACTGTTACACAGATAGACCTTATGCACCACTGGAGCCGTTAGCTTAATATAGAAACATAGAAATATAGAAGATAGGAGCAGGAGTAGGCCATTCGGCCCCTCAAGCCTGCTCCGCCATTCAATGCGATCATGGCTGATCATCCAAATTCAGCACCCAGTCCCTGCTTAACACTGGAAGATCTCTATAGAAAATGGAAAGAAAAATTTGTTACAATGAAAAGGCATTTGATACAAGTAGCATTCCAAAACAGTGTGTGCCATACTGCTGATCTGCAGGGTATGCTTGCATTGTAGTTGTAATGTATTATCACATGGTTTAGTATGAGCATGCTCAGTTCGCTTTGGCCTAGTAAAGCAAGCACATGGACTAGCAACTCATCGTGTCTCTGTCCTTCATTTATTCTACCCATGTATATTACATTTTGGCAACAAGGATGGGATCCCAAAACCATTTTAGGGATCATGGAAGGACACTGTGTTCAACCTTCGAGTGGACAAGTTTACAGTGAATTTGTGACACCTAAACTGAATTTTTGTGATGTTGTACTGTTAACGCTCATGCAGAATTGTCTGTGCTTTGCCTTCACATGTATATATACACAGTAACAGTGGCGCTGATTCTCACAGGTACGCATGTAGTGTGCTGATTCACTGTTCGATGGGATCGGGACAATCATGGTCGCGCCTACGGGATTCATCGGGAGCCTCAGTATGCATGACCGAGCTCGCGAACTATTCAGTTCTTACATTGAGCGGATGGAGATTTTTTTAGGGCCAATAACATTATTGAGGCCAAAGGTACAGATGAGAATGTTCAAGCTCAAAATAAAGTAATTCGTGAACGGAAGAAAGCAATTTTTCTAACGGCGATCGGGCCAGATGTCTACGGAACTTCAACAAACCTACTCGCGCCAGGGAAAGCGAAGCATGCGTCGTTTGAAGACATTATCGAGAATCTCGAGGACCATTTCGACCCAAAACCGTTATAAATAGCAGAGAGCTATAAGTTTGGTACCAGAAACCAAAAAGAAAGTGAAACCATCAGTGAGTACATTGTAGCTCTTAAGATCCTGTCTTTGCAATGTAACTTCGGCACATTTTTGGATCATGCGTTGTAAGATAACTTTGTGTGGACTGGTGGATGAGCGCACACAGTCCAAGTTACTGAACACTCCAAACCTGACATTTGGCATAGCGTGCAAAATTACCCTATCTATTGAGATGGCATCCAAGAATGTTAGGGAGCTCCGTCCAACTCAAGTGACTAGTGCAGCTGAGGTCTACAGTCACAAAACCACCACTGAACCTAAATCTGTAAGACTGGGTCAAAAGCATGTTGGTGGGAGCAGTTCAGTGACTTGTTGTAGAAACATATACATAGAAGATAGGAGCAGGAGTAGGCCATTCGGCCCCTCGAACCTGCTCCACCATTCAATGCGATCATGGCTGATCATCCAAATTCAGTACCCTGGCTCTGCTTTCTCCCCATATCCCTTGATCCCTTTAGCCTTAAGAAATATATCCAACTCCTTATTGAATATATTTAATGAATTGGCCTCTACTGCCTTCTGTGGTAGAGAATTCCACAGGTTCACCACTCTCTGGGTGAAGAAATTCATCCTCATCTCTGTCCTAAATGGCTTACCCCTTATCCTTAGGCTGTGATCCCTGTTTCTGGACTCGCCGACCATCGGGATCATCCTTCCTGCATCTAGTCTGTCCAGTCCTGCCAGAATTTTATAAGTTTCAATGAGATCCCCTCTCATTCTTCTAAATTCCAGCGAGTATAAGCCCAATCGACCCAATCTCTCCTCATACATCATTCCTTCCATCCCAGGTATCAGTCTGGTGAATCTTCGCTGCACTCCTTCCATGGCAAGAACATCCTTCCTCAGATAAGGCAACCAAAACTGCACACAGTACTCAAGGTGTGGTCTCACCAAGGCCCTGTACAACTGCAGCAAGACATTCTTGTTCCTGTACTCAAACCCTCTCACTACAAAGGCCAACATACCATTTGCCTTCTTAACCGCCTGCTGCACCTGCATGCTTACCTTCAGCAACTGGTGCACAAGGACGCCCAGGTCTCGTTACACTTCCCCTTCTCCCAATCTATTGCCATTCAGATAATAATCTGCCTTCCTGTTTTTGACACCAAAGTGGATAACCTCGCATTTATCCACATTATATTGCATCTGCCATGCTTCTGCCCAATCATCCAACCTGTCCAAATCATACTGGAGTTTCTCGGCATCCTCCTCACAGCACACACGCCCACCCAGCTTTGTGTCGTCTGCAAACTTGGAGATATTACATCTAGTTCCCTCGTCTAGATTATTTATATATATTGTGAATAGCTGGGGTCCTAGCACCGATCGCTGCGATACCCCACTAGTCACTGCCTGCCACTCAGAAAAAGAGCCGTTTATTCCAACTCTTTGCTTTCTGTCTGCCAACCAGTTCTCTATCCAAGTCAATACCTTGTCCCCAATTCCATGTGCCTTAACTTTACACACTAATCTCTTATGCGGGACCTTATCAAAAGCCTTTTGAAAGTCCAAATACACCACATCCACTGTTTCTCCCTAATCTATTTTACCAGTTACATCCTCAAAAAATTCCAGTAGATTAGTCAAGCACGATTTACCTTTTGTAAATCCATGTTGACTTTGTCCGATCCGTTCACTGTTTTCCAAGTGCTCTGCTATTACATCTTTTATAATGGACTCTAGCATTTTCCCCACTACCGATGTCAGGCTTACCGGTCTGTAATTCCCCGTTTTCTCTCTCCCACCTTTTTTGAACAGTGGGGTAACATTAGCTACCTGCCAATCCATGGGTACTGTTCCAGAGTCTATTGAATTTTGGAAGATTTTATCGCTGCAAAGGAAATCACTCACCACAGTCCTGCCAATACAGAAATGTAAAGTGTTTCCACTGCCAGAAGCAAGGCCATATTTCAAAAGCTTTCAGGGTTAGATCTAAAGCAGGAAGTAAGAACCATTCTAGTGGCAATGCAAAGCAGTGACAACAAAAGGGAGGAGTTCACAAATAAAAACAGAAAATGCTGCAAATTCTCAGCAGGTCAGGCAGCATCTGTAGAGAGAGATCAATGAGCAATATATTGATATGTGTATCAACATGCCAGCGGACTGCTCTATCATGAGTAGGGACACATATGAGAGTAAGTTTAATCAAGTACCACTTGCAAAGAGTACCATAGAGTTAAAAACCTACTCCGGAGAAATCCTAGAGACATGTGGACAAATGGAATGTACAGTTCAACACAATGGCAAGTCAGTAAAGCTGCCTATTACTGTAGCGGCTACAACAACAGGCCAACTCTCATGGGCAAAGACTGGTTGAGAAAGATAAACCTTGACTGGAAAAACATCTTCAGTGTAGACACTTCAAAGAAGCGACTCGACACAATGCTGAACAAGTACAAAAACATGTTCACAGACAGTTATGAGGGCATCACTGGGTATGACACGCATATCCGCATCAAGTCCAAAGCAAAGCCTGTCTATTGTAAGGCAAGGCTGGTCCCCTATGCATTGGAAAGTCAGGTGGAGGAAGAGCTAGCGAAGCTCAGAGAGAACAGAGTGCTAGTAGAAACTGACAAAAGCGAATGGGCTACCCCGATTGCAGTAGTACCCAAAGCAGACAAAACTGTACGCTTGTGTGGTGACTACAAATTTACTATCAACCAAGCAGCTAACGATCAGCAGTGCCCGTTACCTACATTGCAAGATTTGTATGCAGCACTCTCTGGGTCAAAGGTTTTCTCCAAGCTTGACCTGTCGCATGCTTACGTTCAGCTGAATGTTGACAAAGAGTTGACAAAGACAAAAAGACAAACAGTATCTCACCATCAATGTTGCCAAGATTGGTGGGAGGCCAGAGGATTGGGAAATTTTTAAAAACCAGTAAAGGATGATGGAAAAAATAATAAAGAGAGAGAAGATGAATTATGAGAGTAAACTGGCAAGAAATATTAAAACAGAAAGTAAGAGCTTCTACAGGTATATAAAAAGGAAGAGAGTAGCTAAAGTAAATGTTGATCCCTTAGAGGATGAGAATGGGGAATAAATAATGGGGAACGGGGAAATGGCAGTGACTCTGAACAAATATTTTGTATCTGTCTTCATGTAGAAGGCACTAACAACATCCAAATAATGGATAATCAAGGGGCCACAGGGAGGGGGGAACTAAAGACAATCACTATCACTAAGGAAAAAGTACTTGGTAAAATAACAGGACTAAAAGACGATAAGTCCCCTGGACCAGATGGACTGCATCCCAGGGTCTTAAAAGAAGTGGCTGTAGAGATAGTGGATGCATTGGTTGCAATATACCAAAATTCCCTGGACTCTGGAGAGGTCCCAGCGGATTGGAAAACCGCAAATATAACATTTCTATTCAAGAAAGGAGGGAGACAGAAAGCAGGAAACTATAGACCAGTTAGCCTAACATCTGTCATTGGGAAAATGCTGGATTCTTTCATTAAGGAAGCAGTAGCAGGGCATTTGGAAAATCATAATGCAGTCAAGCAGAGTCAGCATGGTTTTATGAAAGGGAAATCATGTTTAACAAATTTGCTGGAGTTCTTTGAGGATGTAAGGTGGATAAAGGTGAGCCAGTGGATGTGATGTATTGGGATTTCCAGAAGGCATTCGATAAGGTGCCACATAAAAGATTACTGCATAAGATAAGAGCTCATGGAGTTGGGGGTAATATTTTAGCATGGATAGAGAATTGACTAATTAACAGAAAGCAGAGAGTCGGGATAAATGGGTAATTTTCCGGTTGGCAAACGGTAACTAGTGGGGTGCCACAGGGATCGGCGCTGGGGCCTCAACTAATTACAATCTACATTAATGACTTGGATGAAGGGACTCAGTGTAATGTAGCCAAGTTTGCGGATGTTACAAAGATGGGTGGGAAAGCGAGTTGTGCAGAGGACTCAAAGAATCTGCAAAGGGATGTAGACAGGCTAAGTGAGTGGGCAAACATAACATAAGAACATAAGAAATAGGAGCAGGAGTAGGCCATTCCACCCTTCGAGCCTGCTCTGCCATTCAATGAGATCATGGCTGATCTTCTGCCTCAACTCCATTCACCAGCCCTATCGCCATATCCCTTAATACCTTTACTAGTCAGAAATCTATCGACTTCTGTTTTGAATATACCCAATGACTGAGCCTCCACAGCTCTCTGGGGTAAAGAATTCCAAAGATTCACCACCCTCTGTGTGAAGAAATTTCTTCTCATCTCAGTCCTGAATGGCCTACCCTTTATCCTGAGGCTGTGGCCCCTGGTTCTAAACTCCCCAACCAAGAATAACATTCTTCCACCCTATCAAGCCCTGTAATAATTTTGTATGCTTCAATGAGATCCCCTCTCATTCTTCTGAATTCAAGAGTTAACGGGCCTAGTTTACTCAATCTCTTCTCATACGACAGTCCCGCCATCCCAGGAATCAATCTCGTGAACCTTCGCTGCACTCCCTCTATGGCAAGTATATCCTTCCTTAGGTAAGGAGACCAAAATTGTCTCACCAAGGCCCTATATAATTAGAGTAAGACTTCTTTACTCCTGTACTCAAATCCTCTTGTACTGAAGGCCAGCATACCATTTGCCTTCCTAATGGCTTGCTGCACCTGCACATTCACTTTCAGTGACTCATGTACAAGGACACCAAGGTCCCTTTGAGCATCTGCATTCCCCAATCTTTCACCATTTAGGAAATACTCGGGCCTAGAAATTCAGTATCGCCACGTTTGGGGAGTTATAGTCGAGCGGGCGCTAAATTTAGCGCCTGGCGCAAATTATCGCCACCTTCAGCGAAATTGACCTGCTTCGCCCCAAGAGGTGCTTGGAGCGCTAAAGCAGGCGCTGCACGACTGTCCTAAGGTGCTAAGCCGGAGAAGCGAGGTGCTACCACCGAGGGCGGGCGCAGCGCAGGTGCGGCTAGTTAGCGATTGCAGGCAGACATGCTGGCGCCGGTCAGCTCTTAAAGGGGGAGGGTCAATTTGGATTGCAGCCACACCCTGTACATTGGAGCCCTGATTCTCAGCCTGGACAGACCTGTTACCACATTCTAACGCCTAGGACCATGGAGAGGGCCAGGGAACAAGCACAGTGGTTCAGTGAGGGGGCCCTGCAGGTTCTGGTAGGCGCAGTGGAGCACAGGCGATCTATCCTGTTTCCGGACAGTGGCAGGAGGCTGCTGCCCACCGACTACCGCAAAGCTTGGAGGGAGGTGGCTCACAGAGTGACCTCCAGCAGCATGGTACCTAGGACCCCTGTGCAATGCAGGAAGAAGTTCAACGACCTCACTCGGGTCATCAGGGTGAGTTCCCTTTTCAGTATCCTCTTCATCCCTGCATGTGGACCTCACTTTATGGGCAAAGGGTCCTGAAAGCCCCAATGGCCAGCCCTCATCCAACACCTATGGGCCTTTCATGAAACTCACATGCACATTCACCACTTTACACACTGTAAGGGCTATTCGACCATGGGAGGCAGTGCAGCCAAGATCAGGGCTTCACACTGTAAGGGCTATTTGACCATGGGAGGCAGTGCAGCCAAGATCAGGGCTTCACACTGTAAGGGCTATTCGACCATGGGAGGCAGTGCAGCCAAGATCAGGGCTTCACACTGTAAGGGCTATTCGACCATGGGAGGCAGTGCAACCAAGATCAGGGCTTCACACTGTAAGGGCTATTTGACCATGGGAGGCAGTGCAGCCAAGATCAGGGCTTCACACTCTAAGGGCTATTCGGCCATGGGAGGCAGTGCAGCCAAGATCAGGGCTTCACACTGTAAGGGCTATTCTACCATGGGAGGCAGTGCAGCCAAGATCAGGGCTTCACACTGTAAGGGCTATTCGACCATGGGAGGCAGTGCAGCCAAGATCAGGGCTTCACATTGTACTCAGAGCCCATCCTTTCTCTTGCAGGGCAAGCTGGCACACAATAGGAGGCAGCAGCAATGGACCGGAGGAGGCCGGCCTCACCTTAAAGACCTCAGCGATCTGGAGCAGTGAGTCCAGCGCATTATGACAGGCCGGCTGAGTGGCCCCGTCGCCACTGGAGATGCCGACCCCATTGTGGACAGCAATAATAAGGTCATCACCTTTTTGACCTCTCTCCTTCCACTTGTGCCTCACACCAGCATTGTTTGCCACTATCGAACCAATACAGTGCATTGCAGCACTCATGCCTCCCTCGCTGCCGCCCTGTCCTCATGCTAAAGCAACTCTTATACCTCCCTGCTTTCAGATGGTGAATCGCCAGGTGAGGAGGTGGGCCCTCAAGCTGCCACTGTGAGTGATTCTGAAGGCGAGGAGGAGGAAGAGGAAGCCGGACCATCAGTGTCACCCTCAGCTGAGGCAGCCCGTGGCCATAATGGGGACACGTCTTCCCTGGAGGGGAGCAGGGGGAAAGGGTCTGAGAAGGGTGAAGCTCCGGGGCCAGCGGGCTGCAGCAACGTGGGGGGGGGTTAGGGAAGCTCGGCGGCCTTCTCCCCGGAGGGAGAGTCTGGCCTCCAGTCCTGCTACAGTGAGCGCAGAAGAGGTGCGGCTCCTCGCTGAAATGGACGCCCAGGCGGAGCAGAGGCACACTGAGCTCATGGCTGCAGTGGCAAGGATGCCCGAATCCATTGCGTCACTGGCAAGGAGTGTCCAGGACTTCGGGGCAGCACAGGCAAGGAGTCTGCAGGACTTCAGTGCAGCACAGGCAGCACAGGCGGCTTCCACGCAAGTGCTTAGTGGTGCCATGTAGTCAGTGGCTGGTCTGATGCAGATGCAGGTTGAGGCCACACGAGCACTCACTGCTGCCACCCTCGCTGCATCGGGCACGAATCGCCGGGGCCCTCGCCGCACCGCAGAAGGCCAGCAGTCTGTGCTTCAGCAGATTGCTCTGTATGCTGCAGTGCTGCCCCGTGGGAGTGCCAGTGTGTCGTCCGACCAGGGAGTGCCTGTGCTCTGTCAGGATGGCAGCATTCCTGCTGCCAACACTGTCTTTCCTCCACTGTAGCTGCCACCACCCGTAGGACAGACTGCTGCCGCCCATGCAGAGTTGGAGTAGTCAGCAGCTGGGCCCTCCAGGCCCAGAGCTGGTCCAGGTCGTCCCTCAAGAGCATCTGCCGACACAGTTTCTGACACTCAGCAGCCTTCCCCCAGCCTTGCTGCAGCCACTGGGGTCCCATTGCGGAGGAGTTGCAGGGTGGGAAGGGGCCAATCTCGCAAGTGAAGCAGATCACCCTCGCAGGCCAAAAAGTAGGAGGTGTGGCAAAATGCTGTTAATTTTTTTAGTGAAGGCCGAGGATCATGGTCATTTTTGGTTAACTCTTTTGTTCATTGTCTCCAGGTTGTGAGAGCCAGTTATGTGTCTGACTGTTTTTTTGGGGGTTTCTCTGTATTTCTTTGTCATGCGGGAAGGGCAGACAGTTTGTTAAATAAATAATTGTCTTTATTCAGATTGTGCATGTTTGTTCTTTGAACTATTTGTTGCCTTGACCGGCTCAGGGTTTGCGGAACCATTCCATTCATGTTCTTTCAATGGCACAAGCCATTCCCTCAGAGGGGGCCTAGAACTGACTTGCAATAAGCCGCTGATGGACGGCCCTTGCACTTTGTGCCTCCCTCCCGTCTTGGTGCTCCTCCTCCTCCTCCTCCTCCTCCTCTGGTGGTCCTCCAATGTCTGCTGGCAGTGGCTGAGTCCTGAGGATATCCAGGTTATGCAGCATGCAGCACACTACAACAAAATGGGAGACTCGCTCAGGTGAGTACTGAAGGGCTCCCCCGGAATGGTCCAGAAAGCGGAACCGTTGCTTTAGCACACCGATTGTGTGCTCAATGATGTTCCTGGTCGCTTGATGGCTGTCATTGTATCATTCTTCAGCAGGGGTGCTGGGCGCACGGAGCGAGGTCATCAGCCAGGTGCACAAAGGATAGCCCTTGTCCCCGAGAAGCCTGCCTCCTGGGTGAGCCGGGGCTTCAAAAAGGTCTGCCACAGAAGTCTGGCGCAGGGTGAAGGCATCGTGGCTGCTGCCTGGAAAGCGGGCATTGACAGCTAGTATCAGCTGTCTGTGGTCACACACCAACTGCACGTTCAACGAATGGAACCCCTTCCGGTTGCGGTAATCCTCGGCATTCTCTTGCGGCGCCCGCAAAGCCACATGCGTGCAGTCAATGGCGCCCTGAACCATGGGGAAGGCCGCTATTCTTGCAAATCCCATTGCGCGCTCTTGCTGCTTGTCCAGGGTCATGGGGTAGGAAATGTACTGACGTCTCCATTTGAAGAGGGCATTCGTGACTTGGCGGATGCAGCAATGCACCGCGAACTGGGAGACGTTGGCAATGTCTCCAGTAGCAGATTAGAAGGAGCCGGTGGCATAGAAGTTGAGAGCCACTGTCACCTTCACTGCCACCGACAGAGACGTCCTGCTCCTCAGCTGAGGCTGCAGATCTCTCTGAAGCAGGTGGCAGAGCTCAGTGACCACCTCTCTGCTGAATCAAAGCCTCCGAATACACTGCTCCTCAGACATGTTGAGGTAGGAGAACCGCTGGCGGTATACCCTGGGAGGGTAAGGTCTCCTGTGCCGACGCTTGTTGGCCCTCCTCTGTCTGGCCATGATTGGCACTCTCTCTCGGTGTCTCTGAGCCCTCTCAATGCAATGGAGAAACTCAACATTTCCACCCATTGCAGCCCCCATAATATGTGGCCACTCAAGGCTATGGCGCAGAAAAATCAATCCAACTGCACAGTTCTGGGCTGAAGCCAGAAGTACCTGTGTGAGCGCTGACTCAATGCAGAAAGCTCTCTCCCTTTGTCTCTCTGCAAATCTCTCTCTCTCACACACAGAAGGAGTGGTCCAAAATGGCTACCACTAAGAAGCCAGGAAGAGCTCCCTTTAAATAGCGCCCCCCCAACCCCACAGTGACTGGGAACCGTTCCAGTCAACCAGTCGCTGGGAGTGCCAGGCGGAAAGAAGAGGGGGGCACCACTGAAGTTCCGGTCCGGGGCGCACCAAGGGCGTTGCACCATGAAATGACGTAAGGATCTGCGCGCGCAGCTAAGCGGGCGTTGCGGTTTTGCGCCACCGCTAAATGTCCGCTCAATTTCGCGAGAGGCGCCGGTCTCGCCGTGCCCGGGCGCTAGCCGCTTCGCGCCCCACTTATCGCCCTCTTAAGGCAATAATGGCTGGCGCTAACAACTAAATTTCTCCCCCTCTGCCTTTCCGTTTTTTCTACCAAAGAGGAAAACTTCACATTTATCCACGTTATATTCCATCTGCCATGTTCTCGCTGACTCACTGAGCCTGTCAAGATCCCTTTGAAGACTCTTCCCATCCTCTTCGCAACTGACACTGCCACCTAGCTTTGTATCATCAGCAAATTTGGAAATGTTACATTTAGTCCCCTCATCCAAATCATTGAGATAGATTGTAAATAGCTGGGGCCCAAGCACCGATCCTTGCGGTACCCCACTTGTCACAGCCTGCCATCCTGAAAAAGACTCGTTTATCTCTACTCTTTGTTTTCTGTCTGTTAACCAATTCTCAATCCATGCTAGTATATTACCCCCAATTCCATGTGCCCTAATTTTGTTCACCAACCTCTTGTGTGGGACCTTATCAAAGGCCTTCTGAAAATCCAGATACACCACATCTACCGGTTCCCCTTGTCTACTTCACTAGTTACATCCTCAAAGAACTCCAATAAGTTTGGCAAACAGGATTTCCCTTTCATAAATCTATGTTGACTCTGCCCAATCTTACGATTAGTTTCTAAGTGCCCAGTTATTGCATCCTTTATAATAGATTCCAGCATTTTCCCAACTACTGATGTGAGGCTAACAGATCTGTAGTTCCTTGTTTTCTCTCTCCCTCCTTTCTTAAATAGCAGGGTTACATTTGCTATCCTCCAATCTGCAGGAACCGTTCCAGAAACTATAGAATTTTGGAAGATGACAACCAATGCGTCCACTATTCCAATGGCCACCTCTTTCAAAACCCTAGGATGTAGGTCATCTGGTCCTTGGGATTTATCGACTTTTAGTTCCATTAATTTTGCTAGTACTGTTTTTTTACTAATAATAATTTCTTTAAGTTCTTCATTCTCACCACACCCTTGGTTTTCTCATATTTCTGGGAGGTTTTTTTTGTCTTCCTCCATGAAGACAGAAACAAAGTATTTATTTCATTTCTCTGCCATTTCCTCATTCCCCATTATAAATTCTCCCGTCTCTGACTGTAAAGGACTTACATTTACCTTCACCAGTCTTTTCCTTTTCACATACCTATAGAAGCTTTTACAATCCTTTTTTATATTTTTCGCTAGTTTGTGCTCATGTTCCATTTTCCCTTTCTTTATCAAGTTCTTGATCCCACTTTGCTGATTTCTAAAAAGATCCCAATTCTCAGGCTGACTGCTTTTTCTGGCACCTTTATAAGCTTCCTCCTTTGACTTATTACTAGCTTTAATTTCTTTTGTTAGCCATGGTTGGATCGCTTTTCCTTTTGGGTTTTTATGCCCAAGAGGAATATATGTTTGTTGCAAATTATGCATTATTTCCTTGAATGTTAACCATTGTATGTCCACCTTCATACCTTTTAGTGTACTCTCCCAATCTACTATGGCCAACTTGACCATCATACCCTTATAGTTTCCTCTGTTTAGATTGAAGACCTTAGTTTCAGATTGGACTACATCACTCTCAAACTTAATGTAAAATTCAATCATATTATGGTCACTTGTCCCTAAAGACCCCTTTACCACAAGATTATTGATTAGCCCTTTCTCAAGGAAGGGGAGGTGGGGTGGCTATGTTAATAAAGGAAGGAATCACTGCAATACAGAGGAATGATATTGGGTCAAAGGATCAGGATAGTGAAACAGTTTGGGTGGAGATAAGGAATAATAAGGGGAAAAAAACACTAGTGGGCGTAGTCTATAGGTCTCCTAACAGTTGCAACTCTGTTGGACGGAGTATTAATCAGGAAATAGTTGGGGCTTGTAATAAGGGAACAGCTATAATTATGAGGGATTTTAACTTTCATATTAACTGGACAAATCAAATTGGGCAGGGCAGCCTTGAGGAAGAGTGGAAGAGTTCATTGAATGTATTAGGGATGGGTTTCTTGAGCAGTATGTAACTGAACCGACCAGGGGGCAAGCAACCTTAGATCTGGTCCTGTGTAATGAGACAGGATTAATTAAAAATGTCCTAGTAAAGGATCCCCTTGGAATGAGTGACCATAACATGGTTGAATTCCATATTCAATTAGAGGGTGAGAAGGTTGGATCTCAAACAAGCGTGCTGAGCTTGAATAAAGGAGACTATGAAGGTATGAGAGCAGAATTGATTAAAGTGGACTGGGAATATAGATTAAAGGGTAAGACAGTACATGATCAGTGGTGTACATTCAAGGAGTTATTTTACAACTTTCAAGAAAAATATATTCCACTGAGGAAAAAAGGGTGTAAAAGAAAAGACAGCCATCCGTGGCTAAGTAAAGTAATAAAGGATAGTATCCGACTAAAAACAAGGGCATATAAGGTAGCCAAATCTAGTGGGAGGATAGAAGATTGGGAAGTCTTTAAAAGACAGCAAAAAATAACTAAAAGATTGATTAAGAAAGGGAAGATAGATTATGAAAGTAAATTAGCAAAAAATATAAAAACAGATAGCAAGAGTTTCTATAGTTATATAAAAAGAAAAAGGGTGGCTAAAGTAAATGTTGGTCCCTTAGAGGATGAGACCAGGAAATTAATGGTGGGAAACATGGAGATGGCAAAAATGCTGAACAAATATTTTGTATCAGTCTTTACAGTAGAGGACACTAAGAATATCCCAACACTGGACAAACAGGGGGCTCTAGAGGGGGAGGAACTAAATACGATTAAAATCACTAAGGAAGTGGTACTCGGTAAAATAATGGAACTTAAGGCGGATAAATCCCCTGGACCTGATGGCTTACATCCTAGGGTCTTGAGGGAAGTGGCAGTAGGGATTGTGGATGCATTGGTAATAATTTTCCAAAACTCCCTGGACTCAGCAAAGGTCCCAGCAGATTGGAAAATTGCTAATGTAACACCCTTATTTAAAAAGGGTAGTAGACAGAAGGCTGGAAACTATAGACCAGTTAGCCTAACATCTGTGGTTGGTAACATTTTAGACTCCATTATTAAGGAGACAGTAATGGGACATTTGGATAAACATAATTTAATAGGACAAAGTCAGCATGGTTTTACGAAGGGGAAGTCATGTTTGACAAATTTGCTTGAGTTCTTTGAGGACGTAACATACAGGGTGGATAAAGGGGAACCAGTGGACGTAGTGTATTTAGACTTCCAAAAGGCATTTGACAAGGTGCCACACAAAAGATTATTGCTCAAGATAAAAAATCACAGGATTGGGGGTAATATTCTGGCATGGGTGGAAGATTGGCTCTCTAACAGAAAGCAGAGTTGGGATAAATGGTTCATTCTCAAACTGGCAATCAGTAACTAGTGGTGTTCCGCAGGGGTCAGTGCTGGGACCCCAACTCTTTACAATCTATATTAATGATTTGGAGGAGGGGACCGAGTGTAACATATCAAGGTTTGCATATGATACAAAGATGGGAGGGAAAGTAGTGAGTGAGGAGGACATAAAAAACCTGCAAAGGGACATAGACATAGACAGAGATTTGGCAGATGGAATATAATATTGGAAAGTGTGAGGTTATGCACTTTGGCAGGAAAAATCATAGAGCAAGTTATTATCTTAATGGCAAGAAACTGGAAAGTACTGCAGTACAAAGGGATCTGGGGGTCCTGGTGCACGAAACACAAAAAGTTAGTATGCAGGTGCAGCAGGTGATCAAGAAGGCCAATGGAATGTTGGCTTTTATTGCTAGGGGGATAGAATATAAAAACAGGGAGCTATTGCTGCAGTTGTACAAGGTGTTGGTGAGACCACACCTGGAATACTGCATACAGTTTTGGTGTCCATACTTATGAAAAGACATACTTGCTCTCGAAGCAGTACAAAGAAGGTTCACTCGGTTAATCCCGGGGATGAGGGGGTTGACATATGAGGAGAGGTTGAGTAGATTGGGATTCTACTCATTGGAGTTCAGAAGAATGAGAGGCGATCTTATTGAAACATATAAGATTGTGAAGGGGCTTGATCGAGTGGATGCGGTGAGGATGTTCCCAATGATGGGTGAAACTAGAACTAGGGGGCATAATTTTAGAATAAGGGGCTGCTCTTTCAAAACTGAGATGAGGAGAAACTTCTTCACTCAGAGGGTGGTAGGTCTGTGGAACTTGCTGCCCCAGAGAGCTGTGGAAGCTACATCATTAAATAAATTTAAAACAGAAATAGACAGTTTCCTAGAAGTAAAGGGAATTAGGGGTTACGGGGAGCGGGCAGGAAATCGGACATGAGTCTAGGTTCGGATCGGTCATGGCCCTGTGGGTGGCGGAGCGGGCCCAGGGGCCATGTAGCCTGTTCCTGCTCCTACTTCTTGTGTTCTAATTCTGTGTTAGATTTCAGGAGATGGTTCTATTCACAGGGATCAGTGGAGACCTCGGGAACAGGCTGCCAGCTAGGAGTCCTTCAAGAGTAAATTGGGCCTGTTCCTGGCTGGGGTGGAGATCACCTCTTACAGAAGGTAAGTACTGCAGGAAATACAGGGACAGAGTGATCTCCTGGACGAGTTTCGATCGCCTAGATGGGTCGGAGAGGAATTTCCCAGATTTTTTCTCCCAAATTGGCCATTGGTTTTTTATCTGGTTTTTCGCCTCTCCTGGGAGATCACATGGGTTCGGGTGGGATGGAGAGTGAAAGTAGATTTGAGATTAGGATCAGATCAGCCATGATCTTATTGAATGGCGGAGCAGGCTCGAGGGGCCGATTGGCCTACTCCTGCTCCTATTTCTTATGTTCTTATGTTCTTATTACACAGTACCAGATCCAGAATAGCCTGTTCCCTGGTTGGTTCCTCCACATACTGATCCAGGAAACCATCTCGCATGCATTCCAAGAATTTGTCCTCCACACCATTAGTGGTAATTTGATTAGCCCAGTCAATGTGTAGATTAAAGTCCCCCATGATTACCGTATTGCCCTTGTTACATGCACTTCTACATTACCACTACTGTTTGGTGGCCTATACACAACTCCCACCAATGTTTTCTGCCCTTTGCTGTTTCTTAGCTCCACCCAAACTGATTCCAGTTCTACATCATGATCTGCCGAGCCAAGATCTTTTATCTCTACAGTACCGACCTCATCCCTTATTAACAGCGCTACGCCTCCTCCTTTTCCTTTTTGTCTGTCGTTCCTAAATTTTGAGTACCCTGGAACATTCAGTTCCCAGCTTTGGTTACCCTGCAACCATGTCTCTGTAATGGCAATTACAGCATACCCATTTACTTCTATTTGTGCCATTAATTCATCCACCTTGTTGCGAATGCTACGTGCATTTAGATAAAGTGCCTTCAACTTTGCCTGCTTAATATTTTTCTGCACTTTGACCCTCTTTACTGTTGGCCTTTGTTTCTGCTTCCTACTAGTTTTGCTGACTACTTTTCTAACTTGCACTTCCAGCTTTGTTTCTCTCCATTCTGGGCCCACACTTAGTTTCCCAACCCCGTGACAAACTAGTTTAAATCCTTCCCAACAGCACTAGCAAACCCCGCTGCAAGGATATTGGTCCCGGTTCTGCCGAGGTGTAACCCACCCAGCTTGTACAGGTCCCACCTTCCCCAGAATCGGTCCCAATGCCTCAGGAATTTAAATCCCTCCCTCCTACACCATCTCTCCAGCCATAGAAACATAGAAACATAGAAGATAGGAGCAGGAGTAGGCCATTCGGCCCCTCGAGCCTGCTCCACCATTCAATGCGATCATGGCTGATCATCCAAATTCAGTACCCGGTCCCTGCTTTCTCCCCATACCCCTTGATCCCTTTAGCCTTAAGAAATATATCCAACTCCTTCTTGAATATATTTAATGTATTGGCATCTACTGCCTTCTGTGGTAGAGAATTCCACAGGTTCACCACTCTCTGGGTGAAGAAATTCCTCCTCATTTCTGTCCTAAATGGCTTACCCCATACATTCATCTGGTCTATTCTCCTATTTCTGCTCTCGCTAGCACGTAGCAGATGGAGTATAATGTGGGAAAGTGCGAGGTTATACACTTTGGCAGGAAAAATAAAAAAGCAAATTATTATTTAAATGGAGAGAGTTTAAAAAATGCTACAGTTCAGAGGGACCTGGGGGTCCTTGTGCATGAAACACAAAAAGTTAGCATGCAGGTACAGCAAGTAATCAAAAAGGCAAACGAAATGTTAGCCTTTATTGCAAGGGGGTTGGAGTATAAAAGCAGGAAAGTCCTGCTACAACTGCACAAGGTATTGGTGAGACCACACCTTGAGTACTGCATATAGTTTTGGTCTCCTTATTTAAGGAAGGATATACTTGCATTGGAGGCAGTTCAGAGACGATTCACTCGATTGATTCCTGAGATGAGGGGGTTGACTTACAAAGAAAGGTTGAGCAGGTTGGGCCTATACTCACTGAAATTTAGAAGAATGAGAGATGATCTTATTGAAACATATAAGATACTGAGGGGGCTCGACAAGGTAGATGCAGAGAGGATGTTTCTCCTCGTGGGGAAATCTAGAACTCGGGGCCATAGTTTCAGAATAAAGGGTCGCCCTTTTAGAACGGAGATGAGGTGGAATTCCTTCTCTCAGCGGGTAGTAAATCTCTGGAATTCCCTGCCCCAGAGAGCCATGTAGGCGGGGGCATTAAATACATTTAAAGTGGAGATAGACAGATTTTTGCAAGATAAGGGAGTGAAGGGTTATGGGGAGCGGGCAGAGAAGTGGCTTTGAGCCCAAGATCAGCCATGATCTTATTGAATGGCGGAGCAGGCTCAAGGGGCCAGGTGGCCTATTCCTGCTCCTATTTCTTATGTTCTTATGTTCTTATCAACACACACAAGGAACTGCACTCATACGCCAAGCTGCCATATGGTGTAAAGTCCTCCCCCAAAATCTTCCAGGCTACGATGGATAAGATTTTGCAAGGAGTTCCAAATTGCTTATGCAATCAAGACGATGTGCTGATTGCAACAAGCAGCGAGGAAGCAAATCTAGAAATGTTAGATATAGTGCTTCAAAGGCTGAATGCCCTCAATGTAAAATTGAAAAGGAGCAAATGTGCTTTTCTGCAGCCTGAGTTTGTGTACCTTGGTTTGAAAGTTGATGCAAATAGCTTGCAACCAGTTAAGGAAAAGGTTGATGCTGTCATCAATGCTCCAAAGCCACTGAACGTGTCTGAGTTAAGATCTTTCCCTGGAATGGTCCTGTACTACGCACATTTCTTACCTGAGTTAGCGACCCTGTTCGCTCCATTGCACGAGCTCCTCAAGAAGGATATCCAGTGGAAGTGGATGAAAGTGCAACAGGAAGCTTACGATGCTTGTAAGAGAAGTCTCTCTAGTCTACCATCCTCCAGTCTGAAAAACAGACATTTACCACAACTCGCTGTTTTCTGTCCTTAAGCCAATTCCTTATCCAAGCTGCCACTGACCCAACTATTCCATGAGCCTCAATTTTGTTAACCAGCCTTCTATGTGGTACTTTGTCAAACGCCTTCCTAATATCCATGTAGACAACATCCATTGCATTCCCTTCATCGATCCTCCCTGTTACTTTATCAAAAAATTCAATTAGATTAGTCAAACATGATCTGCCTTTTACAAATCCGTGTTGGCTCTCCTTAATTGGCTTAAACCTCTCCAAGTGCCCGTTAATTTTTTCCTTGATTATTGTTTCTAAAACTTTACCCACCACTGATGTTAAACTGATCGGCCTGTAGTTACTAGGATTGTCCTTGCACCCTTTCTTGAACAATGGTGTCACATTTGCCACTTTCCAATCCTCAGGCACCTCCCCCACATCTAGGGAAGTTTGGAAAATTATGGCAAGCCCTTCTGCTATCGCCTTCCCCAATTCCCTTAGCAATCTGAGATGCAAGCCATCTGGACCAGGCGACTTATCTACTCTAAGCATACCCAGCCTTTCTAGTACATCCTGTCTATCAATTTTCACCCCTTCCATTGCTTCTACCTTTTCCACTTCTACCGATATTTTGTCAGCATCCACCTCCTTAGTAAACACCTATACAAAGTACTCACTGAGTATTCTAGCCTTGCCCTGTGCCTCTAAGCATATAACACCTTCTTTGTCGCTATTAGGCACCACCCCACCTCTTACTACCCGCTTACTGTTAACAGATTTTTGGGTTCCCTTTTATGTTAACCGTCATTCTAATTCTGGGTGAACTTCGTACTAAACATCCAAAGATCGTCAGTATGAAATCAATTGCAAGAAGCTTTGTTTACTGGCCTGGATTGGACAGCGATCTTGAATCACTTGTCAGCAAATGCAACGTTTGCCAAAACTGCAGAAACAAGCCACCCAAAACTCCGCTACAACCCTGGTGATGGCCAAGTAGACCTTTTCAGAGAGTACATGTAGACTTCTGTGAGAAAGCAAATGATTATTTCCTGGTACTTGTAGATAGTCACTCAAAGTGGATTGAAGTGAAACACATGGGTTCAAATACTACAACTGAACGTACCATAGATGAGTTGAGGTCTATCTTTGTATGTCATGGCTTACCTGAAGAGCTTGTTTCTGACAATGGCCCTCCGTTCCATTCTGCTCTATTCCAAGAATTCATGAAATGGAACTGTATCAAACACACTCGTTCCACCATATCATCCAGCTTCAAACGGAGCAGCCAAAAGGTCAGTCAGAACAGTGAAAGAAGCTCTCAAAAAGCAAGTGTTACAGGGTTGTTCGGGACTCAGCATGAAGCAACGTTTGGCAAATTTCTTGCTGAAGTACAGAATTACTCCTCACACTACAACTGGACATACCCCAGCAGAACTCTTGATGAAGAGGAGATTGAGAACACGATTGAGTCTTGTTCAACCAAATTTGGCTTCAAGAGTTGAACAGAAACAGTTGAGTCAGAAATGTTATTATGACACCAATCAGAAAGAATGCAGTTTGAAACAAAACGAGTGTGTTCGTGTTCTCAGTCCCCCGGAAAGTCGAGTTCACACAAGTGGGATGTAGGAACCATAGTAGAGGTTGATGGAAGCAAGAGATATTTAGTTGAAATTGGTGACAAAATCCGAAGCATTCATGTGGATCAAATGATCTATGCTAGAGATGAACCAAGACATGATCGTGAACCACTTGATCATGAACACATACATGAGTTTGACTCAGTTCAGACTTCAGTAACTAAAGTATCAGGCTCAAACAAGTCTGAGACAGAAACAGGATAAACTTTGAGTTCGGAACCAAAACAAAACCGCCGAAAATTGACTCAACACCAAAACCTTCTGTAAGGAGATCAGGAAGTCTCCGCAAACCTGTTATTAAACTGGATTTGTAGTTCATTTAAAAGAAAAAAAACCAAGAGTTTTTGTTATGTGGTACACGTTGTCATGAATCTTATCATTCATGAAGAACTGACTCATGAAATAACACTGGGCGGCCAGCTGGTGGCGCCGTCCAAGGAGTATAAATACTCGGGCGTGGGCCCAGCTTGCCCAGGATGTTTTTATAACCAGGAACTAGTGATGTAACTAGAATCTCATGGTTGTGAAACAGTTGATTAAAGCCTTGTTTTATACTCAACCAAGTGCTTAGTGAGTTTTCTTACATAATTTAATCAACTGAGTATCGGCTCCACGCTCTGAGTGATTTCGAGAATAGCCAGCTATGACTTCAACTGTAGCAGAGAACTCCGACGTAGTAATCAATCCATCATGGACAAACTACTCAGACCCACCTGTCTTGACCTGGACCCGAATTCACCTACAACTGCTAAGGTATGGAAACACTGGTATCGCACCTTCAGCAACTTCCTCAGGGTGTGTGGTGAAATGTTCCTGATAAATTAGAGATAATTGCCAATTATGTATCTCCTCATGTGTTTGACTATATCGAAGACTGTGTAGACTATGACTCCGCTATCCTAATATTACAGCGACTATATGTTAAGGCCCCAAACAAAATTTTTGCTCAGCATCTACTGACCACAACTCGACAACAACCCAGGGAATCACTTGACAAATTCCTTCAAAAGCTTTGCAGGCTCAGCAAGGATTGTAATCTTAAAGCTGTCACAGCTGAGCAGTACCAGGAGGAGTTAATTCGTGATTCCTTTATTAATGGGATTGCGTCTCCCTTCATACGCCAGCGTCTGTTGGAGAATAAAACCCTCGAGTTAAAGGCTGCCTATGATCAGGCATGTTCTCTGGACTTAGCAAAGAGGAATGCAGATACCTATCTTTCACCATATGCACGGACTGCTGCTATCACTTTTAGTGACTCCTTCGATAGGCCTCGGGCGGAAGCCCTCACTGATGATGACTCTAACCTAGCTGATGACAACCCTACCCTAGAAGCCTTCACTGATGATGACCCTGCCCTAGCGGCATCTTGGAAATCTGGAAGAAAGTGTTTCTTCTGTGGAGGTGCATTCCACTATAGGAAATTTTGTCCTGCTCGTAACGCAACCTGCAATCATTGCAATAAGGTCAATTTTCTAAGGTATGCCAGTCAAGAGCCTCTGTTAGTAAGAAAGGCCACTTTTCTAAGGTATACCGGTCGAGAGTCCCTGTTAGTTTTGCAGCTACTATCTATAAAACTGCTCCTCCACCAAGAGCCACTACTAAGGTTAAGCTGCTATCTATAAAACTGCTCCTCCCCCAAGAACCATTACTAAGGTTACGGCTGTCAAGGGTAAAACTGCTCCTCCTCCCATCACAGCTGTTTTTCCCCAAAGTCTGTCCCATGCAGTCACAAAGGTTTCGGTAAATGGACACATTTTGAGTGCACTAATCGACTCATGCAGCTCTGACAGCTTCATTAGTGAGCGGGCTGTCAGTAAGTTAAATATTTGCCCCTCGGACAGGGAAATTGCAATACCTCTGATGACACTGACCACCAACTCTTCCGGATTTGTCTTGTCGACCTTATTCTCAATGGCCGGACTTATTCCTCCACCCAGCTCGGGGTGCTCAAAAACCTATGCATTGATGTGCTCCTGGGACAGGATTTCCAAAAAACAACACAAAACACTCACTTTTGAGTTTGGAGGGTCAAAACCAGAACTTACTACTTCCAAAGTACCGTTTTGTGCGCTTTCGGCTGCTTCGCTCGACGAGCCCTCCTTGTTTGCCAATCTTTCCCCCCCAATGTAAGCCGATAGACACATATAGATACATAGAAGATAGGAACAAGAGTAGGCCATTCGGCCCCTCGAGCCTCCTCCGCCATTCAATGAGATCATGGCTGATCATCCAAATTCAGTACCCTGTCCCTGCTTTTTCCCCATATCCCTTGATCCCTTTAGCCTTAAGAAATATATCTAACTCCGTCTTGAATATATTTAATGAATTGGCCTCTACTACCATCTGTGGTAGAGAATTCTACAGTTTCACCACTCTCTGGGTGAAGAAATTCCTCCTCATCTCTGTCCTAAATGGCTTAGCCCTAATCCTTAGATTGTGACCACTGGTTCTGGACTCCCCGGCCATCAGGAAGATCCTTCCTGCATCTAGTCTGTCTAGTCCTGTTAGAATTTTATAAGTTTCAATGAGATCCCCTCTCATTCTTCTAAACTCCAGCGAGTATAAGCCCAATCGACCCAATCTCTCCTCATACGTCATTCCTGCCATCCCAGGTATCAGCCTGGTGAATCTTTGCTGCACTCCCTCCATGGCAAGAACATCCTTCCTCAGATAAGGCGACCAAAACTGCACACAATACTCAAGGCATGGTCTCACCAAGGCCCTGTACAACTGCAGCAAGACATCCTTGTTCCAGTACTCGAACCCTCTCGCTACGAAGGCCAACATACCATTTGCCTTCTTAACCACCTGCTGCACCTGCATGCTTACCTTCAGCGATTGGTGCACAAGGACACCCAGGTCTCGTTGCACTTCCCCTTCTCCCAATCTATTGCCAGTCAGATAATAATCTACCTTCCTGTTTTTGACACCAAAGTGGATAACCTCGCATTTATCCACGTTATATTGCATCGGCCATGCTTCTGCCCAATCACCCAACCTGTCCAAATCATACTGGAGTTTCTCGGCATCCTCCTCACAGCACACACCCACCCAGCTTTATGTCGTCTGCAAACTCGGAGATATTACATCTAGTTCCCTCGTCTAGATCATTAATATATATTGTGAATAGCTGGGGTCCTAGGACCGATCCCTGCGGTACCCCACTAGTCACTGCCTGCCACTCGGAAGAAGACCAGTTTATTCCAACTCTTTGCTTTCTGTCTGCCAACCAGTTCTCTATCCAAGTCAATATAGTCACTAAATCACGACGTTTCAGCCAAGATGATCTATCCTTTATCGAGGCAGAGATCTCTCGCCTTCTAGCTGATGGTATCATTGAGCCATGTTCATCTTCCTGGTGGGCTCAAGTCGTCGTGGTTAAAAATCCTCTGAAGCAACACAAGAAACACCTTTGCATCGATTACTCACAAACTATTAACCAGTATACCAACCTGGATGCCTACCCACTACCACGCATCGATGACATGGTCAATAACCTTGCCAACTACAAGGTATTTTCAACTTTTAATTTAAAGAGTGCATACCATCAAGTACTGTTAAAGGACTCTGACAAAAAGTATACGGCCTTTGTGGCCAATGGTTGGCTTTACCAGTTTTGTCGCCTTCCATTTGGGGTCACCAATGGGGTGGCCGTCTTTCAACGGGCAATGGATCGCCTAGTCAAACAGGAGAACTTAACGGACACTTTTCCATATCTGGATAATATCACCATTGCTGGTCATGACCAGAAAGAGCATGATGCCAACCTCCAAAAAATTTTGATGTTCTCCGTCGTCGCAACTTAACCTTAAACGAGTCCAAACCTGTTAAATCAGTACCATCAGTCAAAGTCCTTGGCTACTGGGTGGGCAATGGTGTCATCAAACCGGATCCGGAGCGACTTCGTCCGCTTCAGGTGCTCCCTACCCCTACTAATCTCGGCACTCTTCGTCGGGCACTCGGCATGTCCGCCGATTATGCGAAGTGGATACCCCACTTCTCCGACAAGATCCAGCCCCTGCTTCACGCAAAGTCATTTCCATTGGAGACAACGGCTATTTCAGCTTTCAACCTCCTCAAGTGACAACTGGAAAAAGCCACGCTTCGTTCCATCGATGAAAATCTTCCTTTCGTTGTCGAGTGCGATGCATCGGAGATGGCGATCTCAGCTACCTTGAATCAAGGTGGCCGACCCGTTGCATTTCTGTCCAGAACTTTGCAGGTTAGCGAGCTATATTATCCTCCTGTCGAGAAGGAGGCTACGGCTATCATCGAAGCAGTACGTAAATGGAGTCATTTTCTCGCTCGTCGCCATTTCACACTTATAACTGATCAGCGCTCCGTGGCTTTTATGCTGGAAAACTGGAAACGCACTAAGATCAAGAATAACAATATACAACTCTGGAGGATGGAATTGGCCACCTTTGGCTACACCATACAGTATCGACCCGGCAAAGAGAATGTAGCCCTGGATACCCTCACGCGTGCATTCTGCTTTTCTATGTCAACTTCAACTCTTGCGGATCTTCATACTGACTTATGCCATCCTGGCGTTACCCATATGTTGCACTTTGTGCGATCTAAAAATCTCCCATTTTCTACGGAAGATGTGAAAAGAACATGCTCCACCTGTAGAATTTGTGCGGAATTAAAACCGCAATTCTTCCGTCCATCGGATGGCTCGCTTATACACGCTATACATCCTATGCAGCGACTCAGCATTGACTTTAAAGGGCCATTGCCTTCCTCAATGCGAAACACCTACTTACTTACTATGGTGGATGAATATTCACGCTTTCCCTTTGCTTTCCCCTATCCCAATATGCTTACTTCCACAGTGATCAAATGCCTCGATCAAGTCTTTTCCCTTTGCGGTACGGCCAATTTCATCCACTCTGATCGGGGTCCCTCCTTCATGTCAAGCGAACTCAAAAGTTATCTTTCCCAATGGGGAATCGCCACAAGTAAAATGACACCGTATCATCCCATCGGTAAAGGACAGGTTGAGAGATACAACGCTATCATTTGGAACACTGTTGGTCTTGCACTGAGGTCACGCAACCTACCAGACCAGCAGTGGGAAACTGTGCTCCCTGACACGTTGCATTCCATCAGGTCTCTTCTTTCTATGTCCACCAATGTCACTCCTCACGAGCGATTCTTCAGGATCCAGCGTCGCTCCACTCATGGGACGTCCCTGCCATCATGGTTGGCAGCTCCCGGCCCCATGCTGCTCCGAAGATTTGTCCAATCTTCAAAAAACGATCCCCTCGTCGACGAGGTGGAACTAACAGACGTTAATCCCACATATGCACACCTGCGGTACCCTGATGGCTGGGAGTCCACCGTTTCACACCGAGATCTGGCTCCCTGTCCAACCGGTCCCACGGACCTGACGGATAGAGGGACCCATAGTAATGATGCTGACACTCTGCGCCTCTTTGAGGATGACGCCCTACCTGGGACATCAAGGGATCTGCCGAATACTCCACCAGGTCAACTCGGTGAGCCGAGTGCTCCCCACAGGATGGCCACTCAAAGCCAGGACACAGGTCAATCCCCGGCTACCAAACAAGATGAAGCTAGCTCTGCACCTGTGGGGACCCGCACCCGGAGTCACGATCTCCCCAGTCTCCCTCAGGTCGATCAAGGCGACACAGGCCCTGTTGATCTACCAGTACGGACCAAGCGACCCAGAGACCAAGACACGGTCCGAGGAGAGGTGCCTTCCAGCCACAAACAAAGATCTAAAAGACTGCGCCTATTCATGGTCCCTCTAATCCGCTAGAAGGAAGTCATCGGACTTCCAAATCTTTCAGGCGGGAAGAATGTCATGAATCTTATCATTCATGAAGAACTGACTCATGAAATAACACTGGGCGGACAGCTGATGGCGCCGTCTAAGGAGTATAAATACTCGGGCATGGGCCCAGCTTGCCCAGGATGTTTTTGTAGCCAGGAACTAGTGATGTAACTAGAATCTCATGGTTGTGAAACAGTTGTTTAAAGCCTTGTTTTATACTCAACCAAGTGCTTAGTGAGTTTTCTTATGTCACACGTAATGCTGTGAAAGGTGGGACCATAGTTTTGTTGTATTTGAGAGGGGAATACATCCATTTTTTAAGGGGGAAAGCATTGTAATGTATTATCACATGGTTTAATATGAGCGTGCTCTGTTCGCTCTGGCCTAATAAAGCAAGCACATGGACTAGCAACTCATCGTGTCTCTGTCCTTCAGTTGATCTTCCCAAGTATAATACAGTATTGAGGAGATGACTTTACATTGAAAACAGTAAGACAGCACAAAGGAGGATACTAGCTATGAGGTTGCACAAAACCTCCAAGTTCTTCTTCATCCCACTCCCTCGATGGCTTTAACCCTGACTATTGGAGTTGCTTCTTCATGCCTGTTGACTGGTCTTAGGTTGGGAGAGCCCCCTATGGTCATTGTACTTTCACATTGATTATGGGCTGCTTTCTCCTGCAAACAAAGGCAAAAGTACAAATTGTAGAATTTGGAAAAGCAGTGAAAGTCCCCCTCCAGTGGCTAGCCCTCATTTCCCCTTGTGAGAAGGCAGAATAGTACAGATTACTAGTAGTTTCTGTTTTCAATGTGAATTAGGGAAGCCAAATGTTAAAATGAAGTGAACCATCATGTGCACTTTTGAGTATCAGCCCAAAGGGTACCCTGCAGTTATATAGTTATGCATCAATACAGAGCTCAAAGGTTGTATCAGTGCTTCCCATGCTGCGTTACTTATGCAGCAGCAGGTTGGGATTTGTTTGTGACATATATCCTATAGACATTTGCTTACAGTAAGTGCACTCAGGGCTCACCTCTGTATTCTTCCTGAGGCTGAAATGTTTATTCTCTCATTTGCTCCCGCAACCTATGGAAGTGGGAGACAGTGTACACTTGGCCTGTTGCACATTAGGGCACAAAGGAGGGTGCCTCTTGGCACCAGAGGTAGCAATGCTCCTGTGACATTTCGGCTGTTTTTATTCTAAATCAACTACTTGAGCTCTCTCGGAATTGGACCTCACGTCTTCCATGTACCAGAATGCAGGGCTGAATATCCATGAACCCACTCCGCCAGTGAGACAGGAACTGACTCCACTGGAGGTTGCAGGGTCAGGCTATTTGCATAAATCAGGCGGGTGCCTGGGTCAGCATCAGTACATCTTGGGCGCCTGTTGGTGGGAGCAACATCCTTGTGCTTATTGTCACATGTGATCAAAGCCACCAGTTGGCTTAAAATAATTGATAAGTTTGAAGTCATCCCTCTTTATGAGAGGGCCAATTTCACTTGGGAAGCCATTGTTCTAGGAAGCCCCCTGTGGCCCCCACTTACACTGCTGTACTCAACTGGACACCAGTATCTTGCCAGTGCCCACTTCATTCTGGGCAGCTGGAATGCTGGTGGATGACTCCATTCCAATGGACCCATCTTCTTTTCAGACACCAGGGGCTGGATTTTCATTGAGGAGGCGGGTAGGAGGCGGGGCTACAACTTTTGGAGTTGTAGTCACGCCTCCATCGAGTTCTAGCCAACCCACGCGATTTAGACTTGATTGACCTTGTTGAGCCTGCCCAGCGGGCTCAGCAGGCCAATTAAGGGCCACCCGGCAACAGGTGACATCACAGATTGAAAATTCACCTGTCAAGACCTTTTGACAGATGAAATATCAGCGTTTCACAGCTGTTTGAAGCTGTCAAACACTGACAATCTGTACTCCAGGTTAATTCCTTCCTCTCAGGATGATTTAGAGATCTCCCCGGAACAGAAAGCAGAGGCTGCAGATTTTGACAGCTAGCGGCCATTCTGCTTTCTGTGCCGGCGAGATGAGGGACGCCCGAGACCTGAAGGAAGGAAGGCTGTAAAGGTAAGTAAAGGTTAGTAGAACTTCTTTAAACACTTTACACAGACCAAACACACTTACCTCTGCACTCATGCACCCATCACTCACCTGAACACCGGACATCTCGACCCCTCCAAGCCCTTCAGCCCGACAGCCCGCCTCGCTAACTTGGCGTGGTTTGGAGCCATCGGGAATCCCACATTTCAACAATGAAAATAGGGATTAGGCTAAAAACTGCCTGTTAACTACCTGTTAACAGGCAGTTAATTGGCACTAATCCCATTCCCGCCTCAGGAGGCGGGTTGGGGGTGGGTTGGGGTCGGGACCCCCGATTTCGGGATTTTAAACCCCCACACGCCTCCAATCCCGACTCCACGGCCCAATGAAAATCCAGCCCCAGGCTTCCAGAGAGCAGACAAAACTACCGCCAACCCTATCCCCGGAGGAGAATCCACAGCTTGCTCTTTGGGTTGGAGATCAGGCATTATTGGGTGCCGCCCCATTTCCCCCCCCCCCTCACTTGTCTTTGCTCATGTCTTTACCTGCCCAATATTTAGGTAAACGTAGCCAGATCTATGCATTAAACAGAAAACCATTATCACCGTATTCTGTGTTACTGGAATATGCTGCATGGCACCATGTGACCTCCTGATCTGCTGGTCTTCAGTAGATGGATTGAATGTACATTCAATCAGTCCAAATCTTGGGCCATAAGCCGACAGATCAACTTATTTAGCATTAAATAGATTATTGAACAGTATTGAGTACACACAGTGTAATTACAGTAATTATAACCATTGCTATTCTCCTCAAGATGTCAAAACAATAAAGATGTTTCCCCTACACTACTTCTGAACATAAATTGATGCTTGAAATATAGTTGCTCACTTATTATGTGGTGAGACACTACCCCAGAGCCACTGATTCATTTCAGTCTCCCTGCTGGCTTAAGGCTGACTGCTGCAAGCAGCCAAATATAAGCCCACAATTAGAAGCCCCTGGACACAGAGCTGTCCATCAAAGTGATTGCAAAGAATTATTGGCCCTGCCTCTTGCACAGGCCTGACCAAAACTTGACCTCTGACACTAGTGTCAATCAAAACTAGTACGCTTGGATCACCTAGGATGTTTGGAATTGAATGGAATGGCTTGATTCATTGATCTGTGTCAACTGCTTTGAATGACCTGCTGGACAGGTCCCTGTCTAGGTACAGTGCAAGCAATCAAGTCGTGCATATAAATGACTTCCAGATCCAAACAGGTTTCTGCCTCTGAAATGAAAATATTAGCCAGACTGTAATGTAAATTCCCAACAGCTAGCAATGACTGACCACAACCCTTGTTGTGTTGTGTGGTGTGACATGAATCTTGTCATTCATGTGGAAATTACTTTTGAAAATAATACTGGGTGACCTGCTGGTGGCGCTGTCCAGGGAGAGTATAAATACTCGGGCATGGGCCCAGCTTGCTCAGGACATTCTTTAACAGGAACTAGTGAAGGACACAACTAGATCTCCATGTTGAAAAACAGTTGATTAAAGCCTTCTTTAATACTTAGACCAAGTGCCTAGTAGTTTTCTTACGTCATGGTGTGTTGTGTGTTGTGAGTGTGTGTTGTGTGTATTGTGTATGTGTGTCTATGTGTGTTGTGAGTGTGTGTTGTGTGTGCGTGTATTGTGTATGTGTTGTGTGTTGTGATTGTGTGTTGCGTGTATTGTGTATTTGTGTTGTGTGTTGTGAGTGTGTGTTGTGTGTATTGTGTATGTGTGTCTATGTGTGTTGTGAGTGTGTGTTGTGTGTATTGTGTATGTGTGTCTATGTGTGTTGTGAGTGTGTGTTGTGTGTGCGTGTATTGCGTATTTGTGTTGTGTGTTGTGATTGTGTGTTGCGTGTATTGTGTATTTGTGTTGTGTGTTGTGAGTGTGTGTTGTGTGTATTGTGTATGTGTGTCTATGTGTGTTGTGAGTGTGTGTTGTGTGTGCGTGTATTGCGTATTTGTGTTGTGTGTTGTGATTGTGTGTTGCGTGTATTGTGTATTTGTGTTGTGTGTTGTGAGTGTGTGTTGTGTGTATTGTGTATGTGTGTCTATGTGTGTTGTGAGTGCGTGTTGTGTGTGCGTGTATTGTGTATTTGTGTTGTGTATTTGTGTTGTGTTGTGTGTGTGTTGTGTATTTGTGTTGTGTATTTGTGTTGTGTATTTGTGTTGTGTTGTGTGTGTGTGTGTTGTGTGTGCGTGTATTGTGTATTTGTGTTGTGTATTTGTGTTGTGTTGTGTGTGTGTTGTGTGTGCGTGTATTGTGTATTTGTGTTGTCTTCTGTGTGTTGTGTGTGCTGTTTGTTGTAGCTAGCAATAAAGAATCAAAAAGATAATCTAATAAAGACAAAATTGCTTCATGTTTTGTCATAGTTCCTTTGTTGCACTATCTCCAGCAGTGGTGTTGAAAGTCTTCTGGATGTGATCCCCGCAGTTACACCAGGATCGCACTCACCGATCCTCATCAGCACTGACCCCACCAGAGAGTCAGGGGGAGGGAATTTGGGTACAAACACCACTGTGGGGCATCTCCAGCGCCCGTCTGCTTCATGCTCATGGCAACTTTGGCATTCATCCGACCATGTGGGGGGAGGGGGTGTTGTCCAGATGGCCACACTCCCCTCAGCCCCCCGAGCAATAAAAAAAATACTCTCTTTCGCGAATCTTGACTGCTTGCTTGTAGTGGTGCCCACATCATAGAATCAGAGAATCATAGAATGGTTACAGCACAGAAGGAGGCTATTCAGCCCGTCAAGCCCATGCTGGCTCTCTGCAAAAGCACTTCAGCTAGTCCCACTCTCCCGCCCTTTCCCCATAGCCCTGCAAATTTCTTTCCTTCAGATACTTATCCAATTCCCTTTTGAAGCTACGATTGAGTCTGCCTCCACCACCCTTTCAGGCAGTGCATTCCAGATCATAACCACTCGCTGCGTAAAAAGGTTTTTCCTCATGTCGCCTTTGGTTCTTTTGCAAATCACCTTAAATCTGTGTCCTCTGGTTTTTGACCTTTCCACCAATGGGAACAGTTTCTCTCTATCTACTCTGTCCAGACCCCCCATGATTTTGAACACCTCTATTAAATCCCCTCTCAACCTTCTCTGCTCCAAGGAGAACAATCCCAGCTTCTCCAGTCTATCCACGTAACTGGAACCATTCTCGTAAATCTTTTCTGCACCCTCTCTAAGGCCTTCTTAAAGTGTGGTGCCCAGAATTGGACACAATACTCCAGTTGAGGTTGAATCAGTGTTTTATAAAGGTTCATCGTAACTTCCTTGCTTTTGTACTCTATGAGCTCGATTTTGTTACTGGGGCGGGCTGGGGTCATGTAATCCGCTTTTCGTGTTAACCACCCGATTCTAAATCGATGTGGGAGAATGAAGCGATTTTAACTTAAATGGGCAATTGAGTTCCAGCGTGTGGGAACCCATGGCCCAATTAGTTTTTTCAGTCTGAAACTCGCCTCCGATTACGTCATCATTGCTGCTGCATTTAAGGTCTGCAACAAGCCTTGCTTCTTCTGCAGACTGCCAACCTTTTGGCCTTTCATGTTAGAGGGACTTGGAGGCAGAATGACCAGCGAGAGACCTAGGTCTGCTCCCAGGTTTGATGACGTCGCCCTGCAAGTTTTAGTGGAGGGAGCAAGAGCCAATAAAGAGGTGCTCTTCCCTTCTTCAGGGAGGAAGAAGCCTCCCCAGCAGACCAAGGCTGTGTGGCTCCAGGTGGCCCAGGAGATCAACTCTTTGTCGATTACCCGCAGAACCTGGCTTCAGTGCAGGAAGAGGTTTCATGACATTCTGCGCACTGGAAAAGTGAGTATGACTTTCCCATCACCCTCAATCTGATCCCCATTGCCTCTCCTCACCAGCACTCAGCTTTAGTAATCTCTTCCTCCACATCCCACTTGACACTGACATCCATGCACCCTTACCCATTCCCTCTCTCTCTATGGTCACATTCACCTAACTATTCGACTATGCAGCCCTCACACTCCCTATCACTGTGATGCTATGAAAACAACTTACAAAACACAGGGAGAGCCCTTGGTCTTACCACCTCACTCCATCTTTGTCTCTTTCTAAGCATCTATGCTATGGATTCTCTACACTCACTCCTTCATTCTCACTCCAACTCCACTTGTCTCCCTCATTGCAAGAAAAGAGAGCTCACAATAAGAGGGAAAGGGCAAGGACAGGAGGAGGGCCATCCTCAGTAGCCCAGCTCATGCCCTGGGAGGAGGCGGTCCTGGAGATCGTGGGAGTGGAGGACGATGTGCAAGTGGGGGACGGACAGACGGGTGCATCACAGCAAGCTGGTGACAGAATAGTTTTCCATCTCTCTCATTGACATTGCATGAGTTGCTGATAATGATTCTGAAGCTCTAACAGATGGACTTATGATCATCTGCAATATGCAATGTGCATGTAACCTTGGCATCACATCTCTGACTCTTTCCTTTACTCCCCCACAGGACCATCGCTAGTACCCATCCCCACTAGCCAGGAGGAAGAGCCTGAGCATCCAGACTCCTGAGAGGAAGCTGCAACCTCTGAGGGCGCAGCGTCAGCAGAATTCAGCGCACCCAGCATCAGCGTAGACACTCAAACCTCGGTGGGACCTTCGCGAGATAGAGTAGTGTTGTCACCTGGTGTATCACAGCTCACAAGTGAGCATCAGCAGATGGTGGAGACAGGGACAGCAGTGGAGAATCCTCGTCGGAGGGCACAGGACTCTGCCAGCTCGGCTCAGCTGCATGTCGACCCTCTGCCTCTGGGTCCATCCACAAGATCAGCGGTGCTGGAACTCCAGGAACAGATGCAGGAGTCTCTGGCAGGTTTTGTCTCCAGGGTCGCTGCGAGTGTGGAGCGAATGGAGGAGTCCATAGCGAACATGAGCAGAGCCTTTGTGGAATCATTGGCGCATGAATGCATCACCATGGAAAGGATGGCAACTTCCATGGAGGTGATAAGTCGCCAGAGTGCAGAAAACATGGTGAGTGTTCTGAATAGAATGACATCTCTGGAGGAGCGATGGTCATCTATTGAACTGAGAAACCAGACCTTCATGGAAGTCCTTCTGAGTAGGACTGCCAGTGCAGATACGGGTCCCCATGGCCCCCCTGATGTGCAGCAAGGTGCTCTCAAGTCACTTGCAAGTGCTGAGGTGGACCTGACCCATGAGAGGGAAGTTGGTGGCAGACATCAAGGAAGTGGGGGCTCCTCTCCAAGTGCTCACACTTCCATGCCACTGCAGAGCCCTCGGTCAGAGCCCCACCAGAGTCCACACCCAACTGAGATCGGCATCTCAACCCCTGCACAGCCGTAGGATCAGCAGACTGTTGGCGAGCCCTCACAGGTTCGCAACCCCAGAGGACGCCCGCCAAAGGTGTCGAGACAGGAGCAGCAAGAAAGTGAGCAAGGGGCCTCCACATCTGCTGAAGCCACAGGGGAAGCACCACGTAGGAGCACGTGTAAGAGAAAGATACTGCACAAATAGTCACAAGGGTAGTCACTTGGGTGAAATTTGATGTTTAATATTAAAAAGCCACCAGATGGTTACTGTAAATAAAAAATCTGATGGCTACTGCTGCAGTTGTGGCGTGTGTCATTTCGCTAATGGGGCGTCCACATTGAGGGTTTAGGATTACTTGGTATATGCCTCAGTTGAGGAAGTGCTCAGTGAAGGTGGCGAGAGGGGTTTCCCAGGAGGTCACACTGGAGATGGGTGTCAGGCTCCAAACTTCCACAGCTGTGGTTATGCCTTCTAAAAGTTCCCCCAGACCTGAGACAACAAAGTCCTGCCACCTGCAAATGATGGCTGATCAAATATCCTATTTAATGGTGGAGCTGCAGCTAATAGTCAGCAATCCAATTGTGCTCCCGCCAGGTTTCACCGTCGTGTTTCAGAGCAGGCGTGCTTCACATCGGAAAAGGGTTAAAATCACCAAGGCCTTTCAAAATGGGATAATAGAGGCAATTTAGTGCTTGTTAAGGGCATTAAGGGCCAATCCCGCCTCTTGGAGGCGGGACGGAGATGGGAGCAGTAAACACGATTTCTTGAAAATTGCTTGGAGGCGGGATGGAGACGGGGTTGGGCCTGCCCACCACTTTTTGCAATTTTAACACCCCACACGTCTCCATTCCCACCTCCACGGCCCTGTGAAATTCGAGCCCTATGCCTTTATTTATGAAGCCCAGTATCCCGTATGTTTTTTTAACTTCTTTCTCAACCTGCCCTGCCACCTTCAACGATTTGTGCACATATACCCCCAGGTCTCTCTGTTCATGCACCCCCTTTAGAATTGTACCCTTTAGTTTATATTGCCTCTCCTTGTTCTTCCTACCAAAATGTATCACTTCGTACTTTTCTGCACTAAATTTCAGCTGCCACGTGTCCACCCATTCCACCAGCCTGTCTGTATCTTCTTGAAGTCTATCACTATCCTCCTCACTTTTCACTATACTTCCAAGTTTTGTGTCATCTGCAAATTTTGAAATTGTGCCCTGTACTCCCAAGTCCAAGTCATTAATATATTATCAAGAAAAGCAGTGGTCCTGGTACCGACCCCTGGGGAACACCACTGTCTACCTTCCTCCAGTCCAAAAAACAACCGTTCACCACTACTCTCTGTTTCCTGTCATTAGCCAATTTCATATCCATGCTGCCACTGTCCCTTTTTATTCCATGGGCTTCAACTTTGCTGGCAAGCCTATTATGTGGCACTTTATCAAATGCCTTTTGGAAGTCCATATACACCACATCAACAGCATTGCCCTCATCAACCCTCTCTGTTTACCTCATCAAATTCTCAATCAAGTTAGTTAAACATAATTTGCCTTTAACAAATCCGTGCTGGCTTTCCTTAATTAATCCACACTTGTCCAAGTGACTGTTAATTTTGTCCCTGGTTATTGTTTCTAAAAGCTCCCCCACTACCGAGGTTAAACTGACTGGCCTGTAGTTGCTGGGTTTATCCTTACACCCTTTTTTGAACAAGGGTGTAACATTTGCAGTTCTCCAGTCCTCTGGCACCATCCCCGTATCTAAGGAGGATTGGAAGATTATGGTCAGTACCTCCGCAATTTCCTCCTTAACCTCCCTCAGCATCCGAGGTTGCATCCCATCTGGTCCTGGCGACTTATCGACTTTATGTACAGACAGCCTTTCTAGTACCTCCTCTTTATCAATTTTTATCTCATCCAGTATCTCTACTACCTCCTCTTTCACTATGACTTTGACAGCATCTTCTTCCTTGGTGAAGACAGATGCAACGTACTCATTTAGTATCTCAGCCATGCCCTCTGCCTCCATGCATTGGTCTCTTTTTTGGTCCAACCCCTCCTCTTGCTACCCATTTATTATTTATATGCCTATAGAAGACTTTTGAATTCCGTTTTATGTTAGCTGTCAATTTATTCTCATACACTCTCTTTGCCCCTTTTATTTCCTTTTCACTTCCCCTCTGAACTTTCTATATTTAGCCTGATTCTCACTTGTATTCTCAACCTGACATCTGTCATACGCGCTCTTTTTCTGCTTCATCTTACCCTCTATCTCTTTCATCAGCCAGGGAGCCCTGGCTTTAGTTGCCCTACCTTGCCCCCTCTTAGGAATGTACCTCAAATGTACCCGAACCATCTCCTCTTTAAAGGCAGCCCAATGTTCAATTACAGTTTGCCTGCCAATCTTTGATTCCAATTTACCCGGACCAGATCTATTCTCAAGCCACTGAAATTTGCCTTCCTCCAATTAAGTATTTTTACTCTAGATTGCTCCCTGTCCTTTTCCATAGCTAATCTAAACCTTAGGATACTGTGATCACTGTTCCCTAAATGTTCCCCTGCTGACACTTGCTCCCATTGACCTACCTCATTCCCCAGAACCAGATCCAGCAATGCCTCCTTTCTCGTTGGGCCCGAAACATACTGATCATGAAAGTTCTCCTTAACACACTTCAGAAATTTTTCCCCCTCTCTGCCCTTTACACTATTACGATCCCAGTCTATATTAGGATAATTGAAGTCCCCCATTATTACTACTCTATAGTTCTTGTACCTCTCTGTAATTTCTCTGCAAATTTGCTCCTCTATATCATACCCACTAGTTGGTGGCCTATAGAATACAACTAGAAGTGTAATGGCACCTCTATTATTTTTTAACTCTAACCAAATAGATTCTGTCCTTGACCCCTCCAGGACATCCTCTCTCTCCAGCACTGTAACATTTTCCTTAACCAATACTGCCACCCCACCTCCTTTCTTTCCTTCCCTATCTTTCCTGAACACCTTGGCCTAGAAATTCAGTATAGCCACCTTTGGGGCAGTAAAGTCGGGCGGCCGCTGAAGTTTGCGCCCGGTGCAAAGTCGAGGCCACTTCGCCGATATTCAGTAGCATTGCCCTAAGAGGTTGCTGCAGCGCTAAAACTGGCGATGCACGACTATCTTTAGGCGCTAAGCCGGCGGTGCTGAGCTATACCGCCGAGGCCGGGCGCAGCGCAGGTGCAGTGATTTCTTCATTGACGGCAGACACGCTGGCGCCAGCCATCTCTTAAAGGGGGAAGGGTCGATTTGTTTGGCTGCCACGCCCTGGACACTGCAGCCCTCCACCTAGGCCTGAGCACTGCTGCTGCAACTCTTTACCGCCCAGGACGATGCAGAAGGCCCGGGAGAGAGCGCTGCGCTTTAGCGAAGGTGACCTGAGGCTGCTGGTTAGCGCAGTGGAGCGAAGATGCCATGTTTTGTTCCCTGACAGTGGCAAGAAGCCGGTGCCCAGCGTCTACCGCAAAGCCTGGAGGGAGGTCTCCAACAGGGTGACATCCAACAGCGTGGTTGCCAGGAATCCTGTACAATGCAGGAAAAAGTTCAACGACCTCACTCGGATTGTCAGGGTGAGTACCCTTTCCAATGTCCTCCTCATCCTTGCATGTGCACCTCACATTATGGACAAAGGGACCTGAAAGCCCTAATGGCCAGCCCTCATCCAGCAGCTATGGGACTGGCATGAGCATCAATTGCACATTCTGCACTTTACACACTGGCCAAGCTATTCGACCATGGGAGGCAGTGCAGACAAGATCAGGGCTACACACTGTCCAAGCTATTCGACCATGGGAGGCAGTGCAGACAAGATCAGGGCTACACACTGTCCAAGCTATTCGACCATGGGAGGCAGTGCAGACAAGATCAGGGCTACACACTGGCCAAGCTATTCGACCATGGGAGGCAGTGCAGACAAGATCGTACTTAGAGGCCGTCCTTTCTCTTGCAGGCCAAGCTGGCTAATAACAGGCGTAGCCAGATTGGGACCGGTTGAGGCCGACCTCAGCACCAGGAGCTCACCGACCTAGACCAGCGCGTGGAACGCATTATGGGAGTCCGTCTGATTGGCCCCGTTGCCACTGGAGATGCCGACCCTGTTCTGGGCACCAATGGTAAGGGCATCACCTTTTGGACCTCTCTCGTTCCACTTGCGCATCAGATCAACATCCTTTGCCACTGTCCGACCAATGCGGTGAATGGCACCACTCATGCCTCCCTCGCTGACGCCCTGTCCTCACTCTAAAGCTACTCTTGTGCCTTCCTGCTTTCAGATGGTGAATCGCCAGGTGAGGAGGCAGGCCCAGAAGCTGCCAGTGACAGCCCCTCGGAAGAGGAGGAGGAGGAGGAGGAAGAGGTAGCCGGCCCATCAGTGGCACCCTCTGCCGCGGCAGCCCATGGCGATGTAGGGGACACATCTTCCCTGGAGGGGAGCCTGGGGGAAGGGTCGCAGGAGAGTGAAGTTCCTCGGCCCAGCGGCCTGCAGCAACGCGGGATGGGTGGGGAAGCTCGGCGGCCTTCTCCCCAGAGGGTGAGTGCGGCCTCCAGTCCTGCGACGGTCAGCGCAGAGGAGGTGCGCCTCCTAGAGGAAATGGCCGTCGACTCGGAGCGCAGGCACACGGAGCTCATGGGGGTAGTGGCACGGATGCCTGACTCCATACAGTCACTGGCTCGGAGTGTGGAGGAATTCGGGGCAGCACAGGCCAGGAGTCTGCAGAAATTCGGGGCAGCACAGTCGGCGAGTACCCAAGTGCTCACTCGTGCCGTCCAGTCACTGGCTGGGAGTGTGGAGGAATTCGGGGCAGCACAGTCGGCGAGTACCCAAGTGCTCACTCGTGCCGTCCAGTCACTGGCTGGTCTTATGCGGTCACAGACCAGGGCAACACGGGCACTAACTGGTGCCACACTGGCTGCATCAGCCAGGCATCGCCAGGGCACCCGCCGCGCTGCAGCAGCCCAGCGGGCTGTCCTTCAGCAGTTTGCTGCGCATGCTGCAGTGCTGGCCCGGGCGACTGCCACTGTCTCAGGCGACCAGCGAGCACCTGCCATCAGCCAGCTTGCCCCCATTCCTGCAGCCAACACTGCCACTCCACCAGTGCAGCTGCCACCAGCTGCTGGACACACTGATGCCGCCCAGCCACAGCTGCAGCAGTCACCAGCCGGCCCCTCGAGGGCCAGAGCTCGTGCAGGCCGACCCCCAAGGGCATCTGCCGTCACGCCATGTGCCCATCAGGAGCCTTCCCCCAGCCTTGCTGCAGCCACTGGGCTCCAATTGAGAAGGAGCAGCAGGGCGGGCAGGGGCCGCACAAGTATGCGCAAGGCATCGCCCTCGCGGGACAAAAAGTAGAAGGTGTGGGCAAATGTGTTGTTTTTATGAAGGCCGAGGATGTTGTGTTTGTTTTTATGAAGGCCGAGGATGTTGTGTTTGTTTTTATGAAGGCCAAGGATGACAGTCATTTTTGTTTCACTGTTTTGTTAATCCTCTCCAGGTTGTGGGAGCGAGTTATGTGTCTGACTGTTTTTGGGGTTTCTTTTCTGTTTTTGTTTGTCATGTGGGAAGGGCACAGAGTTTGTGGAATAAACAATTTTCTTCAATCAGATTGTCCATGTTTGAACTTTGAAGTTTTTGTTGCCTTGACCGGCTGAAGGCTTGCGGAGCGGCTGCATTCATGTTCTTTCATTGGCACAAGCCATTCCCTGAGAGGGGGCCTAGAACCGACGTTCAATAAGTCGCCGACAGGCGGCCCTTGGACCTTGTGCCTCCCTCCTGTGCTGGTCCTCCTCCTCCTGCTCCTCCTCCTGAGGTGGTGCTCCAATCTGTGGTGGCAATGCCTGAGTCCTGCGGATAGCCAGGTTGTGCAGCATGCAGCAAACGACCACGAAATGGGAGACTCGCTCCGGAGCATACTGCAGGGCTCCGCTGGAACGATCCAGGCAGCGGAACCGTTACTTCAGGACGCCGATTGTTTGTTCGATTATGTTATTGGTCGCTTGATGGCTCTGGTTGTATGCCTCTTCAGCAGGGGTCCTGGGCGCGCGGAGCGGGGTCATGAGCCAGGTACACAAAGGATAGCCTTTGTCCCTGATAAGCCATCCTCGTGGGTGAGGCTGTGCCTGGAACATGTCAGCCACAGTAATCTGTCGCAGGATGAAGGCATCGTGGCTGCTGCCTGGAAAGCGGGCATTGACAGCTAGGATGAGCTGCCTGTGGTCACACACCAGCTGCACGTTCAGCGAATGGTAGCCCTTCCGGTTGCGGTATTCCTCGGCATTCTCCAGAGGTGCCCGCAAAGCCACATGCATGCAGTCAATGGCGCCCTGCACCATGGGGAAGCCCGCTATTCTTCCAAATCCCATTGCACGCTGTTGCTGCTTGTCCAGGGTCATGGGGAAGGAGATGAACTGACGTCTCCTTCTGAAAAGGGCATTGGTCACCTGGCGGATGCAGCAATGCACGGCGAACTGGGAGATGTTAGCAATGTCCCCAGCAGCGGATTGGAAGGAGCCGGTGGCATAGAAGTTGAGAGCCACCGTCACCTTCACTGCCACCGATAGGGACGTCCTGCACCTCAGCTGTGGCTGCAGATCTCTCCGAAGCAGCTGGCAGATCTCTGTGACCACCTCCCTTCGGAATCGCAGCCTCCTAACACACTGCTCGTCAGACATGTTGAGATAGGAGAACTGCTGGCGGTAGACCCTGGGTGGGTAAGGCCTCCCTTGGCGACGCCTGTTGCCCCCTCTCCGTCTAGCCAGGGTTCGCACTCTCTCCCGGCGTCTGTGAGCCCTTTGGATGTAATTGTGAAAGCCAGCGTTGACACCCATTGCAGCCCCCATAATATGCTGGCAAACAATGAGATATGAATGAAGGCAAAGACAATTGCAAAGCTGTGGCCTGAAGCCAGAAGTACCTGTCCTAGTGTTGGGCCAAAGCAGTAAGCTCTCTACCTTGGTCTCTCTCCAAAGATCCGTTTCACAAGAATGAGTGCTGCAAAATGGCAGCCTTTTATAGTGCAGGTGAAGTGCCCTTTAATTTGCGCTCCCCGCGGCCCGCATCGGCTGAGCACCGTTCCACTCAACAGTCGCTAGGGACGCCAGGCGCACAATGGGCCGGCGCGACTGAAGTTCCAGTTGGGGGCGCACAAAGGGCGTTGCACGAGGAAATTACGTCATGATCTGCGCGCGCAGCTGAGCGCGCGCAAAGACTTTGCGCCGGCGCTAAATGTCTACTGAAGTTGGGGCGAGGCGCAGATCGCGCTGCGCCCGGGCGCTAAGCGCCTAGCGCTCGACATCTACTCCTCCTAAGGCGCTAACGGCTGGCGCAACCAACTGAATTTCTAGCCCCTTATATCCAGGAATATTTAAAATCCAATCCTACCCTTTTTTTGAGCCAGGTCTCCATTATCGCCATGACATCATATTCCCATGTGGCTACTTGTGTCTGCAGCTCACCAACCTTATTTACCACGCTTCGTGCATTTACACACATGCATTGTAAACCTGTCTTAGATCCTCCTGTATTTTCTCTTAGTCTTACCCCACCTAATACCTTACTATTTCTTACTCTAGTGCTATCTGCCTCTCCCCATCCTTTGTGCACTTTGTTTCTCCTTTCTAATGCTACATCCTAGTGCCCATCCTTGTGAAAGTTGGGCACCATTCTGCTCACTCGGCAGACCAGCTGATACACCAGGCTTTGTCCACCTGAGGAGCATATATTCCCAGCTTAGCGTGTCCCGGCTCTGCCCTTTACAAGGCAACCAGGAGACACTCAGAAACAGTGGAGACCCGTCACAACCAGGCATAGTTTCCTGAGGTTCCGTCAATCTCCTATTGGAGCTACAATGGGTTACAAGTGGAACCTCAGAAAAAGCCTTGGGGCCAGTATGCCCACTGCCTTTTCATCAATCGCCCCAAATTTCTCTCTCACTCCATCTATGCAATCTTCCAAAATCGGTACCACTCCAAGTAATTCTACTTCCAATCAAATGTGAGCAGCAGCCCTTTCTGAGCTGCTGCCTCACTGGATTTCCTACCGCCCAACCAATTGTTGTGTTCTCTGTGCTCCTGCAACCTACACAGAGACTGTGTTAAAATGTGTTTTAGGGGTTGACCTCACGAAATCTCACAAGGTCAGCCCAGCTCGCTTCCGGTATGATACGGAGCCTGCTTGTAGTGGTCCCAACAGCTTTTACACCCAAATCACATAATTGGCCCTGGGGTTCCACAGGAACCAGCGCAACTCTAATATCTTATCCAAATAGTCATTCTTCATGTATCAGTCCAGACAGTGATTGTTGCTGGGCCATTGGAACATGAAGAGGTGGCAGTAAGATCAAGACTGAGCATGATCCTGTCCCACCCAACATCCACACACATACACTTTCCAGCAAGATCAAACGGGAGCCTCAGCTGATTTATAACCCCCCTTGTTAGCCCAGGGGTTCTGAGACCTATCTAAGAGCCATTACTTCCACCTCAGCTGCGACCAGCTAACTCAGCACAAACCAGAAATCAAAGCAAGCACTGTTTACAAATCAAATTTTAATTTATATTTTTCCAAATAATGGGTTGCTTTTGATCTTCAAAATAATTTTCACAATTATGTCAGGAAACTTTGCCTCAACTGATTTTTTGTTCATTCTTTGTAATAAACATTGCAATGAACTAATTAAATGTGGCTCGAATATACAGGCCCACAGTCTCCCTCGCATTGTTGGAGCGCTTCATTTTCATTAATACAATAATCAATAGTCATTAATCTTCATTAGTATGACCTTGTTGTTTGTTTTAACAGTTGCAAATCCAAGGTCAGGAGGCTCACTAATATTTCTGGTTTTGTCCAGGTTTATTCGGGAAATGCATGAAAAGGAAGTCCTGCTTTCTCATGACAATGTGCGTGGGAATGTAACACACAAGATGACAAGATAATTGTAGATGAGGATTTGGCCCATCTTAGAACATCCATTCAGAGAGGTCCAAATGCCCTCCCACACTTTTGTTTCTTGAATCATTCCAGGGGTATTCTTCCACTACCCTAAATGGAAGTTTATTCCACACATTAATCACTCTTTGTGTGAAGAAGAATTTGCTGTTATCAGCCCTAAAATTACCTTTTACTAGTATGAACCTGTGTACCCTAGTTCTATTCCAGTTTAATTTGAAGTAATATTCGGGGTTAACAATCTCATATACCTCTCTATAAGTTCACCCCTCAGATTCCTCCTTTCTAGGCTGGCAAGCCAACGTTTCTCTGATCTATCCTCATAACTCAAACAGCTGACACTGGGGCTCAGCCTAGTGCCGTTTCCCTGCACTGCCTCCAGCAATTCAATGTCTCTCTTATTTCTTGGTGACCAGAACTGGAAGCAGCATTCAAGGTGCGGTCTGACCAGAGCACTGTGCAGTTTGATCCTCACCTCCTCTGACTTCTATTCTATTGCTTTTGCTGTGCAGTTAAGACATCCTATTGGCTTTGCTGATTGCTGCTCTGCTTTGGATGGACATGTTTACTATCAAATTTACTAACACTCCTAGGTCTCTTTTACCTACATCCTTAGCTATTTTAACCCCTTTCATGAAGTTTGCATGTTGTCTAATTACCTTCCTGTGTGTAGCACTTTAAACTTTTCTACCTTAAATGTAATCTCCCATTGTTCTGCCCACTTACAAACATTGTTCAACTCATTCTGTAATTTCAACTCATTCTCCAATTCCACTGTCCCAACTAGTTTGCTATCATCTGAAAATTTGTCCACTTTGCATTGAGTTTCTAATTTCCAAGTAATTTATGTAAATTAGAAATTGTGGTGATCCCAACACCAAGCCCGGGAGCACCCCACTCAGTACGATCCCCAATCCGACATTACTCCTCTAATAAGTATTTATTGTTTCCTACCCTCCAGCCAGTTTCTTATCCATTCTCAGGGTTGACCCTGAATCCCCCACAGCTTTGAGTTTAATTAATTGCCTTTCATGTGAAACTTTATTAAAAGCCTTTTGAAAGTTGAGGCAAACTGCATCATAGAACATAAGAAAATAAGAACATAAGAAATAAGAGCAGGAGTAGGCCATTCAGCCCAGCTAGCCTGCTCCACCATTCAATAAGATCATGGCTGATTTTATACCTCAACACCACTTTCCTGAACTATCACCATATCCCTTAATTCCCTTAATATCCAAAAATCTATTGATCTCTGTCTTGAATATACTCAACGACTGAGCCTCCACAGCCCTCTGGAGTAGAGAATTCCAAAGATTCACCACCTTCTGAGTGAAGAAATTTCTCCTCATCTCAGTCCTAAATGGCCAACCCCTTATTCTGAGACTGTGGCCCCTGGTTCTAGACTCCCCAGCCAGGGAAACATCCTCCCTGCATCTACCCTGTCAAGTCCTGTAAGAATTTTGTATGTTTCAATGAGATCACCTCTCATTCTTCTAAACTCTAGAGAATATAGGCCCAGTCTACTCACTCTCTCCTCATAGGACAATTCCCCCCATCCCAGGAACCAGTCTGGTGAACCTTTGTTGCACTCCCTCTATGGCAAGTATATCCTTCCTTAGGTAAGGAGACCAAAACTGGACACAATACTCCAGGTGTGGTCTCACCGGGGCCCTATATAACTGCAGTAAGACGTCTTTACTCTTATACTCATATCCTCTTGTAATAAAGGCCAACATACCATTTGCTTTCCTAATTGCTTGCTGTATCTGCATGTTAACTTTCAGTGATTCATGTACAAGGACTCCCAGGTCCATCTGAACACTAACATTTCCCAATCTCTCACCATTTTAAAAATACTCTGCTCTTCTATTTTTTCTACCAAAGTGGATAACTTCACATTACTCCACATTATATTCCATTTGCCATGTTATTGCCCACTCACTTAGCTTGTCTATATCCACTTAAAGCCTCTTTGCATCCTCCTCACAACTTACATTCCCACCTAGCTTTGTATCATCAGCAAACTTGGATATATTACATTTGGTCCCCTCATCCAAATCATTGATACAGATTCTGAATAGCTGAGGCCCAAGCACTGATCCTTGTGGTACCCCACTAGTTACAGCCTGCCAACCCGAAAATGACCTATTTATTCCTACTCTCTGTTTTCTGTCCGTTAACCAATCCTCAATCCATACTAGTATATTACCCCCAATCACGGGAGCCCTAATTTTGTTTAATAACCTCTTGTGTGGCACCTTATCAAATGCCTTCTGAAAATCCAAATGCACCACATCCACTGGTTCCCCCTTATCTATTCTGCTAGTTACAACCTCAAAAAACTCTAACAGATTTGGCAAATATGATTTCCCTTTCATAAATCTATGTTGACTCTGCCCAATCCTATTATTATTCATGAAGTGCCCTGTTACCACGTCCTTAACAATAGATTCTAGCATTTTCTCTACTACTGATGTCAGGCTAACTGGTCTGCAGTTCCTCATTTTCTCTCTCCCTCCTTTCTTAAATAGTGGGGTTACATTTGCTACCTTCCAATCCGCGGGAACCGTTATAGAACCTATGGAATTTTGGAAGATGACAACCAGTGCATCCATCATCTCTATAGCCACCCCTTTCAAAACCCTAGGATGTAGGCCATCAGGTCATGGGGATTTATTGGCTTTCAGTCCCATTAATTTCTCCAGTACTAATTTTTTACTAATACTAATTTCTTTCAGTTCCTCATCCTCGCTAGACCCTTGATTCTCCAATATTTCCAGGAGTTTTTTGTATCTTCTTCTACCGTGAAGACAGACACAAAGGGCTGGATTTTGTCAATGGGGACGGGATGGAGGCGGGACTCCCACTTTTTGGGTTGTAGTCCCGCCTCCATCGATTTGTGGCCAACCCACATGATTTTCCCTTGATTGACCTTGTTGAGCCCGCCCAGGAATACAATACTGGAAAGTGTGAGGTTATGCACTTTGGCAGGAAAAATCGTAGAGCAAGTTATTATCTTAATGGCAAGAAACTGGAAAGTACTGAAGTACAAAGGGATCTGGGGGTCCTGGTGCACGAAACTCAAAAGGTTAGTATGCAGGTGCAGCAAGTGATTAAGAAGGCCAATGGAATGTTGGCTTTCATTGCTAGGGGGATAGAATATAAAAATAGGGAGGTATTGCTTCAGTTGTACAAGGTATTGGTGAGACCGCACCTGGAATACTGCATACAGTTTTGGTGTCCATACTTAAGAAAAGACATACTTGCTCTCAAGTCAGTAGAAAGAAGGTTCACTCGGTTAATCCCGGGGATGAGGGGATGGACATATGAGGAGAGGTTGAGTAGATTGGGACTCTACTCATTGGAGTTCAGAAGAATGAGAGGCGATCTTATTGAAACATATAAGATTGTGAAGGGGTTGGATCGGGTGGATGCGGGGAGGATGTTCCCGATGATGGGTGAAACTAGAACTAGGGGGCATAGTCTTAGAATAAGGGGCTGCTCTTTCAAAACTGAGATGAGGAGGAACTACTTCACTCAGAGGGTGGTAGGTCCATGGAATATGCTGTCCCAAAAAGCTGTAGAAGCTACATCATTACATAAATTTAAAACAGAAATAGACAGTTTCCTAGAAGTAAAGGGAATAAAGGGTTATGGGGAGCGGGCAGGAAATTGGACATGAGTCTAGGTTCGGATTGGTCATGGCCCTGTGGGTAGCGGAGCGGGCCCAGGGGCCGTGTAGCCTGATCCTGCTCCTATTTCATGTGTCTAATTCTGTTAGATTCAGGAGATGGTTCTGTGATAGTAGATTGGCGGTTAGGATCAGATCAGCCATGATCTTATTAAATGGCGGAGCAGGCTCGAGGGGCCGATTGGCCTACTCCTGCTCCTATTTCTTATGTTCTTATGTTCCTCCAAGCTCTTCAGCCCGACGGTTCGCCTCGCTAACTTGGCGTGGTTTGGAGTCGTCGGGCAGTCCACACTTCAGGGCTAAAAATAGGGATTAGGCAAAAAACTGCCTGTTAACAGGCTGTTAATTGGCACTAATCCCCTTCGTGCCTCGGGGAGGCGGCTCCCAGCACAGGCTGGGTACTCGCCTCACAGAAACATAGAAACATAGAAGATAGGAGCAGGAGTAGGCCATTCGGCCCCTCGAGCCTGCTCCGCCATTCAATGCGATCATGGCTGATCATCCAAATTCAGAACCCTGTCCCTGCTTTCTCCCCATAACCCTTGATCCGTTTAGCCTTAAGAAATATATCCAACTCCTTCTTGAATATATTTAATGAATTGGCCTCTACTGCCTTCTGTGGTAGAGAATTCCACAGGTACACCACTCTCTGGGTGAAGAAATTCCTCTTCATCTCTGTCCTAAATGGCTTACCCCTTATCCTTAGAATGTGACCCCTGGCTCTAGACTCCCCGACCATCGGGAATATCCTTCCTGCATCTAGTCTGTCTAGTCCTGTTAGAACTTTATAAGTTAAGAACATAAGAACATAAGAAATAGGAGCAGGAGTAGGCCATACGGCCCCTCGGGCCTGCTCCGCCATTCAATAGGATCATGGCTGATCTGAATCTAGACTCACGTCCACTTCCCTGCCCTCTCCCCGTAACCCCTAATTCCCTTATCTGCTAGGAAAATGTCTATCTCCATTTTAAATTTATTTAATGTTGCAGCTTCCACAGCTCTCTGAGGTAGCAAATTCCATAGATTTACTACCCTCTGATTGAAGAAGTTTCTCCTCATCTCAGTTTTGAAAGGGCAGCCCCTTATTCTAAGATTATGCCCCCTAGTTCTAGTCTCACCCATCAGTGGAAACATCCTCACCGCATCCACCCGATCAAGCCCCCTCACAATCTTATATGTTTCGATAAGATCGCCTCTCATTCTTCTGAACTCCAATGAGTAGAGTCCCAACCTACTCAACCTTTCCTCATACGTCAACCCCCTCATCTCTGGAATCAACCGAGTGAACCTTCTCTGAACCGCCTCGAGAGCAAGTATATCTTTTCTTAAATATGTAAACCAAAACTGCACGCAGTATTCCAGGTGTGGCCTCACCAATACCCTGTACAACTGCAGCAAGACTTCCCTGTTTTTATACACCATCCCCCTTGCAATAAAAGCCAAGATTCCATTGGCCTTCCTGATCACCTGCTGCACCTGCATACTAACTTTTTGTGTTTCATGCACCAGGACCCCCAGATCCCTTTGTACTGTTGCAGTTTCTCTCCATTTAGATAATAACTTGCTCTTTGATTTTTTCTGCCAAAGTGCATAACCTCACACTTTCCAACATTATATTGCATCTGCCAAGTCTCTGCCCACTCACTTAGCCTGTCTATGTCCTTTTGCAGGTTTTTTATGTCCTCCTCACTCACTGCTTTCTCTCCCATCTTTGTATCGTCGGCAAACTTGGATATGTTGCACTCGGTCCCTTCCTCCAAATCGTTAATATAGATTGTAAAGAGTTGGGGTCCCAGCACTGACCCCTGTGGAACACCACTAGTTACTGATTGCCATCCCGAGAATGAACCATTTATCCCAACTCTTTGTTTTCTGTTAGATAGCTAATCTTCCACCCATGCCAGTACATTACCCCCAATCCCGTGATTTCTTATCTTGATCAGTAATCTTTTGTGTGGAACCTTGTCAAATACCTTTTGGAAGTCCAAATACACTACATCCACTGGTTCCCCTTTATCCACCCTGTATGTTACATCCTCAAAGAATTCGAGCAAATTTTTCAAACATGAATTCCCCTTCGTAAAACCATGCTGACTCTGTCCTATTAAATTATGTTTATCCAAATGCTCTGTTACTGGTTCCTTAATAATGGACTCCAACATTTTGCCAACCACAGATGTTAGGCTAACTGGTCTATAGTTTCCAGCTTTTTGTCTACTTCCCTTCTTAAATAAGGGTGTTACATTAGCAGTTTTCCAATCTGCCGGGACCTTTCCTGAGTCCAGGGAGTTCTGGAAAATGATCACCAATGCGTCCACAATCCCTACCGCCACTTCTCTCAAGACCCTAGGATGTAGGCCATCAGGTCCGGGGAATTTATCCGCCTTAAGTCCCATTATTTTACTGAGTACCATCTCCTTAGTGATTTTAATTGTGTTTAGCTCCTCCCCACCCCCCCCCCCCCCCATTGCCCCCTGTTTGTCCAGTGTTGGGATATTTTTAGTGTCCTCTACTGTAAAGACTGATACAAAATATTTGTTCAGCATCTTTGCCATCTCCATGTTCCCGCCACTAGTTTCCCGGTCCCATTCTCTAAGGGACCAACGTTCACTTTAGCCATCCTTTCACTTTTTATATAGCTGTAGAAACTCTTGCTATCTGTTTTTATATTTTTTGCTAGTTTACTTTCATAATCTATCTTCCCTTTCTTAATTAATCTTTTAGTTATTGTTTGCTGGCTTTTAAATGCGTCCCAATCTTCTATCCTCCCACTAGATTTGGCTACTTTATATGCCCTTGTTTTCAGTTGAATACTATCCTTTATTACTTTACTAAGCCACGTTTCAATGAGATCCCCTCTCATTCTTCTAAACTCCAGCGAGTACAAGCCCAATCGACCTAATCTCTCCTCATACGTCATTCCTGCCATCCCAGGTATCAGCCTGGTGAATCTTCGCTGCACTCCTTCCATGGCAAGAATATCCTTCCTCAGATAAGGCAACCAAAACTGCACACAATACTCAAGATGTGGTCTCACCAAGGCCCTGTTCAACTGCATCAAGACATCCTTGTTCCTGTACTCAAACCCTCTCGCTACAACAGCCAACATTCCATTTGCCATCTTAACCGCCTGCTGCACCTGCATGCTTACCTTCAGCGACTGGTGCACAAGGACACCCAGGTCTCGTTGCACTTCACCTTCTCCCAATCAATTGCCATTCAGATAACAATCTGCCTTCCTGTTTTTGACACCAAAGTGGATAACCTCGCATTTATCGACGTTATATTGCATCTGCCATGCTTCTGCCCATTCACCCAACCTGTCCAAATCATACTGGAGTTTCTCGGCATCCTCCTCACAGCACACATGCCCACTCAGCTTTGTGTCGTCTGCAAACCTGGAGATATTACATCTAGTTCCCTCGTCCAGATCATTAATATATATTGTGAATAGCTGGGGTCCAAGGACCGATCCCTGCGGTATCCCATTTGTCACTGCCTGCCACTCGGAAAAAGACCCGTTTATTCCAACTCTTTGCTTTCTGTCTGCCAACCAGTTCTCTATCCAAGTCAATACCTTGCCCCCAATCCCATGTGCCTTAACTTTACACGCTAACCTCTTATGCAAGACCTTATCGACAGCCTTTTCAAAGTCCAAATACACCACATCCACTGGTTCTCCCTTATCTATTTTACCAGTTACATCCTCAAAAAATTCCAGTAGATTAGTCAAGCACGGTTTACGTTTTGTAAATCCATGTTGACTTTGTCCGATCCAGTCACTGTTTTCCAAGTGCTCTGCTATTACATCTTTTATAATGGACTCTAGCATTTTCCCCACTACCGATGTCAGGCTTACCGGTCTGTAATTCCCCGTTTTCTCTCTACCACCTTTTTTGAACAGTGGGGTAACATTAGCTACCCGCCAATCCATGGGTACTATTCCAGAATCTATCGAATTTTGGAAGATGACCAGCAATGCACCTACTATTCCTAGGGCGACTTCCCTAAGTACCCTAGGATGTAGATTATCAGGCCTTGGGGATTTATCGGCCTTCAATCCCATCAATTTCACTAACACCATTTCCCTACAAATACTGATTTCTATCAGTTCCTCCCTTTCATTAGACCCTATGTTCCCCGACATCTCTGGAAGGTTATTTGTGTCCTCCTTTGTGAAGACAGAACCAAAGTATGTATTTAATTGGTCAACCATTTCTTTGTTCCCCATTATAAATTCCCCTGATTCTGACTGCAAGGGACCTACACTTGACTTCACCAATCTTTTTCTCTTCACATATCTATAAAAGCTTTTACAGTCAGTTTTTATGTTCCCTGAAAGCTTACTCTCATACTCTATTTTCCCCCGCTTAATTAATCCCTTTGTCCTCCTTTGTTGAATCCTAAACTGCTCAAATCCTCAGGTTTACTGCTTTTTCTGGCCAATTTATATGTCCTCTCCCTGGATCTTATGCTGTCCCTAATTTCCATTGTTAGCCACGGTTGAGTCACCTTTTTTGTTTTATTTTTATGCCAAACTGGTGTGAACAAATTCTGTAGTTCATCCAAGCGATCTTTGAATATTTGCCATTGCCTATCCACCATCAACCGTTTGAGTGACATTCCCCAATCAATCCTACCCACCTCACGCCTCATACCATTGTAGTTTCCTTTATTTAAATTCAGGACCCTAGTCTCTGAGTCAAAAACTTCACTCTCCATCTTAATGAAGAATTCTATCATATTATGATCGCTCCGACCCAAGTGGCCTCGCACAACAAGATTGCTAATTAATCCTTTCTCATTACATAATACCCAGTCTAAGATGGCCTGATCTCTAGTTGGTTCCTCGACATATTGGTCCAGGAAACCATCCCGTATACACTCCAGGAATTCCTCCTCCATAGTATTGTTACTAATTTGGTTAGCCCAATCTATGTGTAGATTAAAGTCACCCATGATAAATGCTGTGCCCTTATTGCACACTTCTTTAATTTCCCTTTTAATGCCATCCCCAACCTCAGCATTACTGTTTGGAGGTCTATATACCACTCCCACTAATGTTTTCTGCCCCTTGGTATTTCTCAGTTCTACCCATACAGATTCCACATCATCAGAGCTAATATCCTTCCTTAGAATTGTGTTAAGCCCCTCTTTAACCAGCAATGCTACCCCACCTCCTTTTCCTTTTTGCCTATCACAGAAATCACAGAAACCCCACAGTGCAGATAGAGGCCATTTCGGCCCATCGAGCCTGCACCGACACATATCCCACCCGATCCCTGTAACCCCACCCTATCCCCGTAACCCCACGTATTTAATCCCCCTAACACTAAGGGTCAATTTATCATAGCCAATCAGCCTAACCCGCACATCTTTGGACTGTGGGAGGAAACCGGAGCACCCGGAGGAAACCCACGCAAACACGGGGAGAATGTGCAAACTCCACACAGACAGTCACCCGAGGCCGGATTTGAACCCGGGTCCCTGGCGCTGTGAGGCAACAGTGCTAACCACTATGCCACCGTGCTGCCTATCTTTCCTGAATATTGAATACCCCTGGATGTTGAGTTCCCAGCCTTGGCCACCCTGGAGCCATGTTTCCGTAATCCCAATCATATCATATTCGTTTACCTCTATTTGCGCAGCTAATTCATCCACCTTATTACGAATGCTCCTCGCATTAAGACACAAAGCCTTCAGGCTTGTTTTTTTAACGCTCTTAGACCTTTTAGAATTATTATTTACTTGTGGCCATGTTTTATTTAAACCTTTGATTTCTCTGTCTGCCACTTTTGTTTTTCTCCTTCCTGTCTTTTGCTTTTATCCTTGTTTCCCGTTCCTCTGTGTCCCCGCTCAGGTTCCCAACACCCTGCCATTTTAGTTTAAACCCTCCCCCAGAGCACTAGCAAACACTCCCCCTGGGACATAGGTCCCGGCCCTGCCCAGGTGCAAACCGTCCATTTTGCACTGGTCCCAATTCCCCCAGAACCGGTTCCAATGTCCCAGGAATTTGAATCCCTCCCCCTTGCACCATTCCTCTAGCCATGTATTCATCTGAAATATCCTTCTATTTCTACTCTGACTTGCACGTGGCACTGGTAGCAATCCTGAGATTACTATCTTTGAGGTCCTATTTTTTAATTTACCTCCTAACTCCCTATATTCAGCTTTTAGGACCTCATCCCGGTTTTTACCTATATCGTTGGTACCTATATGCACCATGACAACTGGCTGTTCACCCTCCCCTTCCAAAATGTTCTGCAGCCGCTCTGAGACATCCTTGACCCTTGCACCAGGGAGGCAACACACCATCCTGGAGTCTCGCTTGCGGCCGCAGAAACACCTATCTATTCCCCTTACAATAGAATCCCCTATCACTATAGCTCTCCCACTCTTTTTCCTCCCATCCTGTGCAGCAGAGCCACCCCTGGTGCCAGGAAGTTGGCTGCTGCTGCCTTCCCCTGGTAAGCCATCCCCCCCATCAGTATCCAAAGTGGTATATCTGTTTGAGAGGGGGATGGCCACAGAGGACCCCTGCACTACCTGCCTGCGCCTACTACTCTGCCTGTTGGTCACCTGTTCCCTTTCTGCCTGTCCAACCTTTGCCTGCGGTGTGACCAACTGATCAAACGTGATATCCACGATCTCCTCAGCATCGCGGATGGTCCAGTATGTATCTAATCGCAGCTCCAGCGCCTCCTGGGAAACGGGCATGGAGGCGGGCTGGGAGCAGGAAGGGTTCATGCCCCCCGATTCAGCAATTTTCCCCCCCCACTCCCGCCTCCAAACCCACCTCCACGGGGCTTGGAAATTCGAGCCCAAAGTATTTGCTTAATTTCTCTGCCATTTCCTTAGTCCCCATCATAATTTCTCCTGTCTCAGCCTGTAAGAGACCCACATTTACTTTCGGTGCTAGGACTCCAGCTATTCACAATATATATAAATGATCTAGACGAGGGAACTAGATATAATATCTCCAAGTTTGCAGACGACACAAAGCTGGGTGGGCGTGTGTGCAGTGAGGAGGATGCAGAGAAACTCCAGTATGATTTGGACAGGTTGGGTGATTGGGCAGATGCATGGCAAATGCAGTATAATATGGATAAATGCGAGGTTATCCACTTCGGTGGCAAAAACAGGAAGACAGATTATTATCTGAATGGCAATAGATTGAGGAAAGGGGAAGTGCAACGAGACCTGGGTGTCCTTGTGCACTAGTCACTGAAGGTAAGCATGCAGGTGCAGCAGGCAGTTAAGAAGGCAAATGGTATGTTGGCCTTCATAGCGAGAGGATTTGAGTACAGGAGCAAGGAAGTCTTGCTGCAGTTGTACAGGGCCTTGGTGAGACCACGTGCACCCATCATTGTGTGCAGTTTTGGTCACCTTATCTGAGGAAGGGTGTTCTTGCCATGGAGAGAGTGCAGCGAAGATTCACCAGATTGATACCTGGGATGGCAGGAATGACGTATGGGGAGAGATTGGATTGATTAGGCTGATATTCGCTAGAACTTAGAAGAATGAGAGGGGATCTCATTGACACTTATAAAATTCTAACAGGAGTAGACAGACTAGATGCAGGAAGGACGTTCCCGGTGGCGGGGGAGTCCAGAACCAGGGGTCACAGTCTAAGGATAAGGGGTAAGCCATTTAGGACTGAGATGAGGAGGAATTTCTTCACCCAGAGAGTGGTGAACCTGTGGAATTCTCTGCCACACAGGGCAGTTGAGGCCAATTCATTAAATATATTCAAGAAGGAGTTGGATATATTTCTTGAGGCTAAAGGGATTAAGGGATATGGGGAGAAAGCAGGGACAGGGTACTGAATTTGGATGATCAGCCATGATCTCATTAAATGGCGGAGCGGGCTCAATGGGCCAAATGGCCTACTCCTGCTCCTATCTTCTATGTTCCTATATTTCTATGTTTCACTAATCCTTTCCTTTTTACATACCTATAGAAGCTTTTACCGTCTGTTTTTATATCTCTCGCTAGTTTACTCTCATATTCTATTTTCCCTTTCTTTATCAATTTCTTGGTCCTCCTCTGCTGAATTCTAAAATCCTCCCAATCCTCAGGCTTACTACTCTTTTTGGCAACATTATAAGCCTCTTCCTTTGATCTAATACTATCTTTAACTTCTCTTGTTAGCCACGGTTGGACCACCTTTCCTGTGGGATTTTTTGTGCTTTAAAGAATGTATATTTGTTGTAAATTATGTATTAATTCTTTAAATGCTAACCATTGCTTGTCTACTGTCATATCTTTTAATGTAGTTTCCCAATCTACCTTAGCCAACTCGCGTCTCATATCTACGTAGTTTGCTTTATTTAGATTTAAGACCCTAGTTTCGGATTTAACTAAATCACGTTCAAACTCAATATAAAATTCCATCATATTATGGTCACTCTTACCTAATGGCCCCTTTACTACAAAGTTATTAATTAACCCTTTCTCATTGCACAATACTAGATCTAAAATAGCTTGTTCCCTAGTTGGTTCCTCAACATACTGACCTAGAAAACTATCTTGTATACATTCCATGAATTCATCCTCCACACTATTACTGCAAATTTGGTTTGCCCAGTCTATATGTAGATTAAAGTCACCCATAATTATCGTATTACCCTTGTTACATGTGCCGCTAATTTCCTGATTTATATTCTGCCCTACATTACAACTATTGTTTGGGGGCCTATAAATAACTCTCACCAATATTTTCTGCCCCTTGCTGTTTCTTAGCTCCACCCAAACTGATTCTACTTCTTGATTTTCAGAGCTAAGATCCTTTGGGCTAGATTTTCAGTTGCTTGCGCCAGCAGTTAGCGCCTTAAGAGAAGTGATTTTCGGGCGCTATGCGTGTAGCGCCCGGGCGCAGCGCAGTTTGCGCCCCGCCCCAAATTAAGTTGCCCATTAGCGCCGGCGCAAAGTTTAGCGGCCGCCCGGATGCGCGCGCAGAAAATGACGTCACATCCTCGTGCAACGCCCTTTGGCCGCCCCGAATCCAAACTTCAGTCGGACCGCCCCATTGTGCGGCTGGCGTCCAGTGCGTTTGTAAAATGGAACGCAACACACCCTGGGGAGCGCAAATTAAAGGGCCCTCCTCCTGCACTATAATGGAAGGAACCAGTGTGTTGTGAATGGTGTATTTATGTTTCCGGCCACCACCACCACCACCACCACCACCACCTCCTCCTCCTCCTCCTCCTCCTCCTCCTCCTCCTCCTCCTCCTCCTCCTCCTCCTCATCATCATCATCATCATCGTCTTTTCCCCCCCCCAGACTCTGCCTTTGCAAAAAACACATGCACCCTTCCCCTTTAAGAGCTCGGCACCAGAGTGTCTGCCGTGCGCAGCGCTCTGCACCGCCGGCTTAGCGCCTAAAGATAGTAGTGGAACGCCTCTTTTAGCGCTCCACCAACCTCTTAGGGCGAAGCCACTGAATTTCCGGCAACGGGGCGCTACTTTGGGGCGGGCGCTAACTTCGGGCGGGCGCTAAGGTTAGCGCCCCAAAACTGTCTATACTGAAAATCTAGGCCTTTCTCTCTACTGTCTTTATCCCATCCTTTATTATCAGGGCTACCCCTCCTCCTTTTCCATTTTGCCTATCTCTTCTAAAGGTTAAGTATCCTGGAATATTTAGTTCCCAAACTTGGCCACTTTTCAACCACATCTCTCTAATGGTTATTAGATCACACCTATTAATTTCTATCTGCGCTATTAATTCATCTATTTTGTTGCGAATGCTTCTCGCATTCAGATATACTGCCTTTAGCTTTGATTTTTTTCTCTTTTTCCCTGATGCCTTATTACCTTTGTTACTCTCTCTGACCCTTCCTGACCCACTCTGCTTATTTTTACCCAAAACCCTGCTCTGCTCTAGAGCCTTGACATTTCTCTCGCTGCTTTTAAATTTACTCTTTCCTGAATCCTCCCACCACCCCCTTCATTAGTTTAAAGTCCTGTCTACTGCCCTAGTTATTTGGTTCGCCAGGACACTGGTCCCAGCTCGGTTTAAGGGTAGCCCGGCCCAACGGAACAGATCCCTCTTTCCCCAGTACTGGTGCCAATGCCTCATGAACTGAAACCACTTTCTCCCACACCACTCTTTGAGCCACACATTTAAACTTCTAATCTGTTTGTCCCTATGCCAAGTTGCACGTGGCTCAGGTAACAATCCAGAGATAAATATTACCTTTGAGGTTCTGCTTTTTAATTTGGATCCTAGCTCTTTAAACTCCCTCAGCAGAACTTCATTCCTAGTTCTACCTATGTTGTTGGTTCCTACATGGACCACGACAACTGGATCCTCACCCTCCCACTCCATGTTCTTCTCCAGCCGTGAGGAGATGTCTTTAACCCTGGCACCGGGCAGGCAACACAACCTTCGGAAGTCTTGGTAATGGTTGCAGGGAACAGTATCTATCCCCCTGACTATACAGTCACCTACCACAACTACATTCCCTTTCACTCCCCCCACTTTAATGGCCTCCTGCACCATGATGCCATGGTCAATTTTCCCATCCTCCCTGCAGTCCTTGTTCTCATCCATACAGGCAGCAAGTACCTTGGACCTGTTGGACAAGGTCAAGGGCTGAGGCTCCTCCATCACTACATCCTGGGTCCCCATAGCTTCCTGGCTCGCAGTCACATACCCCTGTCCCTGACCATTCTTTTTTTTTTTATTATTCATTGATGGGATGTGGGCGTCACTGGCTGGCTAGGCCTGCATTTAGTGCCCATCTCTAATTGCCCTTGAGAAGATGGTGGTGAGCCGCCTTCTTGAACCGCTGCAGTCCATATGGTGTAGGTACACCCACAATGCTGTTAGGAAGGGAGTTCCAGGATTTTGGCCCAGCGACAGTGAAGGAACGGCGATACAGGTCCAAGTCAGGATGGTGTGTGGCTTGGAGGGGAACTTGTAGGTGGTGATGTTCCCATGCGTCTGCTGCCCTTGTCCTTCTAAGTCGTAGAGGTCGCGGGTTTGGAAGGTGCTGTTGAAGGAGCTTTGGCGAGTTGCTGCAGTGCATCTTGTAGATGGTACACACTGCAGCCACAGTGCGCCGGTGGTGGAGGGAGTGAATGTTGAAGGTGGTGGATGGAGTGCCAATCAAGCGGGCTGCTTTATCCTGAATGGTGTCGAGCTTCTTGAGTGTTGTTGGAGCTGTACTCATCCAGGCAAGTGGAGAGTATTCCATCACACTCCTGACTTGTGCCTTGTAGATGGTGGAAAGGCTTTGGGGAGTCAGGAGGTGAGACACTCGCCACAGAATTCCCAGCCTCTGGCCTGCTCTTGTAGCCACAGTATTTATATGGCTGGTCCAGTTCAGTTTCTGATCAATGGTAACCCCCAGGATGTTGATAGTGGGGGATTCAGCGATGGTAATGCCATTGAATGTCAAGGGGAGATGGTTAGAGTCTCGCTTGTTGGAGATGGTCATTGCCTGGTACTTGTGTGGTGCGAATGTTACTTGCCACTTGTCAGCCCAAGTCTGAATGTTGTCCAGGTCTTGCTGCATATGGACACGGACTGCGTCAGTATCTGACGAGTCTCGAATGGTGCTGAACAGTGTGCAATCATCAGTGAACATCCCCACTTCTGACCTTATGATGGAGGGAAGGTCATTGATGAAACAGCTGAAGATGGTTGGGCCTAGGACACTGCCCTGAGGAACTCCTGCAGTGATGTCACGTGATTGAGATGAATGACCTCCAACAACCACAGTCAACTTCCTTTGTGCTAGGTATGATTCCAACCAATGGAGAGTTTTCCCCTTGATTCCCATTGACTTCAGTTTTGCTAGGGCTCCTTGATGCCACACTCGATCAAATGCTGCCTTGATGTCAAGGGCAGTCACTCTCACCTCACCTCTTGAGTTCAGCTCTTTTGTCCACTATTTCAGAAGTACTGCTTAACCTAAGGGGTGTGACTGCCTCCTGGAACAAAGTGTCCAGGTAACTTTCCCCTTCCCTGATGCATCGCAATGTCTGCAGCTCGGACTCCAGCTCAACAACTCTGAGCCGAAGTTCCTTGAGCTGCAGGCACTTACCACAGATGTGGTTACTCAGGATCTCGTTGGTCTCCACCAACTCCCACACGCTGCAGTTACGACACATCACCTGCACTGCCATCTCTATCTAACCTTAATTTTTTATATAATTAGTTACAGTATTTATTCAAACAATTATTTTTACTGTTAATTTTTAGTTTTAATTAGTTAATTTAGTTTAAGTTATTAATTCAATAAAGTTATAATAGTTAATACTCTCCCAATTCTGAATTTAATCCACTTACCTAACCTAGAGAGCAAAAGAGCTGTACTACTCACGAACCAATCACCTACCTGCTGTCCTGTGACGTCACTCCCTGTTTTTTTAAACCGCCACTCTTGCTCAGGTCCACGCTGTGTCCTGGGCCCTCCCCGCTGTTCTGTGTAAGCTGCCGCTCCCGCTCAGGTCCGCGCTGTGTCCTGGGCCCTTCCCGGTGCTCTCTTTAAACCGCCGCTCCCGCTCAGGTCCGCACTGTATCCTGGGCCCTCCCCGGTGCTCTGTGTAAGCCGCCGCTCCCGCTCAGGTCTGCGCTGTGTCCTGGGTCCTCCCCGCTGTTCTGTGTAAGCTGCCGCTCCCGCTCAGGTCCGCGCTGTGTCCTGGGCCCTCCCCGCTGTTCTGTGTAAGCTGCCGCTCCCGCTCAGGTCCACGCTGTGTCCTGGGCCCTCCCCGCTGTTCTGTGTAAGCTGCCGCTCCCGCTCAGGTCCGCGCTGTGTCCTGGGCCCTCCCCGGTGCTCTCTTTAAACCGCCGCTCCCGCTCAGGTCCGCACTGTATCCTGGGCCCTCCCCGGTGCTCTGTGTAAGCCGCCGCTCCCGCTCAGGTCTGCGCTGTGTCCTGGACCCTCCCCGGTGCTCTGTGTAAGCCGCCGCTCCTGCTCAGGTCTGCGCTGTGTCCTGGGCCCTCCTCGGTGCTCTCTTTAAGCCGCCGCTCCCGCTCAGGTCTGCGCTGTGTCCTGGGCCCTCCTCGGTGCTCTCTTTAAGCCGCCGCTCCCGCTGCCTCTGCTCCCACTCAGGTCCACGTAGGGCTTACTACAGTCCACTTGGGTTGTCACACACAGCAGAAACTTCAAGCAGGCCCTAGTATTCACAAGCACGCACGTGGGTCTCACATCAATTGATTGTAAAATGGTTGTGCCTAATCTTCTATACCTCCCGGCCCCCAACCCGCCTATTCTGCTGAATTCTTGATCTGTGGAGAGTCACTGGCCTCCACTTAAAAACATCAGAAAGCGTGCAAAGAAAGAAGCCTTTCAGCCAATCAAGCCAGTTGCTTCCACAACGTCCAACCTAACTCATCGTGGACGTCATCCCACTTATTTAACCTCCCAAGGGAAAGTTCTGCATAAATATTCCCTGATCTCCAAACATAATTAAATAAAACTCCAGAATATTTATCTATCCCTACGTCTGCAATATTCAATTCCAGCTTGTTGCCCTACGCAAGTAATATTCCCAGCCACAGCAGCACAGAGACCATCATGTTGCCTACAGTATTTGATCATTTCAGTCTATACTTAGCCTTGCAAATCGTATTCAAATGTTAGATGGGCTCCATGTCTTAACATAACAATGGACAGCAGTTAAAAACAGAATGGAATTTATTCCAATGTTGGATGCATTGCTGAGCCGAGTTTTAATGCTATCACTAGGCTCAAAGCAGAAGAATTTGGGAAACAATGAACAAGGTGTGCATTTGCCAAGGATTTTCAGCCACTATGGATTGAAATCAGATGAAATCAGATCAGACCACAGCACTGGTAAAACCGGGTTACTCCCACGGCTTGAACTTCATTATTGCTGACAGATTAGAGGATTTTGAAAGTTATCTTTAGCTTTTGTCTGTGATTCTCTTGGCTTCATGGCAACAGCTCTGATGTGGAACAATTAAGCAAATTTTAGCAGATTTAAAGGGGTTGCCATGGTAGATTGTCTGTGCTGCAAATGTGTTTTTGTTCCTATTTATGACATAGAAGAAAATAATTTACTGGATGCTTTTACATGAAGGTAAGGCCCCTTTTTAGCCATTCAAACGTGTTTATAAATGGTATTGTTTTTATTGAGAAATCTAAATGAAGCACCAAGTCCTATCATGCACAGTGCAGGGCACAACCTAACTTGAAAAGAGTATGAGAGAAGATCAAGCAAAGAATATTGTCAGCTGATGCCAAATGGGTTTTAAAAGCCTATAGGAGAAAGGGTTAAAGGCTATGGAAAAGAGTGGAGTAGGAGTTCCCACTAGTCTAGGATCTAGAATAATTTAAAATTCTCAACCAAATGTTAGATGATCTTTAAATCCCTTCATGGTGTCATCCCTCCCTATCTCTGTAACCTCCTACAGTGATATAACTCCCCCAAAACTTTCCATTCCTCTGACTCCAGCCTCTGGTCATCCCTTCTACTTCAGCCCACCTGTCCTGCCTTCAGCTGCTTAGACCCCACACTCTAGAATTTCTTCCCTAAACCCTCCGCCTGCGCCTCTCCCTCTCCTTTTTTAAGGCCTTCCCTAAAACTCACCTCTTTCACCGAGCTTTTGATCATCGTTTTTTTTGGCTCTCCTCAAGAATTGGATCTGTACTCATTGAGTATTCGATTCCTTTGCAACTTCAGTTTTTGAAGTTCAATTTCAACTGCCAAGCACTTTTAAAAATGTTTATCCGGGGGAAAAAAAGATGATTGAGATCAGGACACATTAGGAATAATAGTGAAGAACGGAGAAAAGATTGTTTAATTGGTCTGAAATGATGTGAGTTCTATAGGAAAGTCCTGTGCCTTGATATGTGCTCACTGTAGGCTAAGCTTCAGGAATTGCTGTAAACATATTAGCCTAGAAATTATGGTTTATGGTATTAGTGGATGGACACTTAACACTTCATATGGCACTCATCTGTCTGCTATTTTAATGCAGGCATTAAGCCATTTATTGTAAAGTCAAGATGGAGATTGCGTTCTCTCAATCTCCATCCATAACTCATTTGAACGAGAGCATATCCAATCAGTCAGGGAAACAGGTGGGAGCTGTATTTAAATATTATAATCAAATTTTAATACATGCTAATGAAGCAAGGGAAATTTCTCATAATTCATACCAGTAATGCAGTGTGCGTTCATCCCAGGCACATATAATAGCTGTTCAAGGCTGCTTGGCTGTGCGCTGACAGGAAATCAGCATTTAAAGGGAAGCTGACATCATTGGACTTGGATTTTTGGAGTTGCATCAACATTTTATAAGTGCGGTTAGGTTGGATTTATTTTTTTGGTGCCATCATACTTCTATTATATTTGTGCCAAGAGTTTCAGTGTTGCAATTTTCAGCTGGAGCCAGTTAAATTTGGAGCATGGATATTCCTATGGAAATACCTTTATATTAATGCTAATTGGATGAAGAAGAGAAGGAGCAAAGGAAGGATGCCAGCAAGCAGGTAAGTGACTTTGGACTAGAGGCAGACATCCACACCTGCTGTTAATCTAGCACCATAATAGACAAGCAGCGGCACACATATACCTGCATTTATCCAAGGAATTCTGTTTTTCTGGACTGTAATTCAACAGAGAGACTGTGATAAAATTGTGATGCATGCTGACATCTGGGGGTAGAGTTTCCGCTTTGGGCGCAATCGGTGATCCGGGCGCAAATTGCGCCCAAAATTGCATTGGCTTCGAGAAGTGTTTTTAGTTCACAAATTTCCACTCAAACTCATTCGCATATCGCTAAACGTAGACTCTGCCATGAACAAGTGCAATCGGACAACGTTTCAGAAGGTAAATTTTGCTTTAAAAAAATATTCCTTGATATGTTTAAGAGTGGTAACTTGGCGCAGTTTGATTAATACAGCTGAAAATGGGTTTATCACAAAAAATAATCATTTTATTCACAGTGTCTAGTCCACCACCTGTGAGTAACCCAATTTTAAATAACTGAAATACAAAAAGGAAATACCGCGGATGCTGGAAATCTGAAATAAAAACAGAAAATGCTGGAGAAACTCAGCAGGTCAGGCAGCATCTGTGAAGAGAGAAACAGAGTTAACGTTTAAGGTCGATGACCTTTAAATAACTGAAAATGACTTTAACAGAACTATACAGAACCATTTACTAGTTACATTGGTGTACAGCAAATAAGCAGACAGGGCCTCGGTTTTAACACCTCATCTGAAAGACGGCACCTCCGACAGTGCAGCACTCCCTCAGCACTCCACTGAAGGTCTAGTTTTCTTTTGCGCTCAAGTCTCCGGAGTGGGACTTGAAACCACAACCTTCTGATTCAGAGACAAGAGGGCTACCAACTGGGCCACGGCTGACACTAGGGCCGCGATTTCACCATCGGAGACGGGATTGCGGCGGGAGAGGTCGCTGGTGGGTCCCGGTCCTGCTCCCAGCTCCAGCCGCTCTGTGAAAAGGATTTTCCCCTGACTGGGCTTGTTAAGCCCACCCTCCGAGGTTCCCGGTCAATTGAAGGAAGCGGGTCAGATGACGTCATTTGATGACGTGTCATCAGCCAGTTTCCTCAAAGGGACCATGGCCACATTCATTTTGACATTTGTGCTGTCAGTGTTCTACAGCATTGAGGTGCTGCAAATACTGACAAGCACTGCACAGAGGTGCACGGCTACACCTAGGCTCACGCATGAATCCCTCCATATGCTTATGGAGGGAGTCGCAGCAGGCAGGGAGGTTCTTTTCCCCTCCAAGGGTGGAAGAGCTCTCCCCAGAAGACCAACACAGCCTGGTTGCACATTGCACAGGAGGGCACAAGCAGGGATGTCGTCAGGCGACCAGGCTGCAGTGGCGCAATCCTTTCAATGATCTCAGTAGATCACGAAACGTTACTGCAAAGCCACACTCAACCTCATCCTGCTGTGCCACTCATCACATCCCCATCACTCTGCCTTCCCTACCCTACTCCTGCACATCCTTCCTCACACCAACTTACCTTGCACCTCCACCCATCCTGCTCGATCTATATTATCACTTCCCCATCTCACTAGCCACCCCTTACACTCACCCACAACCTACTGCAAGCATACAAACTAACAACACACAAGGGTAGGCACTTGGGTGGTTTAGCCAATGTTCTTGTGAAGTTTCTGTTAATGTGTTGTCAAACATTGAAATCTATATTTTCAACACTTTACCTTATTGAACAGATCTGTGCTCACCTTTGGAAGTGTCTTAGTGAGTTCCAGTGAATGGTGAGACATAACTTCCCTGCCCCCACCCCCACCTCAATTGCGATGAGTGTGAAAGGAATGGCTTGGACATTGTAGGGATGCTTTATGGTGCTGGTGTGGGGTGGTGTCAACCTGGCGCATCATGTGGCAGCCAGGGTGTACAGCGTCAAGTGAAGTAAATCTGGCCATGGTGATGCCATCACTGCCCTCCCGGGCAGCAATGATGTCAGGTGCTGATGCCCTGTGTCCTGTGCAGCATCAGGTGATTGCGGAGAAGTTTGGTGCTGTTGTTGGATAACAAAAGAAATTAAAGCTAGTGTTAAGTCAAAGGAGGAAGCTTATAAAGTTGCCAGAAAAAGCAATCAGCCTGAGGATTGGGATCATTTTAGAAATCAGCAAAGGGGGACCAAGAAATTGATAAAGAAAGGGAAAATGGAATATGAGCACAAACTAGCGAAAAATATAAAAACAGATTGTAAAACCTTCTATTGATATGTGAAAAGGAAAAGACTGGCAAAGGTATATGTAGGTCCTTTACAGTCAGAGACAGGAGAATTTATAATGGGGAATGAGGAAATGGCTGAGAAAAGAAATACTTTGTTTCTGTCTTCACGGAGGAAGACACAAAAACCCTCCCAGAAATACGAGAAAACCAAGGATGTGGTGAGAATGAGGAACTTAAAGAAATTATTATTAGTGAAAAAAACAGTACTAGCAAAATTAATGGGACTAAAAGTCGATAAATCTCAAGGACCGGATGACCTACATACTAGGGTTTTGAAAGAGGTGGCCATTGGGTTAGCGGACGCATTGGTTGTCATCTTCCAAAATTCTGCAGGTTCTGGAACGGTTCCTGCAGATTGGAGGATAGCAAATGTAACCCCGCTATTTAAGAAAGGAGGGAGAGAGAAAACGGGGAGCTACAGACCTGTTAGCCTCACATCAGTAGTTGGGAAAATGCTGGAATCTATTATAAAGAGTGCAATAACTGGGCACTTAGGAACTAAGAGTAAGATTGGGCAGTCAACATGGATTTATGAAAGGGAAGTCCTGATTGACAAATTATTGGAGTTCTTTGAGGATGTAACTAGTGGAGCAGACAAAGGGGAACTGGTAGATGTGGTGTATTTGGATTTTCATAAGGCCTTTGGTAAGGTCCCACACAAGAGGTTGGTGAACAAAATTAGGGCACATGGAATTGGGGGTAATATACTAGCATGGATTGAGAATTGGTTAACATAGAAACATAGAAACATAGAAGATAGGAGCAGGAGTAGGCCATTCGGCCCCTCGAACCTGCTCCGACATTCAGTGAGATCATGGCTGATCATCCAAACTCAGTACCCTGTCCCTGCCTTCTCCCCATATCCCTTGATCCCTTTAGCATTAAGAAATATATCTAACTCCTTCTTGAATATATTTAATGAATTGGCCTCAATTGCCTTCTGTGGTAGAGAATTCCACAGGTTCACCACTCTCTGGATGAAGAAATTCCTCCTCATCTCTGTCCTAAATGGTTTACCCCTTATCTTTAGACTGTGACCCCTGGTTCTGGACTCCCCTGCCATCGGGAACATCCTTCCTACATCTAGTCTGTCTAGTCCTGTTAGAATTTTATAAGTTTCAATGAGATCCCCTCTCATTCTTCTAAACTCCAGCGGCTATAAGCCCAATCCACCCGATCTCTCCTCATACGTCAGTCCTGCCATCCCAGGTATCAGTTTGGTGAATCTTCGCTGCACTCCCTCCATGGCAAGAAAATCCTTCCTCATATAAGGCGACCAAAACTGCACACAATACTCAAGGTGTGGTCTCACCAAGGCCCTGTACAACTGCAGCAAGCCATCCTTGTTCCTGTACTCGAACCCTCTCGCTACAAAGGCCAACATACCATTTGTCTTCTTAACCGCCTGCTACACCTGCATGCTTACCTTCAGCAACTGGTGCACAAGGACACCCAGGTCTCGTTGCACTTCCCCTTCTCCCAATCTATTGCCGTTCAGATAATAATCTGCCTTCCTGTTTTTGCCACCAAAGTGGATAACATCGCATTTATCCACATTATACTGCATCTGCCATGCATCTGCCCAATCACCCAACCTGTCCAAATCGTACTGGAGTTTCTCTGCATCCTCCTCACAGCACACACGCCCACCCAGCTTTGTGTCATCTGCAAACTTGGAGATACTACATCTAGTTCCCTTGTCTAGATCATTAATATATATTGTGAATAGCTGGGGTCCAAGGACCGAGCCCTGCGATACCCCACTAGTCACTGCCTGCCACTCGGATAAAGACCCATTTATTCCAACTCTTTGCTTCCTGTCTGCCAACCAGTTCTCTATCCAAGTCAGTACCTTACCCACAATCCCATGTGCCTTAACTTTACATGCTAATCTCTTATGCGGGACCTTATCGAAGGCCTTCTGAAAGTCCAAATACACAACATCCACTGGTTCTCCCTTATCTATTCTATCAGTTACATCCTCAAAAAATTCCAGTAGATTAGTCAAGCACGATTTACCTTTTGTAAATCCATGTTGACTTTGTCCGATCCTGTTACTGTTTTCCAAGTGCTCTGCTATTACATCTCTTATAATGGACTCTAGCATTTTCCCCACTACCGATGTCAGGCTTACCGTTCTATAATTCCGCATTTTCTCTCTACCACCTTTTTTGAATAGTGGGGTAACATTAGCTACCCTCCAATCCTTGGGAACTGTTCCAGAGTCTATAGAATTTTGGAAGATGACCAGCAATGCATCTACTATTTCCAGGGCCACGTCCTTAAGTACCCTAGGATGTAGATTATCAGGCCCTGGGGATCTATTGGCCTTCAATCCTGTCAATTTCCCTAACACCATTTCCCTGCAAATACTGATTTCATTCAATTCCTTCCTCTCATTAGACCCTATGTTCCCCGACATCTCTGGGAGGTTATTTGTGTCCTCCTTTGTGAAGACAGAAGCAAAGTATGTATTTAATTGGTATGCCATTTCTTTGTTCCCCATTATAAATTCCCCTGATTCTGACTGCAAGGGACCTATGCTTGACGTCAACAATCTTTTTCTCTTCACATATCTATAGAAGCTTTTACAGTCAGTTTTTATGTTCCTTGAAAGCTTACTCTCATACTCTATTTTCCCCCTCTTAATTAATCCCTTTGTCCTCCTTTGCTGAATCCTAAACTGCTCCCAACCCTCAGGTTTGCTGCTTTTTCTGGCCAATTTATCTGTCCTCTCCTTGGATCTTATGCTATCCCTAATTTCCCTTGTTAGCCACGGTTGAGTCACTTTTTTGTTTTATTTTTATGCCAAACAGGAATGAACAAATTCTGTAGTTCATCCATGCGATCTTTAAATGTTTGCCATTGTCTATCCACCGACAACCCTTTAAGTAACATTCCCCAATCCAGCCTACCCAACTCACGTCTCATACCATTGTCATTTCCTTTATTTAAATTCAGGACCCTAGTCTCTGAGTCAAATACCTCACTCTCCATCTTAATGAAGAATTCTATCATATTATGATCGCTCCGCCCCAAGGGGCCTCGCACAACAAGATTGCTAATTATTCCTTTCTCATTACATAATACCCAGTCTAAGATGGCCTGCTCTCTAGTTGACTCCTCAACATATTCGTCCAGGAAACCATCCCATATACACTCCAGGAATACCTCCTCCACAGTATTGTTACTAATTTGGTTACCCCAATCTATATGTAGATTAAAGTCACCCATGATAACTGCTGTGCCCTTATTGCATGCATCTCTAACTTCCCGTTTAATGCCATCCCCAACCTCTGCATTACTGTTTGGGGGTCTGTATACAACTCATACTAACATTTTCTGCCTCTTGGTATTCCTCAGCTCTACCCATACAGATTCCACATCATCAGAGCTAATATCCTTCCTTACAATCGTGTTAATCTCCTCTTTAACCAGCAATGCTACCCCACCTCCTTTTCCTTTTTGCCTGTCTTTCCTGAATATTGAATAGATAGGCGTTTCTGCGGCCGCAAATGAGACTCCAGGATGGTGTGTTGCCTCCCTGGTGCAAGGGTCACGGATGTCTCAGAGCGGCTGCAGAACATTTTGGAAGGGGAGGGTGAACAGCCAGTTGTCGTGGTGCATATAGGTACCAACGATATAGGTAAAAACCCGGATGAGGTCCTAAAAGCTGAATATAGGCAGTTAGGAGGTAAATTAGAAAATAGGACCTCAAGTGCCACGTGCTAGTCAGAGTAGAAATAGAAGGATATTTCAGATGAATACGTGGCTAGAGGAATGGTGCCAGGGGGAGGGATTCAAGTTCCTGGGACATTGGAACCGGTTCTGGGGGGTGGGACCAGTTCAAATCGGATGGTTTGCTCCTGGGCAAGGCTGGAACCGATGTCCTAGGGGGTGTGTTTGCTAGTGCTCTGGGGGAGGGTTTAAACTAAGATGGCAGGAGGTTGGGAACCTGAGCAGGGGGACAGAGGAAAGGGAAACAAGGGTAAAAGCAAAAGAAAGGAAGGAGAAAAACAAAAGTGGCAGTCAGAGAAATCAATGGTTTAAATCAAACATGGCCACAGTAAATAATAATTCGAATAGGTCTAAGAGCATTAAAAAAATAAGCCTGAAGGCTTTGTGTCTTAATGCGAGGAGCATTCATAATAAGGTGGATGAATTGGCTGTGCAAATAGAGGTAAACAAATATGATTTAGTTGGGATTACGGAAACGTGGCTCAAGGATGGCCAAGGCTGGGAACTCAACATCCAGGGGTATTCGATATTCAGGAAAGATAGGCAAAAAGGAAAGGGAGGTGGGGTAGCATTACTGTTAAAGAAGGGATTAACACAATTGTAAGGAAGGATATTAGCTCTGATGATGTGGAATCTGTATGGTTAGAATTGAGAAATACCAAGGGGCAGAAAACATTAGTGGGAGTGGTATATAGAATTCCAAACAGTAAGGCGGAGGTTGGAGATGGCATTAAAAGGGAAATTAAAGAAGCGTGCATTAAAGGCACAGCAAGTCATCATGGGTGACTTTAATTTACATATAGATTGGGCTAACCAAATGAGTAACAATACTGTGGAGGAGGAATTCCTGGAGTGCTTACGGGATGGTTTCCTGGACCAATATGTCGAGGAACCAACCAGAGATCAGGCCATCTTAGACTGGGTATTATGTAACGAGAAAGGATTAATTAGCAATTTTGTTGTACGAGGCCCCTTGTGTCGGAGCGATCATAATATGATCGAATTCTTCATTAAGATGGAGAATGAAGTAGTTGACTCAGAGACTAGGGTCCTAAATTTAAATAAAGGAAACTACGATGGTCTGAGGCACGAGTTGGGTAGGATTGATTGGGGAATGTCACTCAAAGGGTTGACGGTGGATAGGCAATGGCAAACACTCAAAGACCGCATGGATGAACTGCAGAAAATGTTCATCCCAGTTTGGCACAAAAATAAAACAAAAAAGGTGACTGAACCGTGGCTAACAAGGGAAATTAGGGATAGCATAAGCTCCAAGGAGAGGACATACAAATTGGCCAGAAAAAGCAATAATCCTGAGGATTGGGAGCAATTTAGGATTCAACAAAGGAGGATAAAGGGATTAATTAAGAAGGGGAAGATAGAATATGAGAGTAAGCTTGTAGGGAACATAAAAACTGACTGTAAAAGCTTTTATAGATATGTGAAGAGAAAAAGATTGGTGAAGTCAAGCATAGGTCCCTTGCAGTCAGAATCAGGGGAGTTTATAATGGGGAACAAAGAAATGGCAGACCAACTAAATACATATTTTGATTCTGTCTTCACAAAGGAGGACACAAATAACCTCCCAGAGATGCCGGGGAACATAGGGTCTAATGAAAGGGAGGAACTGAAAGAAATCAGTATTTGTAGGGAAATGGTGTTAGGGAAATTAATGGGATTGAAGGCCGATAAATCCCCAGGGCCTGATAATCTACATCCTAGGGTACTTAAAGAAGTGGCCCTAGAAATAGTAGATGCATTGCTGATCATCTTCCAACATTCGATGGAATCTGGAAGAGTACCCATGGATTGGAGGGTAGCTAATGTTACCCCACTATTCAAAAAAGGTGGTAGAGAGAAAACGCGGAATTACAGACCGGTAAACCTAACATCGGTAGTGGGGAAAATGCTAGAGTCCATTATAAAAGATATAATAGCAGAGCACTTGAAAAACAGTGACAGGGTCGGACAAATTCAACATGGATTCACAAAAGGCAAATCGTGCTTGACTAATCTACTGGAATTTTTTGAGGATGTAACTGGTAAAATAGATAAGGCAGAACCAGTGGATGTGGTGTATCTGGACTTTCAGAAGGCCTTCGATAAGTTCCCGCATAAGAGATTAGCATGTAAAGTTAAGGCACATGGGATTGGGGGCAAGGTATTGACTTGGATAGAGAACTGGTTGGCAGACAGAAAGCAAAGAGTTGGAATAAACGAGTCTTTTTCCGAGTGGCAGGCAGTGACTAGTGGGGTACCGCAAGGATCGGTCCTTGGACCCCAGCTATTCACAATACAGTATATATTAATGATCTAGACAAGGGAACTAGATGTAATATCTCTAAATTTGCAGACGACACAAAGCTAGGTGGGCGTGTGTGCTGTGAGGAGGATGTCGAGAAACTCCAGGATGATTTGGACATGTTGGGTGATTGGGCAGAAACATAGCAGTTGCAATATAACGTGGATGAATGTGAGGCTATCCACTTGGGTGGCAAAAACAGGGAGGCAGATTATTATCTAAATGGCAATAGATTGGGAGAAGGGGAAGTGCAACGAGACCTGGGTGTCCTTGTGCACCAGTCGCTGATGGTAAGCATGCAGGTGCAGCAGGCGGTTAAGAAGGCAAATGGTATGTTGGCCTTCGTAGCGAGAGGGTTTGAGTACAGGAACAAGGATGTCTTGCTGCAGTTGTACAGGGCCTTGGTGAGACCACATCTTGAGTATTGTGTGCAGTTTTGGTCGCCTTTTCTGAGGAAGGATGTTCTTGCCATGGAAGGAGTTCAGCGAAGATTCACCAGGTTGATACCTGGGATGGCAGGAATGACGTATGAGGAGAGATTGGGTCAATTGGGCTTGTACTCGCTGGACTTTAGAAGAATAAGAGGTATTCTCATTGAAACTTATAAAATTCTGACAGGACTGGACAGACTAGATGCAGGAAGGATGTTCCCGATGGTCGGGGAGTCCAGAACCAGGGGACACAGTCTAAGGATAAAGGGTAGGCCATTTAGTACAGAAATGAGGAGGAATTTCTTCACCCAGAGAATGGTGAACCTATGGAACTCTCTACCACAGAAGGCGGTGGAGGCCAGTTCTTTATATGGAGTTGGATATATTTCTTAAGGCTAAAGGGATCAAGGGGTATGGAGAGAAAGCAGGGACCGGGTACTGAATTTGGATGATCAGCCATGATCGCATTGAATGGCGGAGCAGGCTCAAGGGGCCGAATGGCCTACTCCTGCTCCTATCTTCTATGTTTCTATGTTTCTATGAATACCCCTGGATCTTGAGCTCCCAGCCTTGGTCACCCTGGAGCCATGTTTCCGTAATCCCAATCATATCATAACCGTTTACATCTATTTGCGCAGTTAATTCATCCACCATATTACGAATGCTCCTCGCATTAAGACACAAAGCCTTCAGGCTTGTTTTTTTAACCCTCTTAGACCTTTAAGAATTATTATTTGCTGTGGCCATGTTTGATTTAAACCGTTGATTTCTCTGACTGCCACCTTTGCTTTTCTCCTTCCTGTCTTTTGCTTCTATCCTTGTTTCCCTTTCCTCTGTCTCGCTGCACAGGTTCCCAACCCCCTGCTGTAGTGTATGTGCTTTAAGTCAGAACTACTTTTTACAGCTCCTGTATACTGTAGTACCGGCAGTAACCACACCGGTATATAAGCTGTGCGCATGCCTCTGTACTCCAGTCTAGAGATGACCCTGCTCCAGTAAAGACCTGTTGTTTGTTTATGTACAGCATCCGTGTAATTCTTTATCCACTGAACCACGGATCTAACAGTGGTGACGAGTGTTGATGCGAATCTACCTGCAACATTAAACAAAAAAAAAACAAAAAAATAGTCGAGTCCAGGAACACGGGCGTCGACCGCGAGCAACCGCCCAGCAGTCAGGCAGAGATCCAACTTTGCTGGGGAGGCTGTGGAGAGCCGGGCTTGGTTCCCCAGCCACAATGAGCAGTAAGAGACCGAAGACAGGTCCTGAGCAGACCCTTCCCGAGCAGCGGCGGCTGGAGCCGAGCGACGGCAGAGAGAGAGAGCCGGGCAGCGTCGACAGGGTGAGAAAAAGGGTGAAGAGAGCAGGGCGCAGCCGGGGGTTGATCATCGAGCGGCGTCATGGGAAAGTACTGCAAAACCGGAGAGAGAGAGGGTAAGAAACAGCCGGGTTCTAGACTGAGCGGCGTCGACAAATATCAAGAGAAGAACGCGCAGAGCACAGCCAGGGATCACGGGCTGATCAGGGTCTGCGGGGCGAAGCAAGGGGAGATGCCATTGAGCCGCAGAGAAGCAGGGAGAGCGCGGGAGGTGCCATTGAGCTGCGGAGAAGAAGGAAGAGCGCGGGAGACGCCATTTCGCGAAGTCGCAGCGGAGAAGACGGGCGAGCGCGGGAAGGAAGGAAAGCACGGGAGACGCCATTTTGTGCCAGCGGAGAAGAAGGGGAAGCGCGGGAGGCGCCATTGGTGATAGTTAACGCACAACCAAGGATGCCGAAGAGTGGCAGTATCTCTACGTTCGACAATGAAGCCGAAGATTGGGTGACATATGTGGAACGTATTGAGGTGTACTGCAGGGCGAATGAAGTGCCAGGTGCTAATAAAGCACTGGTTCTGTTAAATTCCATGGGTGCAAAAACTTATGGGTTACTGCGAAATCTAATAACCCCAGAGAAGCCGGTGAACAAGAATTTTGAAAGCATAGTAGAAATCCTACAGGACCACTTAAACCCCACACCGCTGCTGATAGCAGAATTATTTAAGTTCCATAAAAGGAACCAACACTAAGACGAAAGCAATGCTGAGTACATAACGGAACTGCGCAAGTTTGGAGCGGGACTAGCAGACACGTTAAGGGACAAGTTTGTGTGTGGACTACAAAGTGAAGGAACCCAGAAACGGCTTCTATCAGAAAAGGACCTTACGCTGGACAAAGCTTTCAGTATGGCAGCATCACACGAAGCAGCCGCAAGGGGCGCTGCAGAGATACAACGGAGACCGCAATAATACGGCACCAACGAAATGACCTATGGAACAGGGAAGTGCTATCGCTGCGGCAGAACAACACATGACCAGAAAGATTGTTGGTTCAAGGACCAAGTGTGCAGACAGTGTGGGAAAGCAGGACACATAGCAAGAGTCTGCAGGTCTGGGAAGAAAACCAACAGTAAGAAATCTCCACAGGAGAAGTACAAAAAGGTACACCAGGTGATGGACAGTGGTTCAGACGAACAGAAAAGTGACACAGACTCCAGAAGCAAGGAGCTGGGTTGTCTGAAACTACATAATGTAACCAAAATAGAGGATCACCAGACTATCTGGGTTACACTCAAGATAGACGGAGTCCAAGTGGAAATGGAATTGGACACAGGGTCAGCTCTAACAGTCATAAATCAAAGAGACTACAAGCGGCTATTTTCACACATACCCTTGAAAGTTACAGAGATAGTGTTGAAGACGTATACGGGACAAAAAGTCTACCCCAAAGGAAAAATAAGGGTGAAAGTGACATATAAAGGTCAGGAAATACCTAAAATGGATATATATGTATTGCCAAATGGAGGACCACCACTGCTAGGACGTGAGTGGATCCAGAAGATACATTTAGATTGGCATTCCATACAGGCACTGAAGGTGGAGGCCAAAAAGGATGATGACGGCACACCTGGATGACTGTCAAAAATGCTAACTGACGCAAAAGAAGTGTTCCAGGAGGGACTAGGAACACTAAAAGGAATAACAGCAACAATTAAAATAGAGGATAATGCAAGCCCAAAGTTTCTGAAGGCCAGACCAGTGCCTTAGGCGATCAGACCAGCGGTTGAAGCAGAGCTGGAAGGGTTGGAACATTCAGGAGTACTGTCCAAAGTAGACTGGAGCGAGTGGGCAACACCCATCGTCCCTGTAATGAAGAGGTCGTTGAGTAATACGCCTGGGGAACCAAAGAAGATCCGCATCTGTGGGGATTTTAAGGTGACAGTGAACCCAGTCCTTCACACGATGCAATATCCACTTCCACGAATTGAGGATATTTTCGCCTCGCTATCTGGTGGTAAACGCTTCACAAAAATTGATCTAGCCCAGGCGTACTTGCAAATGGAGGTAGAAGAAGCTTTGAAACATTACCTTACGATCAACACCCATAAAGGTCTCTATCAATACAATCGGCTGGTGTTTGGAGTAGCCTCGGCTCCGGCTATCTGGCAAAGGGCGATGGATCAGGTCCTGCAAGGGATTCCATGGACCCAGTGTTATTTGGATGACATCTTGGTCACAGGCGAAAATGACGGTGATCACCTCGCTAACTTGGAGAAGGTGCTCGCCAGATTAAAGGAATATGGGCTACGAGCGAATCGCCACAAGTGCGAGTTTTTCCAGAAACAGATCTCGTATTGCGGCCACGTCATCGATGAAGAGGGGTTACATAAGTCCCCTGACAAGATTGAGGCAGTAGTCAAGGCTCCAGCACCGGAAAATGTGTCACAACTGAGGTCATTCCTCGGGCTGGTAAACTATTACCACAAGTTCTTACCAAATTTGTCTACGGTACTACACCCGCTGAACACCCTACTGCAAACAGTGGTACCATGGAAGTGGGATGACGAACGTAGACGAGCTTTCCAGAAGTGTAAAGGATTGATCACATCAAAAGAGTTGTTGGCCCATTTCAACCCAGCACTACCAATTCGTTTGGCATGTGATGCATCACCCTACGGCATTGGAGCGGTGCTGTCGCACAAATTCCCAGACGGGTTGGAGAGGCCAGTGGCCTTTGCGTCTCGGTCACTAATCTCAGCCGAGCGCAATTACGCCCAGATTGACAGGGAGGCTCTCAGCCTAGTATGGGGAGTAAAAAAATTCAACCATTATCTGCATGGGCAGAAGTTCACCTTGCTGACTGACCACCAACCACTTGTCTCCATCTTTAATCCTAAGAAGGGCGTGCCAGTAATGACTGCACAGCGGTTACAAAGATGGTCCCTGTTTCTAGGGGCGAATCAATATGAAATAGAATATAAAGGCACGAAACAGCATGGGAACGCTGATGGGCTATCGCGCCTGCCACTGTCTACGGTGGAGGAAGCACCAGCAGTGGACCCTATCGAGATATTTTATTCGTCGATAATTGAACGATTGCCAGTAACAAACGCGGATATAGAGAAGGAGACCCGCAATGATCCGACGCTGTCACGGGTATATGAATTGACGGTGAGGGGATGGTCAACACATGGCGACTCATTGTTGCCAGCATTCTCATCCAGAAGAGAACAGCTGTCAGTATGCTAGGGGACAGTGATGTGTGGATCCAGAGTGGTGATTCCACCCAAGTTAAGGGAGAGAGTGCTAAAGGAGCTACATGAAGGTCATCTGGGGGGAGTGAAAATGAAAAGCCTTGCTAGGGCTTATGTGTGGTGGCCGGGAATCGATCAACAAATCGAAGACCTAACCAAGAGCTGCTCAGGATGCCAGAAGGTCCAAAATGCACCACCACATGCCCCTCTACACCCATGGGAGTGGCCCTCCTCTCCATGGTAACGGGTGCACATTGATTTCGCTGGTCCATTCATGGACTCAATGTTTTTAATAGCAGTGGATGCTCATTCAAATTGGCCTGAGGTGATAAAGATGTCTTCAACCACTACAGAGAAAACGATTGCAGTCCTACGGACCATATTTGCCAGAAACGGTTTGCCAGAGCAGATCTGCTCTGATAATGGACCACAGTTTGTGTCCGACGAGTTCCAAAAATTCATGAAAAGGAATGGGGTAAGGCATTACACATCTGCCCTGTATCATCCAGCCACCAATGGATTGGCTGAGAGGTTCGTACAAACCTTTAAGAAGGCGATAAAGGCCATGTGCGACGAGGAAATTCCACTACAGCATAAGATGGACAATTTCTTATTAGCCTACCGAAACGTGACACATGCAGTTACCAACCAGACCCTGGCCATGATGTTCTTTAACAGAAGGTTGAGATCTCGTCTGGATTTGCTCAGACCAAATGTGCGAAGAAATGTTGAGGACAAACAATTCCAGCACATCAACGAGAAGCCGACAAGGAGCTTCAATATAGGGCAACCAGTCTTGGGCCGTGACTATCGAACAGAGAAGTGGCAACCCGGAACGATATGTACAAGGCAGGGGCCATTAATGTACACAGTGGATGTCGGGGAGAACATTGTGAGACGCCACGTCAGTCAGATCGTAGCGTCACAGGAAGGCGTCAACCCCATGTCTCGAGTACCTGGGGATGAACCCGACATACCGGTAGCATCTACTTCAGACCCAGTAGCAGTGGAACCCGATGAACTACCCGATGAAAAGGGGTCAGAATCGCCTCTGCACCAAGAACAAGAACCTCTGGAAAGGCACTATCCCGAAAGGGTCAGGAAGCCGCCCCAAAGACTGAATCTATAAATGGACTTTTTGTTGTTGAATGTACATGTAAAAATGTAATTGTTATTTGAATATTAAGGGGGTATTATTAATCTAAAAAGGGAGGAATTGTAGTGTATGTGCTTTAAGTCAGAACTACTTTTTACAGCTCCTGTATACTGTAGTACCAGCAGTAATCACACCGGTATATAAGCTGTGCGCATGCCTCTGTACTCCAGTCTAGAGATGACCCTCCTCCAGTAAAGACCTGTTGTTTGTTTATGTACAGCATCCATGTAATTGTTTATCCACTGAACCACGGATCTAACACCTGCCATTTTAGTTTAAACCCTCCCCAACAGCACTAGCAAACACTCCCCCTAGGACATCGGTCCCGGTCCTGCCCAGGTGCAAACCGTCCAGTTTGTACTGGTCCCACATCCCCCAGAACCGGTTCCAATGTCCCAGGAATTTGAATCCCTCCCCCTTGCACCATTCCTCTAGCCACGTATTCATCTGAAATATCCTTCTATTTCTACTCTGACTAGCACGTGGCACTGGTAGCAATCCTAAGATTACTGCCTTTGAGGTCCTATTTTTTAATTTACCTCCTAACTCCCTATATTCAGCTTTTAGGACCTCATCCCAGTTTTTACCTATATCGTTGGTACCTATATGCACCACAACAACTGGCTGTTCACCCTCCCCCTCCAAAATGCTCAGAAAAAAAAGAGTAGGGATAAACGGGTCTTTTGCAGAATGGCAGGCTGTGACTAGTGGGGTACTGCAAGGATCGGTACTTGGGCCCCAGCTATTCACAATCTATATCAATGATTTGGATGAGGGGACTAAATGTAACATTTCCAAATTTGCTGATGACACAAAGCTAGGTGGCAGTGTCAGTTGTGAAGAGGATGTGAAAAGACTCCAAGGGGTTCTCGACAGGCTCAGTGAGTGGGCAAGAACATGGCAGATGGATTATAATGTGAAGTTATCCACTTTGGTAGAAAAAACAGAAAGGCAGAATATTTCCTAAATGGTGAAAGATTGGGGAATGCAGGTGCTCAAAGGGACCTGGGTGTCCTTGTACATGAGTCACTGAAAGTGAATGTGCAGGTGCAGCAAGCCATTAGGAAGACAAATGGTATGCTGGCCTTCATTACAAGAGGATTTGAGTACAGGAGTAAAGAAGTCTTATACCAATTATATAGGGCCTTGGTGAGACCACACCTGGAGTACTGTGTACAATTTTGGTCTCCTTACCTAAGGAAGGATATACTTGCCATAGAGGGAGTGCAACGAAGGTTCACGAGATTGATTCCTGGGAGGGCGGGACTGTCCTATGAGAAGAGATTGAGTAAACTAGGCCTGTATTCTCTTGAATTCAGAAGAATGAGAGGGGATCTCATTGAAGCATACAAAATTATTACAGGGCTTGATAGGATGGATGCTGGGAGAATGTTTCCCTTGTCTGGGGAGTCTAGAACCAGGGGCCACAGCCTCAGGATAAAGGGTAGGCTATTCAGGACTGAGATGAGAAGAAATTTCTTCACACAGAGGGTGGTGAATCTTTGGACTTCTCTACCCCAGAGGGCTGTGGACGCTCAGTCATTAGGTATATTCAAAACAGAAGTCGATAGATTTCTGACTAGTAAGGGCATCAAGGGATATGGCGATAAGGCCAGTGAATGGAATTGAGGCAGAAGATCAGCCATGGTCTCATTGAATGGCAGAGCAGGCTCGAAGTGCCGAATGGCCTACTCTTGCTCCTATTTCATATGTTCTTAGGTTGGTGTGCCTGGTGATGTTGGTGCTGGGGCTGATCATGGAGGGATTCAGAGGACCAAGGTGAGATTTTTTCAAGGGCACCAATGTTGCTGGAATAGATGGCAGCTGAAGTTGAGATGACAGAAGCGATCTGTCAATGGTGAGAGAGCTTGTTCCAAGGAGGTGACAGTGGATAGAGAGTTTACTCCAAACACTTCGAAACTGCATAAAGCTCAAAAGTGTCTTCCAAGTCCTGAAGGCTCAACCTTCTGACATTGGAAAGTGAACAGCTGTGAAATGGTAGCTTTCATACCACTTTTGCAGCTGTCACCTATTCACAGCAATCGGGAGACATAGAGAACCCGACCTACTTACCCGATGAGATCGCCAAATGACGTGAACCCCACTGAAAAAGTGGGAAAATAGAAATAAGCTGGCAAAATAGTAGTTAACAAGTGTTTAACAAGCATTTAACTATCTTAAATGCCTCCCCTGCCACTTGGTGTCGGTTCTGTTCTGAAATCGCAGACCCGACGATTTGGAAACTTACATGGAGGCGGGTTCGGAGCAGGCTCCCAACCTGCTGTCAATCATTTCAATTTTGATAGTGGACCCACTTCCAAACCCACATTCTGAGTGTCAGCGAAATTCAGTCCTAGGAGAGGGAGAAAAGGTACAAAAAGGAAAGAGTGGAGGCGGGGGGGAGAATGTATTCTGGGTGGGGGACTTCAATGTCTATCACCAAGAGTGGCTCGGTAGCACCACTACTGACCGAGCTGGCCGAGTCCTGAATGACATAGCTGCCAGAATGGGCCTGCGGCATGTGGTGAGAGAAGTAACACAAGGAAAAAACCTACTTGACCTCGTCCTCACCAATCTACCTGTCGCAGATGCATCTGTCCATGACAGCATTGGTAGCAGAGACCACCACATAGTCATTGTGGAGACAAAATCTCGTCTTCACACTGAGAACATCCTCCATCGTGTTGTGTGGCACTACCATCGTGCTAAATGGGATAGATTCAGAACAGATCTAGCAGCTCAAAACTGGGCATCCAGAAGGTGCTGTGGGCCATCAACAGCAGCACAATTGTATTCAACCACAATCTGTAACCTCATGGCCCGGCATATCCCTCACTCTACCATTACCATCAAGCCAGGGGACCAACCCTGGTTCAATGAGGAGTGCAGGAGAGCATGCCAGGAGCAGCACCAGGCGTACCTAAAAATGAGGTGCCAACCTGGGGAAGCTGCAACAGTGGACTACATGCATGCTAAACGGCAGAAGCAGAAAGCTATAGACAGAGCTAAGCGATCCCACAATCAACAGATCAGATCAAAGCTCTGCAGTCCTGCCACATCTAGTCATGAATGGTGGTGGACATGTTCGGTTGCTTCATCAATGACCTTCCCTCTATCATAAGGTCCAAAGTGGGGATGTTCAATAATGATTACATAGTGTTCTGTTCCATTCGCAACTCCTCAGATAATGAAGCAGTCCATGCCCGTATGCAGCAAGACCTGGACAACATTCAAGCTTGGGCTGATAAGTGGCACGGAGCATTCGCGCCACACAAGTGCCAGGCAATGACTTTCTCCAACAAGATAGCATCTAACCACTGCCCCTTGACATTCAACGGTATTACCATTGCCTAATCCCCCACCAGCAACATCCTGGGGGTTACTATTGACCAGAAACTTAACTGGACCTGCCACATAAATACTGTGGCTACAAGAGCAGGTCAGAGGTTGGGTATTCTGTGGCAAGTGTCTCACCTCCTGATTCCACAAAGCCTTTTCACCAGCTACTGTGAAGGAAAAAGCCATATTCCAAGAGATACACCATCATATGAACAGATTTCTGATTTTATTAATACATAATCACAGAAGAATCACAGAATCACAGAAATCCCACAGTGCAGATAGAGGCCATTTCGGCCCATCGAGCCTGCACCGACACATATCCCACCCGATCCCCGTAACCCAACACATATCCCACCCTATCCCCGTAACCCCACGTATTTAATCCCCCTAACACTAAGGGTCAATTTATCATAGCCAATCAACCTAACCCGCACATCTTTGGACTGTGGGAGGAAACCGGAGCACCCGGAGGAAACCCACGCAAACACGGGGAGAATGTGCAAACTCCACACAGACAGTCACCCGAGGCCGGATTCGAACCCGGGTCTCTGGCGCTGTGAGGCAACAGTGCTAACCACTATGCCACCGTGCTGCCCATAATATACTGGGTTTAAAAGTCTGGAAAGCCTCGGCGACACAAGCTGTGTCAATACAGGCTTCTGAGATAAAGTGAAGTAATATCACAAAAGTTGTAAACACCACAAACTTTGAAATGGGAATTGGTTAAAAATACTAAAACAATGGCCCTATTGAAATAGCAGTTTGGCGCTTCAAGAAGGTCTGGAATTTGGGAGAAACACAATGGAATGACCCAAGTAAAGTGTTAAAAACTAACACACAGGGAAACAGAAACACAGAATATTAAAAAACAATGTGCCTTCTGTGGTAAACCACTGTTTGTATTCCACTGTGTACATGCCTGGACATGCCTCGGCTGACTCCTCCCACAAGTCCTAGTATAAAGGTGACTGCTCCCCAGCCCTTTGTATTTCTGGACCGGTCGACCACTCGAGGCAGACCTTCATTCTTTTGTTAATAAAAGCCTTTAGTTACTCTCTTAACTCTCAGTCTTTTATGAGTAATTGATAGCGCATCAATTTTATTAACAAAATTTTTATAATGGAGAAGATCCTCACACCAGCATGCCTGGACTTAGATCATCGGGAGGCGGACTCATCCACCAAGTTTACTCACTGGCTTAAGTGTTTCGAAAAATTCCTGACCGCCTCCGCAGCAATCAAATCGGACGAGGACAAACTGGATGTCCTGACCTCCAAAGTGAACCACCGAGTGTACTCGGTCATCCAAGACGCGACCTCGTACGCGGACGCTATCAAGCTCCTCAAGGACCAGTACACGCGCCCAGTGAACGAAGTGTACGCCAGGCACCTTCTGGGGAGTCGTAAACAACAACCTGGGGAATCGACCGTGGAATACCTTCAGGCACTGTCTGTGCTTGGCCGGGCCTGTGGTTGTAAGGATGTAAAGGCCACCGTGTACACAGAGGAACTTATCCGGGACGCTTTTGTAGCGGGCCACAGATCCAATTACACCCGACAGCAACTGTTGGAGCAGAGTGACCTCGACCTCAACAAGGCCTCTGAACTCGCACTATCATTGGATGCAGCCTACCGGGGCATGGATGCCTACTCCTCTGCACCGTGGACGCCGCGGGGAATGACAGCCTGGGACACGGTAGGACCGCCTCATAGCGCCGTGCTACCCCAGCCACACCCCAGTAACGGCCCAACTACCGCAGCAGTGTCCCAAGGCCAGACAGCAGTGCCCCAAGGCCAGAAATGCTACTTCTGTGGCCAGGCAAAACACCCCAGAGCGCGCTGCCCGGCGAAAAACGCGATCTGCTCGGGCTGCGGGAAGAAGGGACACTACGCTAACGTCTGCAGGGCCAAAGCCACCCCGAACCCCAGCAGCGCCACATGTGGGCCATGCGGGCCGCCATCTTGGGCCTCCCCGGCCATGTGCGAACCACCGGTACAGCAGCCATTTTGGACGCCTCCAGCCACATGGGGATCATGGACGCCGCCATCTTGGACGACAGCCGGAACGCAGCAGGCCCCCAACACCGCCTCATCTGATACCCGCAGCGACACACCGACCCCTACGCTGGCATCCGTTACACTGGACCAAGCAAGACCGCACCAGCTGGCCAGTTCCACAATGGACATTAAGGTAAATGGCCACGATACAATCTGCCTTTTTGACTCTGGGAGCACGGAGAGCTTCATCCACCCCGACACGGTGCGGCGTTGCTCTCTCCCAGTCCTGCCTGCGCACCAGCGGATTTCTATGGCCTCCGAGTCCCAGTCGGCGGACATCGGCGGCTACTGCGTAGTGACACTCGTAGTAGACGGGACCGTGTACGATCATTTTAAACTTCTGGTCCTGCCCGACCTCTGCGCTGCCGTCCTGCTGGGGTTAGATTTTCAGTGCCACCTTAAAAGTGTTACGATGGCGTACGGTGGACCCCTACCCCCACTCACAGTCCGCAGCCAGCAGCTCCCAAATTGCCCACCGCGCACCAGGTGCAACCTCTCCACACTCAGAGTCACCCCCCCACCACTGTTTGCTAACCTCACCCCCGACTGTAAGCCCATCGCCACAAAGAGCAGGCGATACAGTGCCGGGGACAGGGTTTTCATTAAAACCGAAGTGGAGCGGCTCCTGAAGGAAGGGATTATTGAGGGCAGCACCAGCCCCTGGCGAGCCCAGGTTGTGGTTGTTAAGACCGGCGAGAAGCAGCGCCTGGTCATCGACTACAGCCAGACAATAAATCGCTACACCCTGCTGGACGCCTACCCACTCCCCCGCATAGCTGATATGGTCAACCAGATCGCGCAGTACCGCGTCTTCTCGAACATTGACCTGAAATCAGCGTACCACCAGCTCCCTATCCGCCCTGAGGACCGCCAGTATACTGCCTTTGAGGCAAACGGCCGCCTCTACCACTTCCTCAGGGTTCCCTTTGGCGTCACCAACGGGGTTTCTGTCTTCCAAAGGGAGATGGACCGGATGGTAGATCAAAATGCGTTGCAGGCCACTTTCCCATATCTGGACAATGTGACTGATGCGCCATCAATTACTCAAAAGACTGAAGTTGAGCGAGTAACAATCAGGCTTTTATTAACTAAAGAATGAAGGTCTTGTCTCGAGTGGTCGACCCGTCCAGAATACTAAGGGACTGGGAGGTAGTCACTTATATACCTGGAATAGTGGGAGGAGTCAGCCGAGGCATGTCCAGACCTGTACCTAGTGGAATACACATACAGACACAGACAGGTATGACAGTGGTTTACCACAGTGACCATCTGCGGCCGTGACTTGCAGGACCATGACGCAAACCTCGAAAAATTCCTCCGCACCGCCCAAATCCTGAACCTGACATATAACAAGGAGAAGTGCATATTCCGCACAAACCGCCTCGCCATCCTTGGCTGTGTTGTGGAACACGGAGTCATCAGCCCCGACCCCGATCGGATGCGTCCCCTTATGGAACTCCCACTTCCCCACTGCCTCAAGGCCCTGAAGAGGTGCCTAGGGTTTTTCTCCTATTATGCCCAGTGGGTCCCCTACTATGCGGACAAGGCCCATCCGCTGACCAAGTCCACCTCTTTTCCCTTGACGGCAGAGGCCCGCTTAGCCTTCCACCGTATCAAGGAAGACATTGCCAAAGCCACCATGCACGCAGTGGACGAATCCATCCCCTTCCAGGTGGAAAGCGACGCGTCCGACTTTGCCCTGGCCGCTACCCTCAATCAGGCGGGGAGACCCGTGACCTTCTTTTCACGAACCCTCCAAGGCCCGGAGACCAGACACTCCGCTGTTGAGAAGGAGGCCCAGGCGATTGTGGAGGCTGTGCGTCATTGGAGGCACTACCTGGCCGGAAAACGATTTACCCTGCTCACTGACCAACGTTCAGTTGCTTTCATGTTTAACAACAAGCAGAGGGGCAAAATCAAAAATGACAAGATCTTGAGGTGGAGAATCGAACTTTCCACCTACAATTACGAGATCTTGTACCGGCCCGGGAAGCTCAATGAACCCCCGGATGCGCTATCGCGTGGCACCTGCGCCAGCGCGCAGATCGATAGACTGCGGGCCCTCCACAATGACCTCTGCCACCCGGGGGTCACCAGGTTCTTCCACTTCATCAAGGCCCGCAACCTGCCTTACTCTATTGAGGAGGTCAGGACCATGACCAGGAACTGCCAAGTCTGCGCTGAGTGCAAACCGCACTTTTATAGACCAGACAGGGCCCACCTGATAAAAGCCACTCGCCCCTTCGAGCGCCTGAGCGTTGATTTTAAAGGGCCTCTCCCCTCCTCCGACCGCAATGTGTACTTCCTCAATATTATTGATGAGTACTCCCATTTCCCGTTCGCCATCCCCTGCCCGGACATGACCAGTGCCACGGTCATTAAATGTCTGAACGACCTCTTCACCCTGTAAGCATCCCCGCCGCTGGGCCAGAAGGAGTAGGGTTTCGAACCCCGCTCCAGACAGTCCCGGCAAGTGGAGTCGGAGCTCCAACTATAAATTCTGGGTGGACATCCAGCGGGATACTTGCGTCTGCGGGTGTGGGTGGCCCCCCCCCCCTCAGATGGGTTGTGGGAGCCCGTAAAACCCTCACGCTATAGGACTAACCACCCTAATGGCTGGTATGAAGATGGTTATGGTCACGGCAGGAGCGTTAACGTGGCCAGAAATCCTTCCACCACTTCATACAGTTCCCGAAAGGGAACAGTGTGAGGATACGTACGACGATGACCTCTTGCGCAATGCACCTCCTTGGATCCTCAGTCGCAGATGCGAGGGGGCAAATCGTGCAATTGTTAAATTTTTCATTTTATTGACATGTAAAATGTTGGCCCAGTAATTCCGTTCCAAACGCGTGAGTACGGTCGGGGTACTCACGCGTCTGGCCGGAGGAAATGCCAGTTTTCAGCATGCACAGCGCATGCGGGGAAAACCGGCATTTCCCGTCCTCTGAACGAAGGGGTTCAGAGGCAGAACGCGTGCGACTGCACAGGCAGCGCGTGCGCAGTAAAATTCACCGGTTGCATTCATGCTTTCAGTGAGGTTAAGTCCTTACAACTTACACATGAAAAAAGCATGAGTACAGTTGCTCCAGAGGCTGCGGAGGAAGATATATTTTATCGTGGAGCTTCTGAAAGGCAATATTTTTGTTTGGGAAAGGGAGGAAAGTTATTTTAAGAAATGCTGAGGTAAGTTTTAAAGTTTATTTTTGTTTTTAAAAACAGGTTTTCAGTACTGTAGGTAGAAGGAGCAATTGTGGCTATGTCAATTGAATTTGCTGTGTTTATTAAATGTGAAAATGACTCCAACATTTTTAAGAAAGAAACTTTTCATCAGTAATATATTCTTTTAAGTAATCATGTATGTATGTCTGTATATATTCCTTTGCGTATATGTATGTATATATTCCTTTACTTATGTGTATGAATGTATGTATTTAATTATGACTTTCAGAGAAAGTAACTTATTGGAAAATCATAATTAAATACATACATTCATACACATAAGTAAAGGAATATATACATATACGTAAAGGAGTATATATGGACATACATACATAATTACTTAAAAGAATATATTACTGATGAAGTTTCTTTCTTAAAAATGTTGGAAATGTTACATTACTCATTTTAGAACAGTCATTTTCACATTTAATAAACACAGCAAATTCAATTCACACAGCCACAATTGCTCCTTCTACCTACAGTACTGAAAACCCGTTTAAAAAAAATTATTTAAACTTTAAAATTTACCTCATCATTTCTTAAAATAACTTTCCTCCCTTTCCCAAACAAAAATATTGCCTTTCAGAAGCTCCACGACAAAATATATCTTCCTCCGCAGCCTCTGGAGCAACTTTACACATGCTTTTTTCATGTGTAAGTTGCAAGGACTTAACCTCACTGAATCCATGAATGAAATCGACGAAGCTCACTGCGCACGCGCTGCCTGTGCAGTCGCACGCGTTCTGCCTCTGAACCCCTTCGTTCAGAGGACTGGAAATGCCGGTTTTCCCCGCATGCGCTGTGCATGCTGAAAACCGGCATTTCCTCCGGCCAGACACGTGAGTACCCCGACCGTACTCACGCGTTTGGAACGGAATTACTGGGCCAATAAGAATAGAAAAAAGTCAACAGGAAAATGAATAAAGATAATTAGCTTACATCAGCAGAAAAAATCAAAGGATAAACCACTAATAAAAAGGTATAAAAAGAAGAGTTTTTCAGATAGACAGTCAGAAGTCGCTGAGAAGAGGCAAGCGATTCTCGGCTTCAGAACCACTCTGTAAGCCTACAACTCTGAGTCTCGGGTAATCAAGGTATTTGATTTTGGTGGATATCCTGGATTAGAATTAAGAATAAGAGATGTAAAAATGTACGAAGTTAAGATTTGAGAATAAGGATCTCTGAGGATAAGAAATGTAAGCTATTTGTTTTTGAACTGTTAATGTTGAGATTGAATCAACAGCTGTTAACTGTATGTCGGCTCTTAAATAAATCTATATATTTTTAGAATTGTTTCAAGTAGTATTTCTGTATCAATCTCGCGAACTCAATTTCTGTACACACTTTTGTGAGGAGTTGCAGAATTCTGGGGGGTATTCCAAACCCTTATAATATCCGGAAGGTTACAGTCTAGTTAAACTTATTAAAAGTGCTCTCCGAGGATGGTAACATCTGCACGACATTCCTTTCCTTTGGGGAGAGATAGTCTGAACCTTTAGACCCAATTAAGCATCTTATAGAATTCGGCTATCTTTAACTTTAGTTGAAGGTGAACGTCTGGGGAATACGCCTGATCTGGGTTAGCCCGAAAAGGGCTAGGACTAGTAATTATCCCTTTACTACAAGCCACAAGTCAGGAGTGTGATGGAATACTCTCCACTTGCCTGGATGAGTGCAGATCCAACAACACTCAAGAAGCTCAAAACCATCCAGGACAAAGTAGCCCGCTTGATTGGTACCCCATCTACCACCTTAAACATTCACTCTCTCCACCACTGGCGTGCCATGGCTGCAGTGTGTACCATCTACAAGATGTACTGCAGCAACTCGCCAAGGCTTCTTCGGCAGCACCTCCCAAATCCGCGACCTCTACCACCTAGAAGGACAAGGGCAGCAGGCGCATGGGAACACCACCACCTCCAAGTTCCTCTCCAAGTTACTCACCATCCTGACTCCAAAATATATCACCGATCCTTCATCGTCGCTGGGTCAAAATCCTGGAACTCCCTCCCTAACAGCACTGTGGGAGTACCTCACCACACGGACTGCACAAGGCAGCGGCTCACCACCACCTTCTCAAGGGCAATTAGAGTCAGGCAATAAATGTTGGCCTTGCCAGTGACGCCCACATCCCAGGAATGAATTTTTAAAAATTAGAGATGGAGAGGAAGTCAGATGTGGGGAGATGGAGTGGCCATTACACATGCATTGTGGAACAAATATAATCATTACAACATTAACAAAGAAAGAAAGAGTGGTTAGAACGTGGAACTCACTACCATAGGAAATGGTTGAGGCAAATAACTTAGATGCATTCAAAGGGAAACTGGATGAATGCATGAGAGAAAAAGGAATAGAAAGATATGCTGAAAGGCTGAGATGAGGCAGATAGAATGGGAGGAGACTCGTGCAGAGTCTAAATACCAGCAACGCCCAAATCCCAGGAACGAATAAAAAAATATTGGAGACGGCGAGAAAGTCAGATCTGGGGAGATGGAGTGGCCATTCAAGTGCAGGGAGAAGTCAGGACCACTGTGATCAGTACAGAAATTCACTTCAGGTCAGTCCAGAGCCTAATCTTCCAGGCCTGCTAGGAGATTAATGTCCACAGCCTGCCTGCCTGGCTTTGCAGAGAATTTGAGGAATGGCAGGAGGTAAGGCTTTTTTCACATAGAATATACAGCACAGAAACCGGCCATTCGGCCCAACTAGTCTGTGCTGGTGTTTATCTTAGGCAGTCCCTCGGAACCGAGGATGACTTGCTTCCACATTAAAAATGAGTTTGCAGGTGACTGATGAGTCCAATGCGGGACCTACAGTCTCTGTCACAGGTGGGGCAGACGGTGGTTGAAGGGGCGGGTAGGTGGGGTGCTTGGGTTGATGTGTGCTCCTTGCACTGTCTGCGCTCGGCTTCCGCTTGCTCCCGGCGAAGAGGCTCGAGGTGTTCGGCGCCTTCCCAGATGCTTCTCTTCCACTTTGTGCGGTCTTGGGCCAGGGATTCCCAGGTGTTGGTGGGGATGTTACACTTTTTCAAGGAGGCTTTGAGGGTGTCCTTGAAGCGTTTCCTCTGCCCTCCTGGGGCTCTCTTGCCGTGCCGGAGCTCCGAGTAGAGCGCTTGTTTTGGGAGTCTCGTATCGGGCATGTGGACAATGTGACCCGTCCATCGGAGCTGATTGAACGTGGTCAAAGCTTTGATGCTGGGGATGTTGACCTGAGCAAGAACACTGACGTTGGTGCGCCTATCCTGCCAATGGATTTGCTGGATCTTGTGGAGGCAGTGTTGCTGGTACCTCTCCAGTGCTTTGAGGTGCCTACTGTACATGATCCATGTCTCTGAGGCATACAGCAGGGCGGGTATCACTGCTTTTCTGTAGACCATGAGCTTAGTGCCGGGTTTGAGGTCCTGGTCTTCAAACACTCTCTTCCTCAGGCGACCGAAGGCTGCACTGGCACACTGAAGGCGGTGTTGAACTTCGTCGTCGACGTCTGCCCTTGTTGCCAGTAGGCTCCCAAGGTATGGAAAGTGGTCCACGTTGTCCAAGGCCTTGTCGTGGATTTTGATAATCGGGGGGCAGTACTGTGTGGCGGGGGCAGGTTGGCAGAGGACCTTTGTCTTACAGATGTTTAGTGTAAGGCCCATGCTCTCCACACAAGTCTCCCCCCATTCTATCTGCCTCATCTCAGCCTCTCAGCATATCTTTCTATTCCTTTTTCTCCCATGTTCTCATCTAGTTTCCTTTTGAAAGCATCGAAGCTATTTGCTTCAATCACTTCCTATGGTAGCGAGTTCCACATTCTAACCACTCTCTCAGTAAGAAATTTCTCCTTATTTCTCTGTTGGATTTATTATAACTATCTTGTATTTATGGCCTGTAGTTTTGGATTCTCCCATAAGTGGAAACATTCACTCCACGTCTACCCTGTCCAACCCATTCATAATTTTAAAGACCTCTATCAGGTCTCCTCTAAGTGTTCTATTTTACAAAGAAAAATGCCCCAACTGTTCAATCTTTCCCAATAGCTGTAATCTCTCAGGTCTAGTACCAGCCTTGTAAATCTTTTCTGCACTATATCCAAATGCTTCCATGTTCTTTTTATAATATGGAGACCAGAACTATGCACTGTACTCTAAGTGTGGCCTGACTCGGGCCCAGTACATTTTTAATTGCTCTTCTGACCTGCAATACTGCTTTTAATGATTTGTTCACCTGTATTCCGAGATCCTTTTGCTCTTCTACCCCATTCAGTGTTTTATTTTCTAAGGTGCAGGTGATGTTTCTGTTTTTCCTACCAAAATGCATCACCTCACATTGATCACATTTAGCTCCTGACTGGAGGATGAAGACACTACCTGTGTCTTGAGCAGGTCTTCTAATACACGCTTGAATTGTAAGGAAATCTACCCCAAAGTCTCAGCTTGTGTTGGGTACAGTGCCTGGTGTGGGAAGGCCTAGAAGTGGGAAAAGGATAAAATGGAAAAGCAACTTATAAAATATAGATAGATTTCCATATATGTTAGCATTGACAGTATGATTAAAGAATCTACCTTTAAACTAGCACGCAAATAAAGGCTCAACAACTCCACTGCGCAAATCATAATAAAGCAGCACCATCTTTTTGGAAATGTGACAAACCTTTGTTTTGTTTGCGGAGAGAGAGGAGCTAAATCGACTGTGAGTCATTTTCAGCCTGACAGCATTACATACAAGAGATGTAACAATATGGTTCAAGTCCTTGGGTTGTATGTGTGCAAACAAATTAAAAGAAATTTTCCAAGTACTTTTTTTTGTGAAGACAGAGGCCCTTTAATGTAAGACCATTTTGTGGAGTACACTAGACTTAATCATACATCACAACAAAAGAAAGGGGTGGAAAATAGGGAAGGACCACTACAGAATCAGCAATCCTTTCTAAATCACACTTTGTTTGTAAGACTCTGTGATTGACTCCATTGTACTTGGTTATTAATTAAATAATTGGCCCCCTCCTGCTGTGGACCATCTGTTACATACATTGCTGTGTCTCAGTCCCTTGTACTCAAAGCCTGATCAATGGCGCCATCTAGCAGAACAAAATGCCACCTTTAGTTTTGCGATTAAAGAATATTTGTTTCATGTTATTTTTCTCTTTGGAGCTTGTGTATTGCAACAAATGCTTCTTTTTTTCTGCCCAAGCCTGCATGGTTGCCCTAGACTGTGCAATATCTGTGGGCAGAGTGGGGGTGGCGGAGGATTGGAGGGGGGGCTTTTTCTGCCAGGCTTATACCAATGTAACTCTGAGGCAGCTGTCAGGGGGTGCATGGCAGCAGCCAGGAATGATTCTTACTACAATGTTTTTTTCCCTGCCTTCCCTTTGCTTGGTGTCTCCCAGCATTGAACATTCAGCGACCTCATGCCCCCTGCCCCCCTCCTCACCGAACCACCATGGAAGCAGTGTGGCACTCACCCCCAAGTCTCATCTGGAGCTATCCTATACTTGTAGCATATTCTCTTTTTCTCAGCATCTTAATCTCTATCGCCCTCAACACCTCTGTAAAATACTCACTGTTCACCACCCTCAGGATCCTTCTTTACTAAAATCTCCTCTCTTAGTCTTTGCATTGAACGACACTTTGCCATTAGTGACTACAGCCTCTACTTGAAATCCTCCAACTTGTCCACCCTCCTCACCCCCTTCAACCTTGTCCTCCATTTAAATTCCGCCTGCCACCACCGCTCCGCCACCCCCCTCACCCACAGCCACCCACTCCACCATGTCATCATACAAGACCTCATCACTTTTAGAAGCAAAAAGCAAAATATTCCAAAGGCAGGGGGGTAGGAAATCCGAAACAAAAATAAAATCCATGCCTCCGACTTCCTCAGTTACTTTTACAACATTGGAGTGAGATTTTCAACAGCCGGCCGCTTATTTTGCACCTGTAGCTGGCAGTTGAAAATGTCAGGGTACCTTGGCCTCCACCACCGTTGGACGCACAAGGCCTGCTGATGCAGTTTTCAGCCGGGCCTGTAGATGGGCAAACCACTTGTTTCAGATGGGAGGCTGTTTAAATATGCAAATTGAAGTCCTACGCCGATTGCAATTTTGAAGCACATGGGAGCGGAGCGAGTGGTGTGCATGATCCACCCACTTGTACTAAGCGGTGAGCGGCCTCACCCAGCGGTCCTTGAAGGAGCCGTTGGACTCCGCTCCAAAAACGGCCCAAAGAAATATTAAACTTTTATTTTAATGGGGCCAGGAGCAACAGAATCGAACTGGATCACCAAGGACCTCAAAAGCCACTAAACTGCCAAAGGACTTGAACACATACCTCATCAGACCTCCACGAGTATCCATAAACATACCTACTTTACACTACCAAGAAAATTGAACAGATGAACAGGGTAATTCTTTTTTAATTAACATTATTACACCAGAAACCCAGCAAACATGGTGTACAAAATTATTTGGCACTGTTTGTGCACATATAGTACTGGAAACGTCAAATTGTTCAATGGCATTCTTTTTAATAGCACATGTCATTTCAAACATAAGTCATCCAAACTGGGACAAATTGCCTCAATTTTGAGCCAATTCAGATTTGGAAAATAATTCACCATTTATCCCGACTGTCAGCCATTGCAGGAAATAAAGAGGTAAGTTATTACAGTACTTAGATACATCAGAAATACTGTAAAAGTAGAACAACCATATTAAGTTATCATAGACAAATGACCCTCCAGAGACTGTCATAATTGCTTTGTCAATGTTAGATGTTGTATCCGAGGTCACAGTATGGCAGAGAGCCTCGTAGTGCAGGGGATGTGTGGATCGTGGATTACATTACCTCATATGAAGTAAGTTGCATTTGATTGATTTCTTTTCTTGGAGTACTCATTGGGGAACATTGTAGAATCATGGTGATTTATGTTTAAGGTAACTGTGATTGCTCTTCTTACCAGCCCTTCCACCACCACCATCAACCAAGTTCTTCCTTTATTTAAGTCTTCCCTGAGCCACACACCATTCCCTAGTTGACATGGCAAGGAAGCAAACTTTGCTATCATTACTGTCACCAGAACATGAGTGACAGAGACACAGGTACACCTAGCTTTTGATTTTCTCTCACTTTGTGCCTTAGCTGCATGGCATACTATAGTGATTTGGGATGTTATGATTAAGGTTATCCACCAGGTGGTGCTGTAGCCAATGCTGCTGCTAAGGTCAGAGGTTTGCTTCCTGTTAAGGTCAGAGGTTTGCTTCCTGTCAAGGTCAGCAAAGGTGGAATGCCAGGATGCAGGCATGATGTTTGTTACTCTGTTTGTTTAATAAAATACTCGTACTAGTTCCAAGATATCGCCTCTTTGAGTTCTTGTTCCACTACATGGATTTATCACATTTGGCGACAAGGTAAAAAGGACCCTGGATAAAGAAGAGAAGTCTGCCAGGAGTTTTAAACAACAAAATCACGAGCTGAAGTTAGCTACCAGTTGGAAGAGAGCATGGCTGCCACGGTAGGAATGGTTTCCGCTTTTGATAGTCAAGCACAAACCTGGGAGGAATACTGTGAAGTGTTGGGTTCTTTTTTCGAAGCAAATGAAATAAATGATGTCGGAAAAAGGAAAGCCATTCTGCTTAGTTCAGTGGGAATCCAGACCTACAGTTTGATGAGGAATCTGCTCGGTCCTGAAAAGCCTGGAGACAGATCATTTGTTGAATTAGTGGCTTTGCTAAAAGAACATTTCAACCCTAAGCCTAGTGAGATTCTACAGCGGTTCAAGTTTAATTCAAAGAACAGGAAAGAGGAAGAGAGCGTAATGGACTATGTAGCGGTGTTGCGTAAATTAGCACAAGATTGCAATTATGGGAACAACCTGAAGGAAATGCTGCGAGATAGGCTAGTTTGCGGAATTATGGACGACCGAATGCAGCGTAGATTATTATCCGAGACTGGGCTTACTTATGAAAAAGCATTGGAACTTGCTCAAGCCATAGAGACAGTGAACCGAGATGTAAAAGAAATACAGGGTTCAGACAGGGCTAATGCTATGCAAGTTGCAGGTCAGGTTGTTGTGCACAAGTTGAACATGCGTCAGAAACCACAACGTGAGCATGTGAAGGCATGTTATAGATGCAAGGGCGATCACCTGGCGAGTGAATGCCGGTTTCTGGAGGAAAACTGCTACAAGTGTGGGAAACAAGGGCACATAAAACGAGCTTGCAGGGCGAATTCACCTGTGGAGAAATCCAAACCAAAAGGGGAGGACAGCAAAACCAAGGGAGAGAAGTGAAAAAACATGGAGCACACCACATCAGCGGGGAAACTGAGGAAGAAGAGGACATGTTCATAATGTATAGCATGTTAGAGAACATTCCAAAAGTGGCTCCTATCACATTGCAACTGACAGTAAATGACTCTAAGGTGAACTTTGAAGTGGATACAGGGTGCGGCGTGACCATAATGAACAAGGCAGAGTACTCAAAATTGTGGAACCGTGCAAAAGTTCCAGAGTTAAAGCCTTGCTCCCTGCATCTTAAAATATATACAGGTGAATGAGTAGCAACATTAGGTACAGCTAATGTAACTGTGCAACACAGGGACACAGTGGAACAGCTACCTGTAGTTATAGTATCGGGTACCGGACCAAACCTGTTAGGTCGGGGCTGGATAAAAGAACTTAAATTAGACTGGGGAGCAGTAAATCAAATAGATGCGGGCAAACAGTTGACTTTGCAAGAAGTGTTGAGTGAACATGAGAATGTGTTCAAGGAGGAACTTGGCACATTTAATGGACCCCCAGCTAAGATTTATGTAGACAAGGAGGCACCGCCAAGGTTTTTTAAACAACGACCTGTGCCTTATGCCATGAAGCCAAAGGTAGAGGCTGAGCTTGACCGTCTATTGAGAGAGAACATACTGGAGCCAGTGAAATGTTCGGAATGGGCAGCTCCCATAGTACCTGTTTTGAAACCGGACAATTCGGTAAGACTCTGTGGAGATTATAAATTGACAGTCAATCGGGTGTCCAAACTAGAGCAGTATCCGATTCCCAAAACAGAGGATCTCTTTGCAAACCTGGCTGGAGGAAAGAAATTCACAAAGTTGGATATGAGACATGCCTACTTGCAGATTACACTGGATGACGAATCAAAGAAGTATGTCACCATAAATACACACAAGGGCTTGTTTACATATAACCGCTTACCGTTTGGTGTCTCATCTAGTCCAGCTACCTTCCAGAGGACAATCGAAGGTGTACTGCAAGGGATTCCACATGTTTCCATCTATCTGGATGACATTCTGGTGACGGGAAGAACCGACCAGGAGCATCTGAGCACTCTGAGAGAGGTACTACAGAGATTGGAGAGGGCAGGGTTCTGGCTCAAGAGGAGTAAGTGCACTTTCCTGGGGAATGAGGCAGTGTTCCTGGGACACAGAGTGGATGCCACCGGGCTCCATCCACTCAAGGAGAAGGTACAAGCACTGCAGGATGCCCCTGCTCCTACAAATGTGGCTGAGTTAAAAGCTTACCTGGGACTGCTGAACTATTATAACAGGTTTTTACCAAACTTGTCAACTGCGTTAGCACCTCTTCACAAACTACTGCGCAAGGAGACACAGTGGCAGTGGGGAGAGGAGCAGGGGGTTTCCTTTGAACAGTCCAAGAAACTGATGCTGTCGTCGGATGTGCTGGTTCACTACAATGCAGAGAAAGACATCATTCTCTCTTGTGACGCTTCACCTCACGGGGTGGGGGCAGCTCTTTGACACTGCATGGAAGATGGAACGGAAAGACCAATAGGGTTTATGTCCCGAACGCTAACACCAGCGGAAAAAAACTATTCCCAGTTAGACAAAGAGGGGTTAGCAGTAATGTTTGGGTTACAGAGGTTCCACAAGTACATATATGGCAGGAAGTTCACCATATGCACCGATCATAAACCTCTTCTCTCTCTTTTCAATGAAATGAAAGCAGTTCCACAGATGGTGTCACCCAGGATCCAGAGGTCGGCAGTGATGTTGAGGGCATATGAGTATGTCATCGTCTACAAGGCGGGCAAGTACCATGGGAACGCAGATGCCTTGAGCCATCTTCCACTGCCAGGCACACCTATCCGTGCAGCTCCAGAGGACAGAGTTTTGATGTTGGAGGACACTGACACGGCACTTGTGACTGCAGAGCAAGTAAGAACATGGACTGGTAAAGATCCAGTACTGTCTAGGCTTCATAGACTCAATGACAGGTCCAGTATCATACAAGGTCATGTTGGGAGATGGTAGGGTAGTACGCAGACATGTAGATCAGATACCTCCCAGACAAGGGGAAATTGAAATGAAGGTTCCAGATGCAATGGCTGAAGACAGGGTTGCCCCCAGTTATCCAAGTGCATCTGTGGTGCCACCACCAGGGACAGAGACAATTCCACAGGAACCTATTCGTCAAGAGGAAACCATCGTTGCAGAGTCAGACACTCTGAGCACTGCTCAGGAGCAGCTGGTGGCTTCACCACAAGCAAGCAGGGACTTTACTGTTAGACGTTCACAAAGGGTCTCGCAAGCCACCAGAGAGATTGATACTGAACTGTTAGATTCGTCAAGTATGGAACATGATGAATGGAGACTCCTTATGTGACCCTCAGGAATGGTTGTCTGTTAAGAAATTCATACTGAAATCTTAAGGGAGGAGGGATATAGTAATCTGGGATGTTATGATTAAGGTTATCCACCAAGTGGTGCTGTAGTCAATGCTGCTGCTAAGGTCAGAGGTTTGCTTCCTGTTAAGGTCAGAGGTTTGCTTCCTGTCAAGGTCAGCAAAGGTGGAATGCCAGGATGCAGGCATGATGTTTGTTACTCTGTTTAATAAAATACTCGTACTAGTTCCAAGATATCGCCTCTTCGAGTTCTTGTTCCACTACATGGATTTATCACACATACTTTTCTTGAAGGTGGAGGAGGCAGTCAAGGAAGTTAGGACGTTGCTCAGTGGAGTTAGCAGCAATAGATGCAGCAGATAGCCTTCGTCCAGTAAGAGCCATCGCCCCAATGTTTCTTCTCCTTCAAATAATCAAAGCACCATAGAATGTCACACAATGAAGGCGTCATGGCTGCTTCCTTGATAATGGCCACTGACATGCATAATGATATTGATCAGATGCCACCTATTGAGTGCAACCATTTTACTTTATGAAGGCCTTCTGATGTGAAGAGTCCTGATGCCCATGTGAAACCCATGTGTCATGTCCAACGGATGCCTATTTTCCTAGGAAAATTGATGAAGGTGTTATCCCTTGCAACTATCACAGTTGTCAGTTTCATGGTACATGTTTGCACTGTCTGAATTGGCAGACATTTCCTCGGGTGGCTTGGAAGGACCAGGTAGCACGAAAGCTTCATGCTGCAGTAATCTTCACTTCTGTGGGAAGATCCATCCCTGACCCAGATATCTGCAGATCTTTGGGCAACAGATGGGACAACGCTATGGTAGCTTGTCTTGTGAAGCAGAGGCGGTGAAGAAAAATTCCTCTGACATGTCTTGGAGTAGAGACGAGTTTCAACAAAACGCCTCAAAGGCGTTGTATTTCTTGGCCCCCTCATGAATTTGTCTTTCTCATTTCAATTATACAGCAAGTTCACAACCTTCAAAGGAATACGCATCCTCACCCTCTGCAACCTTGAAGATAATGAATGAAGAGACTGCAAGGAACGGTCAGGGGAGCAGACAGTTTACCTTGGCTGCTCTGGTGAGGTTGTTAAATTTCTTTCTGCCCTGCAAAGGAGTCCTGAGTTTCAAGGAGGTGGCTTTCACTACCAGAATCACCTCCCCCTAGAGTACATGTCACATTCTTTGCAGATCTCCAGCCTCCTGATCCTAAACAGACCATCCTTACATAAGAACATAAGAGCATAAGAAATAGGAGTTGGAGTAGGCCATTTGGCCCTTCGAGGCTGATCTTCTACCTCAACTCCACCATCCCACACTATCCCCATATCCCTTAATTCCCTTAGTTCCCAAAAATGTATCGACCTCTGTCTTGAATATACTCAATGACTGAGCATCCACAGATCTCTGGGGTAGAGAATTCCAAAGATTCACAACCCTTTAAGTGAAGAAATTTCTCCTCATCTCAGTCCTAATTGGCCGACTCCTTATTCTGTGACTGTGACCCCGTGTTCTAGATTCCCCAGCCAGGGGAAACATTTTCTCAGCATTAACCCTGTCAAGCCCCTTAAGAATTTTATATGTTTCAATTAGATCACCTCTCATTCTTCTAAACTCTAGGGAATATAGGCCTGGTCTACTCAATCTCTCCTCATAGGACAATCCTCTCATCCCAGAACCAGTTTAGTGAACCTTTGTTGCACTCCCTCTAAGGCAAGTATATCCTTCCTTAGGTAAGGAGACCAGAACTGTGCACAGTACTCCAGGTGTGGCCTCACCAATGCCCTGTATAATTGCAGTAAGACTTCTTTACTCTTAGGGGGAGAAATTCAGTATCGCCACGTTCGGGGCGTTATACTCGAGCGGGCGTGAAATTTAGCGCCCGGCGCAAATTATCGCCACCTACAGCTAAAATGACCTGCTTTGCCCCAGGAGGTGCTTGGAGCGCTAAAACAGGCGCTGCACGACTGTCCTAAGGTGCTAAGCCGGAGAAGCGAGGTGCTACCACCGAGGGCGGGCGCAGCGCAGGTGCAGCCAGTTAGTGATTGCACACTGACACGCTGGCGCCGGTCAGCTCTTAAAGGGGAGGGTCGATCTTGGATTGCAGCCACACCCTGCACATTGGAGCCCTGATTCTCAGCCTGGACAGACCTGCTGCCACATTCTAACGCCTAGGATCATGGAGAGGGCCAGGGAGCAAACGCAGCGTTTCAGTGAGGGGGCCCTGCAGGTTCTGGTTGGCGCAGTGGAGCGCAGGCGATCTATCCTGTTTCCGGACAGTGGCAGGAGGCCGCTGCCCACCGACTACCGCAAAGCTTGGAGGGAGGTGGCTCACAGAGTGACCTCCAGCAGCATGGTGCCTAGGACCCCTGTGCAATGCAGGAAGAAGTTCAACGACCTCACTCGGGTCGTCAGGGTGAGTTCCCTTTTCAGTACCCTCGTCATCCCTGCATGTGCACCTCACTTTATGGCCAAAGGGTCCTGAAAGCCCCAATGCCCAGCCCTCATCAAACACCTATGGGCCTTTCATGAAACTCACATGCACATTCAGCACTTTACACACTGTAAGGGCTATTCGACCATGGGAGGCAGTGCAGCCAAGATCAGGGCTTCACACTGTAAGGGCTATTCGACCATGGGAGGCAGTGCAGCCAAGATCAGGGCTTCACACTGTAACGGCTATTCGACCATGGGAGGCAGTGCAGCCAAGATCAGGGCTTCACACTGTAACGGCTATTCGACCATGGGAGGCAGTGCAGCCAAGATCAGGGCTTCACACTGTAACGGCTATTCGACCATGGGAGGCAGTGCAGCCAAGATCAGGGCTTCACACTGTACTCAGAGCCCGTCCTTTCTCTTGCAGGGCAAGCTGGCCCATAACAGAAGGCAGCAGCAACGGACCGGGGGAGGCCGGCCTCACCTTAAAGACCTCAGCGATCTGGAGCAGCGAGTCCAGCGCATTATGGCAGGCCGGATGATTGACCCCGTCGCCACTGGAGATGCCGACCCCGTTCTGGACAGCAATGGTAAGGTCATCACCTTTTTGACCTCTCCCCTTCCACTTGTGCCTCACACCAGCATCCTTTGCCATGATCGAACCAATACAGTGCATTGCAGCACTCATGCCTCCCTTGCTGCCGCCCTGTCCTCACGCTAAAGCAACTCTTGTACCTCCCTGCTTTCAGATGCTGATTCGCCAGGTGAGGAGGCGGGCCCTCAAGCTGCCACTGTGAGTGATTCTGAAGGCGAGGAGGAAGAGGAAGCCGGACCATCAGTGCCACCCTCAGCCGAGGCAGCCCATGGCCATAATGGGGACATGTCTTCCCTGGAGGGGAGCAGAGGGGAAGGGTCTGAGGAGGGTGAAGCTCCGGGGCCCAGCGGGCTGCAGCAACGCGGGGGGTAGGGAAGCTCGGCGGCCTTCTCCCCGGAGGGAGAGTCTGGCCTCCAGTCCTGCTACAGTGAGTGCAGAAGAGGTGCGGCTCCTCGCTGAAATGGGCGCCCAGGTGGAGCAGAGGCATACTGAGCTCATGGCTGCAGTGGCAAGGATGCCCGATTCCATTGAGTCACTGGCAAGGAGTGTCCAGGACTTCGGTGCAGCACAGGCAAGGAGTCTGCAGGACTTCAGTGCAGCACAGGCAGCACAGGCGGCTTCCACGCAAGTGCTTAGTGGTGCAATGCAGTCAGTGGCTGGTCTGATGCAGACGCAGATTGAGGCCACACGGGCACTGACAGCTGCCACCCTCGCTGCATCAGGCACAAATCACCGGGGCCCTCGGCGCGCCGCAGAAGACCAGCAGTCTGTGCTTCAGCAGATTGCTCCGCATGCTTCAGTGCTGCCCCGTGGGAGTGCCAGTGTGTCGTCCAACCAGGGAGTGCCTGTCCTCTGTCAGGATGGTAGCATTCCTGCTGCCAACACTGTCACTTCTCCACTGCAGCTGCCACCACCTGTAGGACAGACTGCTGCCGCCCATGCAGAGTTGGAGCAGTCAGCAGCCGGGCCCTCCAGGCCCAGAGCTGGTCCAGGCCGTCCCTCAAGGGCATCTGCCGACTCAGTTTCTGACACTCAGCAGCCTTCCCCCAGCCTTGCTGCAGCCACTGGGGTCCCATTGAGGAGGAGCTGCAGGGTGGGAAGGGGCCAATCTCGCAAGCGAAGCGGATCACCCTCGAAGGGCAAAAAGTAGGAGGTGTGGCAAAATGCTGTTAATTTTTTTAGTGAAGGCCGAGGATCATGGTCATTTTTTGTTAACTGTTTTGTTCATTGTCTCCAGGTTGTGAGAGCCAGTTATGTGTCTGACTGCTTTTTTGGGGTTTCTCTCTATTACTTTGTCATGCAGGAAGGGCACACAGTTTGTTAAATAAAGAAGTGTCTTTATTCAGATTGTGCATGTTTGCTCTTTGAACTATTTGTTGCCTTGACCGGCTCAGGGGTTGCGGAACGGTTCCATTCATGTTCTTTCAATGGCACAAGCCATTCCCTCAAAGGGGCCCTAGAAACGACTTGCAATAATCCACTGACGGACGGCCCTTGCACTTTGTGCCTCCCTCCCGTCTTGGTGCTCCTCCGCCTCCTCCTCCTCCTCCTCCTCTGCTGGTGCTCCAATGTCTGGTGGCAGTGGCTGAGTCCTGAGGATTGCCAGGTTATGCAGCATGCAGCACACTACAACGAAATGGGAGACTCGCTCAGGTGAGTACTGAAGGGCTCCCCCGGAATGGTCCAGACAGCGTTGCTTTAGCACGCCGATTATGTGCTCAATGATGTTCCTGGTCGCTTGGTGGCTCTCATTATATCGTTCTTCAGCAGGGGTGCTGGGCGCACGGAGCGGGGTCATCAGCCAGGTGCACAGAGGATAGCCCTTGTCCCCGAGAAGCCAGCCTCCTGGGTGAGCCGGGGCTTCGAAAAGGTCTGCCACAGAAGTCTGGCGCAGGATGAAGGCGTCGTGGCTGCTGCCTGGAAAGCGGGCATTGACAGCTAGTATCAGCTGTCTGTGGTCACACACCAACTGGACGATCAATGAATGGAACCCCTTCCGGTTGCGGTAATCCTCGGCATTCTCTTGCATCGCCCGCAAAGCCACATGCGTGCAGTCAATGGTGCCCTGGACCATGGGGAAGCCCGCTATTCTTGCAAATCCCATTGCACGCTCTTGCTGCTTGTCCAGGGTCATGGGGAAGGAAATGTACTGACGTCTCCTTTTAAAGAGGGCATTCATGACTTGGCGGATGCAGCAATGCACCGCGAACTGGGAGACATTGGCAATGTCCCCAGTAGCGGATTGGAAGGAGCCGGTGGCATAGAAGTTGAGAGCCACTGTCACCTTCACTGCCACCGACAGAGACGTCCTGCTCCTCAGTTGAGGCTGCAGATCTGGCTGAAGCAGGTGGCAGAGCTCAGCGACCACCTCCCTGCTGAATCGAAGCTTCCGAAAACACTGCTCCTCAGACATGTTGAGGTATGAGAACTGTTGGCAGAATACCCTGGGAGGGAAAGGCCTCCTGTGCCGACGCCCTTTGGCCCTCCTCTGTCTGGCCATGATTGGCACACTCTCTCGGTGTCTCCGAGCCCTCTCAATGCAATGGAGAAACCCAACATTTCCACCCATTGCAGCGCCCATAGTATGTGGCCACTCAAGGTTATGGCACTGAAAAATCAAACCAACTGCAAAGTTCTGGGCCGAAGCCAGAAGTACCTGTGCGAGCGCTGAGTCAATGCAGAAAGCTCTCTCCCTTTGTCTCTCTGCAAATCTCTCTCTCTCACAGAAGGAGTGGTCCAAAAATGGCTACCACTAAGAAGCCAGGAAAATCCCCCTTTAAATAGCGCCCCCCCAGCCCCACAGCGACTGGGAACCGTTCCAGTCAACCAGTCGCTGGGAGCACCAGGCTGAAAGGAGGGCGGCGCCACTGAAGTTCCGGTTCGGGACGCACCAAGGGCGTTGCACCATGAAATGACGTCAGGATCTGCGCGCGCAGCTGAGCGGGCGTTGCGGTTCTGCGCCGCCGCTAAATGTCCGCTCAATGTCGCGAGAGGCGCAGGTCTCGCCGCGCCCGGGCGCTAGCCGTTTCTCGCTCCACTTATCGCCCTCTTAAGGCACTAACGGGTGGCGCTAACAACTGAATTTCTCCCCCTTATACTCTAATCCCCTTTGTAACAAAAGCTAACATACCATTTGCTTTCCTAATTTATTGCTGTACCTGCATGTAAACTTTCTGTGATTCATGTACAAGGACACGCAGATCCCTCTGAATGTAAACATTTCCCAGTCTCTCACCATTCAAAAAATATTCTGCTTTTTTGTTTTTCCTACCAAAATGGATAACTTCACACTTCCCCACATTGTAGTCCACTTGCCATGTTCTCGCCCACTCAGTCAACCTGTCTATGTCTCTCTGCAGCCTCTTTGCGTCCTTATTGCATCATATCTGTTAGATGAACATCCATTTCTGGCTCCCTGATGTTTGCTGCTCATTTCTTTCATCTGGCTGCCATCCTTGTCTTCTAGGCTAGCAGCTTCCTCCAGTGCTGCAATTTCCCTTTTAAAACATCAGCAGTTTTTATATCCTGCAACCATACAGGTCTCTGCCTCTACTCCAGCTATTTTCCATTGTTCAAAGAAAAGAAATGGATTAGAATCATAGGGCTAGGAATCGGGTAGATAAATGTCTCCCATTATCGGCTCGCCCGGGCGCTAATGGGGCATCAAGGGGGTTAATGTCCAGGCGGGCCGATAACAGCGCCGCGTTATAAATTCAGTTGCCAGTTAGCGCCCCAGAACCCTGCACCTGAGATCATGATGTCATCCGGGTGTGCAGCGTTCCGTTAGCGCCCCGTTAGCGCGCCACCGGGAAATTGAGTAGTGCTCCCTCCACCTTCACCGGGCGCTAACAGCAACTGCTGAAGCGGGCACTGCAACATTGCACGGCGGGTCAGGGGGGGCGCTAATTAAAGGCATCGTCTGTCAGGTAGGCCGACCTTTAATTAGCGCCCCGGGTACATAAGAACATAAGAAACAGGAGCTGGAGTAGGCCAATCAGCCCCTCGAGCCTACTCCGCCATTCAATAAGATCATGGCTGATCTGATCTTGGCCTCAACACCACTTTCCCGCTCTCTCCCCATACCCCTTGACTCCCCTGTAGTTCAAATGTCTGTCAATCTCAGCCTTGAATATATTCAATGACTCCACCTCCACACCTCCCTGGGGTAGAGAATTCCAAAGATTTGCGACCCTCTGAGAGAAGAAATTCCTCCTCATCTCTAAATGGGCGACCCCTTATTCTGAAACTATGCCCCAAAGTTCGAGATACCCCCACTAGGGGAAACATCCTCTCAGCATCACCCTGGGTAGAATTGAGAAATACTAAGGGGAAAAAAACGTTAGTGGGAGTGGTTTATAGACCTCCAAACAGTAAGGCGGAGGTTGGGGATGGCATTAAAAGGGAAATTAAAGAAGCGTGTAATAAGGGCACAGCAATCATCATGGGTGACTTTAATCTACATATAGATTGGGCCAACCAAATTAGTAACAATACTGTGGAGGAGGAATTCCTGGAGTGTTTACGGGATGGTTTCCTGGACCAATATGTCGAGGAACCAACCAGAGATCAGGCCATCTTAGACTGGGTATTATGTAACGAGAAAGGATTCATTAGCAATCTTGTTGTACGAGGCCCCTTGGGTCGGAGCTATCATAATATGATCGAATTCTTCATTAAGATGGAGAATGAAGTAGTTGACTCGGAGACTAGGGTCCTCAATTTAAATAAAGGAAACTACGATGGTCTGAGGGGCGAGTTGGGTAGGATTGATTGGGGAATGTCACTCAAAGGGTTGATGGTGGATAGGCAATGGCAAACATTCAAAGACCGAATGGATGAACTACAGAATTTGTTCCTCCCAGTTTGGCATAAAAATAAAACAAAAAAGGTGACCCAACCGTGGCTAACAAGGGAAATTAGGGATAGCATAAGGTCCAAGGAGAGGGCATATAAATTGGCCAGAAAAAGCAATAATCCTGAGGATTGGGAGCAGTTTAGGATTCAACAAAGGAGGACAAAGGGATTAATTAAGAAAGGGAAAATAGAATATGAGAGTAAGCTTTCAGGGAACATAAAAACTGACTGTAAAAGCTTTTATAGATATGTGAAGAGAAAAAGATTGGTGAAGTCAAGCGTAGGTCCCTTGCAGTCAGAATCGGGGGAATTTATAATGGGGAACAAAGAAATGGGGGACCAACTAAATACATATTTTGGTTCTGTCTTCACAAAGGAGGACACAAATAACCTCCCAGAGATGCCGGGGAACATAGGGTCTGATGAAAGGGTGGAACTGAAAGAAATCAGTATTTGTAGGGAAATGGTGTTAGGAAAATTGATGGAACTGAAGGCCGATAAATCCCCAGGGCCTGATAATCTACATCCCAGGGTAATTAAGGAAGTGGCCCTAGAAATAGTAGATGCATTGTTGGTCATCTTCCAGAACCCGATAGACTCTGGAACGGTACCCATGGATTGGCGGGTAGCTAATGTTACCCCACTATTCAAAAAAGGTGGTAGAGAAAAGGCGGGGAATTATAGACCGGTAAGCTTGATAGCGGTAGTGAGGAAAATGCTAGAGTCCATTATAAAAGATGTAATAGCAGAGCACTTGGAAAGCAGTGACTGGATCGGACAAAGTCAACATGGATTTACAAAAGGTAAATCATGCTTGACTAATCTACTGGAATTTTTTGAGGATGTAACTGGTAAAATAGATAAGGGAGAACCAGTGGATGTGGTGTATTTGGACTTTCAGAAGGCTTTCGATAAGGTCCCGCATAAGAGATTAGCGTGCAAAATTAAGGCACATGGGATTGGGGGCAAGGTATTGACTTGGATAGAGAACTGGTTGGCGGACAGAAAGCAAAGAGTTGGAATAAACGGGTCGTTTTCCGAGTGGCAGGCAGTGACTAGTGGGGTACCGCAAGGATCGGTCCTAGGACCCCAGCTGTTCACAATATATATTAATGATCTGGACGAGGGAATTGGATGTAATATCTTCAAATTTGCAGACAACACAAAGCTGGGTGGGAGGGTATTGCTGTGAGGAGGATGTCGTGAAACTCCAGTACGATTTGGACAGGTTGGGTGATTGGGCAGAAACATGGCAAATGCACTATAATGTGGATAAATGTGAGGTTATCCACTTTGGTGGCAAAAACAGGAAGGCAGATTATTATTTAAATGGCAATAGATTGGGAGAAGGGGAAGTGCAAAGAGACCTGGGTGGCCTTGTGCACCAGTCGCTGAAGGTAAGCATGCAGGTGCAGCAGGCGGTTAAGAAGGCAAATGGTGTGTTGGCCTTCGTAGCAAGAGGGTTCGAGTACAAGAACAAGGATGTCTTGCTACAGTTGTAGAGGGCCTTGGTGAGACCACACCTTGAGTATTGTGTGCAGTTTTGGTCGCCTTACCTGAGGAAGGACATTCTTGCCATGGAAGGAGTGCAGCGAAGATTCACCAGGCTGATACCTGGGATGGCAGGAATGACGTATGAGGAGAGATTGTGTCGATTGGGCTTATACTCACTGGAGTTTAGAAGATTGAGAGGGGATCTCATCGAAACCTATAAAATTCTGTCAGTCCTGGACAGACTAGATGCAGGAAGGATGTTTCTGATGGCCGGGGAGTCCAGAACCAGGGGTCATAGTCTAAGGATAAGGGGTAAGCCATTTAGAACTGAGATGAGGAGGAATTTCTTCACCCAGAGAGTGGTGAACCTGTGGAATTCTCTGCCACAGAGGGCGGTGGAGGCCAGTTCATTAAGTATATTCAAGAAAGAGTTGGATATATTTCTTAAGGCTAAAGTGATCAAGGGATATGGGGAGAAGGCAGGGACAGGGTACTGAATTTGGATGATCAGCCATGATCTCATTGAATGGCGGAGCAGGCTCGAAGGGCCGAATGGCCTACTCCTGCTCCTATCTTCTTTGTTTCTATGTTTCTATTTATCCTGACTCTCTGTTTTCTGTTAGTTAGCCGATCCCCTATCCATGCCAATATATTACCCCCAACCCCGTGTGCTCTTATCTTGTGCAGTAACCTTTTATGTGGCACCTTATCGAATGTCTTCTGGAAATCCAAATACACTACATCTACTGGTTCCCCTTTATCCACCCTGTTTGTTACATCCTCAAATAACTCTAGCAAATTTGTCAAACATGATTTCCCTTTCATAAAACCATGTTGACTCTGTTTGATTGTCTTATGATTTTCAAATGTCCTGCTACTACTCCCTTCATAATGGATTCCAGCATTTTCCTGGCCTATAGTTTCCTACTTTCTGTTTCCCTCCTTTCTTGAATAGTGGCGTTACATTTGTGGTTTTCCAATCAACTGGGACCTCTCCAGAATCCAGGGAATTTTGGTAGACTACAACCAATGCATCCATTATCTCTGCAGCCACTTCTTTTAAGACCCTAGGATGCAGCCCATCAGGTCCAGGGGACTTGTCGGCCTTTAGCCCCATTAGTTTGCCTAGTACTTTTTCTCTAATGATAGAGATTGTTTTAAGTTCCTCCCTCCCTATAGCCCCTTGATTATCAATTATTACTGGGATGTTTTTAGTGTCTTCTACCATGAAGACCGATCCAAAATAATTGTTCAGAGTCTCTGCCATTTCTCTATTTCCCATTATTAATTCACCAGTCTCATCCTCTAAGGAACCAACGTTTACTTTAGCTACACTCTTGCTTTTTATATACCTGTAGAAGCTCTTACTGCCTGTTTTTATATTATTTGCTAGTTTACTCTCACACTCTATCTTCTCCCTCTTTATAATTTTTTTAGTCATCCTTTGCTGGTTTCTAAAAAATTCCCAATCCTCTGGCCTACCACTAATCTTCGCAACATTGTATGCCTTTTACTTCAATTTGATACCATCCTTAACTTCCTTAGTTAGCCACGGATGGTGCATCCTTCTCGTAGAGCCTTTCTTTCTCACTGGAATATACCTTTGCTGAGATTTATGAAATATCTCCTTAAATGTCTGCCACTGCTGATCTACCATCTTACCCTTTAATCTATTTTCCCAGTCCACTTTAGCCAACTCTCTCCTCATACCCTTGTAATTGCCTTTATTTAAGTTTAGGACACTAGTTTCAGACCCAAGTTTCTCACCCTCAAACTGAATTTGACATTCTACCATGCTATGATCACTCTTCCCTAGAGGATCTTTACTATGAGATAATTAATTAATCCTGTCTCATTGCAAATTACCAGATCTAAAATAGCCCACTCCCTGGTTGGTTCCTCAATGTATTGCTCTAAGAAACCATCCCAAATACACTCTATGAATTCATCCTCAAGGCTACCCTTGCCAATTTGATTTGTCCAATCTATATGATGATTAAAATCGCCCATGATTATTGCAGTACCTTTCTTACAAGCCCCCATTATTTCTTGATTTATACTCTGTCCTACAGTGTAGCTACTGTTAGGGGGCCAATAGATTACTCCCATCAGTGACTTCTTACCCTTACTATTTCTTATCTCCACCTAAACTGATTTTACACCTTGAGCTTCTGAGCCAATATCATTCCTCACCAATGCGGTGATCTCATCCTTTATTAACAGTGCTACTCCACCTCCTTTTCCTTTCTGCCTATCCTTCTGAAATGTCAAATACCCCTGAATATTCAGTTCCCAGCCTTGGTCACCTTGCAACCACGTCTCTGTAATGACTATCAGATCATACCCATTTACCTTTTGCGACTTTTGGTGCAACCGACGGGGCAGCCCTGCACTCTATTGGGTGGGGGCTGCTCCTCGGGGCCTACGGGTGCCATTGCCTACCCATCCCCGGCCTTACCCGATGCTGGAGTAACTGTTGGGCTCTTCCCTTAAAACCAGGGAAGTACCCTCCGAGGCTGGTAGTGCTGAGCGCTAACTTCATTAGTGGCCTGGCGCTACTGGCCCGTTAGCACCCTAAGTGAAGTGGTAGTGCTTGATTTAGTGCTCCACTTCATTCTTAGAGTGCTAAAGCCAATATCGCAGTATGGGACAATAATTAGCATCGGGCACTAAACTTACCGCCCTGGCAACGGTAGCACCCCAAACTGAATTTTTCCCCCATAGAATCATAGAATGGTTACAGCACAGAAGGCCATTTGGCCCGACGAGCCCGTGCCGGCTCTCTGCAAGAGCACTTCAACTAGTCCCACTCCCCCACCCTTTCCCCGTAGCCCTGCAAATTTCTTTCCTTCAGATGCTTATCCAATTCCCTTTTGAAAGCCATGATTAAATCTGCCTCCTCCACTTGCTGCGTAAAAAAGTTTTTCTTACATCGTCTTTGGTTCTTCTGCCAATCACCTTAAATCTGTGTCCTCTGGTTCGCGACCCTTCTGCCAATGGGAACAGTTTCCCTCCATCTACTCTGTCCAGACCTCTCATGATTTTGAACACCTCTATAAAACATCCTCTCAATCTTCTCTGCTCCAAGAAGAACAACTCCAGCTCCTCTAGTCGATCAATGTAACTGAAGTCCCTCATTCCTGGAATCATTCTCGTAAATCTTTTCTGCACCGTCTCTAAGGCCTTCACATCCTTCCTAAAGTGGGGTGCCCAGAATTGGACACAATGGCCCAGAAATTCGGGTCGGGGGCTTCCCACGGGTGTAAGCCCCCAACCTGCACTTAACTTGCGCGCCAGCCGTTGAGCTGTGGGCCCCCATAGGATTCCAATCCTGGGCCTCCTCCAGCTGCCGGCGCACAGTGCTTGCGTATCCCAGGGGCGCAGTTAGTGCGATGTGTCCCCTGGGATCACGTGGGCCATGGGGAGCCAATGGTAGCAGGGAAATGCCCATTCATAAGTTTGACAGGAAGAGCTGTCAAAACTTAGAAATACTACGGGCCCCAAAACATCACTAAATCTTCAAATAAATTTAAAAAAAACATCACATTTATTAAATAAACTATAAATTACATGAAATAACTATTTTAAACAATAATTTACATTTTTGAAACAAATAATTTTATTTTCTATCGGGGCTAAAAATAAACTTACCTTTTTTTAAAGTATTTAAAAATAATAAACCTGTGGAAAAAATGTTTTAATTTTAATTAATTCACCACTTACCTTGTAAAAAGCAGGCCTTACGCCTGCTTTTTAAATGTGTAACTTCTGCAGACTTACCCTCCCGGGAAAACCTGCAAAATAAACGTAAGTTCGATGCGCACGCGCAGCCTCTCCTGCGCACACGTTCAAACTCTGAACCCCTTCTTTCAGGGGAACGGAAGTGCCGGTTTCCCGCACATGCGCAGTGCATGCAGGAAACCAGCACTTCCCTTGGGCCTACGGGTGAGTACCCCGTGCGTACTCACCCATGGAGACACGAATTTCTGGGCCAATACTCCAGTTGGGGCCAAACCAGTGTTTTATACAGGTTCATCATCATTTCCAGAATTTTGTACGCTATGCCTCTATTCATGAAGCCTAGGATCCCGTAAGCCTTTTTAACTGCATTCTCAACCTGCCCTGCCACCTTCAATGATTTGTGCACACATACCCCCAGGTCTCTCTGTTTGTGCACCCTCTTCAGGATTGTACCATTTAATTTATATGTCCTCTCCTCATTCTTTCTACCAAAATGTATCACTTCACATTTTTTGCGTTAAATTTCATCTGCCATGTGTCCACCCATTTCACCAGCCTATCTATGTCTTCCTGAAGTCTATCACTCTCCTCACTGTTCACTATACTTCCAAGTTTTGTGTCATCTGCAAATATTGAAACTGTGTCCTGTACACCCACATCCAAGTGATTAATATATATCAAGAAAAGCAGTGGTCCTAGTACCGACCCCTAGGGAACACCACTGTATACCTTCTTCCAGTCTGAAAAACAACTGTTCACCACTACTCTCTGATTCCTATCACTTAGCCAATTCCATATCCATGCTGCCACTGTCCCTTTTATTCCATGGGCTTCAACTTTGCTGGCAAGCCTATTATGTGGCACTTTGTTGAATGCCTTTTGAAATCCATGTACACTACATCAACCGCATTACCCTCATCAACCCTCTCTGTTTACCTCATCAAAGAACTCAATCAAGTTAGTTAAACACAATTTGCCTTTAACAAATCTGTGTTAGCTTTCCTTAATTAATCCACACCTATCCAAGTGACTGTTAATTTTGTCCCTGATTACTGATTCTAAAAGCTTCCACACTACCAAGGTTAAACTGACTGGCCTGTATTTGCTGGGTTTATCTTTACACCCTTTTTTAAACAATGGTGTAACATTTGCAATTCTCCAGTCCTCTGGCACCACCCCTGTATCAAAGGGGGATTGGAATAATACGGCCAGTACTTCCGCGGTTTCCTCCTTCAATTCCCTTATCATCCTAGGATGCATCCCATCCACTCCTGGTGACTTATCCACTTTAATTACAGCCAGCCTTTCTAATACCTCCTCTTTATCAATTTTAATCCCATCAAATATCTCCGCTACCTCTTCCTTTACTATGTCTATGGCAGCATCCTCTTCATTGGTGAAGCAAATGCAAAGTACTCATTTAGCACCTCAGCCATACCCACTGCCTCCATGCATAGGTCTCCTTTTTGGCCCCGAATCAGCCCCACCCCGCCTCTTACTACCCTTTTACTATTCATATGCCTATAGAAGACTTTTGGATTACCTTTTATGTTGGCTGCCATTCTATTCTCATACCCTCTCTTTACCCCTCATATTTTCTTTTTCACTCCTCCTCTGACCTTTCTACATATAGCCTGATTCTCAGATGTATTTGCAACCTGACATCTGTCATATGCACTCTTTTTCTGCTTCTTCATATTCTCTATCTCTTTCATCATCCAGGGAGCCCTGACTTTAGTTGCCCTGCCTTTCCCCCTAGTGGGAATGTACCTCAAATCTACCTGAATTATTTCCTCTTTAAAGGCAACCCATTGTTCCATCACAGTTTTGCCTGTCAATCTTTGATTCCAGTTTACCCAGGCCAGATTCATTCTCATCCCACTGAAATTGGCCTTCCCCCAGTTAAACATTTTTACTCTAGATTGCTCCCTGTCCTTTTCCATAGCTAATCTAAACCTTATGGGGGAACAATTCAGTTGGTTGCACCTCCCGTTAGCGCCTTAAGAGGGTGCCAAGTGGGGCGCAAAGCAACTAGCGCCCGGGCGCGGCGATATCTGCGCCTCTCATGAAATTAACTAGACGTTTTGTGGCGGCGTTAAACACTACCGCCACGATCTCCTGCACCGGCAGATCGTGACATCAGTTGAGTGCGCAACGCCCCGGTAGCGCCCCGGACCGGATATTGAGTGGCGCCCCCTGCCTTACCGCCTGCCGCTAGCAACGACAGGTGGAGGGGTGCGTTCTGCAGTCAGAAAGGGACTGGGGGAGCACTATTTAAAGGCGACCACTTCCTGCCTTTTTTTGTTGGTGACATTTTTGCACCACGCTTTCTGAGAGAGAGAGAGAGAGAGAGACTTCTGGAGAGATTCAATGCTGTGTAAAGGAGTTTAGGGTACTGAGCAGCACTTTGCAGGTTCATTTTGATTTGCCCTTCCTTGTATCAATTTAGAAGAGACTGTGGGGTGCACTGTGAGCTCTTTCCCTGGGTCCCTCCATTGTTTTTTCCAGCAGATTTGATGTACAAGTCTCTCCAGGCCGAGATTCAAGGCTGCAATGAGCAGGATGTGGATGGAGAGCAAAATCAACCCACCCCTTTAAGAACTGGCCGGTGCCATTGTGTCTGTGTTCCATTGCTGACTGACATCACATGAGCTTCGCCCGCCCTCTGAGGTAGCGCCTCGCTCCTCGGCCTTAGCGCCTTAAGAGAATGTGTAGCGCCTGAGTTAGCGCTTCAATCACCTTCAGGGGCGATAAAAGCCAAGTTTGCTGTTGGAGGCGATAATTAGCGCCAGGCGCTAAACTTTGCGCACTGCCAATAATGGCGCCCCAAATGGGGCGATACCGAATTTTTCCCCCATAATACTATGATCACTGTTCCCTAAATGTTCACCTACTGACACTTGCTCCACTTGATCTACCTCATTCCACAGAACCAGATCCAGCAATGCCTCCTCCCTCGTCGGGCCGGAAACATACTGATCAAGAAAGTTCTCCTGAACACACTTCAGAAATTCTTCCTCTTCTTTGCCCTTAACACTATTATGATCCCAGTCTATATTAGAATAGTTCAAGTCCTCCATTATTACTATTCTATAGTTCTTTCATCTCTCTGTGATTTCTCTGAAAATTTGCTCCTCCATATCTTTCCCACTATTGGTGGTCTATAGAAGACACTTAGTAGTGTAATGACACCTCTATTATTTCTTAACTCTAGCCATATAGATTCTGTCCTTGACTCTTCCAGGACATCCTCTCTCTCCAGCACTATTACATTCGCCTTGACCAATACTGCCACACCACCTCCTATCTTTCCTTCTCTATCTTTCCTGAACGCTTTATAACCAAGAATATTTAATACACAATCCTGCCCTTTTTTGAGCCAGGTCTCAGTTATTGCCACAACATCATATTCCCATGTGGCTATTTGTGCCTGCAGCTCACTTACCTTGTTTACTACGCTTTGTGCGTTCACATACATACACGGTAAACCCATCTTAGACCATCCTGTATTCTCTAGGGTCTCCCAGGTACCCTGGCCAACAATCTTCTCTCAACCAATATAGATTAACTGACATACATCTCATCCCTGTTTCTGTCGAGTGCTAGTGCAGAATGGTTACTGCATTTGCCAAGGTAACAACAGTTACTGCACTTCATTGTATGAAGCACATTGAGGGTTTCGAATGTGATAAGTAATTACAGGCCAGTGGTGGGAAAATTATTGGAAAGAATTCTGAAGTACAGGAAAAATCTTCATTTAGAAAGACACAGATTAATCAAGGATAGTCAGCACGGATTTGTTAAGGGAAAGTCGTGTCTGACAAAATTGATTGAATTTTTTGAGGTGTTAACAAGGAGGGTAGATGAGGGTAGTGTGTTTGATGTAGTGTATATGGACTTTAGCAAGGCTTTTGATAAGGTTCCACATGGCAGACTGGTCACAAAGGTAAAAGCCCATGGGATCCAGGGCAAAGTGTCAAGTTGGATTCAAAGCTGGCTCGGAGACAGGAAGCAGATGGTAATGGTTGACGGGTGTTTTTGTGACTGGAAGGCTGTTTCCAGTGGGGTTCCGCAGGGCTCAGTACTAGGTCCCTTGCTTTTTGTGGTATATATCAACGATCTAGACTTGAATATAGGGGGTATGATTAAGAAGTTTGCAGATGATACTAAAATCGGCTGTGTGGTTGATATTGAAGAAGAAAGATATCAATAAATTGGTCAGGTGGGCAGAACAGTGGCAAATGGAATTCAATCCAGAGAAGAGTGAGGTAATGCATTTGGGGAGGGCTAACAAGTGTAAGGGGTCGTTTTAACGAGCTTGTGGTGTGCGAGATCGGTTTTTGATTTCACACTGCTCGTGAGCGGTTCCGAAGCGCTCCCCCCTCACCGGTTCTAGACACTGGGCTTATTGCCAGACCACCTTGATGTGTTGGCCCAACTTGTGACTCAGAAGACAAATGGATCAGGTGAGACAAGGTAAGTTTTAAATCAAGGGTATCTTTATTTTTAAGGAGAATAAAACATAGAGAATGAAGAAACAATGCAGACAAAAATCATGAGCACGCCTCTCAATGGGAACTAAAATTTAACACACAAGAGTTACTTTGACTATCATAATACATCAATTCTAGATCAGCGATATAATAAAACGGGGGTGGAGAAAGCGCACGGCACAACGAAGGATGAATAACACTCCCGAATTACAAAGCCCTTAATATTAAAAACCCTCCCGCCTCTAAAGTATACCTCAACTAGATCAGCTAGGTGGAGTTGGGCCTCTATGCTCACCAGGGTTTTTAAAACTGTCCTTGACCTTGGTGCTCCTGTATCGTCCGGGATCTCCAATCTTCCTTATGGGACCGGCTCCTGAACCTGTTCTCCTGCTCGAACTTGTAAGCCCTCCGTGCTCCTCGAACCATAATCGAACCTCTCCACTCGCTCTGCCTTTGACCTCGTGTCTGTGTGAAACTGTGTGTTGTTTTTTAATGTCTCTTTTCCCCCAACAGTTATACTGTTTTCTTGCCCTTATCTTGGCGCCAAATCAGGGGTTTTCTTTTGTTAAAGTAATGGGCAGGCTGCTTTGACAAAAGCGGGTACTTTATTTTAATGTCTTGTAAATGAAACTAATGGGATCTGTCCTGTGTCCCTCTGAGTTTGGTACAGGTAATAGATTTTGTCTGTGCTCTGCAATTTCAGAGATGGGTTTGCGTTTTGCTAGCAATTAACACACCTTGAGGTGTAAATACTTTTGTTTTGACTTCGTTACTACTGTAACCATTTTACCATATCAATTGCAGTCAGTTCTGGAATCTTCTAATCGGTGGTGACTCAGGTTTCTTTAAGATACTGCAGCGGTATGTCCTTCTGAAATGAGTCATGTGATCTGCCAACTCCATCTTGTGTTCATAAAATGTGGCCATTTCAGGGGTTTTACAATGTAGACTGTATTTTCCTGGATTTTTGCGAATCCTACACAAGGAAAGGGAATACACATTAAATGGTAGGACACTGAGTAGTGTAGAGGAACAAAGGGACCTTGGAGTGCATGTCCACAGATCCCTGAAGGTAGCAGGCCAAGTAGATAAGGTGCTTAAGAAGGCATACGGAATGCTTGCCTTTATTAGCCATGGCATAGAATACAAGAGCAGGGGGGTTATGCTTCAACTGTATAAAACACTAGTTAGACCTCAGCTAGAGTACTGCGTGCAGTTCTGGTCACCACATTACAGGAAAGACGTGATTGCACTAGAGAGGGTACGGAGGAGATTTACAAGGATGTTGCCGGGAGTAGAGAATCTTAGCTATGAGGAAAGACTGGATAGGCTGGGTCTGTTTTCCTTGGAACAGAGGAGGCGGAGGGGAGACGTTATTGAGGTGTATAAAATTATGAGGGGCATAGATAAAGTGGATAGAAAGGACCTATTTCCCTTAGCAGTGGGTTCAAAAACCAGGGGGCACAGATTTAAGGTAATTGGTGGAAGGTTTAGAGGGGATTTGTGGGGAAAATTCTTCACCCAGAGGGTTGTGGGGGTTTGGAACTCACTGTCTGAAAGGGTGGTAGAGGCAGGAACACTAACCACATTTAAAAAGTACTTGGATATGCACTTGGGATGATCTAACCTGCAGGGCAATGGACCAAGAAACATAGAAACATAGAAGATAGGAGCAGGACTAGGCCATTCGGCCCCTCGAGCCTGCTCCGCCATTCAATGCGATCATGGCTGATCATCCAATTTCAGTACCCGGTCCCTGCCTTCTCCCCATACCCCTTGATCCCTTTAGCCTTAAGAAATATATCCAACTCCTTCTTGAATATATTTAATGAATTGGCCTCTACTGCCTTCTGTGGTAGAGAATTCCACAGGTTCACCACTCTCTGGGTGAAGAAATTCCTCCTCATTTCTGTTCTAAATGGCCTACCCCTTATCCTTAGACTGTGACCCCTGGTTCTGGACTCCCCGACCATCAGGAACATCCTTCCTGCATCTAGTCTGTCCAGTCCTGTCAGAATTTTATAAGTTTCAATAAAAGCCCCTCTCATTCTTCTAAACTCCAGCGAGTACAAGCCCAATCATCCCAATCAGTGAACCAGATGGGTTTTTACAACAATCCGATAGTTTCATGGTCACCATTACTGATACTAGCTTTTTATTCCAGATTTATTTAATTAACTGAACTTAAATTCCAACTTCGCACTACTTACAGCCAGGATACTGTCTTGGAAAGCTTAACATGTATTAAGAGGCCTACTTTATTTACCTTGCAGGGGTTACTGTCAAATAGAACTACTCCACCACCGTTCTTCTCTGTCCTGACCTTCCTCAATACTCTAAACTCTTGTATGTTATACTTGTCTCCACTTCAGCTCCCTGTCACATTATAATACTCAATTGCCAGGGTCAACCTGTGATTTGGGCTCTGACATCAAAGTTACAGATGAATATAAAAACAATAGTTATTGCACGGCAGGGTCATTGTCACCTCTGCAGAAAGTACCTGCATGTTCAGCAAAGTATACTTCTCCATCCATGCATTTCCTTCCTTCTCTCTCTCCCAGGATAGGGGTTGCCATCGGAGACTGGGGTCGCAGCAACGGCAGTCATTTTATATCCAATGAGAAACCAAAGTAAGTAGGAGAGAAGCTGAGGTAAATCAAGAAGTAGATTGTTAGGCAATACCAAGTTCAGGTTTAAAAACTTGTAGGTAGACCGAAGGAGGAAAAGAGTTTTTTATAATAAAAACAGAAAATGCTGGAAATACTCAGCAGGTCAGGCAGCATCTGTAGAGAGAGAAACAGAGTTAACACTTCAGGTCAATGACCCTTCGTCAGAACTGGGAAAAGTTGGAGATGTAACAGGTTTTTAAGCAAGTGTAGCGGAGGGGAGGAAAGAACAAAAGGGAAGGTCTGTGACAGGATGGAAGGCAGGACAGATTAAAATACAAAAGGGATGATGGTGCAAGGCAGAAGGAGATGGTAATGGGACAAGTTAAGAAACAAAAGATGAATTTAGATGCAATGTAAATGGCAATGGCAGAATGATCGACAGCTGCCATGTGAGAGAGAAAAAAAATGATGATGGGGTAGAGTTTTATACTTAGCCTTTCAGCATTAACATTTGCGGGGGAAGCTGAGGGTAACCCTTCAACATCAATTTTCTATTTCTTAAGTAATCAAAATCTTTGTTACACTTTGCACAGAATCATTGTTGAAAGTTTAGAAGAACAAACATAAGAGGACCCTATATGTACATTATCAAATGGATGGTAAAATAAGATAAATTGATTATGAAAAATAGCTGCAAACTTTGATGAAGGTACACAGATAAATCAGGAATGTTATTAACTGGATAAGCAATGTTTAAAGTTTAATTTGTTTGCAAGGTTCTTAGTCCAAAATAAAAAGCAAACTGTAAATTCAGTAAATCTGAAATAAAACCAGAAAATGACAGAAATGCACTTACAGGCCAGTCAGCATCTGAAAAAGGAAGTGAGGTTAATGTTTCTGGTGTAACCCTCCAGCCAATTCTGATGAAGGGTTACACCTGAAACTTACCTTGCCAATAATGTGTAATCTTATCCTCTCACATTAACATCAAGTAAAGCTTGCATATATCACAGCTGATCACCAGAAATACGAGAAAACCAAGGGTGTGGCGAGAATGAGGAACTTAAAGAAATTATTATTAGTAAAACAACAGTACTAGCAAAATTAATGGGACTAAAAGTCGATAAATCCCAAGGACCGGATATCCTACATCCTAGGGTTTTGAAAGAGGTGGCCATTGGGATAGTGGACCCATTAGTTGTCATCTTCCAAAATTCTATAGGTTCTGGAATGGTTCCTGCAGATTGGAGGATAGCAAATGTAACCCCGCTATTTAAGAAAGGAGGGAGAGAAAAAACGGGGAACTACAGACCTGTTAGCTTCACATCAGTAGTTGGGAAAATGCTGGAATCTATTATAAAGGATGCAATAACTGGGCACTTAGAAACTAATACAGGTAGACTATCCTTTATCCGAAAACCTCGGGACCAGCCGAGTTTCGGTTTTCGGAGAATTTCGGATTTCGGAAGGTGGGTCGGTGGGGGTCCGCGGGGGGGGTCGGCGGGGGTCGGTGCCGGCGGGGGTCCGCGGGGGGTTGGCGGTTGTCGGGGCCGGCGGGGTCCACGGGGGGGGTGGTCGGCGGGGGTCCGCGGGGGGATCGGCGGTTGTCGGGGCCGGCGGGGTCCGCGGGGGGGTCGGCGGTTCGCAGGGTCCGCGGGGGGGTCGGGGCCGGCGGGGTCCGCGGGGGGGTCGGCGGGGGGGGTCGGCGGTTGTCGGGGCCGGCGGGGTCCGCGGGGGGGTCAGCGGGGGGGGGCGGCGGGGGTCGGGGCCGGCGGGGTCCGCGGGGGGGTCGGCGGGGGTCGGGGCCGGCGGGGTCTGCGGGGGGGTCGGCGGGGGGTCGTGCGCACGACTTACGCTGACGCTCAGCGTAAGTCAGTGGGGGTCGGGGTCGGTGGGGGTCAGGGCCGGCGGGGGGGTCGGCGGGGGTCCGCGGGGGGTCGTGCGCACGACTTACCCTTTATCCGAACTTCCGAAACCGGAACCCTCTAAAAACCGAAGGTTTTTTCGTTCAGCGTAAGTCGTATGCACAACTTACGCTGAACGAAAAAACCTTCGGTTTTTAGAGGGTTTCGGTTTTCGGAAGTCCGGATAAAGGGTAGTCTACCTGTAGTAAGATTGGGCAGAGTCAACATGGATTTATGAAAGGGAAATCCTGTTTGACAAACCTATTGGAGTTCTTTGAGGATGTAACCAGTGGAGTAGACAAAGGGGAACCAGTAGATGTGGTGTATCTGGATTTTCAGAAGGCCTTCGATAAGGTCCCACACAAGAGATTGGTGAACAAAATTAGGGCATGGCGGTAATATACTAGCATGGATTGAGAAGTGGTTAACAGAAAGAAAACAAAGACTAGGGATAAACTAGTCTTTTTCAGGATGGCAGGCTGTGACTAGTGGGGTACCGCAAGGATCGGTGCTTGGGCCCCAGCTATTCACAATCTATATCAATGATTTGGATGAGGGGACTAAATGTAACATTTCCAAATTTGCTGATGATACAAAGCTAGGTGGCAGTGGCAGTTGTGAAGAGGATGTAAAGAGACTTCAAGGGGATCTCGACAGGCTCAGAGAGTGGGCAAGAACATGGTAGATGGGATATAATGTGGATAAATGTGAAGTTATCCACTTTGGTAGAAAAAACAGAAAGGCAGAGTATTTTCTAAATGGTGAAAGATTGGGGAATGCAGATGCTCAAAGGGACCTGGGTGTTCTTCTACATGAATCACTGAAAGTGAATGTGCAGGTGCAGCAAGCCATTAGGAAGGCAAACGGTATGCTGGCCTTCATTACAAGAGGATTTGAGTACAGGAGTAAAGAAGTCTTACTCCAATTATATAGGGCCTTGGTGAGACCACACCTGGAGTACTGTGTACAATTTTGGTCTCCTTACCTAAGGAAGGATATACTTGTCATAAAAGGAGTGCAATGAATGTTCATGAGATTGATTCCTGGGATGGTGGGACTGTTGTATGAGAAGAGATTGGGTAAACTAGGCCTGTATTCTTTTGAATTCAGAAGAATGAGAGGGGATCTCATTGAAGCATACAAAATTTTTACAGGGCTTGATAGGGTGGATGCTGGGAGAATGTTTCCCTTGGCTGGGGAGTCTAGAACCAGGGGCCACAGCCTCAAGATAAAGGGCAGGTCTTTCAGGACTGAGATGAGATGAAATTTCTTCACACAGAGTGTGCTGAATCTTTGGAATTCTCTACCCAAGAGGACTTTGGAGGCTCAGTCATTGGGTATATTCAAAACAGAAGGTGATAGATTTCTGACTAGTAAAGGCATCAAGGGATATGGCAGAGACTAGGGTCCTAAATTTAAATAAAGGAAACTACGATGGTCTGAGGCGCGAGTTGGGTAGGATTGATTGGGGAATGTCACTCAAAGGGTTGACGGTGGATAGGCAATGGCAAACATTCAAAGACCGCATGGCTGAACTACAGAATTTGTTCATCCCAGTTTGGCATAAAAATAAAACAAAAAAGGTGACTCCACCGTGGCTAACAAGGGAAATTAGGGATAGCATAAGATCCAAGGAGAGGACATATAAATTGGCCAGAAAAAGCAATAATCCTGAGGATTGGGAGCAGTTTAGGATTCAACAAAGGAGGACAAAGGGATTAATTAAGAAGGGGAAGATAGAATATGAGAGTAAGCTTGCAGGGAACATAAAAACTGACTGTAAAAGCTTTTATAGATATGTGAAGAGAAAAAGATTGGTGAAGTCAAGCGTAGGTCCCATTCAGTCAGAATCAGGGGAATTTATAATGGGGAACAAAGAAATGGCAGACCAACTAAATACATATTTTGGTTCTGTCTTCACAAAGGAGGACACAAATAACCTCCCAGAGATGCCGGGGAACATAGGGTCCGATGAAAGGGTGGAACTGAAAGAAATCAGTATTTGTAAGGAAATGGTGTTAGGGAAATTGATGGGATTGAAGGCCGATAAATCCCCAAGGCCTGATAATCTACATCCTAGGGTACTTAAGGAAGTGGCCCTAGAAATAGTTGATGCTTTGCTGATCATCTTCCAGCATTCGATGGAATCTGGAACAGTACCCATGGATTGGAGGGTAGCTAATGTTACCCCACTATTCAAAAAAGTTGGTAGAGAGAAAATGGGGAATTACAGACCGGTAAGCCTGACATCGGTAGTGGGGAAAATGCTAGAGTCCATTATAAAAGATGTAATAGCAGAGCACTTGGAAAACAGTGACAGGATCGGACAAAGTCAACATGGATTTACAAAAGGTAAATCGTGCTTGACTAATCAACTGGAATTTTTTGAGGATGTAACTGGTAAAAAAGATAAGGGAGAACCAGTGGATGTGGTGTATCTGGACTTTCAGAAGGCCTTCGATAAGGTCCCGCATAAGAGATTAGCGTGTAAAGTTAAGGCACATGGGATTGGGGGCAAGGTATTGACTTGGATAGAGAACTAGTTGGCAGACAGAAAGCAAAGAGTTGGAATAAACGGCTCTTTTTCCGAATGGCAGGCAGTGACTAGTGAGGTACCGCAGGGATCGATCCTTGGGCCCCAGCTATTCACAATATATATAAATGATCTGGACAAGGGAACTAGATGTAATATCTCCAAATTTGCAGACGACACAAAGCTGGGTGGGCGTGTGTGTTGTGAGGAGGATGTTGAGAAACTCCAGGATGATTTGGACATGTTGGGTGATTGGGCAGAAACATGGCAGATGCAATATAACGTGGATAAATGTGAGGTTATCCACTTTGGTGGCAAAAACAGGAAGGCAGATTATTATCTAAATGGCAATAGATTGGGAGAAGGGGAACTGCAACAAGACCTGGGTGTCCTTGTGCACCAGTCGCTGAAGGTAAGCATGCGGGTGCAGCAGGCGGTTAAGAAGGCAAATGATATGTTGGCCTTCATAGCGAGAGGGTTTGAGTACAGGAACAGGGATGTCTTGCTGCAGTTGTACAGGGCCTTGGTGAGACCACATCTTGAGTATTGTGTGCAGTTTTGTTCGCCTTATCTGAGGAAGGATGTTCTTGCCATGGAAGGAGTTCAGCGAAGATTCACCAGGCTGATACCTGGGATGGCAGGAATGACGTATAGGGAGAGATTGAGTCGATTGGACTTGTACTTGCTGGAGTTTAGAAGAATGAGAGGTGATCTCATTGAAACTTATAAAATTCTGACAGGATTGGACAGACTAGATGCAAGAAGGATGTTCCCGGTGATCAGGGAGTCCAGAACCATGGGACACAGTCTAAGGATAAAGGGTAGGCCATTTAGGACAGAGATGAGGAGGAATTTCTTCACCCAGAGAGTGGTGAACCTGTGGAACTCTCTACCACAGAAGGCGGTGGAGGCCAGTTCATTAAATATATTCAAGAAGGAGTTGGATATATTTCTTAAGACTAAAGGGATCAAGGGGTATGGGGAGAAAGCAGGGACCGGGTACTGAATTTGGATTATCAGCCATGATCGCATTGAATGGCGGAGCAGGCTCGAGGGGCCGAATGGCCTACTCCTGCTCCTATCTTCTATGTTTCTATGCTTCTAATAGGGCCGGTGAATGGAGTTGAAGCAGAAGATCAGCCATGATCTCATTGAATGGCAGAGCAGGCTCGAAGGGTGGAATGGCCTACTCCTGCTCCTATTTCTTATGTTCTTATGTTCTTCATAGAATCATAGAATAGAATCATAGAAATTTACAGCATGGAAGGAGGCCATTTCGGCCTATCGTGTCCGCACCGGCCAACAAAGTGCTATCCAGCCTAATCCCACTTCCCAGCTATTTTGGATTAAGGGCCTTGCAAACAAATTAAACTTTAAACATTGCTTATCCAGTTAATAACATTCCTGATTTATCTGTGTACCTTCATCAATGTTTGCAGCTATTTTTCATAATCAATTTATCTTATTTTACCATCCATTTGATAAGGTACATATAGGGTCCTCTTATGTTTGTTCTTCTAAACTTTCAACAATGATTCTGTGCAAAGTGTAACAAAGATTTTGATTACTTAAGAAATCGAAAATTGATGTTGAAGGGTTACCCTCAGCTTCCCCCGCAAATGTTAATGCTGAAAGGCTAAGTATAAAAACTCTACCTCATCATCATTTTTTTTCTCTCTCACATGGCAGCTGTCGATCATTCTGCCATTGCCATTTACATTGCATCTAAATTCATCTTTTGTTTCTTAACTTGTCCCATTACCATCTCCTTCTGCCTTGCACCATCATCCCTTTTGTCTCTTAATCTGTCCTGCCTTCCATCCTGTCACAGACCTTCCCTTTTGTTCTTTCCTCCCCTCCCACCTCTCCCTGCCCCTACACTTGCTTAAAAACCGGTTACATCTCCAACTTTTCCCAGTTCTGACGAAGGGTCATCGACCTGAAGCATTAATTCTGTTTCTCTCTCTACAGATGCTGCCTGACCTGCTGAGTATTTCCAGCATTTTCTGTTTTTATTATAAAAACTCTTTCCCTCCTTCGGTCTACCTACAAGTTTTTAAACCTGAACTTGGTATTGCCTAACAATTTACTTCTTGATTTACCTCAGCTTCTCTCCTACTTACTTTGGTTTCTCAGTAGATATAAAATGACTGCCGTTGCTGCGACCCCAGTCTCCGATGGCAACCCCTATCCTGGGAGAGAGAGAAGGAAGGAAATGCATGGATGGAGAAGTATACTTTGCTGAACATGCAGGTACTTTCTGCAGAGGTGACAATGACCCTGCCGTGCAATAACTATTGTTTTTATATTCATCTGTAACTTTGATGTCAGAGCCCAAATCACAGGTTGACCCTGGCAATTGAGTATTATAATGTGACAGGGAGCTGAAGTGGAGACAAGTATAACGTACAAGAGTTTAGAGTATTGAGGAAGGCCAGGACAGAGAAGAACGGCGGTGGAGTAGTTCTATTTGACAGTAACCCCTGCAAGGTAAATAAAGTAGGCCTCTCAATACATGTTAAGCTTTCCAAGACAGTATTCTGGCTGTAAGTAGTGCGAAGTTGGAATTTAAGTTCAGTTAATTAAATAAATCTGGAATAAAAAGCTAGTATCAGTAATGGTGACCATGAAACTATCGGATTGTTGTAAAAACCCATCTGGTTCACTTATGTCTGCTGTTTTTACCTGGTCTGGCCTATATGTGACTCCAGACCCACAGCAATGTGGTTGACTCTTAACTGCCCTCTGAAATGGCCACTCAGTTGTATAAGGTGGCTCACCACCCCCTTCATTAGGGCAATTAGGAATGGGCAATATTGTAAATGCTGGCCTTGCCAGTGACGCCCACATCCTGTGAACGAATAAATAAAAAGAAAATTTTAAAAATCTCAAATGTCATGGCTGACACATTCCTCACTCCTTCATCACCATCAAACCATGACACCAACCCTTGTTCAATAGAGAGAGTGGAAGGGCATGATCAGAGGAGCACCAATCATAGCTTAGAATGAGACACAAACCTAGTGAAGCTAATACACAGAGTTACCCATATGCTAAACACAGGTTGTAGACAGAGTTAAACAGCTCCACAGCCAATGGACCACAGAAAGCTCTGAGAATGATGATGGACAATCTGGCAGCTAACAGGACGGGGAGTCATCATGAACATTCCCATCCTCAACTATGGCAGAGCCCAGCACAAGTCCGAGAATCAAATGTCTTCAGACCAATTTGTTGATTGATGATACTTCTTGACCTCCTCCCAAGGTCCCCACCATTATTGATGCCAATATCCAGCCAATTCGGTTCATTCCATGTTATTTTACAGAGCAGCTGAGTGCACTGGACACAGCGTAGTTTATAAGACCTGACAGTATTCTGGCTGTCGTGCTGAAGACCTGCACATTAGAAGTAGATCCTCCAGCTAAGCTATTCCAGTGCGGTTGTGATACTGGCATCTACCTGTGGAATGTGGAAAATTGTCCACAAAAAGCAGCTCAGATCTAACCCAGCCAATTACCACCAGTCCTGCTCCTCCTGGCCCCACAAAACTGTTATGTATTGTGTGTTCTATTGTGTGTTCTCCTCCCACCTGTGGTGGCGCTGTCACAGGAGATAAATGGTTGGGTATTCTCGGTTAAGTTTAGCTCTCTTTGTTCAGAACTTTCCAGAACTTCCTTTCCTTCCAATAAAGCACTTCATGTTTGAATCTCTGAGTTCTGAGTCCTAAATTGTGTCTAGGTAGAAAGGTACCGACACAACAAGTGGCAACGAGGAGCGGATGAATCTGCGTACGTTACGGGTGCAGTGAGTAAACAGAAATTTTAATTTGAAACATAAGATGGCTACTATATTAGGAAACATCGGTGATTTTGATGAAAATGTGGAGCAATGGAGCGCTTATACAGAACGTTTTGACTATTTTGTATTGGCGAATGCGGTGGCAAATGAAAAGGTCGTGCCTACCTTTTTGAGTGTAATCGGGCTGAAGACATTCAATTTACTTCGCAGCCTTGTACAGCCAGATAAGCCAGGAACTAAAACATATAAGCAACTAGTGGAAATTCTTGGAGCACATTTTTCACCAAAACCTCTGGTTATTGCTGAGAGATATCGATTTCACAAATGGAATCAAGAGGAGGGGGAATCAGTGACGATGTTTATTGCTGCTTTAAAAAGGTTATCAGAACACTGCAAGTTCAAGGAGGTGCTGAAGGACACCATTAGAGACAGACTTGTGTGTGGTCTGCAAAATCCAGCCACACAGAAGCGCCTTCTTACTGAGGACAACCTTACTCTTGAAAAGGCCATTGAAGTTAGTGTCTCCATGGAGATGGCGGAAAAGGAGGCTCACCAGTTGAGTTCAACAGGGAGAGTTCACAAGGTGTCATCTGAGCCTAAAGGTGCGCAGAACGGCACATGTTACCGTTGTGGGAAAATGGGCCATCACGCTAATGACTGCTGGTGTACGGAGCTGGGATGCCGAAATTGTGGCAAAAAGGGTCACATTGAACACACCTGTAGAGGTAAAAAAAGAACAGACAGAGCTGGGAAGCATGGAAGCAAAATGTCTGTATTTGGACAAGAGAGGAAAAAGAGTGTTCATTCAGTGCAGTATGATGGAACAAGCAAAACAGAGGGGAGCGACACCTCTGAGGAGGAAGAGGTGCACATACTGACGGTTGCAGGTGATTCAAATGGCTACTGGGTGTCACCACTGGTGGAGGGACAATCAGAGCGGATGGAGGTGGACACAGGCGCAGCTGTGTCCCTTGTTTCAGACACTGTCTACAACAAATTGCTAAAGCATCTTACCCTTCAGCCAACAAACATTGTGCTAAAGACGTATACCGGTGAACCTGTGGCCATGAGAGGCGTCATTGAGGTGAGAGTTAAATTGAACGGACAGACTGCAAAACTGCCACTATATGTGGTAAAGGGAAATTACCCATCGCTACTGGGACGTGCGTGGCTAGAGAAAATCACGCTGGACTGGCCTGCAGTCCGCATGATGTCAAAAGGGGAGTCAGGTCTGACTGCAGTGTTAAACAAACATGCAGAACTCTTCAATGGGGAACTTGGGAGCATGAAAAAGATCAGCGTGAGACTGGACATTAAACCTGACAGCAAGTTGAAGTTTCACAAAGCCCGACCTGTACCCTATGCAATTAGGCCAAAAGTTGAGGCTAACTTGGAGGCCTTAGTCGAGAATGGAGTCATGGAGCCTGTGAGCGTGAGCAAATGGTCCACACCCATTGTTCCTGTCCCGAAAAAGGATGGATCTGTTCGAATCTGCGGGGATTTTAAAGTGACTATTAACCCGGTGCTGTCTGCGGAACAGTACCCTCTTCCCCTCATTGAGGATCTTTTTACGGGCCTGGCCGGAGGGCAAAAGTTCAGCAAAATAGACTTATGCCAGGCTTATCTACAAATGCATGTCGATGACAAATCAAAGGAGTTGCTGACAATTGTGACACACAAGGGGCTATACAGGTACTGCCGCCTTCCGTTTGGAATTACGTCGGCCCTTGCTCTATTCCAAAGGGCAATGGATCAGATTTTGAGTGGACTGCCAGGAGTCCAGTGCTACCTGGACGACATCCTTGTCACCGGGACAAATGAGGAGGATCATCTTCTGAACTTGGATGCGACACTACAACGACTGAAAGAGTACGGACTCAGATTTCGTAAAGACAAATGTGAATTCTTTCAGTCTTCAGTTGAGTACCTGGGGCATGTGATTGACGCTACTGGCCTGCATAAGGCGCCGTCAAAGGTCAAGGCGATCGTGGAGGTCCCAGCACCCCAGAATGTGAGCCAGTTACGTTCATTTCTGGGGCTACTTAACTACTATGGGAAGTTTATTCCAGACTTAGCAACATTGCTGAAGCCGTTACATCAGTTGCTATGTCAAGGCAAAACATGGAAATGGACTGAACTGTGCAACGAAGCTTTCGCCCAAGCAAAAAAAGCATTGCTGAAATCGGAGGTCCTGACACACTTTGACCCAAAGCTACCCGTGCAGCTAGCATGTGATGCATCACCATATGGTGTGGGAGCAGTCATATCCCACATCATGCCTTCGGGTGAAGAGAAACCTATCGCCTTCGCATCACGCACCTTGAACAAGGCCGAGAGTAACTATGCGCAGATCGAGCGTGAGGCCTTGGGAATCGTTTTTGGAATTCGAAAATGTCATCAGTACCTGTTTGGGAGAAGGTTCACACTCCTGATGGACCACCGTCCATTGACTTCAATCTTCGGGTCCCACACCGGAATTCCGTCTCTCGCTGCAAGCAGGGTGCAAAGGTGGGCTTTACTGTTGTCAGGACACACATACGACATCAAATATCGCAAATCAGACTTGCACGGCAACGCAGACGGTCTCTCGAGGCTACCCTTGCCTGTTACTCCCCCAGAGCCTCGCCAGATAGACATCTTCTACTTTAGACAAGTGGAGGGCATACCTGTCACTGCAGTTCAGGTGCGAAGGTACACCCGCAACGATCCAGCCCTGTCTGAGGTAATGGACGATGTCATTCGAGGGAGAGCTATAGGAGATTCTCCTAGTTTGAAACCTTACGTTTCAAAAAGAAATGAGCTCTCCGTCCAGGCAGGTTGTCTTCTTTGGGGACGCCGTGTCATCATTCCGCCACCTCTGAGGGAACCTATACTGCAACAACTTCATACAGGCCACAGTGGGATGGTTCGGATGAAGGAAATGGCAAGAAGCTACTTCTGGTGGCCAGGTCTCGATGGGAATATTGAGGAGAAAGCCAAAACATGTTCCCCATGTCAAAGGGTCCGGAATGTTCCACAGCTGGCAACCCTACACCCCTGGGATTGGCCTGCAGAAGTGTGGCAGCGAGTACATGTGGACTTCGCCGGTCCTTTCGAAGAGAAGATGTTTATGGTGATTGTAGATGCTCGTAGCAAGTGGCCGGAGGTCGCTGTGATGAGGTCTACCACGGCAGAGAAAACAATTGAGAAACTTGGTGAGATGTTCAGCCATTATGGCTCACCGGAACAACTCGTAAGTGACAACGGTCCACAATTTGTATCACGGGAGTTTGCAACCTTCCTGCATGTGAATGGTGTCCAACACATCAGGTCTGCGCCCTATCATCCCTCTACTAACGGCCAGGCAGAAAGGTTCGTGCAAACTTTGAAGCACGCCTTGAAGGCATCGCAAGGTCAGGGCTCAATCCACCAACATCTGAACAGCTTCCTGTTGTCCTACAGGAACGAGCCGCATGTCACAACCAAAACTTCCCCTGCTTCGCTCATGATGAAGAGGCAGTTGCGGACAAGTTTTGACTTACTCAAACCTCCAAGGGCAGAGCAGGTTGTCCATCGTCAACAACAAGCTCAAGTTGAAAAGAGAGAGAAAAGAGCCAAGGAGAGATGGTTTCATCCGGGAGAGCACGTCCTAGCTCGAAACTACAACACTGGACCGAAATGGGTTCCTGCTATGGTGATCGCACAGACGAGCCCTGTGTCTTACACGGTTGAGACTGCTGAGGACGTCATCTGGAGAAGACATACAGATCAACGGTTGCTAGGAGCAGAGACAGCCACAGAGGCTCCAACGGCTGGTTGGCCTGAACTGTTTCCGGATGATACCGCAAACCAGCATCCCTTGCCACAGTGCTCTTCTCCAACACAGGAAGTCAAAGAGACTGTTCCACCTGTGGAAACTCCTGACTTTCAACTGACACAGGCACCTTCTCCATCCAGGCCTGTGTCAATGCCTACTGCTGTGGAAGCCAGCGATGACCGCCGGTATCCTGTCAGAGAGCGGCGGCCTCCAAGACGCTTGGATCTGTAGGCTTAGTGACTTACCCACAAGACTGGGGCAGAATAAACCCCAGGGTAAAGTCAGGGTTTGAGGCAGTCTACCTCTACCCTAGGTTCGTTGAGTGCATTGAAAGTAACTTACCTATTGAGGAATAATGTGGACCTTCCATTTAAGAGGGGAGGAAATGTTATGTATTGTGTGTTCTATTGTGTGTTCTCCTCCCACCTGTGGTGGCACTGTCACAGGAAATAAATGGTTGGGTGTTCTCGGTTAAGTTTAGCTCTCTTTGTTCGGAACTTTCCAGAACTTCCTTTCCTTCCAATAAAGCACTTCGGCCTAGAAATTCAGCTGTTTGCGCCAGCCGTTAGCGCCAGATTTCCGGCGCTATCCACTTAGCGGCCGGGCACCGCCGGATCTGCGCCTACGCCGAAATTCAGCTGGGCTTTAGCGCCGGCGCAAAGTGTTAGCGCCCGCTCAGCTGCGCGCGCATCTTATGACGTCATTCCGTCGTGCAACGCCGTTTGTGCGCCCCAAACCGGAAATTCAGTGGCGCCCGGCCGATGTGGGCGTGGCGCTGCTAAGAACTGTGAAATGGAACTCAACAGAGGCCCTGTGGGATTCGGGGAGCGCTAATTAAAGGGCACATCCACTCAACCATAAAAGCCAGCCATTTCGCTGCAATGACTTTACTGCTTTGGATTTCTGCAGAGAGAGCAAGGCACAGAGATTACTGATTTCGGACACCATAGGAGAGGTATTTTTGGCTTCTAGCCAGTGCTTTGACATTTGCATCCTTGTGATTTTGCTGTTTGGAACTTTGTAATGGGGGCTGCATGGGGGGCCAACCCTCAGTTGCTACATTTTGTGCGAAGGGCTCGCAGACGCTTTGAGAGAGGGCCAGGCATGCCTAGACGCAGAGGGGCCATTAGGCGTCGCCAACGTAGGCCTTACCCAGTCAGGCAATACCGGGAGCAGGTCTCATATCTCACCATGACTGCGGCGCATTGTGTTAAGAGGCTGCGCTTCAGAAGGGAGGTGGTTGGAGAGATCTGCCAGCTGCTTCACGCAGATTTGCAGCCACAGCTCATGTCCAGGGCGTCTCTCTCGGTGGAAGTGAAGGTTACGGTGGCTCTCAGCTTTTATGCAAGCGGCTCCTTCCAAGCCGCTGCTGGGGACATTGCGAACATCTCCCAGTTCGCCGCGCATCGCTGCATCCGACAGGTCACCGAAGCACTTTTCGCGAGGAGGCACCAATTCATCTCCTTCCCCATGACCCAACACAAGCAGGAGCAGCGTGCAGTCGGATTTGCCAGGATCGCGGCCTTCCCCACGGTGCAGGGCGCCATTGACTGCACGCATGTGGCTATGCGGGCACCTATCCACAATGCCGAGCAATACCGCAACCGGAAGGGCTACCATTCCCTAAATGTGCAGCTGGTGTGTGACCACAGGCAGCGCATCCTAGCTGTCAATGCCCGCTTCCCAGGAAGCAGCCACGATGCCTTTATCCTGCGCCAGACTACTGTGGCTGACATGTTCCAGGCACAGCCTCCACCAAGGGGATGGCTTATCGGGGACAAGGGCTACCCTTTGTGCACATGGCTCATGACCCCGCTCCGCGCGCCCAGGACCCCAGCGGAGCTGGCATACAACAAAAGCCATCAAGCCACAAGGAACCTAATAGAGCAAACGATAGGCGTCCTCAAGCAACGGTTCCGTTGCCTGGATCATTCGGGCGGGTCTCTTCAGTATTCGCTGGATAGAGTCTCCCAGTTCGTCGTGGTGTGCTGCATGCTCCACAACCTGGCTATCCGCAGGACTCAGGCACTGCCACCTGACATTGGCCCACCACCTCAGGAGGACGAGCAGGAGGACCCTGAGGAGGAGGAGCACCAGGCCAGGAGGGAGCGACAAGGTCCAAGGGCCGTCCGCCGGGGGCTTATTGCTCGACACTTCTAGGCCCCCTGTCAGGGAATGGCCTGGGCCACTGAACGCAGCTGAAGGCAGCCGCTCCGCAAGCCCTCAGCCGGTTAACCCAACAACCACTTGAAACATGACACCTGCACATGGTGAATAAATAAACATCTTTATTTCAAAAACTCAGGGCCCTTCCCACATGGAAGAGCAAAACAGAGAAGACCCCCAAAAAACAGTCACAAACTTCTGTCACTCCCAAAACCTGGGGAGGACTAACAAAACATCAACATCCAAATGGCCTTCCTCACTGGCCTAACAAAAACAAGCCCCCCCCACAACACAAACACCCCCATAAAACCAAACAACATAATGCCCCCCAGAACAGAAGCCCCCACATCACCCAAACCCTCGCTCACCACACTCTATTCGGTGTGGCGAGAGGGCGAGTCCGTCGACAGCCGTCTTTTGCCCCGGCCCCTCCTGCTGCTGCGCCTCAAGCTGGGCCGTGAGGCTGTGGCGAGGCTGGGGGAAGGATCTTCAGGGCGACAAGGCGTCTCGCCAGATGCCCTTGGGGGTCGGCCTACACGAGGGCGGGCCCGGGAGGGGCCGGCTGGTGGCTGCTGCAGCTGTGGCTGGCCCTCTTCACTGCCTGCAGCAGCTCCTTGCACCCTGGCTGGGGGAGTGGCAGGCTCGCCTGCACCAATGGGGACAAGGTGGGTGATGCCAGGCGCGCGCTGCTCGCCAGACACACGTGCACTCGGGCGGCCTGGCCGGGGAGCAAGCGTGCCAAACTGTTGGTCGCCAGACCGGTGTGCGGCAGCAGGGCGGCGGCTGGCCTGGCGACGCCTCCGCGCCAGTGCGAGGGTGGCAGAAGTCAGTGCCCCAACTGCGCCGGCATGTGCCCGCATCTGCAGTGCCATTGTCTGCCCAGCACCTCTCAGCTGGCGACTGGCGTGCTGCGCTGCCTCGAGTTGTTGCACCCCCCTCTCGTGCGCTGCCACAAGGAGCTCCACCCCCCTGGCGTGCGCTGCTGCGATTTGCTTCAGCCCCCTGGCCTGGGATTGGCCGAAAGCCACCACACTTTGTGCGAGGCTTTCGATGGCGTGAGGCATCTGTGCCACCACCTCCATGAATTCGACGTGCCGCCGCTCCGACGCCGCCGACATCTCGTCCAGGAGGCGCACCTCCTGGGCGACGTCCGAGTCCGGACTGGAGGGCGCCTCCACCCTCTGGCCAGAAGGCTGGCGTGCCGCCGGAGCCTTGCCGCATGCGGCCACGCCACTGGGAGCAGGTTCTGCCCTCCCCTCCACCGCCTCCACCCTCTGGGCAGAAGGCTGGCGTGCCGCCAGAGCCTTGCCGCGTGCGTCCATGCCACTGGGACCAGGTTCGGGGCTCCCCTCCCCCGCCTCCCCCTGGCTCTCCGGCACGCCAGACGTCTCCCCTTCATTGCCATCTCCTGGAGCGGAGGAGGGTTCCCCCGAGGTGGCGCCTTCCTGCTGCTCCTCGACGTCCTCCTCCTCCGAGGGCCTGGCTGTCTGGGCTTCAGGGAGCAGCTCCTCCTCACCAGCTGAAAGCAGGAAGGCACAAGTGTAGCTTTAGAGTGAGGACAGGCCGACAGCAAGGGAGGCCGCACTGGTGCATTATGCGCATTTTTCGGCCAGTGGGGAAGGATGTAGATCTGATGCGCGAGGGCAAGGAGAGAGGTGCACCCGGTCCTGTCCTTACCAGTGGGTTCCAGTATAGGGTCGGCGTCGCCGAGCACCACAGGCCCAGCCACCGGGTGACGCAGGAGTCGGGCCACCCTCTCTTCCAGAACCGTTAGCTCCTGTTAATCGCGAGGGCCTCCACCAGTGACACGCAGGCTCCTGGCGTTCCTCGCCAGCTTGGCCTGCAAGAGAAAGGAGGGCGTCTAAGTACAGTGTGGTGCCCCGTTGGTGTGTGTGAGTCCTCCCATGGTGGAATAGCTTGGACAGTGTGGTGCCCTGTTGCTGTGTGTGAGGCCTCCCATGGTGGAATAGCTTGGACAGTGTGGTGCCCTGTTGCTGTGTGTGAGGCCTCCCATGGTGGAATAGCTTGGACAGTGTGGTGCCCTGTTGCTGTGTGTGAGGCCTCCCATGGTGGAATAGCTTGGACAGTGTGGTGCCCTGTTGCTGTGTGTGAGGCCTCCCATGGTGGAATAGCTTGGACAGTGTGGTGCCCTGTTGCTGTGTGTGAGGCCTCCCATGGTGGAATAGCTTGGACAGTGTGATAAGTGCAGAAAGAGCTATTGATTAACATGCAAGTGCCATTGCAGCGGCAGGAGGGCTGGGCATTAGACCTTTGATGTCCCTTTGGCCCTAATGGGAGGTGCACATGTAAGGATGAGGGGGACACTGGAAAGGGTACTCACCTTGACCAGCCGACATAGGTCATTGTATTTCTTGCGGCACTGGTCCGCACTCCTGGGAACATCGGAGTTGGAGGAGACCCTCCGGGCAATTTTGGTCCACGCCTCCCTGAACTGGCTCCTGGGAGCCTTCCTGCCACTAGCCGGGCACACGACCCGTCTTCTCTTGCGTACCCCATGAAGGAGCACACCCAGCGCATGGTCAGAGAACCGCTGGGCTCTTTCACGGGCCCTCTCCATTACCTCCAGGCGTTGATATGGTACACAACCAGTCCTGAGGCCTAGTTGCAGGGCTACAGCATGCAGGGCGTGGCTGCAGTCAAAGTTGACCCTTCCCCCTTTAAGAGCTGGCCGGCGTCAGGGTGTCTGCTGACACTCACCACATGATCGCACCTGCGCTGCGCCCGGAATCGGCGTTATCAGGCCGCATCGCCGGATTAGTGCCTGAACACAGGGTTCCAACGCCTATTGCAGCGCTCGGCCAAAAAGTTGGCCAAATCTACTGAATTTCGGCGAGCTCGCCTGCACTTTCCGGCGGCCGCTAAATTTGCCGAGCGCCCGACTTTAGCGCCGCAATAGCGTCCGAACTGAATTTCTAGGCCTTCAAGTTTGAATCTCTGAGTTCTGAGTCCTAAATTGTGTCTAGGTAGAAAGGTACCGACACAACAAAAACAAATTTAAACTTGCCATATGGGCTCTTTGACTGGACCGCCAGCTGAAACTGTACATCAAGGACCCCAATTTGCAAATGAAAGTGGTCTACCATCTGACAGGGGTGGGCACTCTGGCCACCCAGCAGTAGGCCTTTGGGAAGATAGGGATGGACACACCATAACCGAGAATGGAGCGGTAAATCATTCCCCACTATTTTCGGGGTGCTACCACCAACCCTTGTTCCTCAAATCCTGTCTGCTTATCTGTAATAATCAGTGCTACAACAAGCAGTGTCTTTATCCACTGAACCATTTGAGCAGCTTCATTTTTCCAGATTAATCTATTTCTAAAACAGAGCTGTCAGCCCTGGAAATGTTAGGAGTTAGATAAATGATCCAAAAGGCTGACACAGATTCCAGACCCATTTAAAAATATAGAGCTATGTTTCCTTTTTCAGAGTGAACAATATTAATAACATAGGCCTGGATTTCCTTCTTTGCCACAATGGCAGTAGATCTTCAGCGGCGAGGAACGTCTGCCTGCCTCTTGCCTGCACCCCTGACCTGGTCCATTTCCCGGGGTCAATTTAAATACGGAGGGTGGGTACTGAAGCCATTTACTTTGCCAGGGTGGTTTCTACCTCAGTTAGGGGGAGGGGAGTTGCTGTGGCACCTTACCACGGAGTAGCATGGCTAGTAGTGCCAGCTGAAGATCAATACAAATCATTTAATCATCTTCAAATTTGAACTTGCCATTTAGACTAATGCAATCGATCACTCTGGTATTTAAAATAGTGGCCATTGTAAGGGGTTTTACTGTGTGGGTGTTGTGGTAAACCACTTTTATCGTTCACTATCGTTACACTATAGTTATCACTGTTATATTGTTATCACTGTTCTCACTGTTGTATCACTATACGAGGTCGCCTCTTGTCACACTGTTATACCTGGGCTGACCATCACTGACTCCGCCCATGGCTCCACCTACCTGCCCAGGTATAAAGGTAGTCGACTGGCTGGTATTCCTCCTTGCTGGATCCGATCACCCATGAGGGTGGGCTCTGTTATTTAGTCAATAAAAACCTATAGTTACTTTCCTAACTCGTCGCTTTTCATTGGACGAATTGATAGGTATATCAATTTTATTGACTAAATTTTAAGATGTCTCATCCAGACGCCCCGCCACAACAGCCACAGCAGCCTTCAGACGCCGAGCCGCAACAATCACAACAGCCGGCTTGGCTGCGAGCCCTCAGACCACCGTACCTGGATCTAAATCCACGGGCAGCGAACGCAGCCCTCAACTTCGATCACTGGCTGGGCTGCTTTGAAGCCTACCTGGAAGAGTCCAACGTGCCTCAGAGATCCAAGCTAAGAGTTCTGAACGCCCAACTGAGCCCTAAAGTATTCGCGCTCATCCGGGACCTTAAAACATACGAGGACGCCATCAACCAGCTGAAAAGACAGTACCAAACCCCGGTAAACCCCATGTATACCAGGCACCTCCTAAGGTCCCGCCCGCAACTGCCAGGGGAGCCGGTGGAGGAATTTTTACGGGTGCTACAAGCACTCGGCAGAGACTGTAACTTTAAAGCAGTAACGGCGGCAGAAAATACGGAAGACAACGTCCGCGATGCCTTCGTGAAAGGCCTACGGTCCGACTACTCACGGCAGCGATTACTGGAAGCAAAGGACCTCGACCTGGACAAAGCTGCAGCCCTCGCTCTCTCCCTGGAGGTGGCCCATCGGGACCAGGAGGCGTTCTCCAGGTACTGTTCGCGACCCTGGGACTCGGGCCTGACCCCTACCACAATACCCTTCACCGCGCCGCCCCCGGGACCTACCTCAGCGTCGGCGTCCCGGACCCGATCGGGACCGCCATCCCCGGTACCGGCTCCGACATCGGACCCCCGCGGCTGCTTTTTCTGCGGCCAGGAGAAACACCCGAGGTCGCGCTGCCCAGCTAGGAACTCCACCTGCTCAACCTGCAGGAAGAAAGGCCACCTTGCTAAGGCCTGCAGAAGTGGATCTTCAGAGGCCAGCAGTGCCTCATGCGAACTGTGGGGGCGGCCATCTTCCTTCAAGGCAACAGAGGCCAGCATCCCCACACGTGAGTCATGGGGCGGCCATCTTTGATCAAGGCAACCGACCCCAATAGTGCCTCATGTGAGTTATGGGGGCAGCCATTTTGTCCAACCTCGTGGGAGACGCCATTTTACCCACCACGCTCGACTGCCACCGTGCCTCCAGACCCGACGACCACCTCACCCGCAGACGACAACGACTCGCTCAGCTACACACTAGCCTCCGTCACTCTGGATCAAGCCCGCCCGCATCACCTGTCCAAGTCGATGATGGACATCAAAGTAAACGGCCACGCCACGACCTGCCTGTTCGACAGCGGAAGCACGGAGAGCTTCATCCACCCAGACACGGTGAGCCACTACTCCCTCCCCGTCCTGCCAACGCGCAACCGAATCTCGATGGCATCAAGGTCCCATGCCACGGACATCAGCGGCTACTGTGTTGTGACCCTGTCGGTTAAGGGTACGGAGTATAAAAACTTTAAACTCCTCGTCCTCCCCCAGCTCTGCGCTGCCGTCCTACTAGGGCTGGACTTCCAATCCCACCTCCAAAGTGTCACCCTAGCATACGGTGGACCCCTCCCCCCACTCACAGTCGACAACCAGCGGATGTTAAACCGCCCACCGCGTAACACCTGCAGCCTATCCACCCTCAAGGTCCCGCCACCTTCCCTGTTCGCTAACCTAACCCCCGACTGCAAACCTGTCGCTACCAAGAGCAGGCGGTACAGCGCCGGGGACAGGGCCTTCATTAGCTATGAGGTGCGGCGCCTCCTGAAAGAGGGCATCATCGAGGGGAGCAGCAGCCCCTGGCGTGCCCAGGTCGTGGTTGTTAAGACCGGCGATAAAAATCGCTTGGTCATCGACTACAGCCAGACCATAAACAGGTACACCCAGCTGGACGCATACCCCCTTCCCCGCATATCTGACATGGTCAATCAGATTGCACAATACCGAGTATTCTCGACCATCGACCTTAAGTCGGCCTACCACCAACTCCCTATCAGCCCGGAGGACCGCCAGTATACCGCCTTCGAGGCGAACGGGCGCCTCTACCACTTCCTTAGGGTCCCCTTCGGTGTCACCAACGGGGTGTCGGTCTTCCAAAGGGAGATGGACCGGATGGTCGACCAGAACGGACTGCAGGCCACGTTCCCTTATCTAGATAACGTCACCATCTGCGGCCGCGACCGGCAGGACCATGATGTGAATCTGGAGAAATTCCTCCGTACGGCCCAACGGCTGAACCTCACCTACAATAAGGAGAAATGTGTGTTTAACACCTCACGCCTTGCTATCCTCGGCTGTGTAGTAGAGAACGGAGTCATCGGCCCCGACCCCGAAAGAATGCGCCCCCTCATGGAGCTACCCCTCCCTCGCTGTCCTAAGGCACTTAAGAGAACCCTGGGACTCTTCGCCTACTATGCCCAATGGGTGCCCAATTATGCGGACAAAGCCAGACCCCTCATGAAGTCCACATCCTTCCCCCTCACGGAGGAGGCGTGCGCGGCCTTCTCCCTCATTAAGGGAGACATAGCCAAGGCCACAATGCACGCAGTGGATGAGTCCATTCCCTTCCAAGTGGAGAGCGATGCATCCGACTTCGCCCTAGCCGCTACCCTTAACCAGGAGGGGAGGCCGGTGGCCTTCTTCTCAAGGACCCTACAGGGCCCTGAGATCCGACACTCGTCGGTCGAGAAGGAAGCCCAGGCGATCGTGGAGGCGGTACGACGCTGGAGGCATTACCTGGCAGGCAAACGATTTACCCTCCTCACCGACCAGCGTTCGGTCGCTTTCATGTTTAATAACAAGCTGAGGGGCAAAATCAAGAATGACAAGATCTTGAGGTGGAGAATCGAGCTATCCACCTACGATTATGAGATCTTGTACCGGCCAGGTAAGCTGAACGAACCCCCTGATGCTCTTTCACGAATTACATGCGCCAGCGCGCATATTGATAGACTTCAGACCCTCCACAACGACCTCTGCCACCCCGGGGTCACCAGACTTTACCATTTCATTAAGGCCCGCAACCTGACCTACTCCATCGAGGAGGTCAGGACCATGACCAGGAACTGCCAGACCTGTGCCGAGTGCAAACCGCACTTCTATAGGCCAGACAAAGCAAGCCTGATCAAGGCCACCCGCCCCTTCGAGCGCCTGAGCATCGACTTTAAGGGGCCCCTACCGTCATCCGACCGTAATGTGTACTTCCTCAACATCGTTGATGAGTACTCCCGTTTCCCCTTTGCCTTCCCCTGCCCAGACATGACCAGTACCACGGTCATTAAATGCCTGAACGAACTCTTCGCCTTGTTCGGGTTCCCGAACTATATACATAGTGACCGGGGCTCCTCCTTCATGAGCGAGGAACTCCGCCAGTTCCTACTAGCGAGAGAATTGATAGGTATATCAGTTGTCTTGGGTTCGTCAGTTATGCCTCTGACTACCCCCTTTGAGCGGCTCGAATCGCTCGCCCCTTTTTGAGTTCTGACCACCGGACTTATTTGCAGGTAACAATATAGAAAACGAGCAGACCAGCAGTTTGGTGCAAAGAAAAACCAAGATTTTATTACCAGAGAACGATTCTATACAAAGGAAAATATGGATGCAGTACACTTACACTTAACAGGGATGGGAAATAAACGGCACATCGAGGGAAAGTGACTAAAATGACAATTTTAGCAATCCCCTTAACTCCCACCCTCTAAACCACGCTAGGCTAGCTTATGAGGGGTCAGAATTCCATGCTCACCAGTCCGAGTCGTTTAAACAGACGAGAATCTTGCTTTTTTGCCCTGCTGCCTCCCGATGCCACGTGGTTTCAATGCTGCACAGGGTACCGTCCAGGTGAAAATACCCCAGTAATAAAATAGTATCCGGCAGGGTATTTCACCTCTCGGGACAGGCTCTTCTTCATAGGTCCTCTTCCTGGGGTGGTGGCAGGCAGGGCGTGGGAGGCGAGGAGAGAGAGAGAGCATGGCTTCCTGAGGGGCTATAGTTATACTCCTCTCAGTAGCCCTTATCTCACGCGCTAAATCAGCTCATCCTTTGTCTGATTTGAGCGGGTTGGAATTGAACAAAAGGCGTCGATCTTGGCCCATCGACTTAGATGGCCGGTAATAGCTTCTAACGGTCCCATAACTGCTCTCCTTTGTTCAACAGATTCCTTGATGGGGCCGGCCTAACCTGGATGGCTCCGCTGATCATTTGGATCGTTTGAGTAAACAAGCTTGATGGCCTGTAAACGGGGGCCTGAATGTAACTGAGTTTGCTCCCAATACATAAATGTAAAAGTTCTGTCTGGTTTCGTGATCTCGCAGACATCAAAAATACCCAAGCTGTTATCTTGTCACAGAGTCCACAATTGGGACTTACAGGCTTTTGGTCACGAGGTTGACCGCAGCCATTTTGTGTGCCCCTGGATTTTTAAAATCAGTCCAACCAGGGTCTCTTCTAATTAAATAATCTTCGGGGGGGGGGGAACTGCCTGAATTTTGCGAAACTTACACCATTTAAGTTTTAACCCCCCCCCACAACCCACCGTCCGTCCATCTGTCACAGCCCATAGCAAACAACAGATCGTATGCCCAGTGTCGCTCCCAGAAGTAGCGTCAGCTGGCAAGGAGCTGGAGAATTTTCCTCTTCCGCTCACCCAGTTTCACCTGGGTAGCTCACCAATAGAAATGGCCCCATCGGTTTTATATTAAATCTATAAATACATTAAAAAGTCTTATCTCTGTGTACACTTCCTGTCTAAAGAGCATTACTTCATGTTGTCACATTTTTGGCACACTTCTGTTGTTAACTTTTGCCCATTATAAATTCCTATATTTATAATAGAAACTGCCTGTGCAATCTTGTCACAATGTAAATTAAACCTTCCTGCCAGTGGTGGCGCTGTAGTATCTCAGTTTTATGTCTCCCAGCTCCTCATCCTGTACTGCAGAGAAATGTATTATTACAACTCTTAATTCTACATACCCTGATCTAATTGTCCCTTGAATTTTAACCCTATTTCACCTGATGACTACCCTTAGTCTTGACTCCCTATTGGCGATCAACTAGTATTATGTTAAAAAAAATGTTAACACAAAAATAATGAGCAAAACCTGACTGATTTCTTTAAAACTGCCATTGTGTCAACAAAAGGCCTTGGGGGAAAAATTGGGTCATGCCCCGATTGGGCGCTAACTTCGCCGGCTAGTGCCCCAAAAAAATGAGTGCCCCCGCTCCCAAAATTGAATGGTAGCACCCCAAGCAGGAGGCGGGGAGCGACTGGAAGCACTCCCCCTCCCTCTTGGGGCGTTCCCATTGAATATCGCGGCGCTACGAGCAACTGCACCACACGCGTCGGCGCATAGTGCCACGGTACTACAGGCCTCCCTCCCCTGATTAAAGGGGTGGATCCTAGAGCAGCGCATACCAGAGCCCTGCTGGACCACCGGGGAGCGGGGTGCCGGCAAAAGAGCCCGGCACTCAAGAGGAGTGCCAGGCTGACCAGTCACGGCCGTCACCCCGCGAGAGGAGGTGAGAGGGGGCAGGTGCTAGCAGGCGGCCCAAAAAAATGGCCGCCCAGCACCTGCCCTTTAATTTGCGTCGCCCCGGCCGCATCACAGCACCAACCCTGTCGGACGTAGCGTCCAGCGGTAGGTCAGGGGGTGTGAGCGAAGTTTGTAGCTGGGGCACAGCACCGCGGGGTGCTACCAGCTACCCTCAGGGCGCTAACGGGAGGCGCAAAGCAACTGAATTTTTCCCCTTTGTTATTTTATGATTTTATTTATATTGGCTCTCTGCATGGGACTTATCTATTATCTACCTCTAATATTATTGTAAGCCCATATTGTATGATCATCTTGACCGCACTATACCAGAAACAAGTGCTATTCAGTAACCTACTGTTCTGATGTGTAAACATACTGGATCTCATTTCTCATCTTAATGAGCAGCAATATTGATCAGAATTTGGAATTGAGTCAACATTCAATTATGAACCCTACAACCAGACCAAAATCTTTCTAGACTTAAAGGCCTAGAAATTCGGTTGGTAGCGCCAGCGATTAGCGCCTAAAGAGCCCGAGAATTGGGGCGTTACCCAATTTTCGGGCGGGCGCAGTGAATATAGCGCCACCTCCCATATTGAGTATCCTTTTAGCGCCGGCGCTAACTCTTTTCGCTCGCCCGCGGGCGCAGGCAGATCATGACGTCATTTCAGTGTGCAACGCCTTTTTGGCGCCCCGGACCGGATATTCAGTGGCGCCCGCAACCTTTTCGCCTGGCGCTATTAGTGACAGTTGGATGGAGCGTTCCCAGGCCCTTCTCGGACTCGGGGGGCGCTATTTAAAGGGGACAGCACTAGTATAAAAGCTGCAGCCATTTGGCCTGGCCATTCTGATCGTTGCTGGAGAGAGTTGCTGACCTTCTGTTGGACAGTAATTTTCTCATTGAGCCTTCGGAGGCACTGGCACTGGCAGCTTGAGGGCCCGGCTCCCGAGCTGGTGATGCAGCATCTGAAAGCAGGGAGGTGGAAGAGTGGCTTTAGCAAAAGGACAGCTTGGCAGCAAGGGATGCCAGATTGCGGCAAGGCTATGACATGGGTCCACAGTGAGAAAGCATGCTGGCGGGGGGAACAAGTGAAAGGAGACAGTTGTAATAGGTGAGAACCTTACCATCGCTGTCGACAATGGGGTCGGCAGCTGCAGTGGTCACAGGACCACTCAGACGTCCTCCAAGAATCTGGTGGACTCTCTCCTCGAGATCCGTGAGAGTGACCACTTGTGGAGGTCCTCCACCGGTGCGAAGCTGGTCTTTGCCAATCCTCGCCAGCTTGGACTGCAGGGGAAAGGAGGGGAAGTTATGTTACATGATGCCCTGAGTGATCATCTCATGCCCCCCACGGTGCAAGAGCCCTTACATGACACCTTGAGTCAAATGTGCATGTGTGTGCCCAGAAAGGGCCATGGGTGCTTGCTGGCAGATGGCCAATGGGGCACAGCCCACCCTGTAGCCATAAAGTCAGGTGCAAATGAAGGGATGCAGAAGTTTGCAGAAACAACACTCACCCTCACGACCCGAGTGAGGTCGTTGAATTTCTTTCTGCATTGGACAGGGCTCCTGGTCACCATGCTGCTGGAGTTGACCCTCTGGCATACATCCCTCCAAGCTCGTCGGTAGTCCTTATGATTCGGCCTCGTGCCATTGTCTGGGTAGGGAACATCTCGCCGGCGCTCCACTGCAGCCACCAATTGCTCCAGAGCCTCATTGGTGAAGCGCTCTGCTCTCTGTCTCACCTTCTCCATCTGGTCCAAGTTTTTAGCACCAGAGAAGGGCCTGCGCCGATTCTGAGGCCTGCAAGGTGAAGAGTGTGCATGCTGAAGCTGACTGACCCACCCCTTTAAGAGCTGGCCAGCGCCTGGAAGTCTCGTGGTCATCAGTAATAGAGAGCAACTACGCTGCGCCCGTCCACTCCGATATTGGGTTGCGCCGGAAGATTAGCGCCTTAGGAGTCCCGTGTAATGCCTGAATTTGCGCCTCAATCCCCTTTAGGGGCGATGCAACCCAATATCGCGCCAGGCGGCGATAAGTTTCGTCTGGCTATAAATTTTGCGCAGCGCCAGTTCTAACGCCTCAAGCAGGGCTATACCCAATTTCTAGGCCAAAGGATTTGTCAGCAATATTTAATCGGGTGTAGTTCAATTTATTAAAGAATACAACTGAGGCAAGAAAGTCAAAACCAGATGAATCAAAGATCGGGCCTTACTGGGTCTCGATGATCTCAATTTCAAGTCAGAACCAACTATAGAGTTGTTGGCTAGAAAGAGCTGAGATATATTGGTGATGGAAAACCATCAAAAAATCAGTCTGGGTTTTGTGGCATTGATCACATGCAGTAAGAAGGCATGAAATGAGAAAGTCCTATTTAGACCCATCAAGCCGCTTCCTTCCTCTCACTATGTCCAGTCTAACATAACAATGTATCCAACAATCTGCCCAATCCATTTAATTTTGTGAGGGGAAGTTCTGCTTAAAAACTCCATGATCTGCAAAGGTTACCAAATAGAATATCCATTTCTCCTCACAGTCCCACTATTCAGACCTGAGCTGATGCCCCCAACAAACTACATCCTGATCCTGACGGGAGAATTTATAATGGGGAATGAAGAAATGGCAGAGAAATTAAATAAATACATTGGCCTAGAAATTCAGTTGGGCGCGCCAGCCGTTAGCGCCTTAGGAGGAGTAGATCTCGAGCGCTAGGCGCTTAGCGCCCGGGCGCAGCACGATCTGCGCCTCGCCCCAACTTCAGTACACATTTAGCGCCGGCGCAAAGTCTTAGCGCGCGCCCTGCTGCGCGCGCAGATCATGACATTGTTTCCTAGTGCAACGCCCTTTGTGCGCCCCAAACAGGAACTTCACTCGTGCCGGCCCATTGTGCGCCGGGCGGCCCTAACGACTGTGAAGTGGAACGGTACACAGCCGAGGCGGGCCGCGGGGAGCGCTAATTAAAGGGCACTTACCCTGCACTATAAAGGCCAGCCATTTTGCAGCATTCACTCTTGTGCAACGGTTTTTTGGAGAGAGACCAAGGAGGAGAGCTTACTGGTTTGGACCAACACTAGGACAGGTATTTTTGGCTCAGGCCAGAGCTTAGCAATTATCTTTGCCTTCATTGAGAGCTCAGTGTTTGCCAGCATATAATGGGGGCTGCATTGGGTGCCAACACTGACTTTCAGCCTTATGCCAGAAGGGCTTACAGACGCCGTGAGAGAGTGGCAGCCCTGGCTAGACGCAGAGGGGGCAACAGGCGTCGCCAACTGAGGCCTTACCCACCCAGGGTATACCGCCAGCAGTCCTCCTATCTGACCATGTCTGCCGCGATGTGTGTTAGGAGGCTGCGATTCAGAAGGGAGGTGGTTGCAGACATCTGCCAGCTGCTTCACAGAGATCTGCAGCCACAGCTGATGCGCAGGACGTCTCTGTCGGTGGCAGTGAAGGTGACGGTGGCTCTCAACTTCTATGCCACCGGCTCCTTCCAATCCGCTGCTGGGGACATCACTAACATCTCCCAGTTCGCCGTGCATTGCTGCATCCGCCAGGTGACCGATGCCCTTTTCAGAAGGAGACATCAATTCATCTCCTTCCCCATGACCCTGGACAAGCAGCAGCAGCGTGCAGTGGGATTTGCAAGAATAGCGGGCTTCCCCATGGTGCAGGGTGCCATTGACTGCACGCATGTGGCTTTGCGGGCACCTCTGGAGCATGCCGAGGATTACCGCAACCGGAAGGGCTACCATTCCCTCAACGTACAGCTGGTGTGTGACCACAGGCAGCGCATCCTAGCTGTCAATGCCCGCTTTCCAGGCAGCAGCCACGATGCCTTTATCCTGCGACAGACAACTGTGGCTGACATGTTCCAGGCACAGCCTCACCCAAGAGGATGGCTTATCGGAGACAAAGGCTATCCTTTGTGTACCTGGCTCATGACCCCGCTCCGCGCGCCCACGACCCCTGCTGAAGAGGCATACAACGAGAGCCATCAAGCGACTAGGAACATCATAGAACAAACAATCGGCGTCCTCAAGCAATGGTTCCGCTGTCTCGATCGCTCCGGGGGAGCCCTCCAGTATTCGCAGGAGCGAGTCTCCCAATTCGTCGTCGTTTGCTGCATGCTGCACAACCTGGCTATCCGCAGGACTCAGGCACTGCCACCTCACGTTGGACCACCACCTCAGGAGGAGGAGCAGGAGGAGCATGAGGAGGAGGAGGACGAGGAGTACCAGCCCAGGAGGGAGGCAGAAGGTCCAAGGGCTGCCCGTCGGTGGCTTATTGAACGTCACTTCTAGGTCCCCTGTCAGGGAATGGCTTGTGCCAATGAAAGAACATGATTGCAGCCGCTCCGCAAGCCCTCAGCCGGTTAAGGCAACAAACACTTCAAAGATCAAACATGGACAATGTTAATAAATAAAATGCTTTATTGTACAAACTCAGGGCCCTTCCCACATGAAAACCAAAAACAGACGAAACCCCCAAAAAACACTCAAACACATTACTCGCTCCCACAACCTGGAGAGGATTAACAAAACAGTGCAACTAAAATGCCCGTCATCCTCGGCCTTCGTAAAAAACAAACATCACATCCTCGGCCTTCAAAAAACAAACATCCAATTCTCGGCCTTCAAAAAACAAACATCCAATTCTCGGCCTCAAAAAACAAACATCCAATTCTCAGCCTCAAAAAACAAACACAACTGGCCACACATTCGACTTTTTGGCCCGCTAGGGCGATGCCTTGGCCATCTTTGTGTGGCCCCTGCCTGCCCTGCTGCTCCTCCTCAAAGTAAGGCCATTGGCTGCTGCAAGGCTGGGGGCAGGCTCCTGAGGGGCACATGTCATGACGGCAGATGCCCTTGGGGGTCGGCCTAGTCGAGGTCTGGCCGTCGAGCGGGCGGCTGTTGAATGCTGCAGCTGTGGCTGGCCAGCATCAGTCGCTGCAGCAGCTCCTGGCAGCTCCACTGGGGGAGTGGCAGTGGCGGCTGGAGGAATGGGGGCAAGCTGGCGGATGGCAGGCGCTCGCTGGTCGCCTGAGACACTGGCCCTCGCCCGGGCCAGCACTGCAGCATGCGCACCGATCTGCCGAGGGACAGGCCGCTGTGCTGCTGCAGCGCGCCGGGTGCCCTGGCGATGCCTGGCTGACACAGCGAGTGTGGCAGCAGTGAGTGCCCGTGTTGACCTGTTCAGTGACCTCATCAGAGCACCCAGTGACTGCACGGCACCACTGATCAGCTGCCCACTCACTGCCTGAGCTGCCCCGAATGCCGCCCGACTCGCTGCCTGCTCTGCCCCGAATTCCGCCAAACTGATGGCCTGTGAGGCCCCGACGTCGGTCACACTCCGAGAGAGGGACTCGATGGCCTCAGGCAACCGTGCCACTACCCCCATGAGCTCCGTGTGCCGGCGCTCCGAGTCCGCGGACAAGTCCTCGAGGCGTTCCATCTCCTCAGCGAAGACCATCTCTGGACTGGAGGCCAGACTCTCCCTCTGGGGAGAAGGCCGCCGAGCTGGCCGACCCTTCCTGCGTTGCTGGACGCCGCTGGGCCCAGCATTTGGACTCCCCTCCAACCCTTCCCCCCTCTGGGGAGAAGGCCGCCGAGCTGGCCGACCCTTCCTGCGTTGCTGGACGCCGCTGGGCCCAGCAATTGGACTCCCCTCCGACCCTTCCCCCCTCTGGGGAGAAGGCCGCTGAGCTTCCACCCCCCTCCCGCGTTTCTGCAGGCCGCAGGTCCCATGAGCTCCCCTCCCCTCCGACACTTCCGCCACGCTCCCCTCCAGGGAAGACGTGTCCCCTACATTTGCATAGGTTGCCGCGGCTGAGGGTTCCCCTGATGGGTCGCCTTCCTCTTGCTCCTCCTCCTCCTCCTCTTCTGAGGGGCTGTCACTGGCAAGTTCAGGGACCTCCTCCTCACCATCTGAAAGCAGGAAGGCACAAGAGTAGCTTTAGAGTGAGGAGAGGGCATCAGCGAGGGATGCATGAGTGGTGGCATTCAGCGCATTGGTCGGACAGTGGCAAAGGATGTAGATCTGATGCGCAAGTGGGACGAGAGAGGTCCAAAAGGTGATGTCCTTAGCATTGGTGCCCAGAACAGGGTCGGCATCTCCACATGCAACGGGGCCAATCACCCGGCCACCCATGATGCGCTCCACGCGATGTTGCAGCTCGGTGAGCGGCTGGATCTGGGGTCGGCCTCCCCCGGTCGCAGTCCGGCTCTTCTTATTATTGGCCAGCTTGGCCTGCAAGAGAAAGGACGGCCTCTAAGTGCAGTGTGTAGCCCTGATCTTGTGTGCACTACCTCCCATGGTGGAATAGCCTGGCCAGTGTGTCGCCCTAATCTTGTGTGCACTGCCTCCCATGGTGGAATAGCCTGGCCAGTGTGTCGCCCTGATCTTGTGTGCACTGCCTCCCATGGTGGAATAGCCTGGCCAGTGTGTAGCCCTGATCTTGTGTGCACTGCCTCCCATGGTGGAATAGCTTGGCCAGTGTGTTAAGTGCAGAATGTGCAATTGATGTTCATGCCTGTCCCATAGCTGCTGCATGAGGGTTGGCCATTAGGGCTTTCAGGTCCCTTTGCCCATAATGTGAGGTGCACATGCAAGGATGAGGAGGACACTGGAAAGGGTACTCACCCTGACAATCCGAGTGAGGTCATTAAACTTTTTGCGGCATTGGACACCGCTCCTGGGGACCTCGCTGTTGGCTGACACCTTGCTGGCGACATGCCTCCAGGCTCTCCGGTAGACGCGGACCGGCGCCTTCCTGCCATTGTCCGGGTACAAAATATGGCGCCTCTTCTCCACAGCACCAACCAGCACACTCAGATCAAGCTCTGAGAAGCGCTGCGCTCGTTCACGGGCCTTCTGCATGGCTTCAGGCGCTATTTGGGTCCAGCAGCAGTGTTCAGGCCTAGCTGGAGGGCTCCACTATCCAGGGCGTGGCAGCAGACCAAGTCGATCCTTCCCCCTTAAGAGCTGGCCGGCGCCAGGGTGTCTGCTGTCAATCACGAGATGGCCGCACCTGCGCTGCGCCCGGCCTCGGCGCTCTCGCTCAGCACCTCCGGCTTAGCGCCTAAAGAGAGGTGTGCAGCGCCAGTTTTAGCGCTCGAGCAAACTCTTAGGGCGAAGCTAATGAATATCGGAGAAGTGGCCTCGATTTTGCGCCGGGCGCAAACTTTAGCGGCCGCCCGACTTTACCGCCCCAAAAGTGGCTACAATGAATTTCTAGGCCTTTGTTTCTGTCTTCACGGAGGAAGACACAAAAATCCTCCCAGAAATACGAGAAAACCAAGGATGTGGCGAGAATGAGGAACTTAAAGAAATTATTATTAGTAAAAAAAACAGTACTAACAAAATTAATGGGACTAAATGTCGATAAATCACAAGGACCGGATGACCTACATCCTAGGGTTTTGAAAGAGGTGGCCATTGGGATAGTGGACGCATTGGTTGTCATCTTCCAAAATTCTATAGATTCTGGAATGGTTCCTGCAGATTGGAGGATAGCAAATGTAACCCCGCTATTTAAGAAAGGAGGGAGAGAGAAAAAGGGGAACCACAGACCTGTTAGTCTCACATCAGTAGTTGGGAAAATGCTGGAATCTATTATAAAGGATGCAATAACTGGGCACTTAGAAACTAATAATAAGATTGGGCAGAGTCAACATGGATTTATGAAAGGGAAATCCTGTTTAACAAACCTTTTGGAGTTCTTTGAGGATTTAACTAGTGGAGTAGGGGAACCAGTAGATGTGGTGTATTTGGATTTTCAGAAGGCCTTCGATAAGGTCCCACACAACAGGTTGGTGAACAAAGTTAGGAATTGGGGGTAATATACTAGCATGGAGTGAGAATTGGTTAACAGACAGAAAACAAAGAGTAGGGATAAACGGGTGTTTTTCAGGATGGCAGGCTGTGACTAGTGGGGTACCACAAGGATCAGTGCTTGGGCACCAGCTATTCACAATCTATATCATTGATTTGGATGAGGGGACTAAATATAACATTTCCAAATTTGCTGATGATACAAAGCTAGGTGGCAGTGGCAGTTGTGAAGAGGATGTGAAGAGGCTTCAAGGGATCTCGACAGGCTCAGTGAGTGGGCGAGAACATGGCAGATGGGATATAATGTGAATAAATGTGAAGTTATCCACTTTGCTAGAAAAAACAGAAAGGCAGAGTATTTCCTAAATGGTGAAAGATTGGGGAATGCAGATGCTCAAAGGGACCTGGGTGTCCTTGTACATGAGTCACTGAAAGTGAATGTGCAGGTGCAGCAAGCCATTAGGAAGGCAAATGTTATGCTGGCCTTCATTACAAGAGGATTTGAGTACAGGAGTAAAGAAGTCTTACTCCAATTATATAGGGCCTTGGCGAGACCACACCTGGAGTACAGTGTACAATTTTGTTCTCCTTACCTAAGGAAGGATATACTTGCCATCGAGGAAGTGCAACGAAGGTTCACGAGATTGATTCCTGGGATGGCGGGACTGTCGTATGAGAAGAGATTGAGTAAACTAGGCCTGTATTCTTTTGAATTCAAGAGAATGAGAGGGGATCACATTGAAGCATACAAAATTATTACAGGGCTTGATAGGATGGATGCTGGGAGAATGTTTCCCTTGGCTGGGGAGTCTAGAACCAGGGGCCACAGCCTCAGGATAAAGGGTAGGCCATTCAGGACTGAGATGAGAAGAAATTCCTTCACACAGAGGGTGGTGAATCTTTGGAATTCTCTACCCCAGAGGGTTGTCGAGGCTCAGTCATTAGGCATATTCAAAACAGAAGTTGATAGATATCTGACTAGTAAGGGCATCAAGGGATATGGAGATAGAGCCGGTGAATGGAGTTGAGGCAGAAGGTCAGCCATGATCTCATTGAATGGCGGAGCAGGCTCGAAGGGCCGAATGGCCTACCCTTGCTCCTATTTCTTATGTTCTTATGTTCTTATGATCCCCACTCCCATCCTTGGATCTCTGCTTTTGTCAATAATAAACCTTTGCTTTTAAATGTATTCACTTAACCCAAGTAAGAGTACGAGTCAGGTTCCTCCCTTGCCTCATCAATAGTTTGTAACCGTTTTCTGCGGTAACCAATTTTCTATAGGCCCTGCCGTAATCGCCAATTATTGCAAGTGGTTTCGCCCCACCCGTAGCGAGCACGCAAACCCCCTTACTACAAGTTCTGGATGATAGGGATTACTGAGGACAGATTTGAACACGGACAGCATTTTTGGGCTCACTCGTACAGTGTTTATTAAGGTTGACAAAACCACTCCACTCGTATACAGTACGAGCGGTGTGAACACAACAGTACAGTTTAAAACAGTATAACCCTGACTTGTCCAACAAGCCCCTGATTTGCTGACTTACCATGGCCTAAAAACACCCTCCCGTGAACTAAACTATCACAGGACCCTTCCAACGCTAAACCTCCTCTGGTTTGGTAGGAACATACAGGCACCCACTCACACAGCTAAGTGATCTTGTGGGTGTGTAGGATTGGCAATGCTCACCTAGATTCCCCTTGATCTTGCTTGTAGCTTCCTCCCATCCATCTCGGCTACCTGGTTCCATACCGGCCTTGCGGCATGCGAATCCCAGTCTGAGTCGAAGTCCGTCTCGGTTGGAAGAGCAAGGCGTAGCTCCTCTTGACGTTCCATTGTGTGGAGGGCAGGAGAGAGAGAGTGAGCTATCCAAACTGCTCTCTGATATACGCCTCCAATACACAGACCGCTGTCTGTGGTTTTAATGGACACATGGCCTCAGGGAAATGGTTTCCAGGCTTCCTCCCAGGTTTGGATGGTTTAGATCTCGTTTCGATCTCCCAGCCGATTAACTTAATGAGCTCATCTTCTCCAGAAACAATGAGTCGCCAGCCTTGTTATTCATGACTTGGGAGTGGGCCTCTCGGGCCATTGTTCCCGAGGAGAGTTCGTTACCATATGACTGCAACCTGGTTACGTCAGCCACCTTCAGCTTGAGTGGTTTTCCACTGCTTCCCCCCAAACAGCCTGTCCAGTTTTTAATAAGGGTATTGTTGTGTATGTACCTTTAAGAGAGAGAACTGACTTTATACTGTAGTACCGGCAGTGACCACACGTGTATATAAAGCCATAGCAGGCTTCTGTACTTTCAGTTTAAACTTACCCTCTGTTCAGTAAATACCTGTTATTATTGTTCTCCTGCAGTCCGTGTATTATTGATACGCGGACACTACACTGGCGACGAGCAGGTTCGAACTCACCTGCAGTACTGCATCACCTCATGGGGATCTTTCCCTGAAAAGAAGCTTCTTGGAGGTCGAAGTCAGAGCAATGGGCGTCGACCGCGGGCAACCGCCCAGGGATCCATCGGAGTTCGGAGAATTGCAGGGGAGGCTGTGGAGAGCTGGGCTTGGCTCCCCAGTCAAGGTGTTCCAGCAAATCGTGCTGGTAGCAGGTAGTGCGCTGACACTTCCGGACTACGGCGGGCTCAAGCTCGATCGAGCGGCTCTGCAAAGGGGCCGTGCAGCGTCGTCGGGAGGAAAAGAGAGAGAGGGTGGAGCGCACAGGGCGCGGTCGGTGCGCAAGAACCGGGCAGCGTAGAGAAAATAAAATGAGGGGAAGGAAAAGTGAGACGCGCCGAAGCCGCGGGTCACCGCCATTAGCCTGTAGAACGCTAGGAGCAGCGTGGCAGCAAGGGGAAGAAGGAAAAGCACGGGAGGCGCCATTTTATTCCATTGGGGAAGAAGGAAAAGCGCAGGAGGCACCATTTTAATCCATTGGGGAAGAAAAAAAAGCGCGGGAGGCGCCATTTTAAACCACCCAAGATGCCGAAGAGTGGCAGTATCACTGCTTTCGACAACGAGGTAGAAGACTGGACCACGTATGTGGAAAGAATTGAAGTGTACTGCAAGGCAAATGAGGTGGCCGATGGAAAGAAGGCGTCGGTATTATTAAATTTGATGGGCGCGAGAACGTATGGCCTATTGCGGAATTTAATTACCCCAGCTAAACCAATGGAGAAAAGTTTTGAAGAGATTGTTAGGGCTAGATTTTCAGTTTAGGCAGTTTTGGGGCGCTAGCTTTAGCGCCCGCCCGAAGTTAGCGCCCGCCCCAAAGTAGCGCCCCGTTGCCGGGAATTCAGTGGCTTCGCCCTAAGAGGTTGGTGGAGCGCTAAAAGAGGCGTTCCACTACTCTCTTTAGGCGCTAAGCCGGCGGTCCAGAGGGATAGCGCCCAGGCGGGGCGCAGCACGGGTGCGGTCATTTTTGCACTGACAGCAGACCCCGTGGTGCCGACCAGCTCTTAAAGGGGGAAGGGACGAATTAGTCTGCTGCCACGCCCTGCACACTGCAGCCTTGCAAAGAGGCCTCAACACTACTGCTCAGCCCCAGGGAGTCATGGCAACGCCAGAGAAGGCCCGTCAGCGTGCCCTGCGCTTCTCAGAGGGTGATCTGGACATCATGCTCACAGCTCTGGAGGTGAGGCGCAAGATCTTGTTTCCAGACAGTGGGAGGAATCCAACCCACCACGACTACACCAAAGCCTGGAAGCAGATCGCCCAGAGGGTGACATTCACCGGCGAGGCCCCCAGGACCCACACACAATGCCGTAAGAAGTACAACGATCTGACCAGGATTGTGAGGGTGAGTAGCCTTTCCAGTCTCCTCCTCATTCTTGCATGTACACCTGACATGATGGGCAAAGGGACCTGAAAGTCCTTTTGGCCAGCCCTCAGCCAGCAGCATTGGGACAGTCATGAGCATCAAATGGCCATTCGGCACTCTACACTTTGGCCAAGCTATTCCACCATGGGAGGCAGTGCACACTACATCAGGGCTTCACTGCGCCCTTACAGCCCGTCCTTTCTCTTGCAGGCTAAAGTAGCGTTTAATCGCCAGGCCCGTGCCAGGGGTGGCCGCGCCAAGCTGCAGGAGCTCACTCGGCTGGAGGAGCGCGTGTGTGTGCTCATGGGAGCACGTGTGATTGTCCCCACAGCGTGCGGTGTATCCGACCCTCCACTGCCCGGCAATGGTAAGGACCTCGCCTTTTGGCCCTCTCGCGTCGCACTGGCCCATCCGAGCTATCTCCTTTGCCACTGTCCCACCAATGCGCTGAATCCCACCAGTCCTAACTCCCTCGCTGACGCCGTCTCCTCACTCTGAAGCTACTCTTGTGCATTCCTGCTTTCAGCTGGTGACGACCAGGACCCTGAGGCTGCCAGTGACAGCACCTCCAACCAGGAGGAGGAGGAGGAGCAAGCCGGACCTTCGGGGGAACAGTCACGTCCCGCAGGAGAGGAGGAAATGCTCGACACCTCCTCACTGGACGAGTGCCTGGAGGAACTGTCGCAGGGCAATGCAGCTTCTGGGACCAGTGGCGTCCAGCCACCCAGCAGCCGTGCGCGTGGCCCGCGGCCTTCCCCCCAAAGGGGGGAAGGATCAGAGGGGAGTGCTGCTGCTCGGCAAACTCGCCGTCACCAACGCGGCAAGGGTCCCCTAGTTCGGCCCCCTCCTCCCCAGCGGGAGAGTCGCGACTCCAGTCCGGACACCTTCACTTCGGAGGAGGTGCGGAAGCTCGATCAGATGGCCGACGACTCGGACCGGCGCCACACGGAGCTCATGAGCGTGGTGGGGCGCATGCCTGAGGCCATCGAGTCGCTGGCGACCAGTGTGCGCGAGTTCGGGGCAGCAACTGCCGCGACTGGCCGCATGCTAACTGATGCCGTCAAGACCCTGGCGGATGTGATGCGCGCGCACACCAGGACCAGAGGGCCACTCACTGCTGCCACACGCGCTGTCTCAGGCAGGCATCGCCAGGGCAGGCGCCGCGCTGGACCATCCCAGCAAGCCGGCCGTCGGCTGATTGCTGCGGATCCTGCAGTGCGGGCCCGGCCGAGTGCCACCGCGCCACAGCACCAGCCAGCGCATCCCAGACGCCAGCTGGCCCACATTGCACCATCCGTCGCCGCCATTCCCCCTCTGGGGCGTCAAGGGCAAGCGGCTGCAGCTGATGGTGGCCAGGCTCAGGCGCGCCACTCAGGAGACGGCCCCTCGAGGCCCAAACGCCGTGTAGGCCGCCCCCCAGTGGCATCTGGCGGAAGGGCATCTGAGCCTCAGGCGCCTTCCCCCAGCCTCGCAGCAGCCACTGGGCAGAGCTTGCGAAGGAGCAGCAGGCAGGGCAGGGGAGGCAAAATGCTGGGCAAGGTCTCGCCCTCGCGGGCCACTCAGTAGAGGGTGTGGCCAGCTTTCCTTTAATATGGCGGTGGCCATCTTTATTTTGCCCATGGTTGTGCTTTTGGAGGGCTTTTTTTTTGCGTTAGGCCGACGTTGAGGCCCGGTTTCAATAAAGGTGGAGTGGCTCCTCCCCAGTTTGTGGGAGTGAGTCGTTTGTTGGGCTTTTTGTGGGGCCCGTTTATTGTTTTTGGGGATTCATGTGGGAAGGGCTTTTCATTTTTGTTTAATAAAAAATTATCTTTATTCATGCAGTCTCCATGGTTGTTCTTCTTAGTGTTTGTTGGCTTCGCCGGCTGAGGGCTTGCGGAGCGGCTGCATTCATCTTCCCTCATGGCCCCTGGCCATTCCCTGACAGGGGGCTTAGAAGTACCGTGTAATAAGGTGGCGTCGTGCGGCCCTTGGCCCTGGTCGCTCCCTCCTGGGAACGTACTCCTGCTCCTCCTCCTCCTCCTCCTCCTCCTCCTCATGCTCCTCCTGCTCCTCCTCCTGAGGTGCTGGTCCAACGTCAGGTGGCAGTGCCTGAGTCCTGCGGATAGCCAGGTTGTGTAGCATGCAGCAAACCACCACAAATTGGGAGACCCGGTCCGGCGAATACTGGAGAGCTCCTCCGGAGCGATCAAGGCAGCGGAACCGCTGCTTGAGGACCCCAATAGTTAGCTCGATGATGTTGCGGGTGGTTTGATGGCTCTCGTTGTAGGCCTCTTCAGCAGCGGTCCTGGGCGCGCGGAGCGGGGTCATGAGCCAGGTGCACAAAGGATAGCCTTTGTCCCCGAGTAGCCATCCTCTTGGGGGAGGCTGTGCCTGGAACATGTCATGCACAGTACTCTGCCGCAGGATAAAGGCATCGTGGCTGCTGCCTGGGAAGCTGGCATTGACTGCCATGATGCGCTGCTTGTGGTCACAGACCAGCTGCACATTCAGAGAATGGTAGCCCTTCCTGTTGCGATACTGCTCGCCATGCTCCAGAGGGGCCCGCAAAGCCACATGCGTACAGTCAATGGCGCCCTGCACCAAGGGGAATTCCCCGAGTCTGGAAAATCCCAATGCGCGCTGATGCTGGCTCTCCAGGGCCATGGGGAAGGAGATGAATTGGCTTCTCCTTCTGAACAGTGCTTCGGTCACCTGGCGGATGCAGCGATGCACGCCGTACTGGGAGATGTTTGCTATGTCCCCAGCAGCGTATTGGAAGGAGCCGGTGGCATAGAAGTTCAATGCCACTGTCACCTTCACTTCCACCGACAGAGACGTCCTGCACCTGAGCTTTGGCCGCAGATCTCGGCGAAGCAGGTGGCAGATCTCTGCAATCACCCCCTTCCGGAATCGGAGCCTTTTAACACATCGCGCGGCACTCATGTTTAGGTAGGAGCGCTGCTGGCGGTATAGCCTGACTGGGTAAGGCCTACGTGGCCGACGCCTGTAGCCCCCTCTGCCTCTAGCCAGGGCTGCCCCTCTCACAATACGTCTGCGAGCCCTACGGACATGGAGCTGCAGCTCCGCGTTGGCACCCCATGCAACCCCCATCAAATCCTGGCAAACACTCTAATTTCCAAATGGCCACTTGCAGCGCTGTTGCCTGAGTCCAAAAATACCTGGCTCTTGCTGCTTGAAACCAGTTAGCTATCCTCCTTGTTGTGTCTCCAGAAATGCGTTGCACAAGACTGTTTTCTGAAATAATGGATGGCCTTTATACTGGAGAGGACGTTCCCTTTAATTAGCGCCCCCCGGGGCCCGCGCTGGTTGTGTTGCGTTCCTTTTTCCAAACGCTCCGGCCGCCCGCCGCACAATGGGGCGGTCCGACTGAAGTTTGCAATCGGGGCGGCCAAAGGGCGTTGCACGAGGATGTGACGTCATTTTCTGCGCGCGCATCCGGGCGGGCGCTAAACTTTGCGCCGGCGCTAACGGGCAACTTAATTTGGGGCGGGGCGCAAACTGCGCTGCGCCCGGGCGCTACACGCATAGCGCCCGGAAATCACTTCTCTTAAGGCGCTAACTGCTGGCGCAAGCAACTGAAAATCTAGCCCTTAATATCTTACAGGAACACCTAAACCCTACACCGCTGCTGATAGCAGAAAGATTCAAGTTCCGTAAAAGAAACCAGCACAAAGATGAGAGCAATGCTGACTATCTTACGGAACTACGCAAGTTATCTAAGCACTGCCAGTTCGGAGCAGGACTGGCAGACACCTTGCGGGATAAGTTTGTCTGCGGGCCCCAGAGTGAAGGTACCCAGAAACGACTACTTTCGGAAAAGGACCTGACGCTAGAACAGGCTTTCAGCGTGGCAGTATCCTACAAAGCAGCAGCACGGGGAGCTGCGGAAATACAGCAGAAACCATAAGAATACAGCGCTAACGAAATGGCGTATGGAGCAGAAAAGTGCTATCGCTGCGGCAGAACAACACATGATCAGAAGGACTACTGGTTTAAGGACAAAGTATGCAGGCAATGTGGGAAAATGGGACACATAGCAAGAGTCTGCAGGTCGGGAAAGAAAACCAACACTAAAAGAACTACAAAGGAAAAGTACAGGAAAGTACAAAAAAAGACAGACAGTAGTTCAGAAGGTCAGGAGAGTGATAATGACTCCGGGAGCAGGAAACTAAGTTGTCTAAAGTTACACAACGTGATCGCAAAGGAGGATCACCGAACCATTTGGGTCACCCTCATGATAGCAGGGTCCCAAGTAAAGATGGAATTGGACACAGGATCAGCCCTAACTGTCATGAATCGACGAGACTATGAGCGGCTATTCTCACACATACCCTTGAAGGACACGTCCATTGTATTGAAGACATACACGGGGCAAAAAGTCTACCCCAGAGGAAAAATAAGGGTGCCAGTTAAATACAACGGCAAGGAAACACAGAAACTGTATCTATATATACTACAAGATGGAGGACCACCATTATTGGGACGTGAATGGATCCAAAAAATACAATTGGATTAGCATTCCATTCAGGCGCTAACTGTGACTGACAAAAAGGATGACGACGTCACACCTGGACGACTGTCAAAAATTCTAACTGACGCGAAAGAGGTGTTCCAACAAGGACTTGGGACTCTAAAAGGAGTAACGGCAACGATAAAAATCGAAGATAACGCAAACCCAAAAATTTTTAAGGCCAGACCGGTACCATACGCGATCCGCCCAGCCGTTGAAGCAGAGCTGGAGAGTCTGCAGCATTCGGGTGTGCTGTCCAAGGTGGACTGGAGTGAGTGGGCCACACCCACCGTTCCTGTAATGAAGAAATCATTGAGCAGCATGCCTGGGGAGCCGAAGAAGGTTCGCATCTGTGGGGACTTCAAGGTAACTGTGAACCCAGTCCTGCACACAGTACAATATCCACTTCCACGGATAGAAGATATTTTTGCCTCACTATCTGGAGGGAAATGCTTTACGAAGATTGATCTGGCCCAAGCGTATCTACAAATGGAGGTGGAAGAAGCATCTAGGAAATACCTCACGATAAACACTCACAAAGGTCTTTACCAGTACAACCGACTGGTATTCGGGGTAGCATCAGCCCCGGCTATTTGGCAGAGGGCGATGGAACAAGTCCTGCAAGGGATCTCGGGGACCCAGTGTTATTTGGACGACATCCTGGTTACGGGCGAAAATGACAGTGAACACCTTGCCAACCTGGAGCAGGTGCTCACTAGATTACAAGAATATGGGCTACGAGCCAACCGCCCCAAATGCGAGTTCTTCAGGAGACAAATCTCGTATTGTGGCCACATGATTGATGAGGAAGGGTTGCATAAGTCCCCAGACAAGATTGAGGCAGTAGTCAAGGCTCCAGCACCGGAAAATGTGTCGCAACTGAGGTCGTTCCTCGGGTTGGTGAACTACTACCATAAGTTCTTGCCGAATTTATCTACAATTCTGCACCCACTGAACGCCCTGCTGCAAACTGGAGTAACATGGAAATGGAGTGATGAGTGTAAGCGTGCCTTTCAGAAATGTAAATGCCTAATCACTTCAAAAGAAGTATTGGCCCACTACAATCCAACACTGCCGATTCGGTTGGCATGTGATGCGTCTCCCTACAGCATTGGAGCGGTGCTGTCACACAAATTCCTTTACGGTTCAGAGAGGCCAATAGCCTTTGCATCGCGCTCGTTAACCTCAGCCGAGCGTAACTATGCCCAGATTGACAGGGAGGCCCTCAGTCTGGTGTGGGGGGTGAAGAAGTTCAATCACTATCTGCACGGGCAGAAATTCACCCTACTGACTGATCATCAGCCTCTGGTCTCCATTTTTAACCCAAAGAAGGGCGTTCCGGTGATGACGGCGCAACGGCTGCAAAGATGGTCACTTTTTCTAGGGGCACATCAGTACGACATAGAGTACAAGGGTACGAAACAGCATGGAAACGCTGATGGGCTGTCGCTCCTACCGTTGCCTACGGTGGAGGAAGCACCTGCAGTGGACCCTGTTGAGATATTCCATTCGACCATAGTCGAATGTCTACCTGTTACAAACTCAAGTATAGAGAAGGAAACCCGAAATGACCCGACACTCTCTCGGGTCTATGATTTGACGGTGAAGGGATGGCCAGCACATGGCGACTCACTGTTGCCAGCATTCTCGCCAAGGAGAGAACAGCTGTCAGTGTGCCGGGGGACCTTGATGTGTGGATCCTGAGTGGTAATTCCACCCAAGTTGAGAGATAGAGTGCTCAATGAGCTTCATGAGGGTCATCTGGGAGGGGTAAAAATGAAGAGCCTAGCCAGGGCGTTTGTGTGGTGGCCGGGAATCGATAAAGAAATCGAGGATATGACCAAGAGATGCACAGGATGCCAGAAGGTCCAAAACGCTCCACCACAGGCCCCGCTACACCCATGGGAGTGGCCCTCATCTCCATGGCAATGGGTACACATTGATTTTGCTGGTCCATTTATGGACTCAATGTTTCTAATCGCCGTGGATGCCCATTCGAAATGGCCAGAGGTCATCAAAATGTCCTCCACCACCACGGAGAAAACTATTGCAGTCCTACGGACCATCTTCGCCAGGAATGGCTTGCCAGAACAGATTTGCTCCGACAATGGGCCACAGTTTGTGTCCGAGGATTTCCGGAGGTTTCTGAGGAATAATGGGGTGAAACATTACACATCTGCCCCATATCATCCAGCCACAAATGGATTGGCCGAGAGGTTTGTTCAGACCTTTAAAAAGGCAATAAAGGCGATGTATAACGACAACATACCACTACAACACAAGGTGGATAATTTCTTGTTTGCTTACCGGAATGCAACACATGCAGTCACCAACCAAGCTCCAGCCATAATGTTCTTCAAACGAAGGCTAAGATGTCGCCTGGATTTGCTCAAACCAAACATAAGACGAGATGTTGAGGATAAGCAATTCCAGCACATCAATGAGAAGCCAACCAGGAGCTTCAAGATAGGGCAACCAGTCTTGGCCCGTGACTACCGAACAGAAAAATGGCAGCCAGGAACGATATGCACACAGCAGGGACCACTAATGTACACAGTGGACGTTGGAGAGAGCATCGTGAGATGCCATGCTGACCAGATTCTAGAGTCACAGGAACAAGCCAAACCCATACCACGAGCATGTGCACCTGGTAATGAACCCGAAGTACAGATTGCGTCTACCTCAGAATCAGTGGTATTGGAAGCTGACGAACCAACCAATGACAATGAGCCAGAATCGACTCCGCCGCAAGAACAGGATACTCGAGAAAGTATAAAAACCGGAGAGAGGCGAGGCCCGAGACCAGTCGGGACCAGCGGGAGCAGCGAGGAGGAGCTCGGCAGGAAACCCGGCGACCAGCGAGGCCCGAGACCAGTCGGGAGCAGTGTGAGACCGGTATAAAAACCGGAGAGAGGCGAGGCCCGAGACCAGTCGGGACCAGCGGGAGCAGCGAGGAGGAGCTCGGCAGGAAACCCGGCGACCAGCGAGGCCCGAGACCAGTCGGGAGCAGTGTGAGACCGGTATAAAAACCGGAGAGAGGCGAGGCCCGAGACCAGTCGGGACCAGCGGGAGCAGCGAGGAGGAGCTCGGCAGGAAACCCGGCGACCAGCGAGGCCCGAGACCAGTCGGGAGCAGTGTGAGACCGGTATAAAAACCGGAGAGAGGCGAGGCCCGAGACCAGTCGGGACCAGCGGGAGCAGCGAGGAGGAGCTCGGCAGGAAACCCGGCGACCAGCGAGGCCCGAGACCAGTCGGGAGCAGTGTGAGACCGGTATAAAAACCGGAGAGAGGCGAGGCCCGAGACCAGTCGGGACCAGCGGGAGCAGCGAGGAGGAGCTCGGCAGGAAACCCGGCGACCAGCGAGGCCCGAGACCAGTCGGGAGAGAGCAGCAGCGGAGAGGCAGCAGTCGGCGAGACTCGGGGCCATTTAAAAAACAGCTGAGGCGGAAGTCCAGCTCTTGAGCTTTTTTTCAGAAGCGGACCTGGTGGGAAGCACCCAGGTGAAAGGTATTTAAGGAGGGTGGTGGCTTAAACCCGAGTTCCTACAGAGTAGGAACCCCCACCGCCCCCCTCCTCTAACCTAGTAGTCTTTTAGCAGCTGTCTAAAAACAGAGGTCACAAATTTTTTGGTCTCAGTTTCTTTTCAGCAGGGCAGGAACCGGGAGGAGCGGGAAGTCGGCGTAGGACCAAGGGGACACAAGACCGGGAAGTCAGCGAAAGACCAGGGAGGTAAGACTAACTGGTAAGTACTTTCCTCAAACCTTCCTAGGAAGTAAAACCAAAACTAGTGGGATTTGGTTAGTTTAAAAAGGAATAAGAGGAGTACAGTATACATTGGTCTAAGTAAGCTTCGGGAAAACAAAAGTCGATAAATAAACTAAAACTAGAAAATTAAAAGTAATATAAGGGTTAAGTCATGGCAGTAGAGCTCGGACCTGTGTCATGCTCCTCCTGTAACATGTGGGAAATCAGGGACGCTTCCTGTGTCCCTGACGACTATGTGTGCAGGAAGTGTGTCCAGCTGCAGCTCATGTGGGACCGCATGACGGCCCTTGAGCTGCAGATGGACTCACTTTGGAGCATCCACGATTCTGAGAGGGGTGTGGATAGCACATTTAGTGAGTTGGTCACACCGCAGGTTAAGGCCAGCGTAGACAGTACATGGGTGACCAAAAGGCAGAGCAAGGGCAGGAAGGTAGTGCAGAAATCCCCTGGGGTTGTCTCCCTTAGCAACAGGTTCACCGCCTTAGGTACTGTTGTCGGGGGGGGTGACACATCGGGGGAAGGCACCAGCAGCCAGGCTCATGGCACCATGACTGGCTCTGTTGCAAAGAAGGGAGGGAAAAAGAGTGGCAGGGCTATAGTAATAGGGGATTCGATTGTAAGGGGAATAGATAGGGGTTTCTGTGGTCGCGACCGAGACTCCAGGATGGTATGTTGCCTCCCTGGTGCAAGGGTCAAGGATGTCTCGGCGCGGGTGCAGAACATTCTGGAGGGGGAGGGGGAACAGCCAGTTGTCGTGATACATGTTGGTACCAACGACGTAGCTAAAAAAAGGGAAGAGGTCCTACAAGTAGAATTTCGGGAGTTAGGAGCCAAGCTAAAAAGTAGGACCTCGAAGGTAGTAATCTCTGGATTACTACCAGTGCCACGTGCTAGTAAGAGTACAGAGAACAGGATAGTTAGGCTAAATACGTGGCTTGAGCAGTGGTGTAAGAGGGAGGGTTTTAAATTTTTGAGGCATTGGAACCAGTTTTGTGGTAGGTGTGACCTATACAAAAGGGACGGTCTACACCTGTGCAGAGATGGAACTGATGTTCTCGGGGTAATTTTTGATAAAGCAGTTCGGGAGCATTTAAACTAGTATGGCAGGGGGCTAGAAACCTATGTAGTGAAATAGAGGAAAGTGAAAGGCAGACAGAAATAAATGATAAAAGGGTGAGGAACAAAAAACAAAGGGCCAAACTAATTCATAAAAAATGTGAGCATAAAAAAAGCCTGAGGGTTTTATACCTTAATGCGAGAAGCATCAGGAACAAGGTAGATGAATTAGCTGTGGAAATAGAGGTTAATAATTATGACCTAATTGGGATTACGGAAACATGGTTGCAGGGTGAACAGGGCTGGGAGCTTAACATACAGGGGTATTCAGTATTTAGGAAGGATCGACAAAAAAGAAAGGGAGGAGGGGTAGCATTGCTAGTAAAAGAGGGGATAAATGCAATTGAAAGGAAGGATATTAACTCAGTTAATACAGAATCTATATGGGTGGAGCTAAGAAATAGCGAGGGGCGAAAAACATTAATAGGAGTGGTATATAGGCCTCCAAATAGTAAAATAGAGGTTAGGGAGGGCATCACGAGGGAAATTAGAGAAGCGTGCAATAAGAGCACAGCTGTCATCATAGGTGACTTTAACTTACATATAGATTGGACTAGCCTAATCAGTAAAAATAATGAGGAGGAGGAATTCCTTGAGTGTTTGAGGGATGGTTATCTGGATCAATATGTCGAGGAACCAACTCGGGAACAGGCTATATTGGACTGGGTACTGTGCAATGAGAAGGGACTAATCAGTAATCTTGTTGTACGGGGACCCTTGGGTCAGAGCGATCATAACATGATCGATTTCTCACTCGAAATGGAGAGCGAAGAAATTGACTCAGAGACTAAGGTCCTGAATTTAAACAAGGGGAATTATGATGCCATGAGACGGGAACTGAGTAGGTCTGATTGGACAACGTTCCTGGGAGGACTGGAGGTAGATAAACAATGGCAAACATTTAAAGATAGAATGACAAAATTGCAAAAATTGTTTATACCAATCTGGCATAAAAGGAAATCTAAAAAGGTGACTCAACCGTGGATAACAGGGGAAATTAGAGACAGCATAAAATCCAAAGATAGGGCGTATAAAATAGCCAAAAAAAGCGCCAGAGCGGAAGATTGGGAACAGTTTAAGATAGAGCAAAGGAGGGCAAAGGGCATAATCAAGAGGGGCAAAATAGCTTACGAAAACAAGCTGGCGGAAAATATAAAAACTAACTCCAAAAGCTTTTATAAGTATATCAAAAGGAAAAGACTGGTGAAAACCAAAGTTGGTCCATTGCAGTCAGATACGGGGGAATATATAATGGGAAATAAGGAAATGGCAGATCAACTAAATGCATACTTTGGGTCAGTCTTTACGAAGGAAGACACAAAAAACCTCCCTGGGATATCGGGAAAAATAGGGACATTGGCAAAGGAGGAACTGACGCAAATCAATATCTCTAAGGATATGGTGTTAAGGAAGCTAAAGGGATTGAAGGTGGACAAATCCCCAGGGCCTGATAACATGCATCCTAGGGTACTGAAGGAGGTGGCCCTAGAGATAGCGGATGCACTAAGGATGATTTTTCAGAATTCATTAGACTCGGGAACAGTGCCGATGGATTGGAGGGTAGCTAACGTTACCCCACTATTCAAAAAGGGGGGTAGGGAAAAAGCAGGTAATTACAGACCTGTAAGCCTTACATCAGTTGTGGGCAAAATGCTGGAGTCCATCATTAAGGATGAAATAGCGGAGCACTTAGCAAATGGGGACAGGATAGGACAGAGTCAACATGGATTTACAAAGGGTAAATCGTGCTTGACTAATCTATTGGAATTTTTTGAGGGAGTAACTGGTAGAATAGATGGGGGAGAGCCAGTAGATGTGGTGTACCTGGACTTCCAAAAGGCCTTCGATAAGGTCCCACATAAAAGATTAGCATGGAAAATTGAGGCTCATGGGATAAAGGGGAAAGTTTTGGCGTGGATAGGGAACTGGCTGTCAGATAGAAAACAGAGAGTTGGAATAAACGGCTCATTTTCTGAATGGCAGGCAGTAACAAGTGGGGTACCACAGGGATCTGTCCTGGGCCCCCAGCTGTTCACAATTTACATTAATGACCTGGATCAGGGAGTCGGATGCAGCATTTCCAAATTTGCAGACGACACTAAACTAGGAGGGGGGGTGGGCTCAGAGGAAGAGACCAGGAAGCTCCAGAGCGATTTGGACAGACTGGGCGATTGGGCGGATAAATGGCAGATGCACTATAATGTGGACAAGTGCGAAGTTATCCACCTTGGGTGCAGGAACGGGAGGGCAAATTATTATTTAAATGGCAATAGATTGGGAGAGGGGGAAGTACAGAGAGACCTGGGTGTTCTTGTACACCAGTCACTGAAGGCGAGCATGCAGGTGCAACAGGCGGTCAAGAAGGCAAACGGTATGCTGGCCTTCATAGCAAAAGGGTTAGAATACAGGAACAGGGATACCTTGCTGCAGCTGTACAGGGCACTGGTGAGACCACACCTCGAGTACTGTGTACAGTTTTGGTCGCCTCATCTGAGGAAGGATGTTCTTGCCATGGAGGGGGTGCAGCGGCGATTCACCAGGCTGATACCAGGAATGGCGGGAATGACCTATGAGGAGAGACTATGTAGTTTAGGGATGTACACACTGGAGTTTAGAAGATTGAGAGGGGACCTCATAGAAGTGTATAAAATTCTGACAGGTCTAGACAGACTGGATGCAGAAGGAATGTTTCCCTTGGCGGGTGAGAACAGAACTAGAGGACATAATTTAAGGATAAGGGCTAAACCATTTAGGACAGAGATGAGGGGGAATTTCTTCACTCAGAGAGTGGTGAACCTGTGGAACTCATTGCCACAGAGGGCAGTGTACGCCAGCTCATTAAATATATTTAAGAGGGAATTAGATATATTTCTACGGGCAAAAGGGGTTAAGGGTTACGGAGAGAAGGCGGGGACGGGATACTGAATTAAAAGATCAGCCATGATCTCATCGAATGGCGGAGCAGGCACGAAGGGCCGAATGGCCTACTCCTGCTCCTATCTTCTATGTATGTAAAGGCGCTATCCAGTCAGGATCAGGAAGCCTCCTCAAAGACTGAACTTATAAATGATTATTTCAGTTGATGTATATAGTACAGAGAAAATTGTAATTGTAATTAGTTATTATTTAATTGTTAAATGAATGTTATGTACTGTTTATCTAAAAGGGGAGGAATTGTTGTGTATGTACCTTTAAGAGAGAACTGACTTTATACTGTAGTACCGGCAGTGACCACACCTGTATATAAAGCCATAGCAGGCTTCTGTACTTTCAGTTTAAGCTTACCCTCTGTTCAGTAAATACCTGTTATTATTGTTCTCCTGTAGTCCGTGTATTATTGATACGCGGACACTACAGGTATATGTTCATAATCTAAAAAAAATCCATGGAGTCTGTGCCGACGGCTACAAGTTCTCAGATAACAGGGACTGTTGTTCCGTGTTTACTATGTCAGGTCTCTTCTGTATGCCCTATTTGTCTTATTCCATGTTTAATACCAGCAGAATAGATTCGCTATGTATGTATAAACTTTATACTGTGTAAGTTATGATTAAATGAAAATAATGGATTCACGAGGCAGGGTTTTCAACTGGCATAACTCCAGTGCACAGGGGTGGGAAATCCAGCACCCCCTGTCCACTGCCATTCTGGAGCTTTCCGCCAAAACGATCAGGGACATAGAATATATTCACCCGAATATGTGAGGGTATATTCAAAATAGACGCAAATACTGTAGCAGGAATACTGTCACAAAAGTCTAGGCTGATACTCAGTGCAGTGCTGCACTGTCAGAGGTACCTGAAGGAAAAACATTTGCAGGGCTACGGGGAAAGGGCGGGGGAGTGAGACTAGCGGAGGTGCTCTTGCAGAGAGCCGGCATGGGCTCGACGGGCCGAATGGCAATCTTCCGTGCTGTAACTATTCTATGATTCTAGGTGCTGTCTAGCAGATGAAATGTTTAACCAAGGCCCCATCTGCTCTCTCAGGTGGATGTAAAAGATCCCATGGCACTATTTTGAAGAAGAGCAGGGGCGTTATCCCCGGTGTCCTGGCCAATATTTATCCCTCAATCAAATCACAAAAACTGATTATTATTATCATCATCATTATTATCACATTGCTGTTTGTGGGAGTCTGCTGTGCGCAAATTGGCTACCGCGTTTCCTACATTACAACAGTGACTACACTTCAAAAGTACTTCATTGGCTGTAAAGCGCTTTGATTTTTTTAATTTGTTTATGGGATGTGGGCGTCGCTGGCAAGGCCAGCATTTATTGCCCATCCTTAATTAAGAACATAAGAAATAGGAGCAGGAATAGGCCACTTGGCCCTTCGAGCCTGCTCCGCCATTCAATAAGGTCATGGCTGATCTTGGGCTCAAAGCCGCTTCCCCGCTCGCTCCCCATAACCCTTCACTCCGTTTTCTTGCAAAAATCTGTCTATCTCCACCTTAAATGTATTTAATGACCCAGCCTCCACGGCTCTCTGGGGCAGAGAATTTCACAGATTTACAACCCTCTGAGAGAAGAAATTCCTCCTCATCTCAGTTCTAAAATGGCGACCCTTTATTCTGAAACTATGCCCCCGAGTTCTAGATTTCCCCACAAGGGGAAACATCTTCTCTGCGTCTATCTTGTCGAGCCCCCTCAGTATCTTATATGTTTCGATAAGATCACCTCTCATTCTTCTAAATTCCAATGAGTATAGGCCCAACCTGCTCAACCTTTCTTCATAAGTCAACCCCCTCATCTCTGGAATTAACATAGCGAATCGTCTCTGAACTACCTCCAAGTATATCCTTCCTTAAATAAGGAGACCAAAACTGTACGCAGTACTCAAGGTGTGGTCTCACCAATACCCTGTGCAGTTGTAGCAGGACTTCCCTGCTTTTATACTCCAACCCTCTTGCAATAAAGGCCAGCATTCCATTTGCCTTTTTCATTACTTGCTGTACCTGCATGCGAACATTTTGTGTTTCATGCACAAGGACCCCCAGGTCCCTCTGAACTGTAGCATTTTGTAATCTCTCTCCATTTAAATAATAATTTGCTTTTTTATTTTTCCTGTCAAAGTGGATAACCTCACACTTTCCCACATTATACTCTATCTGCCAAATGTTTGCCCACTCACTTAGCTTGTCTATATCCCTTTGCAGATTCTTTGAGTCCTCTGCACAACTTGCTTTCCCACCCATCTTTGTATCATCTGCAAACTTGGCTACATTACACTCGGTCCCGTCATCCAAGTCATTAATGTAGATTGTAAATAGTTGGGGCCCCAGCACCGATCCCTGTGGCACCCCACTAGTTGCCGTTTGCCAACCAGAAAATTACCCATTTATCCCGACTCTCTGCTTTCTGTTAGTTAGCCAATTCTCTATCCATGCTAATATATTACTCCCAACTCCGTGAGCTCTTATCTTATGCAGTAACCTTTTATGTGGCACCTTATCGAATGCCTTCTGGAAATCCAAATACCCCACATCCACTGGCTCACCTTTGTCCACCCTGCTTGTTACATCCTCAAAGAACTCCAGCAAATTTGTTAAACATGATTTCCCTTTCATAAAACCACGCTAACTCTGCTTGACTACATTATGATTTTCCAAATGCCCTGCTACTGCTTCCTTAATGAAGGACTCCAGCATTTTCCCAACGACAGATGTTAGGCTAACTGGTCTATAGTTTCCTGCTTTCTGTCTCCCTCCTTTCTTAAATAGAGGTGTTACATTTGCGGTTTTCCAATCCACTGGGACCTCTCCAGAGTCCATGGAATTTTGGTATATTGCAACCAATGCATCCACTATCTCTGCAGCCACTTCTTTGAAGACACTGGGATGCAGGCCATCTGGTCCAGGGGACTTGTTGTCTTTTAGTCCCATTATTTTACCAAGTAATTTTTCCTTAGTGATAGTGATTGTCTTTAGTTCCCCCCTTCCTGTGGCCCCTTAATTATCCATTATTGGGATGTTGTTAGTGTCTTCTACCGTGAAGACAGATACAAAATATTTGTTCAGAGTCTCTGCCATTTCCCTGTTCCCATTATTAATTCCCCAGTCTCATCCTCTGAAGGACCAATGTTTACTTTAGCTACCCTCTTCCTTGCAGAAGCTCTTACTATCTTTTTTAATATTTCTTGCCAGTTTACTCTCATAATTCATCTTCTCTCTCTTTATTATTTTTTTAGTCATCCTTTGCTGGTTTTAAAGAATTTCCCAATCCTCTGGTCTCCCACCAATCTTGGCAACATTGTATGCCTTCGTTTTCAATTTGATACCATCCTTTACTTCCTTAGTTAGCCACGGATGGTGCTCCCTTCTCGTAAAATCTTTCTTTCTCACTGGAATAAATTTTTGTTGAGAGTTATGAAATATCTCCTTAAATGTCCGCCACTGCATTTCAACTGTCTTACGCTTTAATTTATTTTTCCAGTCCACTTTACCCAGTTCTGCCCTCATGCCATTGTAATTGTCTTTGTGTAGGATTAGGACACTGGTTTGAGATACAACTTTCTCACCCTCCAACTGAATTTGAAATTCAACCATGCTGTGATCACTCTTTCCTAGCTTGGCTCGGTACGTATTGGGGCTAAAACCAGGTTCACTCACTGAAAATGGCCCAGCTTGTTTTAATAGATCGATGTATTTAAAGAGGGCAGCAATGACACGATGACGTGATATTCCATCATTGCCGCTATAGCAACGCTGGATGCAAGAGTTAGAAGCATGTTACTGGCATCCAAAGTTTCTATGGTGGACAGGAGAGCAATTCAATTTTTAAAAGCCACCTCCAGGAGTACGATCGATTGCGGGGCCTGTTAAATTTAACATTTAAAAAAAAATTAGACTTCTCTTTGCTGGGGTCAGCAACAGCCAAGTCGGTTTCAGCCAAAATAGCTTGTTGTGTCGGGCCAGATGTTCGAGAGAGGGCGGGGCCAAGCTATTCAATTCAAATACAAGCATTTTGTACGGTTTTGTTTGTATATATGTTTGTTTGGCAGCTCTTTTGGAGCTTAAGAGACACGTATTTAAATTTAATTTGCCCTGGTCATTTATATGAACAGTATTTCCCAGCCTGTCTTGCTCAAAATAAATAGTCCATCTAAAACCATCAGTGCTTGATTGTCCAGACAGACCCCCGTGCATGGTCCACAACAAACTGCCATGCAACGGTTAATATTCAGGGACCATGGGGTGAATTTCCACAGGGACTCTCTCACTCATCCACTACAACTTCAGTCAGTACAGAATAAGGCTTGTGGTGACCTCTAGGATTGTACAGCCTGCCCACACCATCTGTTTAGATTTACACATGTACAGTGGTCACTTGGGTATCAGAGGGCTGCCGCACCCATGAAACAGGCTCGAAGGGCCATACGGCCTATTCCGGCTCCTAAGTCTTATGAAACAGTACCACAGCACAAGTCATCACCTTCAGAAAGCGTGAAGGAAAGGAAAGAAAATGTGGGGGGTAAAAGTTGGATTAGTCAACAAATAATATTATTACGTACAGTAGTGCATGCCAGTGACATCTGTGAAGCAACAGCTGTTATGTAGACCTAACTGAAGTTAATCTTCGACATCCAGAATTTATTATCAGGAATGAGAGTTAAGAACACTTCGGGCAAAAAGGAAGAATTTTCACACAAGTGCTGCTATCAGATCAGTATCCATTGCTGCTGTTCATTTTTTTAAATGTAATTAAAAATTAAATCTCTAAATTACCTCAGACCTACACTTAATTTAATTAAAACAGATTAGCTGGTTGGATAAAATGCTCGTAATTTTTTTTTTTAATACAGAACTAAATTACGATAGGCATAGCCAGAAGGAGCCTCATCTTGCCTTAATCCAGTTATGGAATTATGGAGAAGATCCTCCCTTAAGTGTTTGGATATTTATTTCTAACGCTTAAAATAAATCCATTTTGTTCTGATAAATGAGTTCCCTTTAACTAAACCTTAAATATGACAAGCACAGCAGTTTCTCCCTCCCCCCTCCATTTATTGATAAAATTATATCAATGAATGTATTGTTTTGATTAACCATGATAAATTTAAATGCTTTTCAATTTTTGCAGAGCTGTGTGTAATATTAATAAGGTAAAATTCTCTGTAATTTTTGGATGGCATTAATGTTTGGGAAAACTTTATATTGCTACGACATTGCAATGAAGCGGTGATATCAGTAGCTCTGGGAAAATGATTAATTAAGCACATAACTGCGGCATACTATTAAATAATTCATACATAAGGCGATGAATTGCATGAAAATGATGTATAACGGAGGAATGAGCAAAGCAATTTTCTGTTAGGAAAGTTTTTTGCACTTATGTTTTGCACTTGCTTGATATGAAAACAAATGCTTGATTGAAAATAGATGAAAATGAATGCTGTATCTATTTGCATATATTTTGTTTCTTCTCACAAGGTAGTTTTCGATGAGAAAAATCATTTGGTTCATCTAAATTCATCCATTAGAAAGATACTAAAGTCCCCCATTGCAGCTTCCAATTGTTTCTTAAATGCTTGCATGGTTTTCCCCTCCACTACTCTAACTTGAATTCTATTCCATGTGTTGATCACGGTTCGCATGAAAAAAAAAATCGTGATATAGATTCTGGTCGCAAAATTCGTCTCCGTAGTGGCCATTGTTTGGGCACTACAGGCGCCATTTTGGTTCCAAAATGGCGTCCGCAGCGTGCATGCACATGTCTGGTGCGAGTCGCGCCAAAGGCCATCTTGGGTAAAGCATTAGCTCGGGCGCAGTGAGCATCCGCCGGAAGTAAGCAGGGCCGGCAGATCGTGACGTCAGTCAGCGTGCAATGCCGATTTGATGCCAGCGCTGCAATTTTGGAGCTCAATGCTCCAGCTAACGGACTCTCCTAAGCTCGCACAGCTGAACACACATTCAGCAGCAGGAAGGAACCCCCACCAGCGCTATTTAAAGGGATCATCAACTGCTTACAGGTTAGTTGCTGATTGATTTCTACTGGCTGTTGCTGAGTTTCTGAAAGCGTTTTGTGCTTTGAACAGTTATTTAAAGTTGTTAATGTCTACAGGGTGAGGTGTGGCAGGTGCTGAAGGACTTTGTCCTGACTTCAAGGATTCTGCACAGACCACTTGCTCCCAAGCATGGGTGCACTAGTAGGCATTCCACTTGGCCTACAGCATCTCAGAGAGAATGAGCAGAGGTGACACAGAGCAGGACAAGCTGCTGGAAGAGGGAGGAGGAGGAGAGGAGGAAAGGAGAGGAGGAAAAGGGCTCTCAGCAGGCGGCCATATCCGCCCAGGGTGTTCAGGGGTCAATACTCCTACCCGAAACTCAGCGAGGAACAGTGTGTCAGACGTCTGTGCTTCACCAATGACGTCCTCACTGAAATCTGCCACCTGCTGCAGCCACAACTGCAACCTCAGAGCATTGCCAGTGGCTGTGAAGGTGGCTCCTTCCAGGCTGGAGCAGGAGATATTTGTAACATCTCCCAGTTAGCCGTCCACATAAGGGCGGTAACTGAGGCTCTGTATTCCAAGAGTGCTGAATACATTTCCTTCTCTCTGGCCAGAGAACAGCAGGTGGAGTGAGCTTCATGAGGATTGCAGGCTTTCCCATGGTGCAGGGTACCATTGACCACACGCACACCGCTCTGCGGGCATCACATGTCAACTCTGAGATGTACCGCAACCAAAAGGGATTCCACTCCCTCAATGTCCAGCTGGTATATGACCATACTCAGCGAATCATGCAGGTGAATACCTAGTATCCAGTCAGCAGTCGTGATGCCTTCATTCTGCGGCAGTCTGCTGTATCATCTCGATTTGAGCCACCATGGCAAACCAGAGGGTGGCTACTGGGAGACAAGGACTATCCATTAGCAACATGGCTCATGACTCCAGTACGCAACCCACGCACACGTGGGCAGCACTCATGTAACGAAAGCCATGCTGCCACACAAAATATCATCGAGCAGACCATTGGCATGCTGAAGCAATGCTTCCGCTGCCTGGACTGCTCTGGAGGAGCCCTGCAGTACTGGGCAGAGCGGGTGTCGCAATGAGTGGTGGTCTGCTGCATGCCGCACAACCTCGCCACCATGAGGGCACAGCCCTTGCCACCAGCCATACGGCGAACAACTGAGGAGCAGGAAGAGGAAGAGGAGGAGGAACAGGAGGAAGAGGAGGAAGAGAACGGGAGGAGGCAACCCATACAGCACCTTTCTGGTCGGGCTGCCCGTGACCGACTCATCCGGCTACAATACCAATGAACGCAACCCCAATTCCCCATTCACCAACAGTCCCACACCTTACCTTCCCTCTTTTACTGATCGTCACAGCGTCCGCTTGGCCACAAAGCAAAAGTAAAAGCCAACACAAAATAAACATTCCAAGCCAAATTTATAACTGAAAGCATGCTGTATTGCATACAAATGTAAACTAATCACCCTTGTGCATTCCCTTAGTGCCTGTCTTCCATTTGCCTTTGCCTGTCCTAGTGCTGCTACAAAGTGCTACCCCAGTGACTGCAGCATGGCTGGTGGAAGACTGCTGACTTTCAGCGGGGGAGACACCAGACGGCCTTGGAGGACAACCTTGAGCATCTCTGGGCATAGAAGGCCTGGCTTTGGACTGCAACATCTCGGTGTGGGAGGCAGCCGTCTGGGCTGGCTGGCTGACAGGCAACAGCAAGGACACTGGTGGAGTAGCAGGGGTGGGAAGATGAATGCTGTAATCCTGAGAGAGGACAGTACATTCATGCTCCACAGAACCACTGCCACTCCCCCAGGGTGGTGCCTCAGCAATCCTAGTACTCTGTTGGAGGACAGATTGCTGGATTGCTGTGACAGCCTGCAAGCCCCTTTGAACACTGGTAACCTCAGCCACAATGGCAGCAGGCTGAGCTTCCACTACAGCAAGGATGGGGTCCAAGTTCTGCGCAAAGCCCTATGCCAAGTTGGTGCCAGTCTCCTCCATGTCCTTGACATTGCACACAGGCTTTCTGGCAGGCCTGCCAATGCACCAAGCATTTCATTTTGCATACCCATCATCCTTCTTCTGTGGGCCACCCATCGAAGTGCTCATCTGAGTCCTCTGCAGCAGAACTCGTGTGCAACCTCGCCCTCCGGGGAGCTGGCACCTGAACTACCCTTTTCCCCTATCCTGGCTACATGGCACTCATGCCTGGTGTCTAACCACGTGCAGATCCTGCGTCTAAGCTATCCTCTAAAGTACACGGAGTGTCAGTATCCGAGCTGGTGGCTGCAAATGTGAAATCGAGTGACGGTGCTGTGTCTTCAGTATCACCGCCTTCTTCTTCCCCTTTCAGTCCCTGCTCCTCCACCACTGCCAGGCCTTGTTGCAGTTCTTAGGTATCTGAAAGGAGCAAGGCACAAGGGTAGGGTTGTGGTGAAGGGAGAGGGGACAAGCAAGAGCTGCATGCTTACACCATCTGATGCTTGTAAATCAGAAGAGATGGTGGGATGAGGGGGAAAGTGAGATGTGAGAAGGAGGATTAGGTCTGAGGATACCATCATCTTCAATTATTTCAGCCCCGCCGCTGGTCACAGGCTCAGCGATAGCCACTCCAATGATGACGACCACCACCCCTTCCATTGGGGGAAGGTCATGCAGCCGTGTCTGTCCCCCACCGGTTAGCTCCTGCTGCCATCGGTTATGCGCCAACTTGTCCTGCAAGAGAGAGGGAAGTGTGTCAGTGAGTGCAGTGCAATGTGTTTGGCTGATGTGCCTGTCATGGTTGAATAGCTGACATTGGGTGCAAGCTGTAAGATGTGGATGTGAGGCTTGCAGCAGTACTAAGTGTGTGAGGGTGACGTGAAGCTATCAATGTTATGTATGAGTCCTGTTTGATAGAAATTGTTGGTAGGTGAGGGATGGGGGTGTTGAATTGAGCAGTGGCTGAGGCTAGTGGTGTGGTTGGTGGGATATGGCATTTGAAGATGCATTCACTGACCTTGACCACTCATGTGAGGTCATTGAACTTTTTGTGGCACTGTCTGCAGGTCCTCGGGGCTTGACTTCTGACATTGATCACCACGGCTATCTGCTCCCACTGTCTTTGCAGAGTTTGTCTGGAGGGCCTCCTGGCCCCCTGTGGATAGAGGACCTCTCGCCTCCTGTCCACCTCCTCTACCAAGGCCTCCAATGCAGCATCTGAGAACCTTGGAGCACGCTTTCTCCCCCATTGCACCATAATTCAGTGTTCTTCCAGGTCAGGCTCTCTTCCCCAGCCACTTCCAGCACCTGCTCCAGCCAGACTGCACCTCCCCTTTAAGAGGGGCAGGCTGTCTTTAAGTGGTGCAGCCTCACGCGAACCTGGGCCCCCTGCAGAGGCACTCAGCCACTCAATGCTGCAATCTTTAAATTAGCAGGCAGCATGAAGTTTACGTACTGTCTGCATCAGAAGCAACGGCTGCGGGTTAATCACGCATCACGATTCCTGTGCCCGTTTTCCGAAGCTATCGGATTTAGCACCACCCCCCTAAATTTATCGGTTACTAGTTGGAACCTCTTTTCCCTTGTCCAACACAACTTAATTTGAAGTAATATTTTGATTTACCTTTCCCATACCCTTCTTAAGACCACCTCTCAGACATCAACTTTCCAGACTAAAAGCTCAAGTTTCCCCAGTCTTTCCTCATAACTCAAGACATTTGACACTAGAGCTCATCCTTGTGGCTCTTCGCTGCACTGCCTCCAGGTTTTGAATGTCTCCCTCATGCTATTATTTTGGCTATATAGACAATAAAGCTACATCACCAAATTAATAGAATGTAAATCAGATGAAGTCTTAAACTCATGACGTCTTCCACCTCGAAGGAGAAGGGCTACAGGAACTTGCAAGTTCCCCTCCAAGTCACACACCATCCTGACTTGGAAATGTATCACTGTTCCTTCATCGTCACTGGGTCAAAATCCTGGAACTCCCTCCCTAACAGCACTGGGGGAGTACCTTTACCTGCAGTGGTTCTAGAAGGTGGCTCATGACCACCTTCCCAAGGGCAATTAGGAATGGGCAATAAATGCTGGCCCTGCCAGCTTTAAAAAAAATCAAACTGTAGAGTGCTGTGGTCAGAACACACCGTGAAAAATGTGTCCAGTTCTGGTTGCTGTCCTGTTTTGCACACTTTGTACAAAAATAATAAATTGCAGGACAACAGAGTATTACAGTTCAAACTCTTTTAATGAAGCATCAGGTCTGTGCTTACTCATATCAGTGCAGCACCGTGTGGACAAGATGGAGTCAGGACCCCCTGGGTCTTCTAAACAATAGCAGTCCTTACAGATGCCTGCAGGCCAATGACAACTCAGCATGTGATCACATGTGAATATAATAGGTATTCCTTACAGATGCCTGCGGGCCAATGATAATTCAGTATGCAAATGTTACAGTTGCCAAGACACAAGGGAGACTTTCAAACACTGGATGCAGTGCAGAAAAGAGCCACAAGGGTGAGCTCGAGTGTCAAATGTGTGAGTTATGAGAAAAGACTCAATTGAGAAGCCCAAGGCCGGTCCAAAATTTGGCCTCAGGCCTCATTAATATTAATGGGCGAGCTGTCTGTGGAGGTGTGACAGGTGGCAGCAGCTGGTGCCCTCCCCCATCTGGTGGGCCACCTGAGATGTGCCCCTAGTGTTACAGGCGCCCAAAAGGCTTATGTTAATGAGGGAAACTCCCCTGTCCCCAGAAAGTCCAACAGTGTCAGCAGGCGTGGTTAGCTGGGTATCGATCCCAGCACTAACACCAGAATGAAGGAGCCATGGAATTTCAGCTGCGGGATATTGTACGGCTTTCCACAGTCCACTTGGGATATCATGTTTTCAAACAAGTCGGGAGGCTGGTTGCGCAGGATCTTTCATTTCTAAATCCATACTGACCGCTGTTTATGACATTTTATATCGTACAGATGTCAAGTTTCTGGATTTTTTTGACCATTTTTCCGCAGATAGGATTTAGAAATATAGTAATATTTGTATGTTAGCTTTTTAAAGTGAAGTGTACTCATACAAGTTTTTTTTAAAAGCACCAAGATAAAAAGTGGTTAAAATGCTCGTTTTCACCATAGATCATAAACAATTAGCAATTGTCTTGGTGCTCACTAAGCTGTGCACACCCATTGTGTTGGGGTGTCTGTTGTCCTGAGCTCTCAACAGGCTTAAAAATCAGTTCTACGGGAAATTTTCATTTGGCTGTGAATGAACTGAAAGAGAAAGCAAAAAGGGCTTTCTATGCCATTAAAAACTCAATCCAAATAGAAATTCCAATTGGCATTTGGCTCAAAATTTTTAAATCAGTAATTGAACCAATTGCACTTTATGGCAGTGAGGTGTGGGGTCCGCTAACACAACAAGAATTTGCAAAATGGGACAAACATCCAATTGAGATCCTACATGCAGAATTCTGTAAAAATATCCTCCGGACTCAGAGGAAAACCGCAAACAATGCATGCAGGGCAGAACTAGGCCAATATCCACTACTAATTAATATCCAAAAAAGAGCCATCAAATTTTGGAAACACCTAAAAATGAGCAACCCCCAGTGCTATCATTACAAAGCCCTGAAATGCCAAGAGATGATCATAGAGAAGAGTCCCCTCAGTCAACTGGTCCTGGGACTCAATGAAGTAACTACTAACACTACTAATAATAATCAGCCCCAGGACAGTGACATCCTAGCACAGAGAATTCGACCCAACACAATTATTACTAAACAAAAAGAAAAATATTTGACCTATTGGACAGAAACGACAAAAACCCAAAACAAACTCGATTGCTATTTGGCCCTAAACAGACAATACACCATGGCTGAATACCTGACCATGGTAAAAGATAGCAAACTGAGAAAAACCTTGACAATGTACAGACTTAGTGAGCATAGCCTGGCCATCAAAAAAGGCAGACACAGGCAGACCTGGCTGCCCAGAGAGGACAGGATATGCTCTCACTGCAGTCAGGGAGTGGTGGAGACAGAGATGCACTTCCTCACAACTTATGGAAACTATCAGGACATAAGGGGGAATTTCTACCCAAAATTCATAAAAATATGCCCTGAATTCAAAAATTTGAATGACCACCAAAAACTCCCATATCTATTAGGGGAACAGAGAAAATGCGTAACTTTAGCGGCAAATTATGTTACAGCTTGCCATAAGCAGAGGGACAACCAGTGAGCATTAAATCTAAGAAAAGATTAGGGGCTAGATTTTCAGTTGCTTGCGCCAGCAGTTAGCGCCTTAAGAGAAGTGATTTTCGGGCGCTATGCGTGTAGCGCCCGGGCGCAGCGCAGTTTGCGCCCCGCCCCAAATTAAGTTGCCCGTTAGCGCCGGCGCAAAGTTTAGCGGCCGCCCGGATGCGCACGCAGAAAATGACGTCACATCCTCGTGCAACGCCCTTTGGCCGCCCCGAATCCAAACTTCAGTCGGGCCGCCCCATTGTGCGGCTGGCGTCCAGAGCGTTTGTAAAATGGAACGCAACACACCCTGGGGAGCGCAAATTAAAGGGCATTCCTCCTGCACTATAAATGGCAGTCTGCATGTGTTGTGTGGAAGGATGCACTGTGTTGTTCTGAATGGCGTATTTATGTTTCCGGACACCACCACCACCACATCCTCCTCCTCCTCCTCCTCCTCCTCCTCCTCCTCCTCCTCCTCCTCATCTTTTCCCCCCAGACTCTGCCTTTGAAAAAAACACATGCACCCTTCCCCTTTAAGAGCTCACTGGCACCAGAGTGTCTGCCGTGCGCTGCGCCCGAGCTCGGGCGCTGCGCTCTGCACCGCCGGCTTAGCGCCTAAAGATAGTAGTGGAACGCCTCTTTTAGTGCTCCACCAACCTCTTAGGGCGAAGCCACTGAATTTCCGGCAACGGGGCGCTACTTTGGGGCGGGCGCTAACTTCGGGCGGGCGCTAAGGTTAGCGCCCCAAAACTGTCTATACTGAAAATCTAGCCCTATATGTATATTATATGTGTGTATATTTATGTATACATGGGTATATTTGTCTATACACTGTGGCCTAGAAATTCGGTTGCGGGTTCGCCAGGGCTTTAGTGCCGGAAATTTAGCGCCGGCGCTAAGTCCCCCTGCGCGCGCCAAAAATTCAGTAGCGCCGCGCCCAAACAGCTGCCGGCGCTACTAGAGAGTGTCAGCGCCTCGAAATGGGCGCTGACTGCCGCATTGCGGCGCAATTCCGGCGCTGCGGCACCCGATGCGGTGCGGCAGGCTGGGGAAGTGCAGGCCTCCTCCTTCAGTTAAGGAGGAGCTGCCTGCACCCGCCCGCTGGCCATTCAAATGTACAGAAAAATGAGCCCGGCACCTCGGACAAGTGCCGGGCTTGCAGGCCAGACGCATCTGTTCCGCGGGGGGGGGTGGTGGAGGAGTCCGGGGAGGGAGGTGCGGGCAGGCGGCCGGCGGGAAAGCGGCCGGCCACCGCGCGACCTTAATGCGCCGGCGCTAACTCCTGCAAGACTCGGTTGCCAAAGTCTTAGTTGCGGCTGCCACGGGCGAGGCGGCCGCAACTCAATTTCGGCGCTGGGGCCCGTCACCACGGCAACCGGGAAGCTGCGCACACTGATGACGTCATCGGTGCCGGCGCAGCGCAACCGGTGTAACGCCGACGGAAGGGCCCCACTGAATTTGCCAACTGGCCATAACTCCGGCGCTAGGCCCTCCAGCGCCCCAAATGGGGCGCTAAGCCTACTGAATTTCTAGGCCTGTATGTCTAGATCTGCGTTTATGTGTTCAATCATACATGTTTTTCTGTGCTTTGGCAACATAAGATGTATCTTGTCATGCCAATAAAGCAATTTGAACTGAACTGAACTGAACTGATTGTCTGGCAGGCCTCCCCTTCTGTCTGTGAGCACAGGGAAATAAAACAGAGACAGAGACACGGGTAGTCCAGCTGCAAAGTCAGCGGCGGAGAAATTCATTTTAGCCAGCAACTGGCGTTAACAGCCGCTGAAAATGGCCGCAATGCTAACAAAGCAAAACTCATCGGGGGATGGAGATTATTGGCGCGGCGCTTACCTGCTGTGCAACGCCGTCCTGGTGACATTGCTGGAGGCATCCGACCCGAAGTTCCTGTGCAGTGAGGCGTTCAAGCCTCGCACAGCCTTTGGAAGTGAGGCTGTGGAGCTCGCAAGGAATTGTGGGCAATGAAGAGGCCTGAGAATTAAAGGGGCCATGCACACTGAAGCAATACAAATTAAAATGAAGTGAAACAATGTACAGTAGTTTACAGCGCTTTCTGCTTTTAAAAAAAATGCTTTACATTAAAAAGAGGTTCTCAATGTAAATATTCAGCTCTTAAAGCTGAATTCTCTTCCTAACCTCAAAAAATGTAAAAAATGCCTCAGCACTAACACAAATGGCTCAGCAAGCCAGGGAAGGGGCACCCAGGGTCTCGCACGCAGCACTCCAGCTTTGTGCAGGGGGCCAACACTGCAAGATAGGCCCTCTACCCACAGGGACCAGGAGGCCCTCCAGAAAGAACAATGTGGGGCCACATCACTAAGGCCATCACTGCCAGCAGTGTCGCCCCCACCACCTGGCTCCAGTGCCCAAAGAAGCTTCATGGCCTCAGACCACTGGTCAAGGTCAGTGAATGGAGCTTCAAAAGCCGTCTCCTACCAACTGCACCACTCGCCTCACACACTGCTCAATGCACGACCCCCACCCCCAATCACTCACCTACCAACAATCTGGCACCACTCGCCTCACACACTGCTCAATGCTCGACCCCCACCCTCAATCACTCACCTACCAACAATCTGCACCACTCGCCTCACACACTGCTCAATGCACGACCCCCACCCCCAATCACTCACCTACCAACAATCTGCACCACTCGCCTCACACACTGCTCAATGCTCGACCCCCACCCCCAATCACTCACCTACCAACAATCTGCACCACTCGCCTCACACACTGCTCAATGCTCGACCCCCACCCCCAATCACTCACCTACCAACAATCTGCACCAATAAGGGTTAAGTCATGGCAGTAGAGCTCGGACCTGTGTCATGCTCCTCCTGTAACATGTGGGAAATCAGGGACGCTTCCTGTGTCCCTGACGACTATGTGTGCAGGAAGTGTGTCCAGCTGCAGCTCATGTGGGACCGCATGACGGCCCTTGAGCTGCAGGTGGACTCACTTTGGAGCATCCACGATTCTGAGAGGGGTGTGGATAGCACATTTAGTGAGTTGGTCACACCGCAGGTTAAGGCCAGCGTAGACAGTACATGGGTGACCAAAAGGCAGAGCAAGGGCAGGAAGGTAGTGCAGAAATCCCCTGGGGTTGTCTCCCTTAGCAACAGGTTCACCGCCTTAGGTACTGTTGTCGGGGGGGGTGACACATCGGGGGAAGGCACCAGCAGCCAGGCTCATGGCACCATGACTGGCTCTGTTGCAAAGAAGGGAGGGAAAAAGAGTGGCAGGGCTATAGTAATAGGGGATTCGATTGTAAGGGGAATAGATAGGGGTTTCTGTGGTCGCGACCGAGACTCCAGGATGGTATGTTGCCTCCCTGGTGCAAGGGTCAAGGATGTCTCGGCGCGGGTGCAGAACATTCTGGAGGGGGAGGGGGAACAGCCAGTTGTCGTGATACATGTTGGTACCAACGACGTAGCTAAAAAAAGGGAAGAGGTCCTACAAGTAGAATTTAGGGAGTTAGGAGCCAAACTAAAAAGTAGGACCTCGAAGGTAGTAATCTCTGGATTACTACCAGTGCCACGTGCTAGTAAGAGTACAGAGAACAGGATAGTTAGGCTAAATACGTGGCTTGAGCAGTGGTGTAAGAGGGAGGGTTTTAAATTTTTGAGGCATTGGAACCAGTTTTGTGGTAGGTGTGACCTATACAAAAGGGACGGTCTACACCTGTGCAGAGATGGAACTGATGTTCTCGGGGTAATTTTTGATAAAGCAGTTCGGGAGCATTTAAACTAGTATGGCAGGGGGCTAGAAACCTATGTAGTGAAATAGAGGAAAGTGAAAGGCAGACAGAAATAAATGATAAAAGGGTGAGGAACAAAAAACAAAGGGCCAAACTAATTCATAAAAAATGTGAGCATAAAAAAAGCCTGAGGGTTTTATACCTTAATGCGAGAAGCATCAGGAACAAGGTAGATGAATTAGCTGTGGAAATAGAGGTTAATAATTATGATCTAATTGGGATTACGGAAACATGGTTGCAGGGTGAGCAGGGCTGGGAGCTTAACATACAGGGGTATTCAGTATTTAGGAAGGATCGACAAAAAAGAAAGGGAGGAGGGGTAGCATTGCTAGTAAAAGAGGGGATAAATGCAATTGAAAGGAAGGATATTAACTCAGTTAATACAGAATCTATATGGGTGGAGCTAAGAAATAGCGAGGGGCGAAAAACATTAATAGGAGTGGTATATAGGCCTCCAAATAGTAAAATAGAGGTTAGGGAGGGCATCACGAGGGAAATTAGAGAAGCGTGCAATAAGAGCACAGCTGTCATCATAGGTGACTTTAACTTACATATAGATTGGACTAGCCTAATCAGTAAAAATAATGAGGAGGAGGAATTCCTTGAGTGTTTGAGGGATGGTTATCTGGATCAATATGTCGAGGAACCAACTCGGGAACAGGCTATATTGGACTGGGTACTGTGCAATGAGAAGGGACTAATCAGTAATCTTGTTGTACGGGGACCCTTGGGTCAGAGCGATCATAACATGATCGATTTCTCACTCGAAATGGAGAGCGAAGAAATTGACTCAGAGACTAAGGTCCTGAATTTAAACAAGGGGAATTATGATGCCATGAGACGGGAACTGAGTAGGTCTGAGTGGACAACGTTCCTGGGAGGACTGGAGGTAGATAAACAATGGCAAACATTTAAAGATAGAATGACAAAATTGCAAAAATTGTTTATACCAATCTGGCATAAAAGGAAATCTAAAAAGGTGACTCAACCGTGGATAACAGGGGAAATTAGAGACAGCATAAAATCCAAAGATAGGGCGTATAAAATAGCCAAAAAAAGCGCCAGAGCGGAAGATTGGGAACAGTTTAAGATAGAGCAAAGGAGGGCAAAGGGCATAATCAAGAGGGGCAAAATAGCTTACGAAAACAAGCTGGCGGAAAATATAAAAACTAACTCCAAAAGCTTTTATAAGTATATCAAAAGGAAAAGACTGGTGAAAACCAAAGTTGGTCCATTGCAGTCAGATACGGGGGAATATATAATGGGAAATAAGGAAATGGCAGATCAACTAAATGCATACTTTGGGTCAGTCTTTACGAAGGAAGACACAAAAAACCTCCCTGGGATATCGGGAAAAATAGGGACATTGGCAAAGGAGGAACTGACGCAAATCAATATCTCTAAGGATATGGTGTTAAGGAAGCTAAAGGGATTGAAGGTGGACAAATCCCCAGGGCCTGATAACATGCATCCTAGGGTACTGAAGGAGGTGGCCCTAGAGATAGCGGATGCACTAAGGATGATTTTTCAGAATTCATTAGACTCGGGAACAGTACCGATGGATTGGAGGGTAGCTAACGTTACCCCACTATTCAAAAAGGGGGGTAGGGAAAAAGCAGGTAATTACAGACCTGTAAGCCTTACATCAGTTGTGGGCAAAATGCTGGAGTCCATCATTAAGGATGAAATAGCGGAGCACTTAGCAAATGGGGACAGGATAGGACAGAGTCAACATGGATTTACAAAGGGTAAATCGTGCTTGACTAATCTATTGGAATTTTTTGAGGGAGTAACTGGTAGAATAGATGGGGGAGAGCCAGTAGATGTGGTGTACCTGGACTTCCAAAAGGCCTTCGATAAGGTCCCACATAAAAGATTAGCATGGAAAATTGAGGCTCATGGGATAAAGGGGAAAGTTTTGGCGTGGATAGGGAACTGGCTGTCAGATAGAAAACAGAGAGTTGGAATAAACGGCTCATTTTCTGAATGGCAGGCAGTAACAAGTGGGGTACCACAGGGATCTGTCCTGGGCCCCCAGCTGTTCACAATTTACATTAATGACCTGGATCAGGGAGTCGGATGCAGCATTTCCAAATTTGCAGACGACACTAAACTAGGAGGGGGGGTGGGCTCAGAGGAAGAGACCAGGAAGCTCCAGAGCGATTTGGACAGACTGGGCGATTGGGCGGATAAATGGCAGATGCACTATAATGTGGACAAGTGCGAAGTTATCCACCTTGGGTGCAGGAACGGGAGGGCAAATTATTATTTAAATGGCAATAGATTGGGAGAGGGGGAAGTACAGAGAGACCTGGGTGTTCTTGTACACCAGTCACTGAAGGCGAGCATGCAGGTGCAACAGGCGGTCAAGAAGGCAAACGGTATGCTGGCCTTCATAGCAAAAGGGTTAGAATACAGGAACAGGGATACCTTGCTGCAGCTGTACAGGGCACTGGTGAGACCACACCTCGAGTACTGTGTACAGTTTTGGTCGCCTCATCTGAGGAAGGATGTTCTTGCCATGGAGGGGGTGCAGCGGCGATTCACCAGGCTGATACCAGGAATGGCGGGAATGACCTATGAGGAGAGACTATGTAGTTTAGGGATGTACACACTGGAGTTTAGAAGATTGAGAGGGGACCTCATAGAAGTGTATAAAATTCTGACAGGTCTAGACAGACTGGATGCAGAAGGAATGTTTCCCTTGGCGGGTGAGAACAGAACTAGAGGACATAATTTAAGGATAAGGGCTAAACCATTTAGGACAGAGATGAGGGGGAATTTCTTCACTCAGAGAGTGGTGAACCTGTGGAACTCATTGCCACAGAGGGCAGTGTACGCCAGCTCATTAAATATATTTAAGAGGGAATTAGATATATTTCTACGGGCAAAAGGGGTTAAGGGTTACGGAGAGAAGGCGGGGACGGGATACTGAATTAAAGGATCAGCCATGATCTCATCGAATGGCGGAGCAGGCACGAAGGGCCGAATGGCCTACTCCTGCTCCTATCTTCTATGTATCTATGTATACGAGGCACATCTCCTATTCCTAGCTTCACCTCACCTCCTTGGAGGAGACGGTGCTGGCCATTCTTTGCAGGGATTTGGCTGAGCCCTTGGTGGGGCTGAAAGGATACAAGATGCTGGTATCCTCATATGTTATCCTCCTTCTGGCATGCACCTCATGCTTTCCCACCCTCCCATCATCACAACTCCACCCTTGTGCCTTCCTCATTTCACACACCCAAGAAATGCAGCCTGCCCAGCCAGTGCGTGACCAAGAAGAGGGAGAGGAGAGTGAAGAAGAACAAGAAGAAGATTGATTTGACACTCCCAGCCACCAGTTCCTCAAGGTTAACCAGCAAGGCCATTTGCAGAGACCCCAACTGAAAGTCAGCAGCCTTCCACCAGCCATACTGCAGCCACTGGGCATCAGTAGGATAGGCAAAGACACACACAAGACAGTCACTAAGAGAATGCATACTGGTAATGAGTTGATTTCTTAATCTCATATTGGATGGATAGATGTACAAAGTTGGATTGGAAAGTTTGCTTTGTGGTGGCTTTTATTTCAGCATCGTGGCTAAGAGGATGTTGTGATGGTCAGTAACAGATGGAAGGTAAGGTGTGGGACTAATGTTGAAAAGGGAATTGGGGTTGTGGTCACTGAGACCCCAGGCGGATGATTACATCCCAGATATCCCAGCCACAAAGGGGCTGTCTGGGATGCAATCTTCCATCTGATTCCTCCTCTTCTGCTTCCTCCACTACTGCTTCCTCCGCTTTGGCTTCCTCCTCTTCTGTGTCTTCCTCTTCTGCGTCTTCCTCTTCCCTCTGCAAGTGGATGCTGTAAATGTGAAATTACAGCATAAAATGCTGAAAATACTCAGCTGGTTAGGCAGCATCTCGACCTGAGATGTAAACTCTGTTTTTCTCTCCACGGATGTTGCATGACCTGCTGAGTATTTGCAGAATGTTTTGTCTTCTCAAAGGCCTTCATTTACCATCCGAGGCTTTGCAAGCATCCAGCAGAATTCCCTACACGCTTAAAAAAACTTTTCACATCTATTGCAGCAAACCACCACTTCAATAAAATCAAAAAAACCCAGTCTAAAACTTTAAATCCAAAATTACATGAACGATGTGTGTATCCCTTTAAGAGGTGCAGACATCGCCACTGTTAGCCTGCTTGCATGCCAGGTTAACCTGACGTACTTAGGACCCAACGCTACTTGTGTCGATGTTCGTGCTTATGACACAAAGTCGGCATGTTGGAAATGGCGCTGCCAGTTACCAGCAGCACAAAGGTAGGAAGGTAGGGGCCAAAATGGTGGCCGCTGCGGGACCCACCAGCAGCTGGCGAAAGAGCGACAGCCGCCATTTTAGCGCCATTTAATGACACTACGGAGTGGCGCTAAGGCCACGAATTTCTCGCCCAGTCAGTTTTTTAACAATTGTTGGCATTGGTGCTAGTTGCTCCTGGAAACCATCTGAGTTCCTTGCATTTAGGGATGTGCCGTATTGTCCAATACATAACTATATTTTTCAGTTGAAACTGAGGCCCCGTCTGCTCTCTCAGGTGAACATAAAAGTTCCCGTGGCACAATTCGAAGAAGAGCAAGCGAGTTGTTCCCAGTGTCCTGGCCAATACTACCCCCTGGTGATTTGAATCAGATATTTGCATCTTTTGCACATGCCCCTGTGTGCATCTCCAATCTTTTCAAAAATAGACTGAGAAAACATCTGGTGAGATGAGGTCAGATACAAATCATTGAGCTGTTTTATATCATCACAAGTGAACATACAGAGTAACAGCTATGATCAGACTCACTTCACTCAATCCATTAAAAAAAACTCCTAACTATTCTCCTACATGCTAAACTTCAAAGCTTTCCTTCACAGTTATCTGACCTAAAAACTGACTGATTTTGCAGTCTTTGCTGGGCATTATTGAATAACCATGTCTCTGGCTCTGTTTTTATCTCCTTTTGTTCACGGCCAGAAGAGAAGCCCTGCTAGACAACTCCTGCTGAGCGTATCTTGACAACCTTGATATTTCCAAGCATCTCAAAGTGCTCGTTCAAGTTCATTCATGCCATTCAAATGCTCAGTGACATTCTACTTTTAATGATGCATTTTATTAATAAAACTACAATGGTTGCCTAGACAACCATCAACTTCACTGAGTCTGCCATGTTGCAATCCCATGGATGATCCCACAGTAGTCAAGAATTACATATCATTATAAATCATCCACCTTCCCAATGATAATGTTTCCTTGAAAACACACATCTCCTCATCATATGTGGTAGCGTAGTCAATGAATAATGAAACCTTGATCTTGGATTGCACAGCACCTTTTAAAGTAAGGTACAGAAAAAAATATACCACCATAAATGCTCTCATAAAAAACAGAAATTTATGTTCCTGGTTGGAGTTGAAAGTAGAGAGGCCATCTTAAATGTGGACGATATCCTCCCTAAGGTCTCCCTCAGTTTCTAAGCTTGGTTTACTCCTACAAGACCAATGCTGCTACTCTGCTCCACTCTGCTGGTGCTCCAGCATTTAAGTGTTAACCTTCGCTCCCAACTTCCAACCTCAGTCCAGGCTCCTGATTTAAGGTTGGAGACAGAAGAAAGAAGCTGCCCTCGACATCAGGGCAGCTTTCAACCGAGTATGGCACCAAGGGATCCTAGCGAGACTGAGGTTAATGGATTAAAGAGAAAACTCTTCAGTGGCTGAAGACCTACCTGACACAAAGGAAGATGGTGATGGTTGTCAAAGGCCAACCATCGCAGCCCCAGGATATAGCTGCAGGAGTTCCTTAGGGAAGTGCCCTCAACCCAATGATCTTCAAAAACTTTATCGCTGATCTTCTCTCTGTCATAAGGTCAGGAGCGGAGCTGTTGCCAGTTGATTCCACAGCTCCTCTGATAATTAAGCAGCCAATTTCAGTCTACAGCAGGCCCTGGATAACATTCATAGAAACATAAAAACATAGAAGATAGGAGCAGGAGTAGGCCATTCGGCCCCTCGAGCCTGCTCCGCCATTCAATGCGATCATGGCTGATCATCCAAATTCAGTACCCTGTCCCTGCTTTCTCCCCATACCCCTTGATCCCTTTAGCCTTAAGAAATATATCCAACTCCTTCTTGAATATATTTAATGTATTGGCCTCTACTGCCTTCTGTGGTAGAGAATTCCACAGGTTCACCACTCTCTGGGTGAAGAAATTCCTCCTCATTTCTGTCCTAAATGGCCTACCCCTTATCCTTAGACTGTGACCCCTGGTTCTGGACTCCCCGACCATCGGGAGCATCCTTCCTGCATCTAGTCTGTCCAGTCCTTTCAGAATTTTATAAGTTTCAATGAGATCCCCTCTCATTCTTCTAAACTCCAGCGAGTACAAGCCCAATCGATCCAATCTCTCCTCATACGTCATTCATGCCATCCCAGGTATCAGCCTGGTGAATCTTCGCTGAATTCCTACCATGGCAAGAACATCCTTCCTCAGATAATATACTGGCCTCGCTAGACGTGCTCCTATCTAGTTATCCAGCAAGTTAAACACTTATTCAAAATAATTCCTCGTGAAGCCGTTTGCTGTTTGAAGCTTTACTTGAACAAATTTGTGAAACTGTAAACAAAGACAAAGTATGTTTTGTACATAAACTGAGTACTATACATTCGATATTACATAAGATATAAACATATTTACAACAGTAGAATAGATTAATTGTATAACTAACTAACATTTGAACTAACTTCTGTAACTATTAAATATTAACCTTTTATAAACATAGTGTTATCAAAATACTACACTGACAAAGTTGCTGTCATGCAAACAGACAAAGATACTCACAGATATTGCGCTTGGCCTAACATATGAAATCAGATTACATTGGATTGAGGATGGAACCCCTCATGGCAGATTCTCCATTACTCAAGTCTGGTTCTTCCTGGAATTCTACTTCCTGGGATTCTACTTCCTGGGTCACACAGGAAGAAAGGTAGGAAGGTCAAATGACCTCTCACACAGGAAGAAAGGTAGAAAGGTCAAATGACCTCTCCTTCCACACAAACACTGCTAACACATAACCACCACCAGAGGGTGCTATCTGCACATAAAATAGTCCATCGGTCCAGAACAGATAAAGCGACCAAAACTGCACACAATACTCAAGATGTGGTCTCACCAAGGCCCTGTACAACTGCAGCAAGACATCCTTGTTCCTGTACTCAAACCCTCTTGCTACAAAGGCCAACATGCCATTTGCCTTCTTAACCGCCTGCTGCACCTGCATGCTTATCTTCAGTGACTGGTGCACAAGGATACCCAGATCGCATTGCACTTTCCCTTCTCCCAATCTATTGCCATTCAGATAATAATCTGCCTGCCTGTTTTTGCCACCAAAGTGGATAACCTCGCATTTATCCACATTATATTGCATCTGCCATGCTTTTGCCCAATCACCCAACCTGTCCAAACCATCCTGGAGTTTCTCAGCATCCTCCTCACAGCACACACGCCCACCCAGCTTTGTGTCACCTGCAAATTTGGAGATATTACATCTAGTTCCCTTGTCTAGATCATTAATATATATTGTGAATAGCTGGGGCCCAAGGACCGATCCCTGCGGTACCCCACTAGTCACTGCCTGCCACTCGGAAAAAGACCCATTTATTCCAACTCTTTGCTTTCTGTCTGCCAACCAGTTCTCTATCCAAGTCAATACCTTGCCCCCAATCCCATGTGCCTTAACTTTACAGGCTAATCTCTTATGCGGGACCTTATCAAAAGCCTTCTGAAAGTCCAAATACACCACATCCACTGGTTCTCCCTTATCTATTTTACCAGTTACATCCTCAAAAAATTCCAGTAGATTAGTCAAGCACGATATACCTTTTGTAAATCCATGTTGACTTTGTCTGATCCTGTCACTGTTTTCCAAGTGCTCTGCTATTACACCTTTTATAATGGACTCTAGCATTTCCCCCACTACCGAAGTCAGGCTTACCGGTCTGTAATTCCCCGTTTTCTCTCTACCACCTTTTTTGAATAGTGGGGTAACATTAGCTACCCTCCAATCCATGGGTACTGTTCCAGATTCCATCGAATGCTGGAAGATGATCAGCAAAGCATCAACTATTTCTAGGGCCACTTCCTTAAGTACCCTAGGATGTAGATTATCAGGCCCTGGGGATTTATCGGCCTTCAATCCATCAATTTCCCTAACACCATTTCCCTACAAATACTGATTTCTTTCAGTTCCTCCCTTTCATCAGACCCTATGTTCCCCGACATCTCTGGGAGGTTATTTGTGTCCTCCTTTGTGAAGACAGAACCAAAATATGTATTTAATTGGTCTGCCATTTCTTTGTTCCCCATTATAAATTCCCCTGATTCTGACTGCAAGGGACCTACGCTTGACTTCACCAGTCTTTTTCTCTTCACATATCTATAAAAGCTTTTACAGTCAGTTTTTATGTTCCCTGAAAGCTTACTCTCATATTCTATTTTCCCTTTCTTAATTAATCCCTTTGTCCTCCTTTGTTGAATCCTAAACTGCTCCCAATCCTCAGGATTATTGCTTTTTCTGGCCAATTTATATGACCTCTCCTTGGATCTTATGCTAGCCCTAATTTCCCTTGTTAGCCACGTTTGAGTCACCTTTTTTGTTTTATTTTTATGCCAGGAAGGATGGATTGATTTGTATTAAAGGCACTATCATCGTCACCAGGGAGGAAGAGTCAGAATAGTTACATGCTGTCATGAATCTTATCATGACTCATGAAGTAACACTGGGTGGCCAGCTGGTGGCGCCGTCCAAGGAGTATAAATACTCGAGCGTGGGCCCAGCTTGCTCAGGATGTTTCTGTAACCAGGAACTAATGATGTAACTGGAAATCTCATGGTTTTGAAACAGTTGATTAAAGCCTTGTTTTATACTCAAACCAAGCGCTCAGTAGTCTTCTTACATCACATGCAATTTCAGCAGAATGACATCACACGTTAGCAACACCATGAGATTTCTGTGATGTAATCATATGTTTTAATGCTAATTGCAACGTTGTATTTTGTGTCTGACGAGCAATAACATTTGGGCAGAACAACAGTGCTCTATAATCTTTACCAGTGAACCCACATTTATGGCCCCTACACAGAGAATTGTAGGATCTCAGTTTTCAAGCTGTGGATCTGTAAACTTCAAGATAATTTACTTGACAAAAAAAAAACGATGTTACCACACTGGCAGCCCCTTGGAATTACTTATTTATTAGCTTCATTCAGTCAACCACAACCTACAATTGAAACACGTCAACATGCGCCTACTAATAACCTGAAAAATCTGATTCCGACTTCATTAAACAGCAGAGTAATCTTCAAACCTCTGGCTTGTATTCGCAGTTTCCCAATTAACCTTACAGCCTGATGTCAAATAGTGATTTTATTTGCTGTCTCAGTTGATATTCCATGTATATGAAGATGTACACCCAATTACTAACCTCAATTTATTTTCTAATTTGCTACTTGATTCATGAAGACCCATCCCACAATTCACTTCACACTGTCCAGCTGGTTTCAACACTTGATAAACTTGGGAGGAGGTGGCAATGGCTCCAGCAGGGACTCTTGTCATTAATTCTGATTTATGATACGAAGAGAGGACTAAATTACACAGCTGGATATTTAGAATATATTTGACTTGTGTAATTAGCAATGGTACTCTTATGAACCTCCCGACAATTTTAACTTGCAATCACAGCAAAAAGGCAATTTACTTAAGTAGACCGAGTTTCCCATGAAGCGAAACCTGAAGCGTGCCATGAATGGGATAGCCTGCCATATAGAAACATAGAAACGTAGAAAAATAGGAGCAGGAGTCGGCCATTCGGCCCTTCGAGCCTGCTCCGCCATTCAATATGATCATGGCTGATCCGCTAACTCAATACCATATTCCCGCTCTCTCCCCATACCCTTGATGCCTTTGGCATCTGCCACAAGTCTAACAATCACCTTTTTATTCTGCTGTAACACATCGGATACCCACCATGCTCTCCTATCCACTCCAAAAGGTGGCAAATACCGTACCACCAGACAGTTAACATTTAGGCTAAAACTAGAAGCCAGATTTATTTTACAAGTAAGGTCATTACAAAAATCAGAATAACAGCAAAATAGCCACACAATCTAGAATCTGTTTCAAAACAATAAGGCCTAGAAATTCAGTTGCATAGCGCCCATTGTTTGGACGCTACGGGTGCCGAATTGGGACCAAAATGGCGCCAAACAATGCACACACTTCTGGTGTGGGCCGCGCCGGACACCATCTTGGTGAAGGTAGTAGGGCGGTCATTAGGAGTGTGCGCTAGAAGTATGGTAAGTAGGCAGATCGTGACGGCAATAAACATACAATGCTGATTTGATACCAGAGCTGCCATTTTCGTCGACATCATTGAAGCTAACGCCCTCTCTTAACCTCACACATCTGAACATGCATTCAGCAGCAGGAAGGACCCCCCACCAGCGCTATTTAAAGGGATCATCAGCAACTTTCAGGTAACTTGCTTTTTGAGTTCTACTGGCTCTGTGTAAGTTTGTGAAACTGTTTGGAGCTTTCGACAGTTATTTAAAGTTGGTGAGATGACAGGGAGTGGTGCTGCAAGTGGAGAAGACGTTGCTTCTGACTTCAAGGGTTCTGGTCAGACCACTTTCTCCCAGTCATGGGTGCTCTAGTTGTCATCCACCTTGGCCTGCAGCATGCAGAGGCAGCGGAGAATAGGACAAGCTGCTCATAGAGGGAGGAGGAAGAGGGGGAAAATGTCTCTGAGCAGGAGGCTTTACCCACCTAAGGTCTTCCGAGAGAAATTCTCTTACCTCAGCCTGAGCCAGGAGCAGTGTGTGAGGCGTCTGCACTTTACGAAGGAGGTGCTCACAGAACTCTGCCGCCTCTTACAACCAGACCTGCAGCCTCACTCCAGGGCAAGGACAGCGCTACCAGTGGCTGTGAAGGTGACCGTGACCCTGAATTTCTTTGCGTCGGAATCCTTCCAGGCTAGTACAGGCGACATTTGTAACATCTCACAGTTCGCTGTCCACTGCTGTATAAGAGAGGTGGCAGACGCTCTTTATGCCAGGAGAGGCGACTTCATTGAGAGAAGCAGACGGACATGACGTGGATTTGCCAGGACAGCGGACTTCCCCATGGTGTAGGGCGCATGTGGCTCATCTGCACGCATGTGGCTTTGCGGGCACTGCATCTAAATGCTGAGATGTACCGCAACCACAAATGTTACCACTCGCTGAATGGGCAGTTGGTGTGCGACCATGCTCGGCATATCATGATGGTGAATGCACCGTATCCTGTCGGCAGTTATGATGCTTTTATTCTGCCCCAGTCTGCTGTTACCTCAGTCTTTGAGCCACCAAGACAAACCAGAGGGTGGCTACTGGGCGACAAGGGCTGTCACTTGACCACCTGGCTCATGACTCTGCGCCACAATCCAACCATACATGGGCAGCATATGTACAACGAGAGCCATGCTGCCACACAAAACATCATAGAGCAGACCATTGGCGTCCTTAAACAACACTTCCGTTGCCTGGACTGCTCTGGAGGAGCCCTACAATACTCACCGGAGCATGTATCCCAATTCATCGTGATCTGCTGTATCCACCACAACCTGACCATCATGAGGGCACAGCCCTTGCCACCAGGGATATGGCCAACAGCTCAGGAGCTGGAGGAGGAAGAAGAGGAGGAGGAAGCGGAAGGAAGAAGGCAACATAGACAGCCTCTTTCCGGGATGGAATCATCCACCTGCGGTGCGAGTGAACACAAACCCAATTCCCTTTTCAACATTAGTCTCACACCTTACCTTCCCTCTGTTACTGACATTCACAGCGTCCTCTTGGCCACAATGCTGAAATAAAAGCCACCACAAAGCAAACATTCCAATCCAACTTTATACATCTACCCATCCAATATTACATCAAAAAATCAACTAATCACCCTTGTGCATTCCCTTAGTGAGCCTCTTGCGTGAGCTTTTGCCTGTCCTAGTGCTCCTTCGCAGTGCTACCCCAGTGGCTGCAGCATGGCTGTTGAGCCATTACCCAGTCTTCTTGTTTATGACACTTGCCTCCACAAGTAGTTTTAGCTGAAGGCAGTTGAAGGCAGAATCCACCTCCCCTTTAAGAGGTGCAGACTGCCTTTAAGTAGTGCTAGCCTCGCACGAACTGGGCCCCTTGCTCAGCGTTCAGCCACTCAGCTGTGCATTCAACGCTCGGCTAAACGTTGCAGTCATGTAAAGCTGCAGGCAGCGCGAATTTTACGTGCTGCTTGCAGTCCTCCGAATGGGTGCGGGTTGCTCGCGTATTGCGATCCCTGCGCCCGATTACTGGGGATACTGAATTTCTAGGCCAAAGAGTCCACATTATTAGGGATTCTATTCAGGATCTTTTAACTGTGTCTCTGATGAAATATTACATGAGAACGCCTTTTAAGCACGTCATGTGGAAGGAGAAATGCAAAGCATAGAACTGAGAATGACAGGGCTGCTACCCAATTATATGTCCACTTTAGTTTTGACATTACAAGCTTAATTTTAAGATTAAATAGAAACTTCTCAATAGTCAAGTGATATTGACCATTTCTAACACTTAAATAGTTCAGGTGTGAACAACAGTTTTCAGGCCATTTGATACTTTGTTTGCTTTGGAGACTTGGACACAACAGAAACCAATTTAATATCTGGGTTGAGTGCACTAAGAAATACTCGATGCTTCTACAGGGACCACTAATACAATTAACCCCTTTGGACAATACTACTGTATCCTGACTGGTTTACATGTCAAACAACATGCCCCCTCTCCCATAGAAAACTTGTCTCTCATAGAAACTGTAGATATTCTCCGGACAGTTTTGTGTATTTTCTGTCACAAGGTCAACAACAAGAAGTTACATTCATATGTGGCTCAGGTGGTAGTTTGCCTCTGAGTCTCAAGGTTGTGGGTTCAAGTCCCACTCCAGAGACTTGAGCACATAAATCTAGGCTGACACTCCAGTGCAGTGCTGAGGGAGTGCTGCACTGTCGGAGGTGCCATCTTTCGGATGAGATGTTAAACCGAGGCCCTGTCTGCTCTCTCAGGCAGACGTAAAAGATCCCATGGCACTATTTCAAAGAAGAGCAGGGGTGTTATCCCCGGTGTCCTGGCCAATATTTATCCCTCAATCAACGCAACAAAAACAGTTTATCTGGTCATTATCATATTGCTGTTTGTGGGAGCTTGTTGAGTGCAAATTGGCTGCCGCATTTCCCACATTACAACAGTGACTACACTCCAACAGTACTTAATTGGCTGTAAAGCGCTTTGAGACGTCCGGTGGTCATGAAAGGCACTATTTAAATGCAAGTCTTTCTTTCTTTATATGTAGAAAGTAGAAAAACATCCCAAGGCATTTCATGGAGGCAAAAGTGTATACCAAGCCAAAGAAGGAGGGGTGACCAACATTTTGGTCAAAGAGGTGAGTTTTAAGGAGAGTCTTCAAGTCAGAGAGGGAAGTGGAGAGGCAGAAGGGTTTAGGGAGGGAATTCCAGAACTTAGAGCATAAATAGCTGAAGGCACAGCCACCAATAGTGGAACAAAGGTAGAGAATGATGCGCAAGAGACTAGAGCCTACTGTTGCCAAGGCCCTAAGCTCTGGAATTCCCTGCCTAAACCTTTCCGTCTCTCTACCTCTCTTTCCTCCTTTAAGATGCTCCTTAAAACCTACCACTTTGACAAAGCTTTTGGTCATCTGCCCTAATTTCTCCTTATGTGGCTCGGTGTCAAATTTTTTGCCTTATACCACACTTGTGAAGCGCCTTGGGACGTTTTCCTACGTTAAAAGCGCTATATAAATACAAGTTAACATAGAAACATAGAAACATAGACGATAGGAGCAGGAGTAGGCCATTCGGCCCTTCGAGCCTGCTCTGCCATTCAATGAGATCATGGCTGATCATCCAAATTCAGTACCCTGTCCCTGCCTTCTCCCCATATCCCTTGATCCCTTTAGCCTTAAGAAATATATCCAAATCTTTCTTGAATATATTTAATGAATTGGCCTCCACCGCCCTCTGTGGCAGAGAATTCCACAGGTTCACCACTCTCTGGGTGAAGAAATTCCTCCTCATTTCAGTCCTAAATGTCCTACCCCTTATCCTTAGACTATGACCCCTGGTTCTGGACTCCCCGAACATCGGGAACATCCTTCCAGCATCTAGTCTGTCCAGGCCTGACAGAATTTTATAGGTTTCGATGAGATCCCCTCTCAATCTTCTAAACTCCAGTGAGTATAAGCCCAATCGACACAATCTCTCCTCATACGTCATTCCTGCCATCCCAGGTATCAGCCTGGTGAATCTTCGCTGCACTCCTTCCATGGCAAGAATGTCCTTCCTCAGATAAGGCGACCAAAACTGCACACAATACTCAAGGCGCAGTCTCACCAAGGCCCTGTACAACTGTAGCAAGACATCCTTGTTCCTGTAATCGAACCCTCTTGCTACGAAGGCCAACATACCATTTGCCTTCTTAGCCGCCTGCTGCACCTGCATGCTTACCTTCAGCGACTGGTGCACAAGAACACCCAGGCCTCTTTGCACTTCCCCTTCTCCCAATCTATTGCCATTCAAATAATAATCTGCCTTCCTGTTTTTGCCACCAAAGTGGATAACCTCACATTTATCCACATTATAGTGCATTTGCCATGTTTCTGCCCAATCACCTAACCTGTCCAAATCGTACTGGAGTTTCATGACATCCTTCTCACAGCATACCCTCCCACCCAGCTTTGTGTCGTCTGCAAATTTGGACATACTACATCCAATTCCCTCGTCCAGATCATTAATATATATTGTGAACAGCTGGGGTCCTAGGACTGATCCTTGCGGTACCCCACTAGTCACTGCCTGCCACTCGGAAAACGACCCGTTTATTCCAACTCTTTGCTTTCTGTCCGCCAACCAGTTCTCTATCCAAGTCAATATCTTGCCCCAATCCCATGTGCCTTAATTTTGCACGCTAATCTCTTATGCGGGACCTTATCGAAAGCCTTCTGAAAGTCCAAATACACCACATCCACTGGTTCTCCCTTATCTATTTTACCAGTTATATCCTCAAAAAATTCCAGTAGATCAGTCAAGCATGATTTACCTTTTGTAAATCCATGTTGACTTTGTCCGATCCTGTCACTGCTTTCCAAGTGCTCTGCTATTACATTTTTATAATGGACTCTAGCATTTTCCCGACTACCGATGTCAGGCTTACCGGTCTATAATTCCCCGCTTTTTCTCTGCCACCTTTTTTGAATAGTGGGGTAACATTAGCTACCCTGCAATCCATGGGTACTGTTCCAGAGTCTATTGAGTTCTGGAAGATGACCAGCAATGCATCTAATATTTCTAGGGCCACTTCCTTAAGTACCCTGGGATGTAGATTATCAGGCCCTGGGGATTTATCGGCCTTCAGTCCCATCAATTTTCCTAACACCATTTCCCTACAAATACTGATTTCTTTCAGTTCCACCCTTTCATCAGATCCTATGTTCCCCATGATATACCTATCAATTCGTCCAATGAAAAGCGACGAGTTAAGAAAGTAACTATAGGTTTTTATTGACTAAATAACAGAGCCCACCCTCGTGGGTGATCGGATCCAAGAAGGAGGAATACCAGCCAGTCGACCACCTTTATACCTGGGCAGGTAGGTGGAGCCATGGGCGGAGTCGGCAGTGGTCAGCCCAGGTATAGCAGCGTGACAAGAGGCGACCTCGTACAGTGATACAACAATGTGAACAGTGATAACTATAGGGAAACGATCTAACAGTGATAACTATAGTGTAACGATAGTGAACGGTAAAAGTGGTTTACCACATTCACCCCTTGTTTAGATTTGAGTCCGGCGGGGTGAAGTGTACTACCAGTTCTGGTATGTCAGTCTGTCCGGAGGCCTCGTAAGCCTGTCTGATCGTCGCAGCGGCGGTGTTGCGTTCTCCGGTGTTAATGCTGGCGTCTGCGAGGTAGGCGAAGGCTCTTGGGGTTCCGGCGTACCGTCTACCAGGGCTGGAATTGGGGGGGGGGTGGGGGGGGGTAGCGGTGGTGTCTCCGGAGTGCCCGTGGGTGCGAGGTCTCGTAAGGAGACTGTGTCCTCCCGCCCGTCTGGGTATGCCACGTAGGCGTACTGGGGGTTGGCGTGCAGGAGGTTCACCCTCTCGACCAGGGGGTCCATTTTATGGGCCCTCACGTGCTTTCGCAGCAAGACAGGCCCCGGAGAGGTCAGCCAGGTTGGTAGCGTGGTTCCCGTAGTCGACTTCCTGGGGAAAACAAACATTCGTTCATGGGGGGTGGCGTTAATGGCAGTGCAAAGTAGTGACCGGGTGGAATGCAGCGCCGCCGGGAGGACCTCCTGCCAGCGAGAGGTTGGGAGGCCCTTAGACTTTAAGGCTAAGAGGACGGCCTTCCATACCGTCGCGTTCTCTCTTTCCACCTGGCCGTTCCCTCGGTGGTTGTAGCTGGTGGTCCTGCTAGTGGCGATGCCTCTCGCTAGTAGGAACTGACGGAGTTCCTCGCTCATGAAGGAGGCGCCCCGGTCACTATGTATATAGTTTGGGAACCCGAACAAGGCAAAAAGGTCGTTCAGGCATTTAACGACCGTGGTGCTGGTCATGTCTGGGCAGGGGAAGGCAAAGGGGAAACGGGAGTACTCATCAACAATGTTGAGGAAGTACACATTACGGTCAGAGGATGGGAGGGGCCCCTTAAAATCGATGCTCAAGCGCTCGAAGGGGCGGGTGGCCTTGATCAGGCTTGCTCTGTCCGGCCTAAAGAAGCGCGGTTTGCACTCGGCACAGGTCTGGCAGTTCCTGGTCATGGTCCTGACCTCCTCGATGGAGTAGGTCAGGTTGCGGGCCTTAATGAAGTGGTAAAGCCTGGTGACCCCGGGGTGGCAGAGGTCGTTGTGGAGGGTCTGAAGTCTATCAATTTGCGCGTTGGCGCATGTAATTCGCGATAGAGCGTCAGGGGGTTCGTTCAGCTTACCAGGCCGGTACAAGATATCATAATCGTAGGTGGATAGCTCAATTCTCCACCTCAAGATCTTGTCGTTCTTGATTTTACCCCTCAGCTTGTTATTAAACATAAAAGCGACCGAACGCTGGTCGGTGAGGAGGGTAAATCGCTTGCCTGCGAGGTAATGCCTCCAGCGGCGTACCGCCTCCACAATCGCCTGGGCCTCCTTCTCGACCGAAGAGTGTCGGATCTCGGGGCCCTGTAGGGTCCTTGAGAAGAAGGCCACCGGTCTCCCCTCCTGTTTGAGGGTAGCGGCTAGGGCGAAGTCGGATGCATCGCTCTCCACTTGGAAGGGGATGGACTCATCCACTGCGTGCATAGTGGCCTTAGCAATGTCTCCCCTGATGAGGGAGAAGGCCGCGCGTGCTTCTTCCGTAAGGGGGAAGGAGGTGGACTTCATGAGGGGTCTGGCTTTGTCCGCATAATTCGGCACCCATTGGGCATAGTAGGCGAAGAGCCCCAGGGTCCTCTTCAGCGCCTTTGGACAGTGGGGAAGGGGTAGCTCCATGAGGGGACGCATTCTTTCGGGATCGGGGCCGATGATTCCGTTCTCTACTACGCAGCCGAGGATGGCAAGGCGCGAGGTGTTAAACACATATTTCTCCTTATTGTAGGTGAGGTTCAGCCGTTGGGCCATACGGAGGAATCTTTCCAGATTAGCGTCATGGTCTTGCCGGTCGCGGCCGCAGATGGTGACGTTATCTAGATAGGGGAACGTGGCTTGCAGCCCGTTCTGGTCAACCATCCGGCCCATCTCCCTTTGGAAGACCGAAACCCCGTTGGTGACGCCGAAGGGGACCCTAAGGAAGTGGTAGAGGCGGCCATTCGCCTCGAAGGCGGTATACTGGCGGTCCTCGGGGCGGATAGGGAGTTGGTGGTAGGCCGACTTAAGGTCGATGGTAGAGAATACCCGGTATTGAGCAATCTGATTGACCATATCAGATATGCGGGGAAGGGGGTATGCGTCCAGCTGGGTTTACCGGTTTATGGTTTGGCTGTAGTCGATGACCAGGCGGTTTTTATTGCCGGTCTTAACGACTACAACCTGGGCACGCCAGGGGCTGCTGCTCCCCTCGATGATGCCCTCCTTCAGGAGACGCTGCACCTCAGAGCTAATGAAAGCTCTGTGCCCGGCGCTGTACCGCCTGCTCTTGGTAGCGACGGGTTTGCAGTCGGGGGTGAGGTTAGCGAACAGGGAAGGTGGCGGGACCTTGAGGGTGGATAGGCCGCAGGTGTTACGCGGTGGGCGATTTAAAGGCTGCTGGTTGTCGACTGTGAGCGGGGGGAGGGGTCCACCGTATGCTAGAGTGACGCTTTGGAGGTGGGATTGAAAATCCAGCCCTAGTAGGACGGCAGCGCATAGCTGGGGCAGGACGAGGAGTTTAAAGTTTTTATACTCCGTGCCCTTAACCGACAGGGTCACAACACAGTAGCCGCTGATGTCTGTGGCGTGGGACCTCGATGCCATCGAGATCCGGTTGCGCGTTGACTGGACAGCGAGGGAGTAGTGGCTCACCGTGTCTGGATGTATGAAGCTCTCCGTGCTTCCGCTGTCGAACAGGCAGGTCGTGGCGTGGCCGTCTACTTTGATGTCCATCATTGACTTGGACAGCTGATGCGGGCGAGCTTGGTCTAGCGTGACGGAGGCTAGTGTGTGGCTGAGCGGGTCGCTGTAGTCTGTAGGTGAAGCGGTCGTCAGGTCTGGAGGTAAGGTGGCGGTCGAGCGTGGTGGGTAAAATGGAGGCGCCCACGAGGTGGGGCAAAATGGCGGAGAAGATGGCTGCCCCCACAACCCACATGAGGCACTGCTGGCGTCGGTTGCCTGGATCAAAGATGGCCGCCCCATTGCTCATCTGTGGCCTTGATAAAAGATGGCCGCCCCCACAGTTCGCATGAGGCATGGCTGGCCTCTGCTGCTCTCCCTCTGCAGGCCTTCGCGAAGTGGCCTTTCTTCAGGCAGCTGGAGCACGTCGCGTTTTTGGCTGGGCAGCGCGACCTCGGGTGTTTCGCCTGCCCACAGAAGAAGCAGCCGGCGGCCCGGTCGCGGGGCTCCGATGTCGCAGCCGGTACCGGGGGTGGCGGTCCCGATCGGGTCCGGGACGCCGACGCTGAGGTAGGTCCCGGGGGCGGCGCTACGAGGGGTATTGCGGTCGGGGTCGGGCCCGAGTCCCAGAGTCGCGAACTGTACCTGGAATACACCTCGAGGTCCCGCTGGGTCACTTCTAGGGAGTAGGCCAAGGCTGCAGCTGAGTTCAGGTCGAGGTCCTTTGATTCCAGCAGTCTCTGCCGTGAGTAGTCGGACCGAAGGCCTTTCACGAAGGCATCGCGGATGTTATCTTCAGTGTTTTCTGCAGCCGATACTGCTTTAAAGTCACAGTCCCTGCCGAGTGTTCGTAGCGCCCGTAAAAATTCAGCTACAGACTCTCCTGGCTGTTGCGGGCGGGATCTTAGGAGGTGTCTGGCATACATGGAATTTACCGGGCTCCGGTACTGCTGTTTCAGTAGGTTGATAGCGGCCTCGTAAGTAGTAATGTCCTGGATGAGTGCGTATACTTTAGGGCTCGCTTGGGCGGTCAGAACTCTTAGTTTGGATCTCTGAGGGACGCCGGATTCTTCCAGGTAGGATTCGAAGCAGCACAGCCAGTGTTTGAAGTCGAGGGCTGCGTTTGTTGCTTGTGGGTTTAGATCCAGGTACGGTGGTTTGAGGGCTCGCAGCCAAGCCGGCTGCTGTGGCTGTTGTAGCTGGGCGTCTGGCTGGTCGTTTGGCTGCTCCGTTGACTGGTTGTTTGGCTGCTCAAGTGACGACATTTTAAAATTTTGTCAATAAAATTGATATACCTATCAATTCGTCCAATGAAAAGCGACGAGTTAAGAAAGTAACTATAGGTTTTTATTGACTAAATAACAGAGCCCACCCTCGTGGGTGATCGGATCCAAGAAGGAGGAATACCAGCCAGTCGACCACCTTTATACCTGGGCAGGTAGGTGGAGCCATGGGCGGAGTCGGCAGTGGTCAGCCCAGGTATAGCAGCGTGACAAGAGGCGACCTCGTACAGTGATACAACAATGTGAACAGTGATAACTATAGGGAAACGATCTAACAGTGATAACTATAGTGTAACGATAGTGAACAGTAAAAGTGGTTTACCACACCCCAGTATTTCTGGGAGGTTATTTGTGTCCTCCTTTGTGAAGACAGAACCAAAATATGTATTTAGTTGGTCTGCCATTTCTTTGTTCCCCATTATAAATTCCCCCGATTCTGGCTGCAAGGGACCTATGCTTGACTTCACCAATCTTTTTCTCTTCACATATCTATAAAAGCTTTTACAGTCAGTTTTTATGTTCCCCGCAAGCTTACTCTCATATTCTATTTTCCCTTTCTTAATTAATCCCTTTCTCCTCCTTTGCTGAATCCTAAACTGCTCCCAATCCTCAGGATTATTGCTTTTTCTGGCCAATTTGTATGCCCTCTCCTTGGATCTTATGCTATCCCTAATTTCCCTTGTTAGCCATGGTTGAGTCACCTTTTTTGTTTCATTTTTATGCCAAACTGGGATGAACAACTTCTGTAGATCATCCATTCGGTCTTTGAATGTTTGCCATTGCCTATCCACCGTCAACCCTTTGAGTGCCATTCCCCAATCAATCCTACCCAACTCGCTCCTCAGACCATCGTAGTTTCCTTTATTTAAATTGAGGACCCTAGTTTCTGAGTCAACTACTTCATTCTCCATCTTAATGAAGAATTCGATCATATTATGATCGTTCCGACCCAAGGGGCCTCGTACAACAAGATTGCTAATTAATCCTTTCTCGTTACATAATACCCAGTCTAAGATGGCCTGATCTCTGGTTGGTTCCTCGACATATTGGTCCAGGAAACCATCCCTTAAACACTCCAGGAAGTCCTCCTCCACAGTATTGTTAGTAATTTGGTTAGCCCAATCTATATGTAGATTAAAGTCACCCATGATGACTACTGTGCCCTTATTGCACGCTTCTTTAATTTCCCTTTTAATGCCATCCCCAACCTCCGCCTTACTGTTTGGAGGTCTATATACCACTCCCCCTAATGTTTTTTTCCCCTTAGTATTTCTCAATTCTACCCATACAGATTCCACATCATCAGAGCTAATATCCTTCCTTACAATTGTGTTAATCCCTTCTTTAACCTGTAATGCTACCCCACCTCCCTTTCCTTTTTGCCTATCTTTCCTGAATATCGAATACCCCTGGATGTTGAGTTCCCAGTCTTGGCCATCCTTGAGCCACGTTTCCGTAATCCCAACCAAATCATATTCGTTTACCTCTATTTGCGCAGGCAATTCATCCACCTTATTACAAATGCTCCTTGCATTAAGACACAAAGCCTTCAGGCTTGTTTTTTTAACGCTCCTAGACCTATTAGAATTATTATTTACTGTGGCCACATTTGATTTAAACCGTTGATTTCTCTGACTGCCACTTTTGTTTTCCTCCTTCCTATCTTTTGCTTTTATCCTTATTTCCCTTTCCTCTGTCTCCCTGCTCAGGTTCCCAACCCCCTTCCATTTTAGTTTAAACCCTCCCCCACAGCACTAGCAAACACTCCCCCTTGGACATCGGTTCCAGCCCTGCCCAGCTGCAGACCGTCCGGTTTGAACTGGTCCCACCTCCCCCAGAACCGCTTCCAATGTCCCAGGAACTTGAATCCCTCCCCCTGGCACCATTCCTCTAGCCACGTATTCATCTGAAGTATCCTTCTATTTCTACTCTGACTAGCACGTGGCACTGGTAGCAATCCTGAGATTACTACCTTTGAGGTCCTGTTTTTTAATTTACCTCCTAACTCCCTATATTCCGCTTTTAGGACCTCATCCCGCTTTTTACCTATATCGTTGGTGCCTATATGCACCACGACAGCTGGCTGTTCACCCTCCCCTTCCAAGATGTTCTGCAGCCGCTCAAAGACATCCTTGACCCTTGCACCAGGGAGGCAACACACCATCCTGGAGTCTCGTTTGCTGCCGCAGAAATGCCTATCTATTCCCCTTACAATTGAATCCCCTATTACTATAGCTCTACCACTCTTTTTCCTCCCATTCTGTGCAGCAGAGCCACCCCTGGTGCCAGGAAGTTGGCTGCTGCTGCCTTCCTCTGATAAGCCATCCCCCCCAACAGTACTCAAAGTGGTATATCTGTTGGAGAGGGGGATGGCCACAGGGGACTCCTGCACTACCTGCCTGTGCCTAGTACTCTGCCTGTTGGTCACCCGTTCCCTTTCTTCCTGTCCAACCTCTACCTGTGGTGTGTCCAACTCCCTAAACATGCTATTCACAATGTCCCGAGCATCGTGAATGCTCCAGTATGCATCCAATCGCAGCTCCAGCACCGCAATGCGGTCTGTCAGTAGCTGCAGCTGGATGCACTTACTGCACATTTAGTTGTCAGGGACACAGGAAGTGTCCCTGAGTTCCCACATATCGCAGGAGGAGCAGATCACAGGGCTGGGCTGTCCTGCCATGACTTACCCTTTAATTAATTGAGTTTAAATTAAATCAATCAATCCCATTAATTACACTACAGTTAAATAGTTTACCAACAGTCCCCGCTACACCAGAGAGACCTTAGAAACTATAAACCAGAGTTAAAGATTAAAAAAAGAGAGAAATACTCACCACCCAATCACTTACCTGCTTCCTGCTGACGTCACACTTTGATTACTTTTTACCTCTGTCCCCTGCTGCTGAACTGGTCGGGCCTCGCTGCTGCCGCCGCTTTTAACTGCCGCCGCGCTCGATGCTGCTCTCTCCCAGGTCCAGGCTCTGTGGTCGGGCCTCGTTCGCTGCTGCCGCTTTTAACTGCCGCCGCGCTCGATGCTGCTCTCTCCCAGGTCCAGGCTCTGTGGTCGGGCCTCGCTGCTGCCGCCGCTTTTAACTGCCGCCGCGCTCGATGCTGCTCTCTCCCAGGTCCAGGCTCTGTGGTCGGGCCTCGTTCGCTGCCGTCGGTTTTAACTGCCGCCGCGCTCGATGCTGCTCTCTCCCAGGTCCAGGCTCTGTGGTCGGGCCTCGTTCGCTGCCGCCAGTTTTAACTGCCGCCGCGCTCGATGCTGCTCTCTCCCAGGTCCAGGCTCTGTGGTCGGGCCTCGTTCGCTGCCGCCGGTTTTAACTGCCGCCGCGCTCGATGCTGCTCTCTCCCAGGTCCAGGCTCTGTGGTCGGGCCTCATTCGCTGCCGCCGGTTTTAACTGCCGCCGTGCTCGATGCTGCTCTCTCCCAAGTCCAGGCTCTGTGGTCAGGCCTCGTTCACTGCTGCCGGTTTTAACTGCCGCCGCGCTCGATGCTGCTCTCTCCCAGGTCCAGGCTCTGTGGTCGGGCCTCATTCGCTGCCGCCGGTTTTAACTGCCGCCGCGCTCGATGCTGCTCTCTCCCAGGTCCAGGCTCTGTGGTCGGGCCTCGTTCGCTGCCGCCGGTTTTAACTGTCACCGCGCTCGATGCTGCTCTCTCCCAGGTCCAGGCTCTGTGGTCGGGCCTCGTTCGCTGCCGCCGGTTTTAACTGCCGCCGCGCTCGATGCTGCTCTCTCCCAGGTCCAGGCTCTGTGGTCGGGCCTCGTTCGCTGCCGCCGGTTTTAACTGCCGCCGCGCTCGATGCTGCTCTCTCCCAGGTCCAGGCTCTGTGGCCGGGCCTCGTTCGCTGCCGCCGGTTTTAACTGCCGCCGCGCTCGATGCTGCTCTCTCCCAGGTCCAGGCTCTGTGGTCGGGCCTCGTTCGCTGCCGCCGGTTTTAACTGCCGCCGCGCTCGATGCTGCTCTCTCCCAGGTCCAGGCTCTGTGGTCGGGTCTTGTTCGCTGCCGCCGGTTTTGAGTTGTTGTTGAGCCAGAGGAGTAGAGAGTTGAGCAGGGTTGGGTGGGGGGATCGGGGGTGGGGGGGCGTGGTTGTAGGAATGGAGGAGGTTACAGAGAAGGCGGGGGTGGGGGGGGCGGTTGCAAGGCCATGAAGGAATTTAAACATGAGGATGAAAATGTTAAATTAGTGGAGTTGGGGGTCTTGTAGCTAATGTAGGTCAGAAAGGGCAGGAGTGATGGATAAGTGCGACTTGGTGTAGGATAGGATACAGGCAGCGGTGTTTTGGATGAGCTAAAGTTTACTGAGCATGGAGGATGGGAAGCTGGCCAGGTGATTGGAATAGTTGAGTCTGGAGGTGATAAAGTCGAGGGTGAAAGTTTCAGCAGCAAATGACCTGAGGCAGGAGCGGAAGCAGGCTATATTATGGAGGTAGAAATATGCGGTCTTTGTGCTGGAGTGAATATGGGTTGGAACCTCAGTTTGGGGTCAAATAGAATGCAAGACTACAGTCTAGTTCAAACTAACACAGTGGCCATGGAGGGGAATGGAATCAGTGGCAATGGTACAGAGTGTGTGGCAGGGCTGAAGGCATTGGCTTCAGTCTCCCCAGTGTTTAACTGGAGGAAATTGCAGCTCATCCAAGGCTGGATGTCAAACAATAAGGAAACATCCTGCTGATTACCACCTACCGCCCTCCCTCAGCTGATGAATCAGTACTCCTCCATGTTGAACACCACTTGGAAGAAGCACTGAGGGCAGCAAGGGCACAGAATGTACTCTGGGTGGGGGACTTCAGTGTCCATCACCAAGAGTGGCTCGGTAGCACCACTACTGACCGAGCTGGCCGAGTCCTGAAGGACATAACTGCCAGACTAGGACTGCACAGGTGGTGAGAGAACCAACACGAGGGAAAAACCTACTTGACCTTGTCCTCACCAATCTACCTGTCGCAGATGCATCTTTCCATGATAGTATTGGTAGCAGTGACCACTGCACAGTCCTTGTGGAGACAAAATCTCGTCTTCACACTGAGAACACCCTCCATCATGTTGTGTGGCACTACCACCGTGCTAAATGGGATAGATTGAGAACGGATCTAGCAGCTCAAAACTGGGCATCCATGAGGCACTATGGGCCATCAGCAGTAGCAGAATTGTATTCCACCACAATCTGTAACCTCATGGCCCGGCATATCCTTCACGCTACCATTACCACCAAGCCAGGGGACCAACCCTAGTTCAATGAGGAATACAGAAGAGCATGCCAGGAGCAGCACCAGGTGTACCTAAAAATGAGGTGCCAACCTGGGGAAGCTGCACTCAGGACCACATGCATGCTAAACAGCAGAAGCAGCTTGCTATAGACAGAGCTAAGAGATCCCGCAATCAATGGATCAGATCAAAGCTCAGCAGTCCTGTCACATCCAGTCGTGTATGGTGGTGGACATAGAAACATAGAAAACATAGAAAAATAGGAGCAGGAGTAGGCCATTTGGCCCTTCGAGCCTGCTCCACCATTCAATATCATCATGGCTGATCCTCTATCTCAATACCATATTCCCGCTCTCTCCCCATAACCCTTGATGCCTTTTGTGTCTAGAAATCTATCTACCTCCTTCTTAAATATATTCAGTGACTTGGCCTCCACAGCCTTCTGTGGTAGAGAATTCCACAGGTTCACCACCCTCTGAGTGAAGAAATTTCTCCTCATCTCAGTCCTAAATGTCCTACCCTGTATCCTGAGACTGTGACCCCTTGTTCCAGACCCCCCAGCCAGGGGATCCATCCTCCCTGAATCCAGTCTGTCTAGCCCTCTCAGAATTTTATACGTTTCAATGAGATCCCCTCTCACTCTGCTAAACTCTAGTGAATACAGGCCTAGTTGACCCAATCTCTCCTCATACAACAGTCCTGCCATCCCAGGAATCAGTCTGGTGAACCTTCGCTGCACTCCCTCTATGGCAAGTATATCCTTTCTTAGTTAAGGAGACCAAAACTGCACACAATACTCCAGGTGTGGTCTCACCAAGGCCCTGTACAACTGTAATAAAACATCCTTGCTCCTGTACTCAAATCCTCTTGCAATGAAGGCCAAAATACCATTTGCCTTCCTAACTGCATGATGCACCTGCTTGTTTGCTTTCAGTGACTGGTGTACAAGGACACCCAGGTCCCTTTGTAAATCAGCATTTCCCAATCTATCACCATTTAAATAATACTCTACCTTTCTGTTTTTCCTACCAAAGTGGATAACTTCACATTTATCCACGTTATACTGCATCTGCCATGTATTTGCCCACTCACTCAACTTGTCTAAATCGCCTTGAAGCCTCTTTGCATCCTCCTCACAACTCACAATCCCACCTAGTTTCGTGTCATCAACAAACTTGGAAATATTACATTTGGTTCCCTCATCCAAATCATTGATATATATTGTGAATAGCTTGGGCCCAAGCACTGATCCCTGTGGTACCCCACTAGTCACCGCCTGCCACCCTGAAAAAGACCCATTTATTCCTATTCTCTGTTTCCTGTCTGTTAACCAATTTTCAATCCATGCCAGTATATTACCCCCAATCCCATGTGCTTTAATTTTGCATACTAACCTCTTATGTGGGACTTTATCAAAGGCCTTCTGAAAATCCAAATGCACCACATTCACTGGTTCTCCCTTATCTATTCTATCAGTTACATCCTCAAAAAACTGCAGTAGGTTTGTCAAACATGATTTCCCTTTCATAAATCCATGTTGACTTTGTCTAATCCCGTTGATATTTTCTAAGTGTCCTGTTATCACATCCTTTATAATAGACTCTAGCATTTTCCCTACTACTGATGCTAGGCTAACCGGTGTCTAGATCCCTGTTTTCTCTCTCCCTCCTTTTTTAAATAGTGGGGTTACATTTGCCACCCTCCAATCTGCAGGAACTGTTCCATAATCAATGAAACAATTAAACAACTAACAAGAGGAGGGGGCTCCAGGAATATCCCCATCCTCAATGATGAAGGAGCCCAGCACACGGGTGCAAAAGACAAGACTGAAGCATTTGCAACCATCTTCAACCAGAAGTGCCAAGTGGATGATCCATATCGGCCTCCTCCTGAGATCCCCACCATCACAGAAGCCAGTCTTCAGCCAATTCGATTCACTCCACATGATATCAAGAAACAGCTGAGCACACTGGATATAGCAAAGGCTATGGGTCCTGACAACATCCCGGCTATCATGCTGAAGACTTGTGGTCCAGAACTAGCCGCACCTCTAGCCAAGCTGTTCCAGCACAGCTACAACACTGGCATCTGCCCAACAATGTGGAAAACTGCCCAGGTATGTCCTGTCCACAAAAAGCAGGACAAATCCAATCAGGCTAATTACCGCCCCATAAGTCTACTCTCAATCATCAGCAAAGTGATGGAAGGTGTCATCGACAGTGCTATCAAGCAGCACTTACTCACCAATAACTTGCTTACCGATGCTCAGTTCGAGTTCCGCCAGGACCACTCGGCTCCAGACCTCATTACAGCCTTGGTCCAAACATGGAGAAAAGAGCTGAATTACAGAGGTGAGGTGAGAGTGACTGCCCTTGATATCAAGGCAGCATTTGACCGAGTCTGGCATCAAGGAGCTCTAGTAAAATTGAAGTCAATGGAAATCAGGGGGACACCTCTCCACTGGCTGGAGTCATACCTAGCACAAAGGAAGATGGTTGTGGTTGTTGGTGGTCAATCATCTCAGCCCCAGGACATCGTTGCAGGAGCTCCTCAGGGCAGTGTCTTAGGCCCAAGCATCTTCAGCTGCTTCATCAATGACCTTCCCTCCACCATAAGGTCAGAACTGGGGGTGTTCGCTGATGATTCCATAATGTTCAGTTCCATTCGCAACTCCTCAGATAATGAAGCAGTCCATGCCCAAATGCAGCAAGACCTGGATGACATTCAGGCTTGGGCTCATAAGTGGCATGTAACATTCGCGCCACACAAGTGCCAGGCAATGACTATCTCCAACAAGCGAGCATTGAACCATCACCCCTTGACATTCAATGGCATTACCATCGCCGATTCCCTCACCATCAATATCCTGGGGGGTCACCATTCACCAGAAACTTAACTGGACCAGCCACATAAATACCGTGGCTACAAGAGCAGGTCAGAGGCTGGGTATTCTGCGGCGAGTGTCTCATCTCCTGACTCCCCAAAGCCTTTCCACCATCTACAAGGCACATGTCAGGAGTGTGATGAAATACTCTCCACTTGCCCGGATGAGTGCAGCTCCAACAACACTCAAGAAGCTTGGCACCATCCAGTACAAAGCAGCCTGCTTGATTGGCACCCTATCCACCACCTTAAACATTCACTCCCTCCACCACCGGCGCACTGTGGCTGCAGTGTGTACCATCTACAAGATGCACTGCAGCAACTCGCCAAGGCTTCTTCAGCAGCACCTCCCAAATCCATGACCTCTACCACCTAGAAGGACAAGGGCAACCAGGTGCATGGGAACACCATCACCTGCAAGTTCCCCTCCAAGTTACACACCATCCTAACTTGGAAATATATCGCCGTTCCTTCATCGTTGCTGGGTCAAAATCCTGGAACTCCCTCCCTAACAGCACTGTGGAAGTACCTTCACCTGCAGCGGCTCACCACCACCTTGAACACATGGGAGTACGATATTGTTGCTATCACGGAGACATGGTTGAGGGAGGGTCAGGACTGGCAGCTCAATATTCCGGGGTATAGAATCTTCAGGCGAGACAGAGGGGGGTGTAAAAGGGGAGGGGGTGTTGCAATATTAATTAAGGAGTCGATTACTGCTGTAAGGAGGGACGATATATTAGCGGGTTCCTCTAATGAGGCCATATGGGTAGAACTTAAAAACAAAAAGGGGGCAAGCACTTTGCTGGGAGTGTACTATAGGCCCCCAAACAGTCAGGGGGAGATAGAGGAACAGATATGTAGGCAAATCTCAGAGAAGTGCGAAAATAATAGGGTAATAATAGTGGGGGATTTCAACTTCCCCAATATTAATTGGGATAGGCAGAGTGTGAAGGCTTAGAGGGTGCAGAATTCTTAAAGTGCATCCAAGAGAGCTTTTTGAGCCAACATGTAGAAAGTCCTACAAGAGAGGGGGCGGTACTGGACCTAATTCTACGGAATGTAGCCGGGCAAGTGGTGGAAGTGTCAGTAGGAGAGCATTTTGGCGACAGTGACCATAATTCGGTGAGATTTAAGGTGGTCATGGAAAAAGACAAAGACAGCCTGGAAATAAGGGTTCTAAATTGGGGGAAGGCCGATTTTAATATGATAAGGCAGGATCTGGCCAAAGTGAACTGGGAGCAGCTACTTATAGGAAAATCCACATCAAAACAGTGGGAGACTTTCAGAAGGGAAATAGAGAG